>NC_139017.1:116752222-117490347 GCF_964374135.1 Grampus griseus
GGAAATGTTTTTGAACAATTATTCTAGGAGGAGAAAAGCAGACAGTCTCTGTCACGGTAATCAACACAGATTAAGTAGACATGGTATTTATAAGCTATTAATTCCCAGAAAACATAAGATACTTATGCTAAGAGGACTAAAAGTTTTACTCACACTCTACACAGATATATATTTTATCTCTTAGCTATTCACTCTTTTTCACAAGCTGCCACCCACTGGTAAAAGAAAAAGAAAAGCAACTAGATTTTAGTTTAATTGACTGGTATAATACCACAGAAGCCTTCTTATCTGGTGTTCTCATTATCCATATTTGGTTAGCTATTTGAAAAAGCTTAGCAAGGCAGGAAATCACAAAAATAGATTCATAAATACATTAAAGATTTCAACTTGAAGCATAAATAGGCATTGTTTTGCCTAGCTTTTAATATAAGTTCAAAGACTTTCATTTGTGTATGAATTATTAATTCAAGTGAATCTTATCTTTTTTGCATAAGCTACATCCACTGTGTTTTCTGCAGTTTTAAGTTTCAATTTTCTTAAAAAGGAGCAAATTTCCAGCTTCCTCTTTTACAGTTGTCTCTCCCACATCTAATTGGATAGTCATTTTAAATGTGACCTATCTTTAACAAGATTTTCCAAGACATTATATTCATTTTTTTAATATAAATTTACTTATTTTATTTATTTATTTTTGGCTGCGTTGGGTCTTCGTTGCTGTGCGCGGGCTTTCTCTAGTTGCGGCGAGCGGGGGCTACTCTTTGTTGCGGTGCGCGGGCTTCTCATTGCAGTGGCTTCTCTTGCTACGGAGCATGGGCTCTAGGCGCACGGGCTTCAGTAGTTGTGGCTCGCGGGCTCTAGAGTGCAGGCTCAGTAGTTGTGGTGCACCGGCTTAGTTGCTCTGCGGCTTGTGGAATCTTCCAGGACCAGGGCTCAAACCCATGTCCCCTGCATTGGCAGGCGGATTCTTAACTGCTGCGCCACCAGAGAAGCCCTATATTCATTTTTTATGGTGAAATGCATCAAACAAATCAAAATATATCTCTCTACAATTTTAGAATGTATCTACCACTCAGCTTTAGAAATATAGCATTACTTGTATCCTAGAAGCCCTACTGGGTTCCCCTTCCCAACAGGCTACTCACTCTTCTTCTGCTTCTTAGGTAAACTTTACCTTGAATTTTGTGTTAATCAGTTCCTTTGCTTCTGGCATAGTTTTATTAGATGTGTAAATATTCCTGAAAATATGTCTTTTTTTAATTTTGCTATTGTTTGCACTTTATATATGTGTAATCATAAAGCCTATCAATGACTTACTTTTTTTCATTCAAAATTATCTTTTAAAAAGCATCCATGCTCATGTGTATTTCTACTGTTCACTCATTTTAATTATTTCATATTTCAAATTTATCCATTCTACTGTTGATGGAGAGTGGATTGTTTCTAGGTTTTACTATTATAAACATTCTTGTACATGTCTCCTCACACACATATACAATATTTCCTTGGCTATGTGTAGGAAATACTGGGTCGTAGATAGTGGGCATGTTCAAATTCACAATGTAATGTCAAACAGTTTTCCAAAGAGGCTGGGCCAATTTACAATCCTACCAGCCATAGAATCATGATCATCAACACTTGATATTTTCCTACTGTTTATTTGGGATGCTAATCCATTATTGGATAAATGTAATAAGCATCTTTTTGCCAGTTTTTGGATTTTCATATCTCTCTTTCTTGTATTTTTTAGTGAACAAGCATTTTTAAAAATTTCATGTGATAAGATGTATTGTTTTTAGTTTATAAATTGAATTTTATGTCCTGTTTAAGAAATCTTTATTATCCTAAGGTCATAGATGAATTCTCTTATATTCTGTTTTAAATGTTTCATAATTTTCCTTTCACATATAAGTAGCTAAACTATTTGGAGTTGATTTTTGTGTCTGGCATTAGGTAAGAATCTAATTTCATTTTTTGTTCAGTGAAGAACCAATTGTCTCAGTGCATTTTATTAAGTAATCTGTCATTGCCCCACTAATCTGCAATGCTGGTTTTCTCATATATTCTGTTTCTATGTTAAATGGGTTCATTTCTAGGCTCTTGCTGTTCTATTGGGTTATTTATCAACCCCTGAGCCAATGCAAAGCTGATAATTGCTATAGCTTTATAAATTTTTTTTATATTGTAGGAAACTTTCCCTAATTTCCCTTTGTGGAAAAATAGACAACTGTATGATATTGTAGTCTCATATTCATGATCATGATAAAGTTCTCCATTTATTTAACATTTTAATATCTTTCAATAAGAGTTTATACTTTTATCCTTGAAAGTCTTTTATATTTTTTAAAAATTTATTACTGGGGAACCCTCTTGCACTGTTGGTGAGAATGTAAATTGATACAGCCACTATGGAGAACAGTAAGGAGATTCCTTAAAAAACTAGAAATAGAATTACTATATGACCCAGCAATCCCACTACTGGGCATATACCCTGAGAAAACCATAATTCAAAAAGAGTCACATACCAAAATATTCATTGCAGCTCTATTTACAATAACCAGGACATGGAAGCAACCTAAGTGTCCATCAACAGATGAATGGATAAAGAAGATGTGGCACATATATACAATGGAATATTATTCAGCCATAAAAAGAAACAAAATTGAGTTATTTGTAGTGAGATGGATGGACCTAGAGTCTGTCATACAGAGAGAAGTCAGAAAGAGAAAAACAAATACCGTATGCTAACACATATATATGGAATCTAAGAAAAAAAAAAAGGTCATGATGAACCTAGGGGCAAGGTGGGAATAAAGACACAGACCTACTAGAGAATGGACTTGAGGATATGGGAAGGGGAAGGGGAAGCTGTGACAAAGTGAGAGAGTGGCATGGACATATATACACTACCAAACGTAAAATAGATAGCTAGTGGGAGGCAACTGCATAGCACAGGGAGATCAGCTCGATGTTTTGTGACCACCTAGAGGGATGGGATAAGGAGGGTGGGAGGCAGGAGATGCAAGAGGGAAGAGATATGGGAATATATGTATAACGGATTCACTTTTTTATAAAGCAGAAACTAACCATTGTAAAGCAATTATACTCCAATAAAGGTGTTAAAAAATAATAAAAAATAATAAATTTGGATTTCTATTAAAAAAAGTTATTACTGGATAGTTTATATATTTCTTGATATTATAAATGTATATTTAAAATTATATTTTCTAACTAACTTTTTCTTTAATAGCTTAGTAAGATCTTTTGGGATGTCTATAAACATAATAATGTTATTGTCAAATAATAGTAATTTTGTTTCTTGCTTTATTGAACCTCATCAAAGTAATTTTTCTGTAGTCATTGAGATGTTCATATCATTTTTTACTCTTTTATCTCTTAATGTAGTGAATTACATTTATTGATTTTCCAATGTTAATTCAATTTTGAATTTCTGAGATAAATGCAACTTGGTCAACCATGTTTGGATTTGGTTGGCTAATAATTTAACACTTCTACAATTATGTTCATAAGAAACATTGGACTGTAACTTTTCCCTTTTGTGCTATCATTATCAAATTTTGATATCCAAGTTGTGTCAACCTCAATAAATTAAAAAGGGAACGTACTCTTTCTTCTCTACTCTGGGGATACTTTGTGTGAGATTAGCATAATAATTGGTCTCTTAATATTTTATGGAAATATCAGTAAAACCAGCAAAAAAAAAAGTCTGGTTTGTTTTCACTAATGGTTATGTGACTATTCAGTTTTCTTATTGATTTGTGAGTCAATTTTGTTAATTATAAGTATTTAGGAATTTGCCTAATTCATTTCAGATTTTTTGGCGTGAAGTTGATCTAAATATTTTCTTTTTATTTCTTATTCTCCCCTCTATGTGTAGTTATACCACCTGATGCCTTCTTAAAGTTATTTATTTGTCACTTTTTTCTGTTTATTCTTTCCATATTTTTGCCTATTTTTAAGAAACTTCTTTCTTAAAGAACAGATATTTGATTTGTTCATACTGTTTAGAGTAGCCTTTATTCTCCATTTCATTGATGTTTACTCTTATCCCTATTATTTCCTTCCTTCTGCTATTTTTAAGGTTTACCTTGTGTTCTGTTTCTAACTTAATTCATTAATTTTCAGTTGTTCTTATTTTCTAATAAGACATTTAAGACTATAAGTTCTCTTCTAAGTAACATATTAGCTGCACACCACAAGTTTTGATAAATATTGTTTCAAAATTGTTCAGTTATAAATATTTCCTAATTTCCTCTGCAATTTTTTTTACTAGGAATTGTTTTGAAGTATAATATAAAATTTCCATGCATTTATGGTTTCTTTAGTTTTTATTTTTTGTCATTATTGTTGTTAATTTCTAACTATATGCATTATAATCAGGAAATAAGCTGTGTTTGGTACTAATCCTTTAAAACATATTGAGGCTGTCTTTATGGCCTAGCACATCATTAGTTTTCATGAATATTCCAAGTGTACCAAAGAAGAATGTGTATTCTGGAGTTTTAGGGTACAATGCTCTTACTAGTACAAAAACATTCATTGTGCTGTTTAAATTTCATCTATCCTCACTCAATTTTGACTGCATATTCTATCAGCTATTGAGAACCTTGTGTTTAAGTGCCCTATTATGATAGTAAATTGTCAATATCCAATTTTAGTGTAAAGATAGACTTCCCAATAAACTCTTGAGTAAGCAGATGCATATACAAGTATGGAGTTCAGAGGAGAGGTCCAATGTGGAAATGCAAATCTAGAAATCCTTGCATGTAGATGATCTTTCAGGCCCAGGGGCTAGATGAGATCACACAAAGAGTGGAAACAAGACAGAAGAATAAATGTCTGAGGATTGAGCCATGGGCCACTCCAGTGTTTATGGGATAGGGAGATGGGGAAGAACAGGCAAAAATGACTGAAAAAAGAAAGAAGCTAGTGAAATAGGGAAGAAAAAAAACAAAAACCCAGAGAGAGTGACATGCTGAAAGCTCAGTGAACAAAGCTGTTCAAGGAGCAGGGGCTGCTTAACTGTGTCACCTGTTGCCAAGTTAGATGAGGATTAAGACTTGATCCCAAAGGATCTAGTGATTGTGTATTTCAACTGATGGGAGCAGATGTCTGCGGATGAGTGGGGCCAAGAGCTGCTATTGCTAGCTGCCAGAATTCAGGGCACTGGGGTCCTGTCCTTGTTGTCAAGGAGCCAAGGAGAAGGGGAGTCTGATAAGAGCACTCAGGCTGCCCCTCTCTGCTAACCTTGCTGCCCAGCCGTAGTGGGGCAGTCCCCACTGTGGCTGGCACAAGCCTGTGAGGTAGCCTCCTCTAGATTCCTGTAAAGAGAGAGAGACAGGAGTCTTTGTACCTTCAGAGTTCTGGTCCATAATCCAAAGCCTTTCCTTTTCCTTTCAGGGTGGAGCTCATAGCACAACAGTCTCACTGCCAACACTCCTCCTTCCTCTGGTAAACTCCTGCCCACGCTTCCTGGCAGCCAGAAGAAACAGGGCTTTTTCTTTGCCTACCTGATAGTCTTTTACTCCCTCTCCCTTCTCAATGGTAAAAGGTGGTATGTATTCTTCTGTGCACTGGTGGAGAAGCACAGGGCGAACTATGATCTAAAGAACTTCGGAAAGGGTTTAACGTTTGATAATTAATAATCCATTATGTTGGGCCTGTAAGAAAGGTGAATTTTCCAACTCACTCTTCTGTACCACACATACACATACAAACTGGCTGTTGACTCTGGCTTGGAGGAAGATGGCTGAAATAGATAGGCCTTTAAGGGAGAAATTTAAATGTAACAGTTGAACGAAGGAGCCATCTTATTGGAAACTTTGGGAATATCAGCATAAAAAACCCTCAGTTCTAACCATCAGTGCTGTCCCTAGAAGGGTAAAGGACTCAAGATAACTCAACCACTGCAAGATGGCGGGGCGGGGAATACTGCCTTTGGTTCTAGTTAGGAGATCCCCACCCCTAACCCCTGTATCCTGCACTTTAGGGAACCTAACTTTGGCCCTTATCTAGCCCGGCTCTTTCCTACTGGGGTAGAAGTGCCCATTTCCCTACAGAGGTAAGGGAACAAGTCTACCAGGAACCTGCATCTCCCCAAATCTCGACTTCTAGGCTGCATTTTGGGTACTCATCATCCATGTCTCAAAGCCCACTACTAAGGCTTATGCAGAATTCTTCCCTGACATTATGTCCTCCCAAGAGTGGACCAAACCTCAAATGAACATCCCTCTAGGCCATGGGTATGACCAGTGAGTTGTTGGTCGTGGTTGGAGAGAGGGATGAGATGGAGCTCGTCAATGGACAGAGGTATCCAGATACATTTGAACATCCCACAGTGTGGGATGGAGTCAAGAATGGGAAGAGTGAGCAGGGGGTTATCGAGGAGATTTTTGCAAACAACCAAATTCCAGCATGGAACTGGGAGGGTTCCAGGAACACTTAAATTCAAAACTGATCTTCCAGGTTGTTATGAAGATATATTTGTCAAGGTAGAAAGACAGAACAGTTTTCATTTGACATTTTGTTACATTGATTTATGAATTATAAATATTTATACATATTGTATATCTTGGTCTGTATCCTATAGATGTTAGGGTTGGTGTACAAGGGGTAGAAAGACATTGTTAAGGCTGGTGTATATATAAAATAATGTCACAAAACAATGCAAGTATTAAAATAAAAGTCATGAAAAATAAATACTTTAGGTGTCTCTTTTAGTAAGGCACAGCATCTTGCTGCAAGGCTTCCCAACACAGGGGTCTAGCAACACTGTAACTGCTGAAGCCACAAGGTGGTCCTGCAGATCAGGCTGGCTTCCTCACTCCTCTGCAGTGCAGTCCTCCTCCAGATAAAAAGCCCCTTCCTTCCCCAGTCTGTGTACCTTACCACACTCCTATATTTCTCTTTTCCTCCTGCTGAGCTGAATTGTGCCATCTTACCAGCTCCTTTTTGCTCCGCCTATAGTAAAACCCTACCCGTCTTTCCAAGCCTAACAAAAAGCCCAACCATGGTGATTTCTGATCATCCGCTTATGTTTCTGTCTCTCAGTAGCATTCGAGCCCCTGAGGTCGGGGAGCATATCTGGTTCATCTTTGTTTCTCCAGGCCTCCTCTAGAATCCTACACATGCAAGCATTCACTGGATGTCTTTAGGATAAATGAATAAATTATGTAATTCTTATAGCATATGTATCTAGCATGATGGATTCAGTCCTTGAAGATGCACTGAATATATCAGCAGGAGGGCTGTTTCTTCTCTGTATAGTCTGCCTTACCAACTGATTTAAAATTCTGAAAATTATACTGTAGTTATCTTTCAATGAATCTTTCAGAGTAACTAGCATGGATGTAAGATCATAGCTGGTTTCTGGTAATACCTTGTTAGGTTGATTAAAGAAGAAAGGATGTGAAGAGCATGATTTGAGATAGAAATGGAGACCGGTACTTCTAGAATGATGGTAATGAATGTCCTATGTCCACAGATGTATCTTGGTATGGGGAAAGGGATAGAAAAATTGGAAAAGATTAGAAATTATCTCAAGATCCTGCAGTGAGAATTCTATTTTTTTCTTCCCTTATCACTATCCTTATTTTTAGGATTCAAAGTGATATTTGAGGTGATTTCCACTGTTACTACACCCTTCCCTCTCAGTACAGGCTGTCATACCACTTGACAGTTGCATATTTCTATCTGGATTATACAACTTACAAATACCTTCCTAAGCATCATGCTGTCTTGAAAAAATAATGCTGGCAGTTTTGACTTTGTATGGTCGCTTAGACCAATAATAGAGCTCTAAAAACCCTCCTGCTTATTCGCATTGGTCTTTGGAATAATGTTTTTCTAAACATTATTAGTTCAACAGTGAATTAACTTCATTATGGCTTTAATTAAGTTTTTTTGAAAACCATCATCACAGATAATACAGTTGAGATGGCTAAAAAGAGTCACTATCAAGCCAAAAGCTACACTATGATTAGGCATTATATCAGGACAACATCTTTTCTCACAATTCAAGTCAAATAAAAATGAGGAACAGAGAGTGAGGTAGCTGCTGAAACAAGGCAATCCTCTGCAGCCATGTCCCTTTCACATTAGTGGGAAGACGAGGGGTTGAGCAGGAGGTAAGTCAGAAACAGATGCAGTGAAAAGCAGATCTGGTAGCAAGAGCAAGCAACTGGATTTGCATGCATTTTTAAGTTAGAGAGAACTGGGTGCAAATTCCATTTCCTAAAACCTTGGGCAGCTTAATCTCTCTGAGCTTTGATTTCTTCGTGTTTTAGTAATTATTTCCATGAAACCAGCAGTAGATCTCAATAGGTTGCCGCATATAGGCTCAATCTTGAAAGAAATTTAATAAGGAAATATAAAGTTCTACTCTTGTGATTTAAAAAAATTACATCACCCAACACACAAATGCAGTAGTAATTAAACACACACTCAGAGTGGGACCAACAGAACTTGTAAAAGAAAAAAAGACACCAGCTTTTAACTGCCACACACAGAAACTTTACAGAGAACTGACGTAGACATTTTAAGTCATGGAGGGCAAATTTGAATTCCCAGGAAAAGATTTTTGGCAACAGACATATTAAACATTCTTATTACTCCAGAGGGCTCAATGGGTGGAAATATCAGAGAAGAAAATATGTATATGAAGAGCTGATTCACTTTGCTGTACAGTAGAAACTAACACAACATAGTAAAGCAACTATAATAAAAATTAAAAAGAAAAGAAAAGAAAAGAAAACTTTAGGTCATTGGAAGAATGTCCAAGGGCCAGAACGGACAAGAATGAAGTAGGCTGTTTCTGGGGCTGGTGAACTCCCCATGCCTGGAAGTAGTTAAGCAAAACCTGCACTGAAGGCAGGAGAGTGTAATGGGTAAGGGAACATTCTAGAGACAGATTGACTGGGTTCAAGTCCCCAGCTCTGTCGCTTACAAGCTGTGCCTTTTTGTGCCTCAGTGTAAAATGGAGATAAAAACAATGCCTGCCTCATATGGTTGTTGTGAGGATTAAATAATTAACAAATGTAAAGCACATTAGTGCTTTGTAAGCTTTAGACATTATTAGTTTAATATTTCAGACATAATTGGTCTATTAGTGGTAGCATTTCTTGGAGGGATTGTTGTAGAAGAAATTCATGCTTTGGATGAGTTTCACTGGATAATCAATAAGGTATCTGTCTCTTCTGAGGTCCCAGGATTCCGTGTTTCTATATTCCCTGCCTTTAAAGGTTTAAAATTGCCAATCAATTGAGCACCGGCTGAGATATTTTTGAAAAACAAAACAACAACAAAATCTCATGATTCTCTAAAAAAAGTTTGACCACCTTTTTTTGAATAGTAATGAGTAGTATGTTTGAACAATCAGTCATATAATTATTTTATGACTCCCAAAAGAAAATAGCTTCCCTCAAACCAGCACTTGGGTACCGAGGAGCATCAGGGATACAGATGGAAAGAGGAGAGGAATGGGAATCAAAATTAAATTCATTTCAAAAGAGACCAGTCTATACAATGACTCTTTACAGTGTGATGGATACAAAATGAAGGATGATTACCTTGGGCCATGGTGAATACATCCCTTTGCTGTGAATACCAAGCTTTGTTGGGGGTCAGGATGACAGCCCTAATGTGTGTCCCCACCTCAAAGTAATGTGATAATTCCCTATTGCATTGCAGCTTCCTCACTGTTCACACTGTGTTAGACTTCCCTGTCTCCAGTCCACTTGTGTACTATTGCCTGAATGTTCCTTCTAAAATGACAATTCATTTCTACCTAATGCCTCTCATGGGCTTCCCTCACATCTACGCTATGACATGTAAATTTTTTGTCTAGTGACTCATCAACCACAGTGAAGTCTCCACACCTTATGCCTGTTTTCCAACTGAGGCTGCTGACCACCCATGATGTTTGTTAAAATATAGCTCCCTAGGCTCCACCCAGATGTACTAAATCAGGATCTCTGCAGAGGAACCCAGAGGTTAATAAACTCAACCCAACCATCCATCCACATTTGATCTGGCTACCATTACATGGGGGGAAGGGTCTCTTTTAATTGCAATTTCAATGGAATGAGGTTGGGCCCCAGCCCTCACATACACCTCCCTATCAACAGCAGCAGCAGCAAGGACTTAACAAAGCTCCTATTGATGCAAATAGCCAAAGACAGTTTAGCCCTTTTCTCCAGCACTGTGTCTTCCAGCTGAACCAGAGATATAATTCACAGCAGCAAACCTGCAACTGCAACTCTTGACATATTAATTCCATAACAAAAATCAATCATGGCACTTGTTGCCAGCATACATAATATTTTGAGCTTCCTGTCTAGCACCACCGAGAAGCAGACCTCCTTGACCTTGACTACATTAAATGAATGCACTGATACATTAATGCAATCAGCTGATCATGCGTGTGCCGTCCTCCAGGTCTGCATAACAGTGATCAGCCTTGAGCTCTTGTTTCCTGTGGCACCTCCTAACCCAACCAAATTGCCGTCCTTACAAGCAGAAAGAATGTCTATTCTGGCTGAAAATAGTAGTTATAGCAACATCCTGAGGTCTTAGTTTTTGACTGGTCACCTCGGGCGATATGGCAGCTGATTTGCCTGCTAGTTTTTCCCTGAGCAAATATAAGCCAGGCAAGGGGAAAAAAAAAACAGCTCACACTTGAAATCCCAGTTTGACTACAGATAAAATACACTCTTCTTTAGAAAACACCCTTGTTCACTCCTAGGGCCAAAGAGGCTAGACGGAAAGGAAACATGGGCAGGCGGCTGGCTGAGCACATCACCTTCTAAGGAGGCAAATGCAAATGCTGGAGGGATGACAAGGTGGATGGAGTGGAGGGAGGGAAAATAAGTTCATTAAGATTACAGCAGTTCCCTTTTCTCCACACCCTCTCCAGCATTTATTGTTTGTACATTTTTTGATGATGGCCACTCTGACTGGTGTGAGGTGATACCTCATTGTAGTTTTGATTTGCATTTCTCTAATAATTAGTGATGTTGAGCATCCTTTCATTTGTTTGTTGCCAGTCTGTATATCTTCTCTGGAGAAATGTCTATTTAGGTCTTCTGCCCACTTTTGGATTGGGTTGTTTGTTTTTTTGATATTGAGCTGCATGAGCTGCTTGTAAATTTTGGAGATTAATCCTTTGTCAGTTGCTTCATTTGCAAATGTTTTCTCCCATTCTGAGGGCTGTCTTTTTGTCTTGTTTATGGTTTCCTTTGCTGTGCAAATGCTTTTAAGTTACAGTAGCCAGGATATGGAAGCAACCTAAGTGTCCATCGACAGATGAATGGATAAAGAAGATGGGCACATATATACAATGGAATATTACTCCGCCATAAAAAGAAACAAAATTGAGTTATTCGTAGTGAGGTGGATGGACCTGGAAACTGTCATACAGAGTGAAGTAAGTCAGAAAGAGAAAATAATACTGTATGCTAACACATTTATATGGAATCTAGAAAAAAAAAAGTTCTGAAGAACCTAGGGGCAGGAGAGGAATAAAGAGGCAGACGTAGACAATGGACTTGAGGACACGGGGAGGGGGAAGGGTAAGCTGAGACGAAGTGAGAGAGTGGCATGGACGTATATACACTACCAAATGTAAAATAGCTAGCTAGTGGGAAGCAGCCACATAGCACAGGGACATCAGCTCGGTGCTTTGTGACAACCTAGTGGGGTGGAATAGGGAGGGTGGGAGGGAGACACAAGAGGGAGGAGATATGGGGATACATGTATATGTATAGCTGATTCACTTTGTTATACAGCAGAAACTAACACACCATTGTAAAGCAATTATACTCCAATAAAGATGTTTAAATAAATAAATAAATAAAAATAAAAGTAAGACTCAAACTGGAAAAAAAAAAGATTAGAGCAGTTGACTGACTAGATTATACCTGACAATGTGAATTGCATTGGGGGGCAGTAGAACCCTCAGAAGAGCCATCAACTCTCCAACTGCATTGCTCATCATAGCGTGGTCAAGATGGGTGAAGACTTTTGCTGTCGATGTCATTAGAGAGACAAAGCTTCTAAGTAGCCTAGAGTGAACTTCACTGGAAGTACTTTCCCAGAAACCAGGATGACTCTCCCTGATTTTCCCCAGTTGGTCATTCACAGATAAATCAAGTGATATTTGGGGTCCTCAGGAAGTAGAGCTGGTGTGGCCAGCATCGCCAGAAACCCATGCCTGTAGAGAAGCCTGTGTCCTGTGTTGAACCAGGAGCAACCCTGCATGATTATTTCAATTAGACAAAGATGGCTAAAGGACACACCTGGACTTCAATACCTTTGTGCCACATAGAGATGTCTCATTTTCAAAGCTCTTAATTTACTGTTTTATAAAATGATTCTGTGGCAAAAAGAAAGAGCTAATTAAGCATTTCATTAACTGACAGATATAACAAAGCACACAGTGACGGTGAAAAAAAAATCAGCATTGGGAAACATCTGTCCTACTCGAATGCTGAGAATTTCACAGCCTAGGACAGCATGTGCAGATGGAGGTTTTTAAAAATTGAAATAGAGGAATCTTCAAATAGCATGTTATAGAAATACCTACAGGGAATAAACTCCAGGTAAAGTTTGCTCTTCAAACCTGTACATAGAAGTTACCATTCTTAGAATTGATAGTACACCCTCTGTACTAAGGAAATCATGTTCACATTGGCAGTGATTTAATGAATACAAGGAAATTATACTGGAATTTACAGTGTTTTGTCTCTCTCATGCTCAAGACTTTCCAAAGTGTCTTACTAACAAGCAATTAAAATATGAGGGACCAGGGATGGGCAATGGTAAAATGTCTGCTCTTCCCCCAGTAGCTTACAAATTGCCTAGAATATCTCTTTGGTTACTGGAGGAATGTTGATTGCTGATGTCACAGCTGTCCCTGCAGTTGTTTGAACAGGCAATGAGATCTGAGATTCTCTCTAGTTAGTGGAATTTAAGAAAAAACTTGTAGCCTCTTCCATGGCTACTGTAGTAAACCAGTATGAACATAGGGCTATGCATTTATCCTGAAAATGCACTTCCCAAAGACAGCCACTAAAGCACATCAACAAATAAAAGCTCTCAGCTTAATTATTTTTAATATAAAATTAATAAGTGACTAGTACAGAAACACAGAAAATACAGACAAGCAAAAAGAGGAAATAAAATCAATTTATAACCTCTCTCCAAGGAGAGTTAATAGGCATAATGCCTGGTGCATAGTAGGCACTTCAGAAATACTGGCTAGATAAACATTTCCTCTCATTTTTCTCTAATGAAAATATATACATTACTTAAATAACACTTAGATAATATTGTAACTATTTTTCTGAAAGCCCTGATTGTAAAAATTTTACCACTAGGTCATAAATAGCTTTCCAAGTCATTAAATATTGTAACTGTTTACATGACTGCTTGGTATTACCTTTGGGGACATATTTAGAGAAAAAATTAGACAACATTTAGTATCATCTTCTCATTCTTTCATCCATTCAATAAATATATGTATTTTTAAATTTTTAAATTTTATTTATTTTTTTTATACAGCAGGTGCTTCTTAGTCATCAGTTTTTTACACATCAGTGTATACATGTCAATCCCAATTGCACAATTCATCACACCACACCCCCCACACCCCCACCGCTTTCCCCCCTTGGTGTCCATAAGTTTGTTCTCTACATCTGTGTCTCAATTTCTGCCCTGCAAACCGGTTCATCTGTACCATTTTTCTGGGTTCCACATATATGCATTAATATACAATATTTGTTTTTCTCTTTCTGGCTTACTTCACTCTGTATGTCAGTCTCTAGATCCATCCACGTCTCTACAAATGACCAAATTTCATTCCTTCGTATGGCTGAGTAATATTCTATTGTATATATGTACAACATCTTCTTTATCCATTCATCTGTCGATGGGCATTTAGGTTGCTTCCATGACCTGGCTATTGTAAATAGTGCTGCAATGAATATTGGGGTGCATGTGTCTTTTTGAATTACGGTTTTCTCTGGGTATATGCCCAGTAGTGGGAATGCTAGATCATATGGTAATTTTATTCTTAGTTTTTTAAGGAACCTCCATATTGTTCTGCATGGTGGCTGTATCAATTTATATGCCCACCAACAGTGCAAGAGGGTTCCCTTTTCTCCACATCCTCTCCAGCATTTGTTGTTTGTAGATTTTCTGATGATGCCCATTCTAACGTGTATGAGTTGATACCTCATTGTAGCTTTGATTTGCATTTCTCTAATAATTAGTGAGGTTGAGCAGCTTTCCATGTGCTTCTTGGCCATCTGTATGTCTTCTATGGAGAAACGTCTTTTTAAGTCTTCTGCCCATTTTTGGATTGGGTTGTTTGTTTTTTTAATATTGAGCTGCATGAGCTATTTATATATTTTGGAGATTAATCCTCTGTCCATTGATTCATCTGAAAATATTTTCTCCCATTCTGAGGGTTGTCTTTTCAACTTGTTTATGGTTTCCTTTGCTGTGCAAAAGCTTTGAAGTTTCATTAGGTCCCCTTTGTTTATTTTTGTTTTTATTTCCATTACTTTAAGAGGTGGATCAAAAAAAGATCTTGCTGTGATTTATGTCAAAGAGTGTTCTTCCTATGTTTTCCTCTAAGAGTTTTATAGTGTCCAGTCTTACATTTGGGTCTCTAATCCAATTTGAGTTTATTTTTGTGTATGGTGGTAGGGAGTGTTCTAATTTCATTCTTTTACATGTAGCTGTCCAGTTTTCCCAGCACCACTTATTGAAGAGACTGTCTTTTCTCCATTGTATATCCTTGCCTCCTTTATCATACATTAGTTGACCATAAGTGCATGGGTTTATCTCTGGGCTTTTCATCTTGTTCCATTGATCATCTCTGTTTTTGTGTCAGTACCATATTGTCTTGATTATGGTAGCTTTGTAGTATAGTCTGAAGACATGGAGTCTGATTCGTCCTGCTCCGTTTTTCTCCTTTAAGTCTGCCTTGGCTATTCGGGGTCTTTTGTATCTCCATACAAATTTTGAGATCTTTTGTTCTAGTTCTGTAAAAAATGCCATTGGTAATTTGATAGGGATTGCATTGAATCTGTAGATTGCTTTGGGTAGTATAGTCATTTTCACAGTATTGATTCTTCCGATCCAAGAACATGGTATAACTCTCCATCTGTTGGTGTCATCTTTAATTTCTTTCATCAGTGTCATAGTTTTCTGCATATAGGTCTTTTGTCTCCCTAGGTAGGTTTTTTCCTAGGTATTTTATCCTTTTTGTTGCGATGGTAAATGGGAGCGTTTCCTTAATTTCTCTTTCAGATTTTTCATCATTCGTGTATAGGAATGCAAGAGATTTCTGTGCATTAATTTTATATCCTGCAACTTTACCAACTTCATTGATTAGCTCTAGTAGTTTTCTGGTGGCATCTTTAGGATTCTCTATGTATAGTATCATGTCATCTGCAAACAGTGACAGTTTTACTTGTACTTTTCCAATTTGTATTCCTTTTATTTCTTTTTCTTCTCTGATTGCCGTGGCTAGGACTTCCAAAACCCTGTTGAATAATAGTGGTGGAACTTGTCTCGTTCCTGATCTCAGAGGAAAGGCTTTCAGTTTTTCACCATTGAGAATGATGTTTGCTGTGTGTTTGTCATATATGGCCTTTATTATGTTGAGGTAGGTTCCCTCTATGCCCACTTTCTGGAGAGTTTTTATCATAAATGGGTGTTGAATTTTGTCAGAAGCTTTTTCTGCATCTATTGAGGTGATCATATGGGTTTCATTCTTCAATTTGTTATTATGGTTTATCACATTGATTGATTTACGTATATTGAAGAATCCTTGCATCCCTGGGATAAATCCCACTTGATCATGGTATATGATCCTTTTAATGTGTTGTTGGATTCTGTTTGCTAGTATTTCGTTGAGGATTTTTGTCTCTATATTCATCAGAGATATTGGTCTGTAATTTTCTATTTTTGTTCGGTCTTTGTCTGGTTTTGGTATCAGGGTGCTGGTGGCCTCATAGAATGAGTTTGGGAGTGTTCCTTCCTCTGCAATTTTTTGGAAGAGTTTGAGGAGGACGGGTGTTAGCTCTTCTCTAAATGTTTGATAGAATTCACCTGTGAAGCCATCTGGTCCTGGACTTCTGTTTGTTGGAAGATTTTTAATCACAGTTTCAATTTCATTACTTGTGATTGGTCTGTCCATATTTTCTATTTCCTCCTGGTTCAGTCTTAGAAGGTTATACCTTTCTAAGAATTTGTCCATTTCTTCCAGGTTGTCCTTTTTATTGGCACAGAGTTGCTTGTAGTAGTCTCTTAGGATGCTTTGTATTTCTGCGATGTCTGTTGTAACTTCTTTTTCATTTCTAATTTTGTTGATTTGAGTCCTCTCCCTATTTTTCTTGATGAGTCTGGCTAATGGTTTGTCAATTTTGTTTATCTTCTCAAAGAACCAGCTTTTAATTTTATTGATCTTTGCTATTTTTTTCTTTGTTTCTATTTCATTTATTTCTGCTCTTATCTTTATGATTTCTTTCCTTCTGCTAACTTTGGGATTTGTCTGTTCTTCTTTCTCTAGTTCCTTTAGGTGTAAGGTTAGATTGTTTACTTAGGATTTTTCTTGTTTCTTGAGGTAGGCTTGTATAGCTATAAACTTCCCTCTTAGAACTGCTTTTGCTTCATCCCATAGGTTTTGGTGCGTCGTGTTTTCATTGTCATTTGTCTCTAGGTATTTTTTGATTTCTTCAGTCATCTCTTGGTTATTTGGTAATGTATTGTTTAGCCTCCATGTGTTTGTGTTTTTTACGTTTTCTCCCCTGTAATTCATTTCTAATCTCATAGCGTTGTGGTCACAAAAGATGCTGGATATGATTTTAATTTTCTTAAACTTACTGTGGCTTGATTTGTGACCCAAGATGTGACCTATCCTGGACAATGTTCCATGCGCATTTGAGAAGAAAGTGTAATTTGCTGTTTTTGGATGGAATGTCCTATAAATATCAATTAAATGTATCTGGTCTATTGTGTCATTTAAAGCTTCTGTTTCTTTCTTTATTTTCTTTTTGTATGATCTGTCCATTGGTGTAAGTGAGGTGTTAAAGTCCTCCACTATTATTGTGTTACTGTCGATTTCCTCTTTTAGAGCTGTTAGCAGTTGCCTTATGTATTGTGGTGTTCCAATGTTGGGTGTATATATATTTATAATTGTTATATCTTCTTCTTGGATTGATCCCTTGATCATTATGTAGCCTCCTTCCTTGTCTCTTGTAACATTCTTTATTTTAAAGTCTATTTTATCTGATATGGGTATTGCTACTCCAGCTTTCTTTTGATTTCCATTTGCATGGAATATCTTTTTCCATCCCCTCACTTTCAGTCTGTATGTGTCCCTAGGTCTGAAGTGGGCCTCTTGTAAGCAGCATATAGGTGGGTCTTGTTTTTGTATCCATTCAGCAAGCCTGTGTCTTTTGGTTGGAACATTTAATCCATTCACATTTAAGGTAATTATCAATATGGATGTTCCTATGACCATTTTCTTAATTGTTTTGGGTTTGCTTTTGTAGGTCCTTTTCTTCTCTTGTGTTTCCCACTTAGAGAAGTTCCTTTAACATTTGTTGTAGAGCTGGTTTGGTGGTGCTGAATTCTCTTAGCTTTTGCTTGTCTGTAAAGTTTTGATTTCTCCATCGAATCTGAATGAGATCCTTGCTGGGTAGAGTAATCTTGGTTGTAGGTTCTTCCCTTTAATCACTTTAAGTATATAATACCACTCCCTTCTGGCTTGTAGAGTTTCTGCTGAGAAATCAGCTGTTAACCTTATGGGAATTCCCTTGTATGTTATTGGTTGTTTTTCCCTTGCTGCTTTCAATAATTTTTCTTTGTCTTTAATTTTTCCAGTTTGATTACTATGTGTCTCGGCATGTTTCTCCTTGGATTTATCCTGTATGTGACTCACTGCGTTTCCTAGACCTGTGTGGCTATTTCCTCTCCCATGTTAGGGAAGTTTTGGACTCTAATCTCTTCTAATATTTTCTCAGGTCCTTTCTCTCTGTCTTCTCCTTCTGGGACCCCTATAATGCAAATGTTGTTGCATTTAATGTTGTCCCAGTGGTCTCTTAGATTGTCTTCATTTCTTTTCATTCTTTTTTCTTTATTCTGTTTTGCGGGAGTGAATTCCACCATTCTGTCTTCCAGGTCACTTATCTGTTCTTCTGCCTCAGTTGTTCTACTATTTATTCCTCTAGAGTAGTTTTCATTTCAGCTATTGTATTGCTCATCTCTGTTTGTTTGTTCTTTAATTCTTCTAGGTCTTTGTTAAACATTTCTTGCATCTTCTCTATCTTTGCCTCCATTCTTTTTCCAAGGTCCCAGATCATCTTCACTATCATTATTCTGAGTTCTTTTTCTGGAAGGTTGCCTCTCTCCACTTCATTTAGTTGTTTTTCTGGGGTTTTATCTTGTTCCTTCATCTCATACATAACCCTCTGCTTTTTGTCTTGTCTATCTTTCTGTGAATGTAGTTTTTGTTCCACAGGCTGCAGGACTGTAATTCTTGCTTCTGCTGTCTTCCTTCTGGTGGATGAGGCTAGCTAAGAGGCTTGTGCAAGTTTCCTAATGGGAGGGACTGGTCGTGAGTAGAGCTGGCTGTTGCTCTGGTGGGCAGAGGTCAGTAAAACTTTAATCTGCTTGACTGCTGATAAGTGGGACTGACTTCCCTCCCTGTTGGTTCTTTGGCCTGAGGCAACCCAACCACTGGAGCCTACCTGGGATCTTTGATGGGGCTAATGGCAGACTCTGGGAGGTTTCACACCAAGGAGTACTTCTCAGAACTTCTGCTTCCAGTGTCCTTGTCCCCACGGTGAGCCACAGCCACTGCCCACATGTGCAGGATACCCTCCAACACTAGCAGGTAGGTCTGGTTCAGTCTCCCCTGGGGTCACTGCTCCTTCCCCTGTGTCCCGATGCACACACTACTTTTTGCGTGCCCTCCAAGAGTGGACTCTCTGTTTCCCCCAATCCTGTTGAAGTCCTGCAATCAAACCTCACTAGCCTTCAAAGTCTGATTCTCTAGGAATTCCTCCTCCAGTTGCCAGACCCGCAGGTTGGGAATCTGACGTGTGGCTCAGAACCTTCACTCCAGTGGGTGGACTTTTGTGGTATAAGTGTTCTCCAGTCTGTGCGTCACCCACGCAGAAGTTATGGAATTTGATTTTATTGTGATTGTACCCCTCCTATCGTCTCATTTTGGCTTCTCCTTTGTATTTGGAGGTGGGGTATCTTTTCTGGTGAGTTCCAGTGTCTTCCTGTTGATCATTTTCCAGCAGCTAGTTGTGATTCTGGTGTTCTTGCAAGAGAGAGTGAGAGCACATCCTTCTACTCCACCATCTTGTTCCCTAATCTCCAATAAATATTTTTTGAACACTAAATATGTTCATGATTCTATTCCATAAACTTTGATTTCATTAGGGAAGAGACAAAACTGTTGCCTTCAAGGAGCTTAAACTGTAGTTGGGGATGACAGACCACCAAATTAAGCATAATATCTAAATGTTTGAGGATGATCAGCACCGTGTAAATATTATCCAAAATCTTGGAAATAGAATGGACAAAATGCAAGAAACATTTAACAAGGACCTAGAAGAACTAAAGATGAAACAAACAATGATGAACAACACAATAAATGAAATTTAAAATTCTCTAGAAGGAATCAACAGCAGAATAACTGAGGCAGAAGAATGGATAAGTGACATGGAAGATAAAATAGTGGAAATAACTACTGCACCACAGAACAAAGAAAAAAGAATGAAAAGAATTGAGGACAGTCTCAGAGACCTCTGGGACAACATTAAATGCACCAACACTCGAATTATACGGGTCCCAGAAAAAGAAGAGATAAAGACAGGGTCTGAGAAAATCTTTGAAGAGACTATAGTCGAAAACTTTCCTTATATGGGAAAGGAAATAGTCAATCAAGTTCAGGAAGTGCAGAGAGTCCCATACAGGATAAATCCAAGGAGAAACAAACCAAGACACATAATAATCAAACTATCAAAAATTAAATACAAAGAAAAAGTATTAAAAGCAGCAACGGAAAAACAACAAATAACATACAAAGGAATCCCAATAAGGTTAACAGTTCATCTTTCAGCAGAAAGTCTGCAAGCCAGAAGGGAGTGGCAGGACATATTTAAAGTGATGAAAGGGAACAGCCTACAACCAAGATTACTCTACCCAGCAAGGATCTCATTCAGATTTGACAGAGAAATTAAAACCATTACAGACAAGCAAAAGCTAAGAGAATTCAGCACCACAAAATCAGCTTTACAACAAATGCTAAAGTAACTTCTTTAGGCAGGAAACACAAGAGTAGGAAAAGACCTACTATAACAAACCGAAAACAATGAAGAAAATGGTAATAGGAACATACATATCGAAAATTACCTTAAACATAAGTGGATTAAATGCTCTAAAGAAAAGACATAGAATGGCTGAATGGATACAGAAACAAGACCCGTATATATGCTATATACAAATGACTTACTTCAGACCTATGGACACACACATACTGAAAGTGAGGGGACAGAAAAAGACATTCCAAGCAAATGGAAATCAAAAGAAAGCTGGAGGGCTTCCCTGGTGGCGCAGTGGTTGAGAATCCGCCTGCCAATGCAGGGGAGATGGGTTCGTGCCCTGGTCTGGGAAGATCCCACATGCCACGGAGTGGCTGGGCCCATGAGTCATGGCTGCTGAGCCTGCACTTCCAGAGCCTGTGCTCCACAATGGAAGAGTCCACAACAGTGAGAGGCCTGCGTACCGCAAAAAAAAAAAAGAAAGCTGGAGTAGCAATTCTTGTATCAGACAAATTAGAATTTAAAATAAAGACTATTGGGCTTCCCTGGTGGCGCAGTTGTTGAGAGTCCACCTGCCGATGCAGGGGACACGGGTTCGTGCCCCGGTCTAGGGAGATCCCACTTGCCACAGAGCAGCTAAGCCCGTGAGCCATGGCCGCTGAACCTGCACGTCCGGAGCCTGTGCTCTGCAGCAGGAGAGGCCACAATAGTGGGAAGCCTGTGTACTGCAAAAAAAAATAAATTCATTAAAAAAATAAGACTATTACAAGAGACAAAGAAGGACACTACATAATGATCAAGGGATCAATCCAAGAGGAAGATATAACAATTGTAAATATTTATGCACCCAACATAGGTGCACTGCAAAACATAAGGCTAATGCTAACAGCCATAAAAGGGGAAATCGACAGTAACACAATAATAGTAGGGGACTTTAACACCCTACTTTCACCATGGACACATCAACCAAAACGAAAATAAATAAGGAAACACAAGCTTTAAATGATGCATTAAACAAGATGGACTTACTTGATATTTATAGGACATTCCATCCAAAAAAAAAAAAAACAGAATACACGTTCTTCTAAAGTTCTCATGGAACATTCTCCAGGATAGATCATATCTTGGGTCACAAATCAAGCCTTGGTAAATTTAAGAAAATTAAAATGATATAACGTATCTTTTCTGACCACAATGCTACAAGACTAGATATCAATTACAGGAAAAAAACTGTAAAAAATACAAACACATGGAGGCTAAACAATACACTATATAATAACCAAGAGATAACTGAAGAAATCAAAGAATACTTAGACAATGAAAACACGACGACCCAAAACCTATGGGATGCAGCAAAAGCAGTTCTAAGAGGGAAGTTTATAGCAATACAATCCTACCTCAAGAAACAAGAAACATTTCAAATAAACAAACTTACTCCTAAAGAAGTTAGAGAAAGAAAAACAAAAAAACCCCAAAGTTAGCAGAAGGAAAGAAATCATAAAGCTAAGAGGAGAAATAAATGAAAAATAAATGAAGGAAATGACAGCAAAGCTCAATAAAACTAAAAGCTGGTTCTTTAAGAAGATAAACAAAATTGATAAACCATTAACCAGGTTCATCAAGAAAAAAAGGGAGAAGATTCAGATCAATAGAAATGAAAAAAGGAGAAGTAACAAATGACACTGCAGAAATACAAAGGATCATGAGAGATTACTACAAGCAACTTCATGCCAATAAAATGGACAACCTGGAAGAAATGGACAAATTCTTAGAAAAGCACAACCTTCAGAGATTGAACCAGGAAGAAATAGAAAATATAAACAGGCCAATAACAAGCACTGAAATTGAAACTGATTAAAAATCTTCCAACAAACAAAAGCCCAGGAGCAGATGGCTTCACAGGCGAATTTTATCAAACATTTACAGAAGATTTAACACCTATCCTTCTGAAACTCTTCCAAAATATGGCAGAGGGAGAAACAATCCCAAACTCATTCTATGAGGCCACCATCACCCTGATACCAAAACCAAAGATGTTACAAAAAAAGAACACTACAGGCCAATATTACTGATGAACATAGTTGTAAAAATCCTCAACTAAATGCTAGCAAACAGAATCCAACAGGACATTAAAAGGATCATACACTATGATCAAATGGGGTTTATCCCAGGGATGCAAGGATTCTTCAACATATGCAAATCAACCTATGTGATACACCATATTAACAAATTGAAGAATAAAAACCATACGATCATTTCAAGAGATGCAGAAAAAGCTTTTGACAAAATTCAACACCCATTTATGAAAAAAACCCTCCAGAAAGTAGCCATAGAGGGAACTTACCTCAACATACTAAAGGCCATATATGACAAACACACAGCCAAGCTCATTCTCAATGGTGAAAAACTGAAACCATTTCCACTAAGGTCAGGAACAAGACAAGGTTGCCCACTCTCACCACTATTATTCAGCATATTTTTGGAAGTTTTAGCCACAGCAATCAGAGACAGCAAAGAAATAAAAGGAATCCAAATCAGAAAAGAAGAAGTAAAACTGTCACTGTTTTCAGGTGACCTGATACTATACATAGAGAATCCTAAAGATGCCACCCAAAAGCTACTAGAGCTATTCAATGAATTTGGTAAAGTAGCAGGATATAAAATTAATGCACAGAAATCTCTTGCATTCCTATACACTAATGATGAAAAATCTGAAAGAGAAATTAAGGAAACACTCCCATGTACCATTGCAACAAAGAGAATAAAATACCTAGGAATAAACCTACCTAAGGAGACAAAAGGCTTGTATGCAGAAAACTATAAGACACTGATGAAAGAAATTAAAGATGATACAGATGGAAAGATATACCATGTTCTTGGATTGGAAGAATCAACATTGTGAAAATGACTATACTACCCAAAGCAATCTACAGATTCAATGCAATCCCTATCAAACTACCAATGACATTTCTCACAGAACTAGAACAAAAAAATCCACAATTTGTATGGAAACACAGAAGACCCCGAATAGTCAAAGCCATCTTGAGAAAGAAAAATGGAGCTGGAGGAATCAGGATCCCAGACTTCAGACTATACTACAAAGCTACAGTAATCAAGACAGTATGGTACTGACACAAAAACAGAAATATAGATCAATGGAACAGGATAGAAAGCCCAGAGATAAACCCATGCACATATGGTCACCTCATCTTTGATAAAGGAGTCAAGAACATATAATGGGAAAAAGACAGCCTCTTCAATAAGTGGTGTTGGGAAAACTGGACAGCTACATGTAAAAGAAAGAAATTAGAACACTCCCGAACACTGTATACAAAAATAAACTCAAAATGGATTAAAGACCTAAGTGTAAAGCCAGACACTATAAAACTCTTAGAGGAAAACATAGGCAGAACACTCTATGTCATAAATCACAGCAAAATCCTTTTTTACCCACCTCCTAGAGAAATGGAAATAAAAACAAAAATAAGCAAATGGGACGTAATAAAACTTAAAAGCTTTTGCACAGCAAAGGAAACCATAAACAAGATGAAAAGAGAACCCTCAGAATGGGAGAAAATATTTGCAAATTAAGCAACTGACAAAGGATTAATCTCCAAAATATACAAGCAGCTCATGCAGCTCAATATCGAAAAAACAAACTACCCAATCCAAAAATGGGCAGAAGACCTAAATAGACCTTTCTCCAAAGAAGATATACAGATCACCAACAAACACATGAAAGGATGCTCAACATCATTAATCATTAGAGAAATGCAAATCAAAACTACAATGAGGTATCACCTCACACTGGTCAGAACGGCCATCATTAAAAAATCTACAAACAATAAATGCTGGAGAGGGTGTGGAGAAAAGGGAACCCTCTTTCACTGTTGGTGGGAATGTTAATTGATACAGCCACTATGGAGAACAGTATGGAGGTTCCTTAAAAAGCTACAAATAGACCTACCATATGACCCAGCAATCCCACTACTGGACATGTACCCTGAGAAAACCATAATTCAAAAAGAATCATGTACCACAATGTTCATTGCAGCACTATTTACAATAAGCAGGACATGGAAGCAACCTAAGTGTCCATCAACAGATGAATGGATAAAGAAGATGTGACACATATATGCAATGGAATATTACTCAGCCATAAAAAGAAACAAAATTGAGTTATCTGTAGTGAGGTAGATGGACCTAGGATCTGTCATACAGAGTGAAGTAAGTCAGAAAGAGAAAAACAAATACTGTATGCTAACACATATATATACGGAATCTAAAAAAACAAAAAAAATCTGAAGAACCTAGGAGCAGGACAGGAATAAAGACGCGACGTAGACAGTGGAGTTGAGGGCATGGGGAGGGGGAAGGGTAAGCTGGCATGAAGTGAGAGAGTGGCATGGACATATATACACTACCAAATGTAAAATAGATAAGTAGTGGGAAGCAGCCGCATAGCACAAGGAGATCTGCTCGGTGCTTTTTGACCACCTAGAGGGGTGGGCCAGGAATGGTGGGAGGGAGACGCAAGAGGGAGGAGATATGGGGATATATGTATATGTATAGCTGATTCACTTTGTTATAAAGCAGAAACTAACACACCATTGTAAAGCAATTATACTCAAATAAAGATTAAAAAAATAAAAACATGAATGTTAAGAGATTAAGAGAGAATGAGAAAGTGGAAACAGTGAATCTTCTCCTGTTTGGAGGAGCTTTGGTGCAAAGAGGAGCAAAGGGAGACATGGGGGTCGAGAGAAATGGAAGAAATAGCACTGTGCTAATGGGAGCAACATATAGCACCATCCTCTCTTGCGTCTACCACTACAGTGGCTTTCTCACTTGTTTTCTTACGTCTGCATCCTACAGTCTTTTCTCCAAAAACCCCTGCTAGTGGTCCTCTTAAATCATAAAGCAAATAATGTCATGCTCTCTTCCTATCACACTTTAGATAAAATGCAAAGGCTCTACCATGACTTGTCTGACCCTGCCTGGCTCATCCTCCTCCCTCATCTCCTACTGCTCATCCCCTCAGATACACAGCTCCAGCCACACCAGCCTCCTTGTTATTCTTCAGATGCACCAAGCATTCTCCTGGCACAGGGCTTCGCACTTGCTGTTCCTTCTGCTGGAACTCTTCCCCACACTTTCACAGGCCTTGCTTCCGCACCAAATGTCACTTCCTCAGTCCTTGTCTGACTCCCTTATGATCTCCCTGTCACTTGCTGTTTTTTTTACTATGCTCTTTTTTTTTTCCATAGCACTTATCGCTACGTGACTCTATGTAATTCCTTATTACTGTCTACCTCCCCTCCAAAATGCAAGTTTCGTGAAGATAGGGACTTTGTGTCACGTTATTCATGTTTCCCCCTAGTTGGTAAAGTAATGTCTGGCATATAGCAGGCACTCACTAAGTACATTTTAAATAAATGAACAATTGGAAGAATACAACGAACACCAGGAACACTTTAATGCTTTTTAACACATTGGCAATTGAGGGTCATGGCTTTGAGTTCTGTCGACCATTGCAGATGAGCAGAGGAAGTCCAGTGTGTACTTTTCTTTTCAGCATACATGTGTGCCCCAAAGATATTCTGTCCAAAGGCAAAGGACTTTTGATTCAACCTAATTATACTATTTACAGTACTAATTTAATGGGAAAACTCTGGTAGAAAAAAAAAATAGAGATGTCCTCTGTTGTGGCAGAAAAGACAGCGGACATGCATCAGAAGGCTTGGATTCAAGACTCGGCTCTGCTACTTGCCAGTGCTGTGTGACTTTCTGTAAGTTACTATCTCTCTCTTTGCTGTAGGTCCCTAATTTTATATTTGTGAGAAATACTACCTCATGTACTTCCATCACCTCATCGCTTGAGGACCAAATGAGATATTTGGGATAGTGCTAAACAAATGGCCATAAATATTTTCTCTGACTTAAAAAGAAGTGTTTGAAGCTAATCTGAGGGGGTGGGGGAGAGAACACAGAGAGTTCTGCTGCAGCCTATGCACCACCTGGCTCTTGAAAATGTGTCCTCAGGAAGAAAAATGAGACTATTGTCAAGACTGCAGTAAAGAATCATTTCAAAAGTGAGAGTTTCCAGCTCTGATAAGTCTGTGATCAAACAATCAGTTTCTGGGGTAAAAACCACTACTTTCTACCGACTGACCTGGATGCAGGTACCATATATTTAATGTCAAGAGTGTGCAACCATAAGCAGTTTCTGCCTGTGAAGAAGGGAAAACAAAGTCGTGTCGTGTAAGAGACTGGACACCCCATCTAGCTGGAAACTGAAAGAGAAATGTGCCTCCATGGACCTCCCCAATGCGCCACCTGGCAAATGCCAGCCTGTCCCTGGAGTGACCAGAGGGGTATTTTAAATTCAGCATTTGTGTGAGCTAGTGGCAAGAAGAGAGGAGTTGCCTGAAAGGACGTGCAAGCCAGGAACAGCAGGGAGGAGAGCTCAGGGCTACCTTCTACTTGATCTCTCCCTCCCAACAGCATTTTTTTCCTCTCTTGCCTGCTCTGGGCCCCTCTTCCACTGTCACCTTCCTTTGCTTACTCATATTTCTGCCCCCATTACCTCAGACTATTGCATGTCCCACTAGGGTTGCCCTGAACCTGTGTCATTCTATTTGTGGTGGCCCACATAACAAAAAGAGCCTCTCGGCCTTCCAGTTCCAAATATTTATAGAGAAACCTCATTGGCCCAGCTCACCTAAACATTTTGATCCTGGCCATATAAATCTTGGGTCACTGCTGTCTTTGCTGTGGACTCCCCTTGGGAGAGATGCTGACCCTGGGCTGAAGCTGTGGCCAGAGAGAGGTCAGGTGGTACAGAGTTTGGCTGGGCCCATTGACAGAGAGTGTGGGCTTGGGCAGATTCCCTCAGAAGGGATTGGTGTGGCACAGACATTTTAAACGATACCTGGTGTAGGCGAGGGCATGTTATGTGTGTGGGCTGCCCCAGAGTCTCTTTCAGAACCATTGTTTATTCAAAGAGTAGAAGGCTGTTACTCAGAGAGACAGGTTGAGTAGGTTGCTGAATCTTCCACTTGGAATCTTTCTTTTCATCCTGTCTATCAATCTAAAATATTTTTTGTCAGCCTAATTCATTTTCGAGGCTAACAAACTAGTTTCTAATGGGCCAAAAAGAGGCCTAGACACTAAGCCCCATTAAGTTGTAAGAGCTGTTTCATGATACACACTTTACTAGGTAGCCTTAGGCTGCCCAATGTATAAACCCACACAACATCGAACAACCTGGGATCTTACTCCACTACACCCCTCCTTTGGGGACCACGTACCCAACTCTGATTCAGTTCTTCAAGAGGCTCTTCCTGGTTCCTACTGGTGAGAATTGGACCTCAAACCATGACCTCATATTCCCAGGAACATCCTTTGGGCTGTGCAAACCCAAGCAAGCGATCACTCTAACCTAGGAAATGCTATAACCTTTTCACCTGCCATATTGAAAGTAGAGGATTCATTGGCCAGATGGGGGTGATCAGGGCTCCCTACTCCGACCATCAATGCCCCTGATACCATCTCTCTGGAAAAATGAATTTCTGTGTCGTCGGCATAGAGATGGGAACTGAAAATGCTCTGCCTCTTAGCACTGAGCTGCCAGCACCGCCTGAGTGTGGTCAGCACCCCTGATGGTCCAGGGCTTGGACAATCACATGACCTCCCGAGAGAGGTTCTCAGAATGAGAGTGGGCTTCCTCCCAGAATCTGAAGCACAGTGCCCCCCACCGCTCATCAATACAGCCAGAGGATTGAGGCTCTCAGGACTGTCTTGAAGTGGAGGCACCTATGGCTTTCTTTGTCAACAGCCAGTGCCCAGCCCAGTTGTGTTTATTAAAAGAAGAATGAGGAGCTCTGGCTCTACTGGATTAATGAGGCTGATTGTGTAAAGTTGCTATGACTCCCTCTCATTCCTAAATATCTGCACTGGTTGTGAGAGACATTCACACAGATAGACTTCTAGTGGGCAGACAGCCTTTCCATGTTTGAGAGATCATTGGTGAGAGATAGCGTTTCTCATCTCACCCAGGCAGTCTGACTACCCACAAAGGGTATCGGAGAGCCTGAACGGAGAATCTCCCAACCAAGTTCTTTCTGACCAGATGTCCAGATGAGAATGAGGATGAGAATGAAGATAACATCAGTAAGACCCATGGATACCTGGGGACATTAAGTGACTTGGGTAGGGTCACATATATGGTAAATGGCTCCAGTACTAGAGAGACAGGTTTCCCACTAAGGATAAACGCAAATGATCAAGAGTTTCACATATGCAGAGACTGGTTCACTCTCAATTTATCCAGCCCCATTGCTTTTCCAACTAACTTTTAAAAGGGGGAATATTAGACAAATACCGTATGATATCACTTAGATGTGGAATCTAAAAAATAGTACAAATAAATGTATATGTTAAACAGAAACAGGCTCACAGATATGGAAGACAAACTTGTGGTTACTAAAGGGGAGAGGGAAGCAGAGATGGACAAATTAGGGGTATGGGATTAACAGATACAACCTACAATACATAAAATAGATAAGCAACAAGGATATATTGTATAGCACAGGGAGCTAGAGCCATTAGCCTGTAGTAACTTACAATGGAATATAATCTACAAAAACACTGAATCACTATGCTGTACACTAGAAACTAATATACTATTGTAAATCAACTATACTTCAATAAAAAATAAATAAAGGGGGGAATACTCACCTGGACTTTAGACATTTAGGGGCTAAAAGGATTCCACACTATCTCCATCTTGAGCCACCTCTATGTGTTTACAGGATGTACTGCGGGTTTTGGAAGATTCACTAGCAGGAAATGCCCTTGAGGACTGTGCCTGTGTTTGTTTTTCAGACATGGAACAATGGCAAAAGAACGCACACATCTATGCAGGAAGGATGGCATTGGAGGTTCTGAGACTGGGCTGCCATGTACAGTTGGGCAGTTGGGCACTGTAAAAGGGGTCTGGCCTAAATGAAGCAGGGGTGTATTAAATAACATGTCCAGGTCATGGGAGTGGAAAGTGACAGAACCTCTAGCACAGTGCCTGAAAAACAGTAGGCGGTCAGTAAATAGTTACTGAATGAATGAAAGACAGACTCCAAACCCAACTTTCCATTCCAAGGACAGTGTCATTTCCATTTGGACAGTGTCTGATTCCATCTTAAAAGTCCTTCATTAATTAGCATTGAGAGAAAAGGCATTCTTAATTTTCCATGTTATCTCTGAAACAGAAACGTCCTGTTTTGATATTGAATAATCACATCAGGGCCATGCTAGTATGAAGATGGCAGGAAGTTCGGTACTCTGACCCCCTTCCTTGTCGTGGGTAAACAGCAGGCCACAGTGGGCCTGGAACTGCCTTTGTGTTTGGCAATGAAATACCTACCAAGTGAGTGTAAAATGAGTTTCAAATATTGGAAGAAAAGAAGCCTGCTTAAAATGATTGTGTTGCCGTGAATATGATGTATGGACAAAGGTGTCAGTCTCCACTGCTGAGAAGAGCAGTGTCATCAGATGGGGAAACACAATGACTCATAACTGAGTGGGACCATTCCTGAGATTCATTAGGTAAGTTAATCCAGGACTGCTTCATGTTTTAAAGGCTAGTTATCACCGTGGAATATCACTCTAATGCAACCTGCCACAGCTTAGAGTTTAGCATAAAGTTAAGTAACCTCTCCAAGGATGTTATCTTAAACAGGTAGCATAAACGAACTTGTCCACTAGTAAGGCGGGCCCATAGTGTGGGTGGAGATAGCACTGGATGAGCACTCTCCTTAGAGTTTAACAGGGAGAAAATGGCTTGATAAGGTCTCTTTTGGATTTTAAAGTCTGAGGAATTCTCTCTCTCTCTCCCTCTTTCTCTGTCTTACTCTCACTCTCTCCCCCTCCCACCCTTTATTCCTCTCCTCCTCTTGTTTCCTTTCTTGAGCTCACTGGGTCAGTGATGTATGTTCACTCCACCAAATTTCTTACCCACTATAACTGTGTCAGTGAAGCTCTCTCTCACTGCAACTCTTGGTGCAAGAAATGGTGTCATTGTGCCATTTAAAGCTGATAAAATAACTTCTTCCCCCTGGATTGCTCCAACAGCAATCTCTCTTCTCATCAACCTCTTGAACAACAGAGTAAATTTCAATTATGTTTCTTATGAGTATAAACAAATGCTTCACTTACGGCCTGCTTGTCTTCTAGCTTGCCTATTCATGCTGGGAATTGAGATGGGGAGAACTCTGGCAGAGGGCATATGAATGGGCAGAGGTGGAGAGTGCCAGAGACATGACCAGAATCTATGTTTCTGCATCCTGGGCCAGAACTGATTTATTAAACCATGTAGGTATGCAAGAGGCCATCACAGCTCTAAAGTGGTCTGTTTATCCTTGCCAGTGAGAGAAGGGTTTACTCTGGTTCCACTTCTGTTTCCTTCCATCTTCCTTTCATTATGGTATCACATAACCAAGAGTAGGCACACATGGATGGAAGACAGGATCAAGTGAAGCACAATTCACAGCAGACCTGTACCCATGAAGACATTCATCACAGAGAGCCAGTGGTCTGGTCCAGACTGGAATTAGATTTTCAGCTTCTCGAGCCTTAGCAAACCCTCTTCTTCAAAATGGAGAAATTGGTCTAAAGTGTTAAATGATCTCCAAGATTTTTCCAGCTCTTCAAAAACCTATTGACTGTATCAATTTACATTCCCACCAACACTGCAAGAGGGTTCCCTTTTCTCCACACCCTCTCTAGCATTTATTGTTTGTTGATTTTTTTAATATCTTTATTGGAGTATAATTGCTTTACAATGGTGTGTTAGTTTCTGCTTTATAACAAAGCGAATCAGTTATACATATACATATGTTCTCATATATCTTCCCTCTTGCATCTCCCTGCCTCCCACCCTCCCTATCCTACCCCTCTAGGTGGTCACAAAGCACTGAGTTGACCTGCCTGTGCTATGCGGCTGCTTCCCACTAGCTATCTACCTTACGTTTGGTAGTGTATATATGTCCATGCCTCTCTCTCGCTTTGTCACAGCTTACCCATCCCCCTCCCCATATCCTCAAGTCCATTCTCTAGTGGGTCTGTGTCTTTATTCCTGTCTTACCCCTAGGTTCTTCATGACATTTTTTTTCCTTAGATTCCATATATATGTGTTAGTATACGGTATTTGTCTTTCTCTTTCTGACTTACTTCACTCTGTATGTTTGTAGATTTTTTGATGATGGCCATTCTGACTGGTGTGAGGTGATACCTCATTGTAGTTTTGATTTGCATTTCTCTAATGATTAGTGATGTTGAGCAACCTTTCATGTGTTTGTTGGCGATCTGTATATCTTCTTTTGAGAAATGCCTATTTAAGTCTTCTGCCCATTTTTGGATTGGGTTGTTTGTTTTTTTGATATTGAGCTGCACAAGTTGCTTGTGTATTTTGGAGATTAATCCTTCATTAGTTGCTTTGTTTAACAGATGAATGGATAAAGAAGATGTGACACATATATACAATGGAATATTACTCCTCCATAAAAAGAAACGAGATTGAGTTATTTGTAGTGAGGTGGATGGACCTAGGGTCTGTCATACAGAGTGAAGTAAGTCAGAAAGAGAAAAACAAATACCATAGGCTAACACATATATATGGAATCTAAAAAACAACAACAACAAAAAACCCAAAATGGTTCTGAAGAACCTAGGAGCAGGACAGGAATAAAGACACAGACGTAGAGAATGGACTTGAGGACACAGGGAGGGGGAAGGGTAAGCTGGGACGAAGTGAGGGAGTGGCATGGACATATATACACTACCAAACGTAAAACAGATAGCTAGTGGGAAGCAGCCGCATAGCACAGGGAGATCAGCTCGGTGCTTTGTGACCACCTAGAGGGGTGGGATAAGGAGGGTGGGAGGGAGAAGCAAGAGGGAGGGGATATATGTAAACATACAGCTGATTCACTTTGTTATACAGAAGCAACTAACACAACAATGTAAAGCAATTATACTCCAATAAAGATATTAAAAAGAAAAGCCTATTGAGCCTGAAGTATGATTTTAACTATTCTGCTCACCTGGTGTCCATCGCCAGCCAGCACCTCTGATTTTCCCCTGGATATATTTATTGTCTTAAAGCCCCCCTCCACCCACAAGTTTTAGCAACTTAAAGTGGAATAAGAGTTGTCACATATCACATTTGAACAGTGTCTTTGTCATACAAAAGCACACAGTTCTCTCAAAGGAATATGATGGAGAATAATTCCTTAATTAGTTTAGGTTGTGGTTGTATGTGGGGGGTTGTGAAGTGGGTGAAGGGAGATAGAAGTGTTATAAAAAATTCTTAATTTAAGCAAAAAAATGTTTCTGGCAAGGGATTTATTTCTTAAGATTGTCACTTTTTTAGCAGTTGAGTAAATGTTATAAAATATAGATCTCAAAATGATGATTCAATAGTCACGTTCAGGTAGTCTTCTTTGGTAAATGAAGTTGGGGGCTAGGTGAAAACCAGATTCACCCTGGAACCAGGCAGAAGTGTCCCTGTTAACCCCGCAGCTTGTAGGGGATTCATTTCAGCCATGTCCCACCCACATCAGCAGGTCGTGTGGAAAAAAAATCATCTTGGTTAGAGCAAAGCTGCATAGTTTAAACAACAATCCTGCAGCCCAGAGATTACCTGTGGGGCGTAAGGTCAGTGAAGAGAATACCAGTCTAGAGAACCTTACGTATCTGGAGAAAATTACCTTCCGCTGCACAAAAAGCATTATGAATTTCAAGAAGTATCATTCTTATTTTTAGAATTCTATGACTAACGCGCTACTTAACCTTGAGATGCAGATATTACAGGAGCTACGGTGTGGTCCACCATTGGCATGTATAATGACAAAGCTGCTTTGTCAGAGACAGATTTATGTGAGGGCTATTATGTTATTCTGATATTAAGATTAAAAATGAAAAATATACGTAGGCGGGTAAGCAAATCGAGCTTCATATTTTGATCTGAGAGAGATTGAAAGACGTTTTCTAAGGCAAAGAATTCTTCTAAGTTCCTTTTGTTTGAATGAATTGTCTTCCTCCTACACTTCTGAAGCCTATTTCGGGTGCTGATTATAAGTTTAGGGAAACTTTTTAGTGGTATGGTTTTTATTTGAGGAGACTGATTTCTGCAACCAACTTTTTCCCTTTGGTTTTTGCTTCTGACACACTTGTATGGCCTTTCAGCTTAAGTTTTACAAACTTTTAAAATAAAGCCTTGTCTGGGATACACACAAAGGCGTGCCGCCTCCAGCTGGGAGCGAGTGGTTCTCTGGCCTTGCTCCGAATAGCTGAACCAGGTTAGAACTCACATTTAGAGTCAGTGTCAGGAGAGTGCTTGTGTAATATCGAGACCATGAGGGAAGGTGTTATAGCTGGAAATTACTTATTTGCGGTACAGTAACTTGGAGTTTTAGGCTGTTAATATCTCTAGGTGCTTATTCCTCCTCTTCTCCTCCCTCCCTTAAAGGAGGAACATAAAAACTGGCAATGCCTCTACTACCCACATGGGATCCCCTGAGAACTCCTCCAGGTCCTTTGAGACACCTCTTCTCTCCCATTCCAGCTCTTCCCAGGCCCTCACTATCAGACTAAGGAAATCAGAAAGAAGATTGGTGGTGTTCAGGGTCATTTCCAAGTATAGAAAATGTGACTCTCCAGCAGGATAAAGGAGACCAAAAGATAAAGAGCATAGACCCAGGGAGACAGTGGAGAACAACAGAGTTAAACAAAGGCTGGCTGGAGGCATGAGGAAGTAGAACATTTAGACAAAAAAAAAGAAAGAAATCTCTAAGAGAATTCTTGTTAGGGATGGTTTCCAGATGTACCGCTCCTGTGTTTGGTGAAAACTGCATTACATCATCATTACTCCCCAGACTGTTACAAGAAACCTTTAGGGAATTAAACACTGCTTTTACATAATTGCCGTTTACTTAACCTTTCATTGTTTTGATGGTGGTAAAATATATGTAATATAGAATTTGATTTTTTAATCATTCTTAAGGTACAATTCCATTCAGTGGTATTAATTACATTCACAGTGTTGTGTAACCATCACCACCATCAATTTCTAAAATGTTTCATCACCCTAAACAGAATCTCTGTAACCATTAAGCAATAACTCACCATCCTTCCTCTCACCCCAGTCTCTGTTAACCTCTAATCTACTCTCTGTGTCTATGAATTCGCTTATTCTAAATATTTCATGGAAGTGAAACTATACATCTGTCCTTTTGTGTCTGGCTAATTTCACTAACTGTAATGTTTTCACGGTTCAGCATTATGGTAGCATGTATCAGAACTTCATTCTTTTTTATGGTGAAATAATATTCCATTGCATGTATATGCCACATGCTATTCATCTATTCTTCTGTGGTGAACACTCGGGTTGTTTCTACCTCTTGGCTCTTGTGAATAATTCCACTATTAGCTAGCCTTTTAAAACTTATGATAGGGGATTTCCCTAGTGGCGCAGTGGTTAAGAATCTGCCTGCCAATGCAGGGCACATGGGTTCGAGCCCTGGTCTGGGAAGATCCCACATGCTGCGGAGCAACTAAGCCCGCGAGCCACAACTGCTGAGCCTGCGCACCCTAGAGCCCGTGCTCTACAACAAGAGAAGCCACCTCAATGAGAAGCCCACGTACCGCAACGAAGAGTAGCCCCCGCTCGCCGCAACTAGAGAAAGCCCGTACGCAGCAACGAAGACCCAGCACAGCCAAAAAAACCTAGAAACTTAGGATAGCCATTTGCTGATGAGTAGTTCTTCCTTGCAAGGTTATTTCTTTAAGGGACAGTTTTAAAATATCTTTTCTGGGGAAAAGAATTTCCAGATCCATCCTGACTGCTTAGTATGGTGGGAACCACATTCTTGCTTTAATATTAAGGCAGCAAAATCACTTCTGACCCTGTCCTAGTTCCACCAAGATGAACTAATGGGTATCACACAGTGAGATTACTGACCTAGGGCCCTGAATGAAACTGGATGATAAACAGTGCTCAGCACTGAGCCCAAAAATAGAAGAGAAGTGAGATTCTAAGAAATGAATAAGTGGCTGAATTATAGCTGAGAGAGTTAGCTGGGTGAGCTATGTGGCTTTAGAGCTAATAATGAGTCAGTTAGAGATTGATACTGGAGACATATCATTCTAAATACTTAAAGCAAGAAGGAATTTAAGATGGAGAATTGGTTGCTTTCAAAATTCTCAGAAGGACTGATGGAGTGGGTGCTAGGAGGTTCTAGAGGGCTCTCAAACCCATTCTTCACTGACCCCTAGGGGAGCTACCGTCTGAAACCATCACTGGAGGTAAGAATTCAAGAACATGCTCTTGTACATGTGATCCAGGGTTCTGGAACCTGGAATCATTGCAGTTGGTGCTGCTTCTGCCTTGGCCACCTCCGTGGCACTGGAGTTGCAACATCTAGAAAGTTGGAAAATGGACTGTGGGTAATATCTGTAGGAATGTCTCACATTCTACAACTTTGCTTGCCAGCAGAAGTAGCAAAATGGGCAGGAAAAGGCCATCTAACGTACTTTCACCTGATTTCCCTTTACTCTGATCTCAGGAGCATTTGCTTTCCAACATAGTAGAACAAACTTAGATAACATTGCACTTTTTTCTCCCCAAATTAGTTTCATGAACACCAAAGACAATGTAGGCTGAATCAAAAGTCATGTATCACCTGATGTGGTTTTCTTTCTTTTTCAAGTAGAATAAAAATAGAGATAGACTGGGAGTTCCCTGGTGGCCTAGTGGTTAGGATTCCGGGCTTTCACTGCCATGGCCCAGGTTGGGGAACTGAGATCCTGCAAGCTATGCTGTGTGACCCAAAAAAAAAAAAAAAAGAAAGAAAGAAATAGAGCTACATTGTCTAGGGCTGTTCATTGTTATTTGAAGTTTGTTTGGAAAGGAAATTGAAAATTTAGGAAGAGAATTCATCACTTTGTAAATAATTTTTTAAATTAGAAACTTAGAGATGGTGATGAAAAGTAGCATTTCCATGGTAGTGAATTGAAAATGAGTGTCTGGGTCTGTGCAGCAGATAGAGAACTCTGTGATTTTGGACAGGAGTTTTTCCTGGGGAAAGGGATGGAGTTTCCACTATAGAAGACCTAGCATTTCAATCAGAGCCCAGCAAGGTCTGGAATGACCCTCACAGTTTCTGAGGATGAGGCTCTAAGTCAAGGGCTCTGAACACAGTTCTGCCTCTTTCTAACAGGATGCAATTGGTCAAATTTTCCTCAAATGTCAAATGGGCTTGAAAGTACCCCTTCTACCTAATTTTCTCAAAGGATGTTGAAACGACCAGGTGAAGTAAGAGCTTTGAAAGTGTTTTATAAAAACAAGCAAGAGCTATCCATATATAAGGTACTGTTGTTATTGTTAATCATTCTTTTGATTTCATCAAGTGCCTTGCAATGCAGAATGCTCTATATAGGAAGCTGTTCAAGAAACTGCATTGATTTGATTACCTCAAACACAAATTAATTGTTCTATGAAATACAAATTAATTGTTCTATGTGTCAAGACATTATGTCAGGGCTGGGGAGGCAGAGGTAGTTTTTGTCCTCAAAGAACTTTTCATCCAAAAGACTCATAAGCAGTATGTCCACTAGGTACATAAACAGAGCATTTCAATGCCAAGTGGAAAGAGCAATAATTGAGGTGGACACTGGGAACTGTGGGAGCACAGAACAGTTCCCTAACTTGGACTGAGGAGCTAAGAAATGTTTGCTAGAGGAGGTGAGACATAGAGAATGAGGGACAGTAAAAGTATGAAGACACCTTTTGGCAGTGGTGACCAACACTTTCATTTTTTTCTTTCAGTAAGGAGGTCTGTCCACAGAGAAATAAAAATATTTATAGGTCATGTTAAAAATGATTTAAAAATGGGAAACGTAGTGCTTTGTGTCAAAGCAGTCTTTCCATAACTGAAAGACTTTGGTTTCAGGATAAAGTTTTAGAAACTCTATCTAGCATACTTCACAGTATCTAGTTGTAACTAACATCTCTGCAGACATTGCACAGAAGTTGAGATCTGTTAGTGGCGTGATGACACTGAGAGATTAGAAGAGAGTGATGGTTGTGTGAACTGTCAGTAAGGATATATTGTCTAAGAATATTCTAACGCTGGAAAATCCCAGGAATAAGCTGCCTTAACCTGTCATAATAATGCTTCAGAAAAGAGTGTAGATAGGAGGGCATATATCCATTATTAGTACTGGAGAAATAAAATGTTTGAATTAGTGATGGGAAATATATATACAAAAAAAGGAAGAGACTGATGGATTGTCATCCAAATTCAGCCACAGAACAAGAATGGCACAGGCAGCCCCAATAGGAGGTTCCTAGGTACAAGGAAAGCAGGAGGGGAGCTGACATTAGGTAAGGCGGGTCTAGGTGGGCTAGAAAGTCTCTGAGTCAGCAAGAAATGAAAGGCGGATAAATTCAAAATGCCATGTGCATCATGAACTTGTGTTCTCTATTGCCTGTTTATAAGATAGCAGTCTTTCTGCAGCACTTCTGGAAAGGGGGGTTGGTCTACTGTGCGTGTTGTGAGTGCGGGTGGGAGAGGGGGTATTTCTCCTGCTTCCTTCCTTGGGGACTTCTGCTGGCGTCTCACTGCTTAGTGAGTTTAGGAGGAGTAGGGGAGGCACGACGTAGCACTTTCTCTCGCTCTCTCTTTGGGAGCTGGCTTCCCTTAGGAAGCATACAGTCTGCTGTGTTCCTTCGTGTTTGGTGTTTGTAGTTTTGCAGGGGAGAGGTAAGAGCTTTAAGTGTTCAGTGCAGCCCACCATTCCTTGGGACTTTAATCTGCGAAGTTCAATTTCTCCTTGGGAATTTCACAAAGGAAGATGGCTTTAGTTCAATTATGTGGCAGTCTTTGTTACTGGAGAGTCTTTAGGTTGTCACGTAATCTCATTGCAGAAGCAGTAATGAGCTAAATCAGACATTGTGATGGACATGATTTAGGTTGGGGAACCAAATGGCAGAGCAAATTTTCAGCCTTGAGTATAGAATGAACTTGTACTGTTCTCTCCTGTACTGTTCTAACCAACTTCAAAGTTTTCTGGGGCAAAATCTAAACTTCCCACTAGTGCTTGGTAAAGGGTGATTTCTTCCTTCCATGGAATAACCACAGCCCTGAGCGACCCTTAGGTTAGGGAATATCTGGGGAGAAACTAGTTTCTCCAGCTTCAGGTTTCCATATGATGAAACCTCAATTAATTGATGCAACTGGGGGCACTGAGTTCACAATACGAAGTTCCTTCCTCTCCCTGCAGTCTTTGGAGGCAGTAGTTGACGGAGGGCACACATTATGCTCTGTTTCGCTCCTCCCTTCCAGGGGAAGCCTACAGTTGTTCAACACTTCTGATGATTGTGGATGGGTAAGTCCGTTTAAATCAGGGCAACGTATGACCAGGCCCACTTGGCCAGTAGACCTAAATCATCAGTCTCCAATATCAGCTTTCATTAATAATCTGCCTGACTTTTGGGTCTCTCTTTTTATTTGTTCTAAACTTGGGTCTCTTTATTGATTCTGAACTTGGGTGAAGAAGGGAGAGTAATGTTAAGAATAAACCCTCTCAGATCCTTACAGGTGAGTGTTGGGAGGTTTCTCCTCACTCCATTATCCCATGCTGTATAGTGTGGTGCACAAATGAGGGAGCAAATGCCACGCCCTGGATGGCTGACTCGGCCAGTGACACAGCCCTCCTGTGGGAGTCATCTCCTAGCTCTGGATGGAGATGTCATCACCTTGGGAAGGGCTTTTGCAGTGCATTTGCTTTTCAAATGGATTATTAGTCAGATTTAATTTTTTAAGCGCTATCCAGATAAATTCCACGGTTTCACAAAACTCAGTGTCACCATCATGTCTCACATAAAGAAACACAATCCAGCAACAAAAAATAACTAAAAAGTATTTTGGTTCCAATTTTTACATGCATCTCCTTAAGGATAACGAAAAGGATTCAATTCAAAACACAGAAGCACTTATTCAAAAATCCTGTTTGTTCCTCTCCAATTTTTTCACAGTCTCAGTTGTTTCCTGAGTCTTGTGCTCAAAACTTTGCCTGAATCTCCTCACCACTATCCTAATTGCTTTTTTTGTTTTCTCTTCCTTGCCCCCATTTCTTTATATAAAAATTGACTTAGTTGTTTTTTTTTTCTTTACCTACTTATAGGATCCTTTAGAATAAGTGAGACCTGAGTGTCAATATGAAATTTTTAATATCCAAGGGTGGCTTTTGAGAATAGACAGAAATTGGTTTTATTTATACTTACCTGGGTTTTAAACTACTATTAGTTGATTAAAATCAGTCATAATTTTAAAACCTGGTTTTCTTTCAGCCTTTAACTAGCATGTCTTGTTATTCTATTTATTAACTTAGTAATTTTGGCATAAAATAAAAACAATTTATCAATGTCCATTAACTCAGGTTAACAGACTAAGTTCGCCGTGACTGTTGTCAAATTGGACCACTCCATCCTTCATTACTTGCTTTTCAAAAATCAATCCTAAATGAGCCCTTGAAATACGGTTTCCTTTGTCAGCGGGCCTGATGTCAGTAGTGGGCGCTGGAGAGATACTGCAGCAAGAAGGGGCTTTTCTTCTAGAAAGCCTCCTGCACAAATGCACCCTCTCCATGTGCCCATCTACTGTGGTGTGAGTGGCTTTTCCAAAGTCTAGAGTTTTCTGTTAAGATGGCTTTTCCACCTCCAGGCTACTGCAGTGTGGATGGTTTCTCCAGCATCTGCTGCCTGCAGTATACAACTGGAAGCAAGTGACTCTTCCCAGAGCCTCATCAGGTTTCCTAGCAGGATTCCCTCTGGTAAGACATTCCCATAAACAGCTTTCCTTGGCATCTTAGAGAGTGGATTTCTGGAAAGTTCCACCAGCAGAGCACCACAGTGACTTCTCTGCCATTCAATGAGCCTTCAGCGAGGTCTGGATCTCACTCCTATCCTGCGTAGGCTTCTTCCTGTGTGTTCTATCTCACCCTAAGGGTAAGACTGCTTCTTATACCTGCTATTCCTTTATTCTTTATGGTGCTTTTTACTTCTTACTAGACAATCCCTTATTACTCCAATCCTCCATTATAGATAGTAACTCTTTATATTAAACTTTCCCTGCAACAATTTCTCTATGACTTCTGTCTCTTATTGGACCCTGCCTGATACAGACCCTTTAAACCAGCAGTCCCCTTTATAGACTTAATTATTAAATATGCCTAGACTTTTCAATTTCACATATGTACTAAACACATTTAATTTTCCTTAAAGCCTTTAAAATGTCTGAAAAGGAAAATTGAAAATCCTAACAAGCAAAATCTTCTCACATACTTAAGCAATCCTTATAAATGTAATAAGTTAAACTAGTATAGGAAATTTCAAATTCACATAAGCATTCCAATTTGTTCACAGTCAAATTCTTCTAGAGATTTCAATTTACATCATAAATCTAAAATCAATTACTGATTTAATTTTGGCAATAGAAGACTAATCTTCCAGAATCGATATGCCAAGTTATGTTAACTACTATAATCATTTTATTTTTTTTCTAGTAAACTCCTTTTTTTTAAACCATTTTTATCAAGGTGTAATTGACATATTATATTAGTTTCAGGTGTACAATGTAATGATTCAATATTTGTATATATGATCACTTTAAATAAGAAATACGGATTAGCTTAAACTTGACACAACAGGATTTACACTGTAGGTTTGAGTTGCTTATTCATTCTTTACTTATTTCCAAACCTTCCCAGGGTTGAAAAGATACTGACTTAGCTATGTGACAATTTAATCTCTAGTCAGCTAAGGTCATTGGATCAGTAATTCATACTCATGTTACAGTCACCATCTTAGACAGGCTAAAGAAATAGTCATACTTATTGGTCAAGATTTTGAGACTACAGGGGAGATATAGGGACTAAATTCACCCACGTCATTCTTTCTGAAGCATATATGGATATGTTTAGTCCTTTTAAAAAACTATTCCCTACGTCATCAGGGGACTCAAAGGTCATACCGTTCCCAATGCTTTCGTGTGGTCTGGGTAATATGAATCCCATATTTTCACTCATATTTCAGTTAACTTCTCTCAATTCTTGATTGAGTTCTGAACTTTAGCAATGAGTCACAATTCTGAAGACATTTTAATGCCATTTGGTTAGATTGTGCATTCCCATTCATAGTTTTTTTTTTTTTTTTTTTTTCTGGGTCTCAGTTCCAAACTGCTATTAAAATATCTTAAGCTGACACAGAAAGCTGGAATCCTGCCATCTGAAAAAAGGGTAGTGGGATTGTGAGGTGGTGGAGAGTGTATAAATGTTTTCTTCCGTTTCCATTGCATCTGTGTTTCTGAAATCAGATTGTAGGACGCAGTAAGCAGCTGCACAGGCCCCATGAAGACTGAGAGTTCAAATCTGGTCATTATTCCTTTTTATGCTACGGGATCTGTTCACATCTTACCCTGACGGTAAGACTACTTCTCCTATCTGCTATTCCTATATTCTTTACTTGGTTTCCTGGGTCACACTAGTCTTGGGGATAATTAAGAGCTTCTGTATTTGACTTGGAGCCCTTACGTTTTGTTATCAGGACTCAAAACCTGGTCTCATCCTTTTCCTGTGGGCTCAGAGTAGCTTACACATCTTTTTTTTTTTTTTTTTTTTTTTTGCGGTACACGGGCCTCTCACTGCTGTGGCCTCTCCCGTTGCGGAGCACAGGCTCCAGACGCACAGGCCCAGCAGCCATGGCTCACAGGCCCAGCCTCTCCGCGGCATCTGGGATCTTCCCGGACCGGGGCACGAACCCGTGTCCCCTGCATCGGCAGGCGGACTCTCAACCACTGCGCCACCAGGGAAGCCCACTTACACATCTTTACTTTGTTAAACTGCTATTTATTGAGCACTTTATCTTCCAGGCTCTGTGAGAGTCACATTACATAAATTATCTCATTTAATTCTCACCATGTGTTAGGTATTTTTCACTACATTTTTATAGACAAAGAAACTGAGACACACACACACACACACGCCTACGTTGTGCCAGGTACTCTGCTAGGTCCCAGGGATGGAGTGGTGAGCAAACAGGAGTCCCCTCCCTCTTGGAATTTACAGTCAAGTATGGGAAGGGGGGAACGATATACATAATACATATATACCATAATCAACATAGAACCCGACCAAGGACTGTGGGGCAAGGAAGGCTTCCCTATTTTAACTCAGCCCCAGTACGTTTGATAGCAAAGCCCTTTAAAGCCCCAATTAGTTGAGAACTGTTGAAAGCATATGAACTTTAGGTTCCAACAGACCTGGGTTCAAATCCTAGCTCTGTTTTTTACTATCTGTGTTAACCTATCTGAGCTTCAGTTTCTGCATTTGTAAAATGGCAGTGATGATGTTGACGATGATGATAATGATGACGACAGAAACCTCATAAGGTAAGGATTAAATGAGATAATGTACATAAACATTTAGCACAGTGTCTGGCATTAAGATTTTATTTTTCTGTTCCTCTTGTTATTGTCCAATTTTTGTCCTCCATCTTTGTTGGGCAGTATTAATTCTGATTTCCAAGAGCCTGACTCTTTGTCTCAAAGTCTCCTTCCTTTTGGAAAGATTATGGAACCTTCATGCAAATAAGATTCCTAGAGGCATGTTCTCAAGCCCAGACTCCCTAAAGTGGATATGTAGATTAGGTGCCCACTGCACAAACAAAGGATCCTTATGAGAAAAAGCTCCTCACGATGAGCCGAAGACTGACAAACAACAAACAAACAGGGAAGCTCATCTCAGACTATATCCTTGCCAGTTAGCTGGTTTTTCTCAGCCCTGATTCCTTAGGATTCTATCTTTCTTAGGAAAGTTAAGAGATGTCTGCTCATTGCCATTGGTTATGCAGCTCCCTCTGCTTGCTGTGCAGGTTGTAGCAACCTCGCTGAGCCTGCCAGCCCAGGAAGCAATTACTGCCAATTGCATTGGGACATTTTGTGTGAGAGGATGCCCTGTTACAGAACACACAGAGGGAAGCAAAACACTGATTATTTAATTTGCACTGTTTTTCCATGAATCTAAAGAAACTCCCTTCTGCAAGGAGCAGGGAGACAAAATGATTAATACAGAACAGCCAGAATACAATAAAATAAACCTAGTTACTTAAAAGAAAAGAGTGGTGGGAACTGATGGAAGCCGAAGCAGTCATAAAAAACCATGTTATTTAAATAATACTATATCTCTCCTGCCTTATCATTCTGATTACATTCAACTAATCTACAAAATTGAAAGGTAATGAGCAGTATTTCCTTAAAGCACATTAAATAATAGTGTCAAGATGCAAATTTATTCATTAAGTATAGATGAGTGTGTTAAATATTCATGAATTGTTGCTCACAGTATATAATTAATCCCATGGTCTTTGTGTCCAAAGCACTGAGAAGATAAAGGGTTGCACCACCACAGTTATAAGATGATATCATTCCCCAAAATACCCCTCAGGGCAAAGGTCAGGCACCTAGCAGATCACAATCTGGAACTTCATTTTATAAATACATTACATTGCAATAGAAACATGGCTATCTGATGACACAAGATTTATTTTTCCACCTCCTGTTGTCTGATAATCTAGGTGAGAAATAAACATTTCAGGCTTGAAGAAGCTCTTGCTTGGATGGAATATACTAGATCTGAAATTCTCTTTGTTTTTGACCTTGGGCAAATGGAAACATTTTATAAAAGTCCCCTTCTTAAGCAGAAAATGTCATGCTTCTACCTCCTTTTCTAATCCCTTTCATTTTTGAAAAACGATTAGTCTTTTCATTTGGGATGGAGCACCTTGGTGCTAGAATCTCTTGAAAATACAGCTCTTTTCCTCTACATGGTCCGTGTCATCTGGGGCCATATGGAGTATGAAAATCATTTCTCTCCCTAAATGGCTAATATATCTTTGCAGGTTCTGGAATGTTAAAGACACCTGTTATAGTGTTCCTTATTTACTTTCTAGGTTACTTGTATCACTATTTTGATTCATGAGTATTACTGTTGATCTCTGGGGAAACTCACAGGTGCGAAGTAGCAAACAAAAAAAAAAATTCGGATTTTTACTAAAAGTCCAAGCAGCTGTAAGTATTCCTTTTTTTATATCTAAGTTTATTAATAAACTTTGTGGTGTTTGGAAGTTTTAAAACTAGGAACCAGGTTCTTCCAATTCTGTGACTTATCAAGAATGAATTAGATATGCACGATGTCTTTTATGTAAACTATATAAGTATATCTTTATGTCTGGGTGTAAATTGGATTCTTGTCCTCAATTCTTTACTTTCACTTCTTTTGGTTATATACCCAGAAGTGGAATTGCTGGATCATATGGTAATTCTATGACTAATATTTTGAGGAATTTCCATACCGATTTCTACAGCTGCTGGACCATTTTACGTTCCTACCAGCAATACACAAGGGTTCCAATTTTTCCACATCCTCACCAACACTTGTTATTTACTTTTTCTTTTCTCTTTTTTATAATAGCCATCTTACTGAATGTGAAGTGGCATCTCACTGTAGTTTTGATTTGCTTTTTCCTATCGCATTTCCCTAATGCCTAGTGATGCTGGGCATATTTTCATGTGCTTATTGGCCTTTTGTATGTCTTCTTTGGAGAAATTTCTATTCAAGTCTTTTAAAAAAAAATGCAGCTGATTAATACAAGATATATTTGCACCAGAAAAATATGCATTAAAAGGGCATAGTAGTTTTTACTTGTAGAAATTCCAGTAAGTTTTGTTTTGTCTTTTATTCTTTTTTGTATTTTTTGAATATTTTTACAATGCTTATGCATCCTTTGTTTTTGTTTTTGGTTTTTTTCTAGATTTATTATACTTTTAGCTTTTACATTTACATCTATGATTCATAAAAAATAGAAAGAGAAACCACAGAGTGGGAGAAAACATTTGCAGACCGTACAACCAACAATGGACCTGCATTTAGAACATATAAAGAACTTTCTCAACTTAGTCATAAGTGTATAAACAACACTTTATAAATGCACCAGATATTTGAATAGACATTTCATCAAATAAAATATGTGATGGTTAATAAAAACACAAAGAGATGATCAACATCGCTCTTCACCAGGGAAAGGCAAATCAAAATTCACAATGAGATACTACCACACACCCACCAGAATGGCCATAATCAATAATACAGGCAATATCAAGTGTCAGGGACAATGAGGAAAAACCAGAACCCTCATGCATTTCTAATCAGAATGAAAATAAGGCAGCCACCGGCAAAACATTTGGCAGTTCCTCAAATAGTTAAACACAAATTCACCAGATTCCCCAACAATTCCACTCCTAGAAATTTACCCAAGAAAAATGAAATCATATGTCCACACAATGAGTTATGTGTGAATGGTCATAGCACCACCACTCGTCACAGCCTTACACTGGAAAAATCTAAACGTCCATCAGCTGGTTGTGGTCAACAAAATGCAGTTCATGCTTCCAAAGCACTCCTACTTCATAATGGATAGGAACAGAGTATTGGTACGTAATACAGCATAAGAGAACCCTCCAAATATATGCTAAGTAAGTTAAGACTGACAGAGTATACATATCGTATGACAATATATATGCAATATCCAGAAAAGGCAACCCTATAAGGGCAGAACACAGATCAGTAGTTGCCTGGGACTGGGAGTAAGAGCAGATATTGTCTTTGAACTGACACTGGAGAAGCTTGTTAGGCTGATGGAAATGTTCAAAAACTGTACTGAGATGATGCACGACTTGTTAATTTACTAAAACTCATTGAACTCTACACTTAAAATTGGTGAATTTTTCAGTATACAAGTTGTATAATATGTAAATAAAGCTGTAAAAAATAATCAGCAAAAGGTAGAGAGTGTGAGGTACAGTAAAACAAATTTGGCAATACATTGAGAATTGCTGAAGTTGGGTGATGGGTAATGCAGGTTCATTATACAATTCCTTCTACTTTTGTGTATATTTTAAATTTCTCATAATAAAATATTTTTTAGAAGATTGTCCTATGTGTTGTGTTAGATAAAAGAAAAACTACAGAAAACAAGGCTAGTTTGTTCTTAGGTAAAGGACAATTTTATAGGAAGGATGAGTCAGATACGAAAATGATTCTAGTAGAAGGTAGAGAAGCCTACCAGTGATTTTCAAAACAGAAGGGAGGTTGAGGAAAGGCTTCACGGTGGTGATGGCATTTGAGTTACATCTTGGGGAGAGGATGGCTTCGATACCAGCCCAGGGTCAATGTGGAAGTAAGAGTGTGAGAAGTTTGAGGGCACATGTGAGGGCTGCAGAGTAAATTAACTGGGGAGTATGATGCTTAGGGATACTGAGAGAGAAATGATTTCATTTACTATGTCCTTTTCACTTTTTAAAATTTTTCCTAGTGTTATTAATGTATAATTGACAAATAAAAATTGTATGTATTTAAGGAGTACAATGTGATGGTCTGAAATCCCTATACAGTGTGAGATAACCACAATCAAGTAATAACACATCATCACCTCATATAGTTACCATTTTTTGTGTGTGTGTGGTGAGAACACTTAACAAATTTCTTCCATTCACTATGTATTCCTTTTTTTCCCCCTAGCTCTATTGAGGTATAATTGACAAATAAAAATTATATATATTTAAGATGTATCAAAACATCAACACTTGATGTTTTGATATATGTATACATTGTGATTACTACAAACAAGCTAATTAACATATTCATCAACTCACGTAGTTATTTTTGTGTGTGCAATAAGAATACTTAAGATCTACTTTCTTAGCAAATTTCAAGTACAGCATATAATACATTATTAACTACAGTCATCATGCTGTGCATTAGGTCTCCAGAATGTCTTCATCTTATAACTGAAATTTGTACCCTTTGGCCAACATCTCCCCATTTCCCCCATCTTTGTCCCCTGATAATCACCCTTCTACTCTCTGTTCTTATGAGTTTGACCTTTTAAGATTCCACATGTAAGTGAGATCATGCAGTATTTATCTTTTTGTGTCTGTCTTATTTCACTCGACATAACATCCTCTACATTTATCTATGTTGTTGCAAATGGCAAGATTTCCTTCCTTTTTAAGGCTGGATAATAGGCCATTGTATACCACATTCTCTTTATCCATTCATCTGTTGATGGACATTTAGGTTGTCTCCGTATCCTGACCTTGTGAATAATGCTGCAATAAACATGGGAGTACAGATATATCTTCACAATAGTGATTTTATTTCCTTTGGCTCTACACTCAGAAGCAGATTGCTGTTCTGGTAGGTCTACTTGTAAATTTTTGAGGACTCTTCATACTCTTTCCTATAATGACTGTACCAATTTACATTCCCACCAGCAATACATAAGGATTCCCTCTTCTCCACATCTTCACCAACAGCTGTGATTTTTTGACTTTTTGATAAAAGCCCTCCTAATAGGTGCAGGGTGACTTCTCATTTGTGGTTCCAATTTGTAAATCCCTGTCATAAGTGATACTGAGCACCCCTTCATATACCTGTTTGCCTTTTGCATATCTTCTTTGAAAAAATTTCTATTCAGGGCTTTTGCCCATTTTTTAATTGTTTTTGTTTGTTTGTTTGTTTTGCTATTGAGTTGTATGAGTTCCCTACAGATCCCTGATACTAATCCCTGATTAGATATATTGTTTGCAACTTCTCCCCCTCTCCCCCACCACACACATGCTTTCTCTGTAGCTTACCTCTTCATTTTGTCAACTTTATCCTTTGCTGTGCATAAACTTTTCAGTTTTATAGAGTCCAGCTTATTTGTTTTGCTTTCGTTGCCTGTGCTCTTGGTGTCATAGCCAATACATCATTGCCAAGACAAATGTCATGGTGTTTTTCCCTACATTTTCTTCTAGGAGTTTTACAGTTTCAGGTCTTATGTTTAAATTCTCTATCCATTTTGAGTTGATTTTTTGTGTATGGTGTAAGACAAGATTCCAACTTCATTTTTTGCCATGCAGTTATCCAGTTTTCCCAGCTCCATTTATTGGTGAGATTACCCTTTTCCCACTGGGTATTCTTGGTGCCTTCATCAAAAACTAGTTAACCACGTATATGCATCATTTTTATAATCAGAGAAAACAATAAGTTTATATTCATGCTAATTAATTAATTAATTACCTAGACCAGAGTTGGTAAATAAATGGTTCCAAATCTGTACTTAGGATCATCATCCTCTTTTGAATGGCCCACATAGAAAGTTTTCAAGTAAAGACATGTTATAAATAATTTAAAAATTAGAAAATATCATAGATTTCTGACTTCTCTTGGGAAAACTTACAAAGAAGCCCAAGCAACACTTGCCTACCTTCTATCTTGTCTATACTAACTCAGGGCTGAATAGTGGCTGCTGACTTGCCTTGTGGAGGCTCCCCACATCACTTATCATGATAGCTCCATTTGAATTTGTGTCTCCTGGGCAAAAGAGAGGTGTGTGAAAGCTTGGAGCATTTAACTTCCCCAAGTCCCCATATTCCATGTGGAGGAATGGAAAGTGTCTAAGATTTGAAGTCAGAGAACTCTGAGGTCAAGTCAAGTCTCATCAGGGCTTCCCTGGTGGCACAGTGGTTGAGAGTCCGCCTGCCGATGCAGGGGACACGGGTTTGTGCCCCGGTCCAGGAAGATCCCACATGCCGCGGAGCGGCTGGGCCCGCAAGCCATGGCCACTGAGCCTGCGTGTCCGAAGCCTGTGCTCTGCAACAGGAGAGGCCAAAACAGTGAGAGGCCCACACACCGCAAAAAACAAACAAACAAACAAAAAATCAAGTCTCATCTTAGTCTCTTGGTGACCTTGCATAAATATCTCAACTCCCCAAAATATCTGCTTTCTTCTTTATAAAATGGGGTTACCTATATTACAGGGTTATTTTGAGGATTATGTGAGGTAATATATATGGAAACGCCTAGATGTGTGCCAGCGAAAGGAAGCCGCTATATACGTGAGTATACATGAGTTCCCTTCCCAGACTCTTAGTGTTTAACGAGGACAATAACAACAGCAGCAGTGATAACTTTAATCTCTTGAGTGCTTATTAAATGCTAAATACTATGTTAAATACGTGATGATCACTATTTCTGGACCCATCATTTCAGTAATACCTGAGGTTGTCTTCCTTTGGATATCATGTGGCTATGTCCCTGCCTCTGTAAAATTTTTTGTTTAAAAGTCACCTTCTCTGTGAGATCCATCCTGAGCACCCCTTTATTTATTTTTTCTCTCTGTGTTTCACTTTGGATGGCTTCTATTGCTATGTCTTCAAGTTCACTAGCTTTTTCCTTTCTCAGTTATCTGCTGTTAATTTTATCCTGTGTATTTTTAATCTGATACATTGCAGTTTTCATGTCTAGAAATTTGATATGAGTCTTTTATATATCTTTGTCTTTACTTGATCTTTTGAACATAGGGAAAACAGTTATAATAATTTTTAAAATATCTTTGCTAATTCTAACATCTGTGTCAATTCTCGATTGGTACTTTTTTATTTTATTTATTTTTTGCGGTACGCGGGCCTCTCACTGCTGTGGCCCCTCCCGTTGTGGAGCACAGGCTCCAGACGCCAGCAGCCATGGCTCATGGGCCCAGCCGCTCCGCGGCATGTGGGATCTTCCCGGACCGGGGCACGAACCCGTGTCCCCTCCATCGGCAGGTAGACTCTCAACCACTGCGCCACCAGGGAAGCCCTGGATTGGTTTTAATTGATTAATTTTTCTTCATACTTTCCTGTTTCTTTGCATTCTTAGTAACTTTTGATTGAATACTAGATATTGTAGATTTTACGTTGTTGGGTAATGGACATCTTTGTATTTCTAGAAATATTCTTGAGCTTTGTTTTGGGACACAGTTAAGTTACTAGGATTCAGTTTAATCCTTTCAGATATTGCTCTTAAGATTTGTTAGGTGGGACTAGAGTGGTATTGAGGATAGACCTAATCAGTCCCCAGTACTCAATCAAGAACTTTCCGAGTACTGTACTCAGCGCTCTATAAATAATGAGATTTTCCAGTTTTGCTAATGTGAATGGGCCCTATTCATGGCTGTGTGAACTCTGGCAATTGTTCCTTCTAATACTTTCAGGTAGTTAATCCCCTGGTCTCTAAGGTATATGCTGATAACCGTCTGAAGACTCTAGGGAGCCTTCTGCAAATCTCTGAAGTTCTCTCTCTGTGCATCTTTCTCCTTTCTGGTACTCTGTCCTGCCAACTCTGGTCACCTTGGCCTCTCTAGAATTCCAGTTTCTTATTCTCTACTCACAGTATTCACCAGATTTTTCTTGAGTTCCCCCTCCCTGAGACAGGAAACTCTCAAGTAGTAAGCTGGGGCAATCATAAGACTCACCTCATTTATTTCCCATTTCTCAGAGATTACTATCCTTTGTTGCTTGGTGTTCAGTATCTTGAAAACCAAGGTTTTATATATTTAGTTTACTTTTTTGGTTGTTTCAGGCAAAAAGTTAAATCCAGCCTTCCTTATCATGGTCAGAAGAGGAAGTCTTTAAATTTTTTCTTTAATTGTTAAAAAAAATACCTTTTAATGTATGTACTACAAGAAATGTCAGAAGGCTTGAATTTATTTCTGTCATTTATTGATCAGGGAAAGCCACTTTTGGCATGTGTGCTGGCCAATACTATTTGATTTTTTTAATGATAAATTTAAGAATTCAGAACCAGAAATCACATGAAAACATAGAACTAATCATCTTTTCTGTAACTAGCACACCATCAGCAATAAAAAGTAAAATAAAGAATGTTTTTATTTTCCCTTGTGAGTGTCTAGAAGTAGAGAGGGCAGGAAAACATCTGGACATAATTGGAATTTCCAGAAAGCAGGACCACATACAGGCAAGATGAATTTCAAGGCATCTTTTATCATCGTCAGTCAAGTTATTAATGAGACAAAAGAATACACTGTGTAAAGCATTAGAATAAGATAGTGTCATTGTGAAGGACATTGCTTTGAGGTGTCATGATAGATGGAAATGAATAGTGACTACATTGATTCTTCCCTCTGGAGTTGTGAGACCATAGATGCCCAGAGTGATAAACAAAAGGCTGCACTAAGCAAGAGCAGCAGCAGCACTTGTGGGGAAGCTGAGCTTGGGTTGCTTGGTATAACAGCATAGGCTATGAAGTTGGCGGAGGGCCGAGGTACCTGAATTTCTTCAAACAGGTGAATGTGGAGATGGTGTGAGGAAGCAGGTGGGAAGGGACGTCTGTCTGCCTCATTATCACTAGGTCATCCAGGGACATTTCTGGTATTTTTAAAGTGATCCCAGATTATTTGCTTATCTTTATTTAACCTGACACCTAATCTCATATGTTGCTATCTAGAATTCTGCTTTCATAATGCAAAATGAAGTGGATATTGTCAACTAACATGAAAATGAAGACTTTGGTCAGAATAATTCAATTTGGCTGCGTCTCTTGGAACTAATTGGCTGCATAATTTTTTGGTTTCTTCATATCATATATAAAGAATTCACATATGGGAAAGTGGAGGGTAATAATAGCATTAGTAGATAATACTTATTTGGCTCACTGTAGGCCAAGTTCTTTACATGCATCCTCATTTAGTCATGTCAGTAGCTACAGAAATTAGCCCTGATAGCGTTTGTAGATGAGGCTTAGAGAGATTAAGTAACTTGCCCAAAGCCATACATTTTGTGAGTAGTGAATCTGAAAAACCTCAGATTCTTCATCTGACAATGTAGGTATTTATTGGATTCCCTTGAGTTATTAGCACTAAATGAGGTACTGTGTGAAAAATTCTTAGCTACAGTGCCTAGCACAGGGTAAGCACCCAACACATGATAGATAAGCACCACCTTCATTATCATCAGTGTTTTGCTCAAGACCACACAGTTTAATAAGTTGGAGGCTGGATTTGAAAGCTATGCTTCTGATTCCAGAGATTAAGCTTTTATCCACTTTTCTCCTGCCTGTAATTTTAAAATTATTATAATCTACTTCATACAGGCTTTGATGTGATTAGAGGCATGGCTTCAATCCCTGGCAGGAAGATCCGACAACAGGAAAGTTGAAAGGAAGAAAGGCAAGATAGAATCATAGAAGAGGGGATCCATGGTTTCCAGAGGAGCTGGCTTCTTCTGAGAGCCTCATAGAAGATTTTCCTACCTACTCAAAACCTAAGGCAAGATAGTTTGCTATGTAGATGATTGCCAACCAAGGAGGAATGCATGGGATGCCATCAGAAATTCCTATGCATATCAGTCAAAATGGAAACATGAAATGATCAGATGCAGTACTAGTCTGCTATAGGGGAGCAGAGTTTGCCAACCCAAAATGTGCCTCTTTGACATGATGCAGAAAAATCAGGATTGGTAAGACAGAGCGTGCTGCTCACCACCCAGTTCTACAAGGGTTAAGTCATAACCCACTGCAATTGCTGACCAACAGTGCAATTTGAGAAGAAATTAAGATGATAACAGGATGTGGCACTCTGTGTTTTGGACAAGCACACCCTTTAGATAGTTAGATGTATATCTCAGGAAGAATTTTAGTGACCCCAGATTCTTGCATCTTCCCATATGTAGAAAAGGACTAAAATCATTACCTCAAGATATCTGTTTTCTGTGATTAGCAGTAACTTTTAACCGAGTTGTACGCTTGACTGCATGTTTTCCTCAGCCAAAAATCATACATAAACTGGCTTCTCCCACCTCTTCAGAGCAGTCTTCTCAGAGCTAACTGCATAGTTGTGTCCTGGGCTACAGTCCTCAGCAAGACCCTGAATACAACTTAAACTCAAAACTCTTATGTTCTGCATCTTTCTTTAAGTTGACAGGCATAAGGATTATTTTAAGCTGGCTATTTTTAAGAAATAGCACATGGGGACTTCCCTGGTGGTGCAGTGGTTAAGAATCCACCTGCCAATACAGGGGACACAGGTTCGAGCCCTGGTCTGGGAAGATCCCACACGCTGTGGAGCAACTAAGCCCATGCGCCACAACTACAGAGCCTGCACTCTAGAGCCTGAGAGCCACAACTACTGGGCCCATGTGCCACAACTACTGAAGCCTGCAGGCCTAGAGCCCATGCTCTGCAACAAAAGAAGCCAATGCAATAAGAAGCCCGTGCACCACAACTAAGAGTAGCCCCCGCTCGCCACAACTAGAGAAAGTCTGCGTGCGGCAACGAGGACCCAATGCAAAGAAGGAAATAGCAGGCACAGGACAAGCTATGAAAACCCTGTAGAAGTTACCCTTTATAAAAATACAGAGGATTTACTCTGATCAATAGAGAAGGCAACAGTTTGTATCACAACCTTACCCTTGTTTACTGTTCTTTTACTGGTAACCTCCCATAACTGAGGCACCCATCCCCAACATCTCCTTTTGCCTTTAGCTGAAGATGGTATTTAAGGTGGTGGCTTCAGCCATTTGGCAAGTTAGTCAGTTTTCCTGGGTCTCTCCCATGTATACAGGAGATATACAGGTTATTAAACTTTATTTTTCTCCAGTTAATCTGTCTTATGTCAATTTGATTATTAGACAAGCCAAAGAAACTAGAAGGGTAGAAGGAAACTTTTTCTTCTGCCTGCTTTTAGATTAAGTATTCTTATTATATTTTCTATTTCTATTAGCTTGTTAGTTATATAATCTTTTATTATTTTTTAGTGGTTATCTCAAGATTGCAATTCATCCTTGGTTTATTAAAGTCTAATATAAATTTGTACTTTTACCATTTCCTGTAAGATATAAGGAATTAAGAAAACTTTATTTATCCTTCTCATGCCTATTGATTTTTGTGTCATATATTTCTTTATTTATTTATTTTTGGCTGTGTTGGGTCTCCGTTGCTGCGCGCGGGCTTTCTCTAGTTGCGGCAAACAGAGGCTACTCTTTGTTGTGGTGCGTGGGCTTCTCATTGTGGTGGCTTCTCTTGTTGCGGAACATGGGCTCTAGATGCACAGCCTTCAGTAGTTGCAGCACGCGGGCTTAGTAGTTGTAGTTCCCGGGCTCTAGAGCACAGGCTCAGTAGTTGTGGCGCATGGGCTTAGTCGCTCCGCGGCATGTGGGATCTTCCTGGATGAGCACTTGAACCTGTGTCCGCTGCATTGGCAGGCAGATTCTTAACCACTGCACCACCAGGGAATCCCGTGTCATATATTTCTATTTAACATATTTTAAATTCCATAAATTGATCATATGCTATCAATATGTATTTACTTACATATCAATCTTTCTATTGCCTTTTACTTCTTCTGACATTTCTATGTTTCCATTTAGGATAGATTTCTATCTTCTGTCTTAAGTAATGATTTCATATTTATTTCAGCCCGGCTTACTGGTGAAAAATACATTTGCATGAAAATGTCTTTGTTTTTACTTCATACTTATAGGATATTATCACTGGTTATAAAATTTAAGGTTGGCAATTTTGAAGATGGCATTACATTATCTTCTGGTTTCATTATTTCTATTGAGAAGTCATCTGTCAGTATTCTTGTTGCTCCTTCAAAATTAATGCGTCTTTTTTCTCTTTGACCTCTTTTAAGACTTTCTCTTCATTTTTTCCCAGTTGTATTACGAGATGCTTAAGTGTTGCTTTCTTTGTATTTATCCTTCTTGGAGTTTAAAGTATTTCTTGAACCTGTGGCTTGTTGTCTGTCTTGTTTTAGAAAAATGTTTGGCCACATATCTTCGAATATTCTCATTCTTTTCTCCTTCTAAGACTTCAATTACATGTATGTTAAACTTTTCCTGTGTTTAAGCCTGGGTCTCTACTGCTGACCTATCTTTCAGTTCACTAGTCCTCTCTTCAGCTATGTCCAGTTTGCTATTGAACCTATCTACTGAATTTCATTTTCAGTTTTTGAAGTTTTCTTGTTGTATAATTTCTATTTAATTTCTTATTTATCTGCTGAATTGTTCATCTTGACATATCTTTTCTTGAATATATTAGACACTGTTGTTTTTGTTTTATATATGATAACTCCAATATTTGTATTTCCCATAGGTTCATTTCCATTATCTACTTTTTCCTTGGTCTCTTCTATTGGTTTGCCTAATAGATTTTTATTAAAAAATTTTTGGATCTTGCATATGAAAAAAATGTACACATAGTTTGATTTGAGGTAATATTATTTTCTTTCAGAGAAGGTTTATTTTCATCCTAGAAGCCAGTTAGCCTGGGAGCAAATTGCTTTAATTCACTTTGAGATAGAGTTGAATAGGATCTGGTTTCAGGTGGGCTGGTCTATTTCTCGTTAACCTTTTTTCTAGTGAGTAGTCCTTTCAAAGACCTGAACTGGAAACCTTAGATGTTTGCCATAGTTTCTTCTCTTTGGGGACTTTGAACTTGAATTTTTTACTCCCAAGCCCTATTAGTCTAAAATTTTGCTTAGCTTCTCAGCCTCTCAGAGGCTGCCTGCAAATCAGCAAATTCTTTGAAGGGAAAAGAAGAGCCAAGTGTCAGACTTTACTCTTTGTACTTCCTTTCTTTAAGGATCTTGCTTCCTTGATGGCTCCCCAATGTTTTCCAACAGATTTTTTTGGTTCATATTTTATCCTGCTTTCCCAGTTGTTCTTGGCAGAAGTTAGTCCTGTATAAGTTAGTATGCCATCATTGGAATCAGAACCTCTTATCATGCTTTTCAGATTGTAATTTTTGATGTACATATTTTATCTTTACTACTAGGTGGTAAACTCCTAGAAGACAAGTCGATGTTTTACTTATAACACCTTGCTTTACCTATAGTACATACATTACTGACTGACTGAATTAATGAATTTTTATTGGGTGTATCCCAATTAAAAAGATAATATTAAACTCATTTTCTTCAAGAGTTAAAATTTCTCATAAAGATGCTATTCAAGAGTTATTGTGATAGGTGAATATAGACTCAGCAAAGTGAGCCAGCTAAGTTACATCAAAGTTTTAAAATAGTGTCAGAAAAGTCAGACACAGAAATTCTGAAAACCTTTAACTCCCCAGAATTTATTCATGCTACACAAAATAGGTGTTTTGCTACTGACACTTTGATCCAACATCCTCGTGTTGTCAGAATTCAGAAGCCTTAAGGCCTCAAAGTGCTCCTCTAATTTTGATCCAAAGCCATAATCAGGTTTTGAACCATTGCAGAAAAGAGGTCTAATCTCTAGAGTCCCCAGCAGCTATGGCACCAGAGGAACCATAAATACATAGACCAAAGGCCCAGCGAGGGGCAAACAACTGATAAATGTGTTGCTGAAAATCTGTCCAATTTCTTCTTTCCTTTCTTCAATTACTTGCTATAACAATAGTCATTTCTCCTTTCCCAGTCTTTTGAATTATGGTTTTTGTTATAGTTATTTATTTAAGAAATATTTTAGTGTTTACTATGGGCTAAATACCATGCAAATACTAGGGCTGGGATGCAGACAGGGATAGATGCAGACAGGGATATGGAAAGTATTAAAAAGAACACTTTTTTCCAAAATAGGGGAGACAGGTGTGCGTGTGTGTGTGTGTGTGTGTGGTGATATATATGATGAAGACAGTAGATAGACTGTCTTCATGCCTAGACAGCATGAAACAAGAGCCATCTTCCAAATTCCAGATTGAATGCTTACTGTGGAAAATACATGTTTATTGAATGAACAACTGAATTTCAAGAAAGTTGTTGAAGTGTAGGTTCTGATTGCTACCGGAAGTTCTTAGATGTGAGGTGCTTATAACTTAGGTCACAGGAAGATGGTAAATTAGATTCACAGGATTTGGCAAAGGTTATTTCAAAATAAAAGCACCTCTGAAGTATTGCCTATTTTTGTTAACATAAAAAGGCTTCTAAGATTCCAGCAGACAGGAGAGTTTGGAAACTCAGAGTCTCTGAAACAGGAGTTTTAATCTAAGTTGAACAGTCCAGGAAAATATGGGCAAGGGTAACTCCAGTCAGAGTCCTGGAAACCTGAGCCAGGAGAGAGTCTGATGACTTTATTTAAATAGTTTTAAACCAGTTGAATGGATTATTTGTTATGGTGGTTCCATAGATAAAATGCCTGACTTATCCAGGATAGGCGCAACCAAATCCTTCATTTTACCAGGGAAGAATATGATGGTAAACTCTTCTCTTTCAACTTGTTAGTGAAATGGTTTTAATACTATTTTATATCTTGCCTAACTGGGGGATATAGTATTTTAATATTTAATTGGTAACATTTCATTAAATAAATCTTTCTTTGTCCAGTAGTTATTTATTGAGTACATACATTATTAGATTTGGGGGGATCATAAATAAAAGATATTGACTGTATTATTTACAACAGTTTTGAATGCTATTAACAGAAACCCCAAAATAATAGGCAGTACAGCAGTAATATATGCTTGTTTCCAGGTAATTTCCACCATCCATGTTGTCATGGTCCAAACTGGCATTCATGTTCCCAGGACAAAGTAGATGGGACAAAGGATGGGTATCAGCTGTCCAGTTTTGAAAGACTTTTAATTATTATTACATACTGAAAAATTAACTTTTTGCATACAATTTTGAGTTTTAGTACATATATAGATTTGTGTAGCCACCACTGACTTCAGAACTTTGAGAAATAAATGCCTGTTTTTTAAGCCAAAGAGACTATGGTATTTTGTTATAGCAGTCCAAAACATTTCTGTATAAAAATCCTTTGCTAGATAAATGATATGCAAATATTTTCCCCAAGCTGCGACTTATTTTTTAATGATCTTTCTCATAGTGTCTTTCTCATAGCAAAAATTTTTCATTTCTGGGCTTCTCTGGTGGCGCAGTGGTTGGGAGTCCGCCTGCCGATGCAGGGGACACAGGTTCGTGCCCTGGTCCGGGAGGATCCCACATGCTGTGGAGCGGCTGGGCCCCTAGGCCATGGCAGCTGGGCCTGCGTGTCCAGAGCCTGTGCTCCATAGCAGGAGAGGCCACAGCGGTGAGAGGCCCGCGTACCGCAAAAAAAAAAAAAAAAAAAAAAAAAATTCCATTTCTATGAAGTTCAACTTTTCAGTTTTGTGTGTGTGTGTTTGTGGATTGTACTTTTAATGTCATATATAAGAACTCTTTGCTCAACCCAAGGTCATGAAGATTTTCTCCTAAGAGTTTTACTGGTTTTTTTAAGTCTATGACCCATTTTGAATTAAATTTTGTTTTGTTTGAGAAATGGATCTAGGTTCTGTTTTGTTTTGCATAGTGATGTCCAATTGTTCTAGCACCGTTGGTTGAAATGACTATCCTTTCTTTATTATCCTTCATTAAATTGCCTTTGCACCTTTGGCAAAACTTAATTGAACATATTTGTATGGTTTTATTTCTTGACTCTCAATTCCGTTCCATTGATCTATGTTTCTATCCCTTCACCACACTGTTGTCATTACTGTAGCTTTATAGTAAGTCTTAAAATTGGGTAGGGTGAGCCCTCCAACTTTGTTCTTCTCTTTTAAAATCATTTTAGTTAATTTAGTTTTCTTTGCTTTCCATAAAATATTAGAATCAGCATGTCTACATCTACAAAAAATCTTGCAGGGATTTTTATTTATGTTTCTTTAAATCTATGAATATTCTTGAAAGAGTAGTTTGGAACTAAGGGCAGCCAGTGCTTTGACTGCAAGACAGGTAGGAATGTAAGAAGCCCATGAAAACTTGTCTCCTCCAAATTTATATGTAAGCATTTCTCTCTCTCTTTTTTTAGCTATTGTAAATTTATAAATGGTCTTTATTTTTTTATTTTTTATTTGCGGTACGCGGGCCTCTCACTGTTGTGGCCTCTCCCGTTGCGGAGCACAGGCTCCGGACGCGCAGGCTCAGCGGCCATGGCTCACGGGCCCAGCCGCTCCGCGGCATGTGGGATCTTCCCGAACCGGGGCACGAACCCGTGTCCCCTGCATGGGCAGGCGGACTCTCAACCACTGCGCCACCAGGGAAGCCCTAAATGGTATTTTTTTAAAGAAATGTTTGCAATCACTCATTGTCAACATATAAAAATACAATTATTTTTTCATATATTGACCTTCTTTCCTACAACATTGCTAAAATCCCTAATTAGTGCTACAAGTTTTTTTTTGTAGATTTTTAGGGTTTTTCTATGCAAACAACCCTGTTATCTAGGAATAGGGAGAATTTTATTCTCATTTTATGCTTTTTATTTATTTTATTTATTTATTGCCTTATCACACTGGACAGTACTTCCAGTATAATGATGAATAGGAATTGAGAAAGCAGAAACCCTTGTCTGTTGCCAAACATAGCAGAAAAGCATTCAGCCTTTCACCATTCAATATGATGTTAGGTCGCAGGTTTTGTAGATGCCACTTTTCATATACAATTTTAAAGGATTCCTTTTTCCACCTCCTTCCTCTCTGTGATTTCTCCCACATACTCTGGCTCTCAGAAGCACCCTTTTCTGGTGCTCTATTAATCCAGGACTTTAGCCTCCCTGGTTGCCCTATACTTCCTCCAGTTGGGTCCACCTTGGAGTAGAGAATTCAGAGAAAAGAGCCTTCAGAGCCACTCCTGCTACTGCCACCACTACTGTAGTGTCATAGCTTCATTACCATAGTTCCATCTTGTAGGAACCTATCTCTCTAGCCCTCTGGCTGAAGAGAGAGATAATTTTGGAGGATAGATTTCTGTCAATGCATGATGCACTGTTCTAGGATTTGGGATACCTGGAGTATAATCCAGGATATATGAGAGGAAAAAAAAACAAAACACCAGGGAATTCACTGCTATATGGGATGGTCTTCAAATTTTCGTTTGCATGCTCAGTCTGACTGCTATTATTTACTTTTCAGAGTTCTCAGATAATTCCTTTTTATTTTTGGACTAGGGATTTTAGCTCTAATCAGTCAGAAATGGTGTGGAGTGTTCTCACTCCTTAAATGGAATCAAAAAACTGTCAGCTATTTTTTAAGAAAATTTCAACCTCAGGCTTACACAACATCCATGCTTACATGTCATTGACCAGAATTTAATATGACCACACCCATCTGCAAAGGTATGTGATCATATGCCCAACCAAAAAGTAGAGGCTCTGTCATTATGGAGGAATGGAAAAATAGATATTAGCAAAAAGCCAGCAATTTCTGCACCACTCTCCTTATTTCTAAAAATCTGAAGGTCTGATAGGGAACATAAACATGCAAATCATGTGTTACATTATTATATTGTAAATGCTAAAAGAGATTTATCTTGGTGAGCATAGTTTCCACACTGGAGTCTCGGTAATCTGGAGCACTTTGAGGGTAGTCGTGTAGGTCCCAAAACCTTTGTAATATTTTGAAAAACTTCACAGAAATGATATGTTTACCTTTAATTAGGTTTCCAGAGGTTAGTGAAGCATTACTCTTTGTTTCTTTGGTTGGAATTCTGTCAACTCAATTAGTAATTTTAGTTTTCTTATACCGATTATTAGTTTAGAATAGATGTAAAATTTCTCAGTTATTAAAAATGTAAGACAGGGCTTCCCTGGTGGCACAGTGGTTGAGAGCCCGCCTGCCGATGCAGGGGACGCGGGTTCATGCCCCGGTCTGGGAAGATCCCACATGCTGTGGAGCGGCTAGGCCCGTGAGCCATGGTCGCTGAGCCTGCACGTCTGGAGCCTGTGCTCCGCAAGGGGAGAGGCCACAACAGTGAGAGGCCCGCGTACTGAAAAAAAAAAAAAAAAAGTAAGACAAATTACTTTTTACTTAATAGGTGCAACGTAGTAGACAATATCTTTCAAAGAATGGGACCTTCATGTTGTTGGTAGATTTCATTAGTCTAGATTCTTTTGACAGCAAATAACAAAATATCTAAAATACAATTTTGTTTTTAGTTAGTTTCTCTGAAACAAAAGAGAAAAGGGACATTTATTGGCTCATGTGATCAGGAAAAACTGGAATGGCATCATTCATGAATTTTTGAGGGTTCAAAAGTATCACCAAGCAGCTATCTTTTTATCTCTTCACTTCTATGCAACATGGGTATTTTTCTCTTTGAAGGGACTGTAGCTATTGGCCAGATAGGCTGTTAGCATATCTTTGTAGCAACATCATTGGGAAGAGTTAATTCCTTTATCCCAGAGTCTATACGTAAATCACAGGAAAGGGATCTGATTGTCCCTACTTGGGATAGATACCCATTCCAAACCAATCACCATGACCAAGGTGATATGGTACAAAGTTTGGCCCATCCTGGATTACAGGCCCACTTGTATGATCATGGTTTGTTACTGGATGAACACAGGAGAAGAAAGAATGTGTGCTGGGAAAAGAAAAATAACAGCCTTCATATGGAGTGCAATAAGAGAACAAAATATTACACCTGATACAATTGTCTTATCTTTTCTTTTGGTTAAGTATCTTATTTCTTCTTCAACTCCATACCTATATCATCCATCAAGTTTTTCATTTGAGTAGGATAACAATCAGAGAAGTTCCTGAAATTATTACTTATAGTAATATATTCTAAACTTAACTCTCTTCTTTCTCTCAGGAGTTCTGAACTGTCAGTTTGTGTTCCCAAGTCAGGAATATATTCTATCATTAGAGCCAGGAAAGAAATCTCAACTTTATTTTAGCCATAGGTGGTATAGATCTGAAAGCTCTTTACTATTTTTTCTCTATCCCTTTGCCACTTTCCAGCTGTGATATAGATAGCCTAGCCCCAGGCTTGAATATTAATTTGAAATATTATAGTTTCCTACTTTAAAAAAATGTCCCAAACTATTTTATTAACATCTTTATTGGAGTATAATTGCTTTACATTGTTGTGTTAGTTTCTGCTGTATAACAAAGTGAATCAGCTATACGTATACATATATCCCCATATCCCCTCGCTCTTGCATCTCCCTCCCACCCTCCCTATCCCACCCCTCTAGGTGGTCACAAAGCACCGAGCTGATCTCCCTGTGCTAGGCGGCTGCTTCCCACTAGCTATCTATTTTACATTTGGTCGTGTATATATGTCCATGCCACTCTCTTACTTCTGAACTTTCAACTGTTACTTAGTAAATATTTGTTAAATAAATGCATTTTAAATGAATAATAAATACTGTTCATTCAGAATATCAAATATCAAAGATATTTTTGTCTTTTTCTGAGATCTTATAATTTTCCCTCTATGCACTTAACATTCATGATGCATGTATCACCCCAACTTTATTTATTTATAATTTTTAAAATTTATTTATTAAAAAAAATTTTTTTTAATTTAGGCTGCGTTGGGTCTTCATTGCTGCACGCGGGCTTTCTCTGGCTGTGGCGAGCGGGAGCTACTCTTCGTTGCAGTGCATGGGCTTCTCATTGCGGTGGCTTCTCTTGTTGTGGAGCACGGGCTCTAGGCACACGGGCTTCAGTAGCTGTGGCACTTGGGCTCAGTAGTTGTGGCACACGTGCCCTAGAGCACAGGCTCAGTAGTTGTGGCGCATGGACTTAGTTGTTCCACTACATGTGGGATCTTCCCAGACCAGGACTCAAACCGTGTCCCCTGCATTGGCAGGCAGATTCTTAACCACTGCTCCACCAGGAAAGCCCTTCACCCAAACTTTAAAATGTAATATCAGAATTTCTGGAAAGGAGTTTTCCTGACATCACCTCAATTTTTAATACTTGAATGCATTTCTCACTGTTTTGTCCTTTTCCCATCATCTCAGAACCTATCCAGTGCCAAGGTGTCTGGGATTCTCAGTTCCCAAAGTGTTTGTTCCTATCTAGGAAGCCAAACCACAAAAAATGCGTGCTTAGAAACAAATCTCACTCCCTTGATAATGACTGATTTAATACTCCTTCCTTCATACCTACTCATTCTGCCATATTTCTTTATATCACCATGACTTCCACTCTAAATATGTAATATTCTTTCCCCCAGTCATTTTTACATTTGTAAAAATATGTTTTTTTCTTCTAGTTTTGAGAAATAATTGGCATACAGCACTATATAATTTTAAGGTTTACAGCATAAGGATTTGACTTACATAAATCATGAAATGATTATAATACATTTAAGGAACATCCATCATCTCTTATAGACACAAAATAAAAGAAAAAGGAAAACAATAATTTTTTCTTGTGATAAGAAATCTTAGGATTTACTCTCTTAATAACTTTCATAAATAACATGCAGCAGTGTTAATGATATTAATCATATTGTATATTATATCCCTAGTGCTTATTTATTTTATAACTGGAAGTTTGTATCTTTAATCAACTTTAACCATTTCCCCCTCTTCCACTCCCACCACTGGCAACCACAGATCTGATCTCTTTTTCTATGAGTTTATTTGCTTGTTTGAAGTATAATTGACCTACAACACTATGTTAGTTCCTGGTGTGCAATACAGTGATTCGAAATTTCTATACATTTTGAAATATCACCACAATAAGTCTATTTACCATATGTCATCACACAAAAATATTATAGAATTATTGACTATATTCCCCAAGCTGTGCATTTCATACCTGTGACTCATTTATTTTGTAACTGTAAGTTTGTACCTCTTAATCTCCCTTACCTCTTTCTTTCCAGCCCCCACCCATCTCCCCTCAATCACCTGTCTGTTACCTGTATCTATGATTCTGGTTCTGTTTTGTTATGTTTGTTCGTTTGTTTTGTTTGTTAGATTCTACATGTAAGTAAAGTCATATGGTTTTCATCTTTCTCTGTCTGACATCACTTAATATAATACCCTCCAGGTCCATTCATGTTGTGACAAATGGCAAGATTTCATTCTTTTTTATGGCTGAATAATATTCCATTATATATATTTATAGCATCTTCTTTATCCATACATCTATCGATGGGCACTTAGTTGCTTCCATATCTTGGCTATTGTAAATAATGCTGCAATGAACATAGAGGTCCATATATCTTTTCAAATTAGTGTTTTTGTTTTCTTTGGAGATGTACTCAACAGTGAAATTGCTGGATTGTGTGGTAGTTCTATTTTCAATTTTTTGAGGAACTGCTATACTGTTTTCCATGGTGGCAACACCAGTTTACATTTCCACCAACAGTTCACCAGAGTTCCCAATTTTCCACATCCTTGCCAACACTTGTTATTTGTTGTCCTTTTATTATAACCATTTCTTCAGGTATGAGGTGACATCTCATTGTGGTTTTGATGTGCATTTCCCTGATAATTAGTGATGTTGAGTGTATTTTCATGTGTCTGTTGGCCATCTGTATGTCTTCTTTGAAAAAATGTCTATTCAGGTCCTTTGTCCATTTTTAAATTGGGTTGTTTGTTTTTTTGATGTTGAGTTGTATGGGTTCTTTGTATAATTTGGATATCAACCCCTTATCAAATATATCTTTTACAAATATCTTCTCCCATTCAGTAGGTGGCTTTTTCATTTTGTTGGTAATTTTCTTTGCTGTGCAAAAGCTTTTTAATTTGATGTAATCCCATTTGTTTATTTTTGCTTTTGCTTCCTTTGTCTGAGGAGACATATCCAAAAATATATATATATTGCTAAGACTGATATCAAAGAGTGTACTCCCTATGCTTTCTTCCAAAGGTTTTATGGTTTCAGGTCTTACATTTAAGTCTTTAATCCATTTTGAGTTTATTTTTATATATGGTGTGAGAAAGTAGTCCCATTTTATTCTTTGCATATAGTGGTCTAGTTTTCCCAACACCAGTTATTGAAGAGGCTGTCTTTTCCCCATTGTATATTCTTGCCTTCTTTTCATAGATTAATTGACTGTATAAATATAGGTTCATTTCTGCGCTCTCTATTCTGTTCCATTGATCTGTGTGTGTCGGTTTTTATGCCAATACCATACTGTTTTGATTTCTATAGCTTTGTAGTATAGTTTGAAATCAGGGAGCAGGATACCACCAGCTTTGTTCTTCTTTCTCCAGACTGTTTTTGCTGTTCATGGTTTTTGTGTTTCCATACAAACTTTAGCATGATTTGTTCTGGTTCTGTGAAAAATGCCATTAGTATTTTGCTAGGGATTGCATTGAATCTGTAGATTGCCTTGGGTAGTATGGTCATTTTAATAATATTAATTCTTCCAATCCATGAGCATGGTATATCTTTCCATCTGTTTGTGTCATCTTCAAGTTAATTCATCAGTGTCTTGTAGTTTTCTGAGTATAGGTCTTTTACCTCCTTGGTTAAATTTATTCCTAGGTATTTTATTCTTTTTGATGCATTTGTAAGTGGGATTGTTTTCTTAATTTCTCTTTCTAATAGTTTGTTGTTAGTGTATAGAAATGAAACAGAGATATGTATATTAATTTTGTATCCTGCAACTTTGCTGAATTCATTTATTAGTTCTAATTTTTTTTTTTTTTTGGTGGCAACTTTAGGATTTTCTATGTATAGTATCATGTCATCTGCAAACAGTGACAGTTTTACTTCTTCTTTCCAATTTGGATTCCCTTTATTTTATTTTTTTCTTATCTAATGCTGTGGCTATGACTTTCAATACTATGTTGAGTAAAAGTCGTGAGAGTGGGGATCCTTGTCTTGTTCCTGATCTTAGTGGAAATGCTTTCAGCTTTTCACTGTTGAGTATAATGTTGGCTGTAGGTTTGTCATGTATGGATTTATTATGTTGAAATATGTCCTTTCTATACCCACTTTGTTGAGAGTTTAAACAGGATAACTTCTCATAGTCTTTCTTACCCCTTTCATCTTGGTTTTCCTTGAAAAAGCAACTCCATTTGATTATTCCTGGCTGAATTCATTTTCTTATGTTATACACTAGATTTATTACAACTTTTAAAATTTTGGTCAATTTGGTCCATGATCAATCCTGACATAGGAAAATATGGAAGCTTTGTTAATCAACATCAAGATGGAAAACTGGGGCATCACTAGTCTGCCCTCTTCTTTTGACTATTTGGAATTGACATATCTTCTCTCGGATTCATGAGTCACTTTTATGTGGAAGCTTTTTTACTTCTTCTAGGTAGAGATGGACAGGTACGTAGCCCAAAATAATCCTGCCTATAGTTATTTACAGGTTTTTGCAATCCCCTTTCATTGAGGAACTTGCTTCTAACCAATGGAATATCTCAACATTGAAAGGATATCATGCTCATGATTAGATTATAACTTTAATCTTACTAGCAGACTCTTTCCATTGGTGACTTTGAGGGCAAGCTGTCATGTTGTGAGCTGCCCTGTGGAGAGGCTCACATGGCAAGGAACTATGAGCAGTCTCCAACTGACAGCCATCAAGAAACTAAATTTAGCCAACAATTACATGAACTTGGAAGTGGATCCTCCCCCAGTTGAGCTTTCAGATGAGATGTCAGCCCTGGTTGACACTTTGATTGTAGCTTTGTTAGAGACCCTAAAGAAGAGGACCCAGATAAGCAATGCATTAATTCCTGACTCACAGGAATTGTGATATAATAAATGTGTGTTGTTGTAAGCAACTAAGTTTCTGGTAGTTTGTCTCATAGCAATAGGTAACTAATAGAAATGTTCTTTGTGCTTTTGTGATATTCTATACATATTTCTGTCATAGCACTTATCACACTTTATTCTTCATTATACAGATGACTCCAAAATTTATATCTTTAGATTAGATCTATCTCCTGAGCTTCGTATATAGAACTTCATTTCCATGTCCTATACACGTGTCAAACTAACCACGTCTACTAAACTTAATTCATCCCCAATTGCTTCTTCTAGTATATTTCCTAGCATAGATAGTAGTATCAACATCTGCCCAATTGTTCAAGCCAAAAACTTGTGAATTGTCCTTGATTTCTCTTCCCTCTATGTGATGCTTTTAAACAACAAGTCCTGTGTTTAAAATCTTTCTATGCTTTCCATGTGTTATTCTCATAATAAAGTTAAAATTTCTTATGACAACCTGTAAAGACTTATGTGGTCTGACCGCTGATTAAACTGCTCATCCATCTCTTACCACCACCTTCCACCTCTCACCCCTGTGGCTTTTCTCCAACCAGTCATAGTAAACTTCTTTTAGATTCTTGAACATGTCACGCTTTCTCTCTTCATTATGACTTTCTGTATTACGCTGTTCCTTGTCCATGCTTATCTTCTTCATACCCCTTTTACTCAATTTGCTTCCACTCATCTCATTGATCTCAACTTAAATTCACTTTTATCAGAAAGCATGCCTTGATAATTCCCTTGTCTAACCTCTTGTCTGTGTTAGGATTCCCTCTGTCATCACCCCCAAAGCATCTGTATTCTTCCTGTCCCAGCACTTATCCAATTGTTTGTGAAAGGCTTTTAACTTGTTTGTCTCTATCATTACACTATAAACTCCATAAAGGCAAGAACTATGTCAAATTTTTTCACCAAAGAGTCCCTCGTGCTTAGTAGAGTGTTCAGTTTTAATTGATATTTCCTGTTCACTGTGATGTTGAGCACATTTTAAAGTGTTTATTGGCCATTTGTATATCTTTCCTTGTGAGGCATATGTTCAAATTGTCCATTTTAAATTCAGATTTTTTTATTATTTAGTTGTAAGAATTCTTTATATATTCAGAATATGAGTCCTCTGCAAATATTTTCTCCTCTCTGTGGCTTCTATTTTCATTTTCTTAATAGTATCTTTTAAGAAAAGGTATAAATTTGATTAATCTCATTTATTAATATTTTTTCTTTTATGATTTTTGTATCCTAGGAATCTTTACCTAACCCAAAGTCATGAATATTTTATACTTTGTTTTCTTCTAAGATTTTTTTCTTTTAATCTTCTATGCTTAGACCAATCATCCTTTTCAGGTTAATTTTTTTGCATGGTGTGAAGTAAGAAGTGAGATTTATTTTTTCCATGTAGATATCCAGTTTTTTCATCCCCATATGTTGAAAAGACTATATTTTTTCCATTAAATTACTTTGACATCTCTATGAAAATCAATTGACCAAAATATGTGGATCTTTTTTGGAAGTGTGGACTCAGTGACCATAGTTCATGAGAACTGGGTAGCCCATCCAGCTGAATATATAATGGAGAAGAGGAACCATTAGGAAAGAATGTAAGATTTCCACAGAGATTGAGAAGAGACATGGAAAATTGTTCATTTATGATTTTGAAACTACCTCTCCCCTCTCCCCACTCAAGGTAACTCACCTACCACACAGGAGAGTAATTTTTCCTGGAATAGGTCACTTCTAGAGAAACATAAGTAGGTTACTTAGGTCGTGAAATCTATTTAATCACATGAAAAAAGTGTGATTCCTTCATTAGATTTTCTTCGGAAGTTGTAGACAACAGGTGAAAATCAGGTCAGGTGCATGTTATGATTTTTGTTTTCCCGGTCTGTTTCTTAGCCCTGCTTAAGTCTCCAAGTAGATGCATATAGCTATCATGACATTAGAAAATTTTCATTCAAGCTCAGTAGATACATATAGATAAAGCCATCATGAGAAAAAGCATAATCAGGGTAATTCACATTCATGGTCACTCCTAAAGCTGAGAGTGAATGCATATAGAGAATAATAACACAAGACTAATTGATCTACATGGATAAAAGGGATAAAATGGATCCATATTTACACCTACATTTGTTCCACATCCTATGCTATTTAAATTCACAGCTTACTTTGAACTGTCCTTTAAAGGTGCTATTTGTTCAATGAATACATTTAAAAATAGTACCAGAGCCTTCTCTGGGGTTCCTCTAGCAGATTTCAAAGAAGATATTTGCATTTTACTGTATCATGGACATTTTTATTTCACTTTTCAAAAATAAACCCTACATTTTCAAATAAACATCGCTATTCTACAAGATACTACTGTCACGAAGCCTCATCTTGTTTTAGATGAAAGCGTCTTTATGTCTTGGCGGCTATCTCCTGTATTAACCACTTCCAAAAGGCATTGCTAATAGAATTTCAAGATGAACTTCCTGACATCTAACATGTGCTGTGTCATCTGGAGAGTTTGAATCACCCTATAGGTATATTTGAACATTACTTGCACATATAATGTAATGACAATTTTTATATCTGAATCATCATTTCCTTATACTTCTTATTTTTCTGTATAACATATGATATTTTTTGTTTGCATCATTCTTTTGTTTATTACCTTGTTCTAGGCCATCTTGTAATTACTGGAAATTTTGATTTATCTTTCTAGCTCTTCAGTAAACTCCATAAAGATAAATACTACAGCCTACCCATCTCTGTATTTTCCAAAGCTCTAATGAAGTACCATGAATTTGGTTATATTCAATGTATATTTGTTGAAATAATATTTTTGTATAGATATTAATAAAGACCAGGACTAATTCTGTAGTTATATACTAATTATATCATCAGACTTTCACTCTAGTTACATTGCCAGGAACATACTTAAGCTTATGGCTTATCCAAGTCTCAGTAATGAGAAGACAAATTTGACAGTGTGGGATGATTAAAATGCTTAATGTTCAATTAGCCTTCTTGGATTAAGTCTAGTAAAGGAAAAGGCAGGTAATTTAAAGTTGTATTATGGAGAATATTATTTTACAAAAATCTTAAGAAGGCAATTTGAAAAGGGCATTGATGGCTCAAAACTTAAAATATCCAAGGCAACATTTTGAAACTACTAAGATCAGATAAAAGGATTATAAATATACTGAAAGTGAGTGGTACAGACTAGAAAACTGAAAAATGTAGCTAAACTCAAACTCAAGATAAATTTATTTAATCTAGCAGTAATAGGAAAAGGTGGACAATATAAATGACTCCTAAATCTACAGTGATATCCATTGTTGTAAATTACAAACGTGAGGAATGCTATGATACTAAATGTAATTTTCTTGAGTCATTACATTTCAAAGACATAGCACAATAGCAAGTATATAAAAATATGGATATATGAAATGTGAACAAATTTCCCCCACTGGGAAGCAAAGGAAATCATGGCTCCTTGTGAAGCATTACAAGAATGAAGTCAGTAATAGGCAGTTGTAAAGCTGGGGGTGGTGGTGTGTGTGTGTGTATCTACCAGCAATTGAATGTGTCCCCAGAATTCAGGAACCAACTCTGAACATGAATTCTGTGAAATTTGCCATCATCAGAAATAACTTGTTTTAAAAGATGGCGTCTGAATACACTGCTGGTAAAGAAAAGGGCTCCCAAAGCTCAGCCATTTTAGGCTTATTTTTTCAGAGCTTCAGTGTGAAATCTTCTCACATGGAGTTGCATCCTATTTCACAGAACGTGTGCTTTGTAGGGAGTCTGGGGGTGAGGCCAGTACATCCAACTTTCTATCTAATTGTGTGAAACACTGAACGAGGGATGATCTGATCTCTCTGAGAATATTTCACATAAATTCAGTCTAAAACTCCACACTTTACTTTTGGACTCTTCTGAATGTCCTCCTGAGATATAATCTGAAATTTCATTCATTGACTCTAGCTCTGTCCAATGGAGCCACAGAGTTTAACACTAATTTCGCACCTCCATTAATGCCTTTTAAATGTTTGAATTTAGTTCTCCTTTAAACATTCTATCAAGCTAGATAAATGTTTTCAATTCCTGGTATAATATGACTTCCAGTTCCCAAGTGATCCTGACTCCCACTGCAATAGAAAAATGGACAAAATATTGGAAGAGCTAATAAATGAAAGAAAAAATATAAAGTGTCAAAAAATATGCAAAAATGTTTAACTTCCATGGTAAGCAATTAAATGCTAATTAAAGCAAGATAACCTTTCTTGCATATGTAAAATTGGCACAGATGAAAAAAACCCACCAATTTTTGGCAAGGATGCAGAGAAGCAGGCACACTGTATGTTGGAACAATAAAAAAAAATCAGAGGAATGTTCAAAAATTCATGGACAAACTTGTTCATCATATAGAAGAAAAATGACAGTGGAGGAATGGATAAATAGATTATGGCACAATGCAGCAACAGAAAAGTTGTAGGATAATTTAGTGACATTGGGAAAATGCTTGTGATTTCTTATTAAGGAGCAAAACAGGCTATAAAATAGCATATTTTATATTTATGTAATTTAACTATTATCTATAGAAAAGTACCAGATAAATACCAAGCAGTTTGATAATGAGTGTCATACCTTTCTGTCTTCTCAATGTTTTTGATGGTGAACATGTACTACTTGTCCAATCAGAAATTGAGTGAAAACAAGTTATAAAAATACTTCCAGAAGTGGTCTGATTAATCCTGAACCTCCCTACTTGTTCGTAGACTCTCCTAGCATCTTAGGTCATAGTGGTCTTTTAAATTGCTACGTCTCACATTAGATTGCTCTAAAACCTCCAAATATTTTTCACAAGTACTGCAGTTAAGTCATGCTCCTGTCTTTTTTGAACCAAAGTGCCTGTATTTACATTTGTTCCTGTCAAATTTCATTTGGTTTCATTGAACCCATATGTTGGGCTGTTGAATGCTTTCTTTTTTTTTTTTCGCTTCTTCTATTGTTTCATATTGAACAACCACCCACAGCTCTACATGATCCACAGTTGCATTTGCATGGTAATAATGTCCTCATCCAACATTAATGCCCTTTCATCCATCAAAGATTGTAGAGTATGCCCTTTTTTACTAGAGATGAAACACATTATAACCAGCATCACCAAAAGATATGTTGGACAAGCCATTATAATTTGAAGTTAAAACTGCCACTGAAGATGGAAGACCATTCTAAGTTAATTTCATTGTAGGTGTTTTACTTCTGGAGAAGTTCAGGCATTTGGAGGAAAATAATTTTGGAAGATTATATAGATTTTTGAGTGATTTCATAAGCATAGAAAACAGTATATTTGAAAAGTTTTACCAATGTTAGATTCAAGAACTCTTAACACTGCATGGTGTAAGATGCTCCTGGTATACACTGTATACTTGTATTATTCAAGAATTTTAGCCATAGGATGAGGGATAGTGAGAACCTCATTTCATCCTTGCAAAGCAACTTAAGATATTCTTATCACCGGTTACAACTGTTAGAAATTGAAACCTTTGTCATTTACCAACCAGGAGCTATAGTTTCTTGTCCTTAAAAGGAATTTCACGTTGACCTGGAAGAAAGTAAACACTGGCAGGTTCTCTTCTCTAATTATTTTGTTTTTAGAGTCTCAACTAATCTGTCTCAATAGACAGACTAAGAAAATTTATATGCTAACATGCAAAGCATTTTTCTCCCAAGACAGCAGTTTCCTATTAAATGAGAAAGAACTCTAGGATGTGAAATACAATTGCTGTTAGGAGTAAAGGATTTCTAGATATCTTACAGAAAATAATATCAAAGAATAGAAAGTATTGGGAAGGGAAGAGAAATGTCGGGAGAGAGTATAAGGGGCTTCTCTCCATGAGAATACACCCTGTGCTGTTTTGGTGATGGACAACACTTATGGCCTATTTGGACCTTTTTCCTTGAACAAGTTCATATGACAGTGTGAACAGAGAAAGGGAGGAGGGTATGAAAGAGATATTTGTCATTTTAAAATATGAGAACTAGAAGTTTCATTTTTTTTTTTTACTTTAAAATATCATTGCAGCACCGCATAGACCTGAAGACCAAAGGAAAATTGAAAAGGGAGGCTAATCTTTGCAAAGGAAATAGGTATCCAAAGAAGATGGGATGATCAGAGGCAAGGATCAGTCTGTATTACTTTAACCACAGATCATTAAGACATTCAAAGTCTACTGTTGGTAAATGCTTAGAAGTGTTTCTTACTTACTAGTTTCTCGTCTCACCTTCTCTGGTAAAGGAAATCATCCTCTCTTGGCGTAAGATCTAAAACAGCATTTTGCTCCCTAGTTTATTTTGTTGAGGTGTGGGTACTGACATCCATGTAAAGCGTTTTTTCTCTTGTGTTCTTGATAAGGATTATGAACATAAATGAGTCATCCATATAGCTGCACAAAACTGAGTGATTTTTTTTTAAGGCTATATATCATCATGACTAAGAATATTATGGCAGAGACTGCTAAATGTTCATCAAGTCCTGTTTGTTTTCCTCTTGGGCACACAGACAACATTGCCAGGTCACACGACTGAGCCTGGCCAGTAGAATGTGGGTGGAATTATGTACACCACTTCTGGACTTGCCTGAAAAACAAGTTCCCCATGCTTTCCCTATTAGCAGGCTACATAGGGAGGTCTCTAAGGATGCTGTGGAGGGCAAAGCCACATGATGGAAGGAGCCTGTGTCTCTGAGTCATCCTTGGAGACAAGCTGGTTAGAGAGGAGCATCTATAGGGGACTCATGTTTTAGAGAGAAAAAAACCTTATTTTGTTAAGCCACTGAAATTTGGGGGTGGGGGGTTTTGGTTACATCTATTAGCCTATTGCAACCAGGTTTTGATTCTAGGTCAAACTGCCCGGGTTCAAAACCTCATTCTATCCCTAGCTGGCCAAGCTTGAACAAGTTACTTAAATTCTCTGTGATTCAGTTTTCTCATATGTGAAATGGTGATAGTAATATTACATACCTCATAGAGTATTTGAGGTGACTGAATGAGGTATAACAGCCCTTTAATAAACCTGACATATAAGCATAGGTTATTATTACTTTATTACCAGAAACACTCTCATTTTAAGATCATATCCAAATAGGGGTCTCTTACAGAGTTTGGTAGAGAACTGTAAGCTAATTTGTAAAATGAGAAACTAGTCATGTATGATGTTCAACTGCAAGCGTGCTGAGTTTTCTAGAAGAAAATAAGGGAGAATGGGAGGAGTGAAAGGAGGAAAGGAAGGAAGTAATGAAAGAGGGAGGGAGAAAAGAACGAAGACTTCTCTATTTTAAGCAGCTTACGTATTAACCCAACTTTGCTAACAGGTCTGACACAGCAAGATAGGAAATCTACTTCAGCATCAGATAGTGAATGTAGACAAAGCAAATTCTGGAGGCTGACCAACATTTTCTCTTGCCATTATCTGCAGTAGTATCCTAGACATCTTTCTGCCTTGGATATTGAATATATTGAATCTCTCTCTCTCCCCACCCCACTGCTGCCCAACTTTTTTTTTTTCCCCTTCAATGACATATACTCTCTGGCTTTGTTCACCTCTCCTCATTTATCTTGTTGTAAAAGTAAACCAAACTGAAATATACCAGTAGTCCATTGCCACTTAGTAAGCTTTATTCTGAGACATGATGCCTATAAATAAAGCAATATGATGCCAGAGGAAAATAAAACCTCGCCAAATTCACAACTGTGCGTTTACAGTTTCTTCTATAAATAGATGAAGATTACAGGTTTTTAAAGTGAATGAAAGACTACAGCAAAAGTTGTGTGACTTTGGAAAAATGAGTGAAGCATAAAATATAGTGTATGTAATAGAAATGGGTTTTACTCAGTAGCAATGACAACAAAGTTAAACACAGGGAAATGAGTGCTTTGTAGGTTAGGTAACAAGGAACCATGAAATGCCCTGCTTTTGGTCCCTTTGGAGTTTCTTAGAAGAAGCTGCTCGCTCTGTAGGCAAATATATGAATTTAGCAGTTGGTTATTTTACTTGTCAAGATGTTTTTCATTTTTATGAAAGTGAACTTCTATTTTTCTGAAGTCTCCAAGGCAGGAACAAAAGGAGACATATCTGTGGAGAAAGAGGAGCTTTTTACTCCATAAACAAATTGTACCTATTCCAAAAAGAAAAAAAAAAGTAGAGAACTAAAAAAAAAAATATTTTCTGCAATGTTACAATGCCCAAGGACAGTTCTGATCTGATGCCTTAGCAATTTACATGGAATTTTACTCTAGTGGTTTCTATAAGATTCAGCAAAAACAAGGAACAGGACAATATGCTATCTCTGAGCCACAGGAGGCTTTTCAGAACCTAGTGCATGTATTTCAAAATTCTCCTCTTCTAACAGTATCACATGAATGGGCTGTAAAGAAAAAGCCCTTTCAATCTTCATGGTGATTGGGTCTTGTGGGGCATTTGATTTACCTTCCAGAGAGTATATGGGCTCAAAATCATGTGTAGTACAAACATGAGCACGATACCAAAGGTAACATTTCACCTACCAGTACAGATGAATTATTTCACTAACCCAGGCAGCTGAATTGGTTCCAGGACGAGGACAGTTAGGCTCTGGGGATAATTCAACAACAGGACCTGCCAGTTACACCAGGCCACCTCCATACTCAACAGCTCTTAGGACTATCAGTGGCTTCATCATCCTCAATAACAAAAGAAGAAACTGACTTTTACATACTTTAAACGAATCCTAGAATCTTGTGATAATCGAACATGGCCCAGTATAAGCAACAAACATAGATGATAGAGCATATCAACAATTACTGAGATATTACTTCAATTATGCAAATATTTCTATACTTTAGTATAGACATTTCTCAGATCGTGAGTAGAATCAACATTAATTGGAGCTCTTGGTTTCCAGGAATAGACTCTTCCAATGAGTCACTTATGCATTTTCCAGCTACTCTTCTGTGCTAAAACGAACAACGCAGTGGATAAAGTATTAAAAAAGGAGACATGAGATAAGAATTTAAGTCTCAGTACTTCCATTAGTCTGTTTTATAGCCACCGGCAAGTCACTTCACCTCTACCGTCAATTTCCGGAACTCCAAGATGCAGGAGTTGGATTGTTTGGTCACTAAAGCCCCTTGCAGTTTTACACGTCAAGACAATTTACAAAGGCTAGCACTGGCTCCTTCAGTCATGGGATCTATGTAAACTATTAAAATGATGAGGTCTTGCCTCTTAAAACTACAGTTAAGGGAAAAGCATTTTCCCCTCTTGGCCCTGGGACTATAAATCATTTATTGTGCTAAGACATGCAAACAACTGACACTGGACAACAGAGTTTGTTCTTTGCATTTGACATGCCACATTAAACACTAGATGGGTATGCTGTTTAACAAAAAGGTGAGCCATCTGATTATATTTTCTCACTTATTGAAATTAAACTGAGCTTATAATTAACATCCGATTAACAGCACCAGTTGAAGTACTTTAGTGTTGTTTTTTTCCTGAGGAAGTAATGAGTGATTCTCTTCTAGTGGCTTTATACTTCTGGAAAGGTCAGCAAAGTCCCCAGTTCAGACTCTTGCTCCCACATCAGCTGATTCATTCCAAATCCTCAAAGAGCAATCTCCTTATATAATTTTCTCTTTTCCACAGTGGTCACAGTTCTCTAGCCATATAATAAAAATCATGCAAATCTGAGCTTGCTTACGGTAAAGACAGTCTTCTTTGAATAGGGGGACCAATGTTCACTCACATCAGTGCAAATGGAGCTTGATGCGCTGTTTTTCGATGTGACATTAGCTGAACTGCAATCAGCAGAGGCTACGATACAGATTGCTATACTTCCAGGTCTGATTTGTGACAACTGTGGCATCTAATTGTGTCCTCAGTTCTAGATTTAGCAGCTTCTCTAGCTTTATTCTTTTGTCCAGCCACTGAGTATGATTTTATGTACTCTTAGCAATCAGTACATTTAATCTGGATTTTCTTTCTTATTCAGGATTCAAAATGTAATCCCACAAATTTCAGATAAAGTCTAAAACAGATTTTCTGTGATTTATACGCATCAGTGAGAAATATAGGATTGCATGTATATCTTTATAAACACACACACACACACACACACACACACACACACACACACACACACACACACACACACAGAGGGACTCTATGGGCATACATACAAACGTCCTCCCAAATTGCTTTTTCTTTGATAGGTTTGACAACAATGTAAAATCATATATTCTAAAAGGTTTCTAATTCACATTACCATCATAACAATATAAATAATTAGTACTTATCACTAGGCTAACTTAGAAAGGATTCAAACATCCATTTTAAAACCCCTTTAAAATTTTCTTACTTTTTATCAAGGATTCTGCAGAATTAAAAATAATGTTTACTTTATTATCTTTAGCTTGCATATTTTTATGTTGATTTCAGAAAATTGTGGCCATTTTCCACACTCCATTTGCCTAGAGCCTTGGACGCTATTGAAATATTTTTATTTTTCACAGATGATATTACTTAACTTCTGGGATGTATGCATATCAGTGATGAATGAGTTACATTTTCCAATGTTTAGGTGCTGGATGAAATCTCTTTCAGTTGCTAGAAAATGGACCAGAAATTTGCACTACAAAGGTCTCTCCTTGAATTGCTCCTTTACCATTCTCTTCTCTATCAGTAAATCTTAGATGGAAAATTTCTCAACATGGGAGAAATTAGACTTTAAATTTCCACTTTATATTTCCACATTAGGAAGCTGAGGATAAAGAAGAACAGGAAATGGAAGCAGAGAACATTAAGAATGCAGAGAAAAATAAGTCATGTGACTCTATCAAAATGATGATGACACTGGGAGTCATTCAATTAGGTCTCCATGTTAAGAATAATCTGGTTTTTGTTTCTCAATTTTAGAAAAAAAGAGATAAGAGACAACAATAAAAAGTGTAGAGTTGGGGTTTAGTTAAGGAAAAAAAAGAAAGGGAGGGAAGGGGAGGCACCCCTTACCACTCCAAAGGAATCACTGCCTATTCTACACACACCTACTGTCATAGAGTGAGGGATGCAGGGCTCTGTAAAAGTCTCCATCAGAGAGCGCGACAGTGAAGTAGGAGAGCAAGGATGTTTTCCAAAGTTTCTCATTAGTAAGGGCTAAAACAAATAGGGTTGGTCCTCCATTTACCAGGAAACTAAATAAATTACATTATGTCATTCCCTGAAACACTCTGATAACCAAGCTTCTTTTTTATTTAAAAGTGGAACTTCTGTATCACAACAGGGGGGAAAAACAGTCTGTATTACAATTTTGACATTTTCATCTGTTTATTTTTCTTTGAGTGGGCATTTCTATCCATCATTAGCTCACAAAAACTAGCATACGTAGTACTGAAAATCACATAAGGAAGCAACAAAAGAATAACAACAATAATAGTTCCAACAACGTAAGTGGCACTTGGTCATTTTTATGGATGTGAATATTGAGGTATTAAAATGGTAGAAAAAGCAGGAAAGAGGTTTTTGTCCAAGATGGACGATTTTAAAGATAGCCTATCATGGGACTTAGCACTGGTAGAGACCTGGAAAGGGCTCCCAAGGTGAAATGCATCATCACTTCCAGCCTCCAAAACAGGCTGTAAGTTAAGCCCAGCTTTTGTCTTTTGAATCATTGGTAAGGATGTTTTTGGTCTCTCAGCTACTCTCTCAGCAAATCAACCCTCTAATATTTAATGAGCAATGAATATATGGAGAACAAAGTAATCTTAAGATGGGGACGAGAAACTGTATTTCTTTACTTTTATTTCTTCCTGTTGTCTCTGCTACCTCATCTTTTCCCCACCTAAATAGAGCCACGAAAAAAAAAAAAATCAAAAGTACTTTTGTTCACAGGATTCCTAGTTTATGGCCAGGGCCATCCTTGGGATACTTTTTGCATAATCCTGATATAATACATTGTATTTGGCACTGAAATCAATTGGTTACTAGTCTACATAAACTCTATTCTATACAAATATTAGGAAGGGGAGCAATCTGGAATATATAGTAGCAATTAACAAATTAGAGATCATCTGCTAATATGTCAGAATGCATAGGCAATAGCCTGATGGGGTGGTCACAGGCATCACATGGGACAGCATATGTGAAAGGACTCTACATGACAAAGCACTTTAGACATCAAGGTCATTATTATTGTTGTTATTATGGTATAGCAACTGATACAGTTTGGGGAAAATAAACCCCAAGAAGGCAAAAGCTCTGGTCAGATTAAATACAAGGAATCATTTCCTCTCCATGTCTAACAGTTGGCACTTGGCAATGATAATGAAATGTGTGGAGAGACACATCTTGGGCCTATAAAATAGAAATTTGAATATACAAATATATATTATGAAGTATGGTAGGATACAAATTGATGTAAAAATATGCTTTGATTTCCCTGTTTCATGATTTTAAAAAGCATAAAATGTTGTGTTGTTGGATGTTGAAGCAGAGTTAGTAAACCCTTTTGGTTATGTTTTAAGAATGTTTTCACAGTCTATGTTACTACAGTGTTGGTATCTTACTTGTTGAATAGCTTTCTGAAATATTTAGCACTCAACCAAAAATAACTAAACATTAATACAGATCATTCTAGTAATATGTTTAGTTATATTTTGGGGGGTAGTAAGAATGGAGTGATGAGAGTAGAAATTCAAAAAGATTTGCTAGTTAGCTCATTTTGAATGAAGTGTTTGAGATAGTCAAGTAATCCCGGTGGGTAGGATGTCCATATCTTCCCTGTGAATTAGGAAATGGCCTGAGGCTTTAGCTGTAGGAGGTACTGTAGGAAGATGGTAAGTCAGGAAGAGATTCCTTTCCTGCCCCCAGGCCAACTAGTTACTGTGGCAAGACCCTTGTACCCAGAAAGCATTTCTTGGGTCAGTGTTTGACAATCAACCATTCTTCAAGATGGTGGAGCTGCTTAGGTTCAACAGACAGCAGAGTCAATAACCTTGCCTCATGAGACCAAATCCCAGGGCTTTTGGAAATTACTCACTGTCCAAGAATCCTGGGCAACTATCTTGAAGGATAATCTTCCCATTTCTTAGGTCACTCTTGTCATGTTACTGGCCTTTATTTCAATTCCAGTTAGATTATAAAGTGCAGTATGAAATGTTGAACCTTCAGAAAGAACATAATGAACACAACTACACTCCATGAAATCCTAAGTTCAAATTACTGGCAGAATCACCGTCCATATCTGAGAATGTACAGAAACTTGATCATCATTGTTGTTGCCTTTATCATCACCAGCATCAGCATCATTAGCATCACAGTTGCAGTATCATGATCATGTCAAGTGGTGTGGCAAGGTCAGAAAAGCCAACATCAAGACACTGTCCAATTTGGGTGTGTAAATATTATCCTGTGTTTCTTGGCCCATTTAGCAAACACTTTCTTTTCAGTGATAAACCTATGCCCCCCATATGGGGCGTGTTCATGGAGAAAATATTCATCACATTCGTCTCTTCCTTGTTCATAGTAATGGTAGGGGACTTTTCTATACCCTTCTGTCCTAGAAAAGAAATAAAGAAAAGGAGAGAAAGACTGAGATGAAGAATGAAGTATTCATTTACAAGACTCCATTATGTGCCCAGTAAATGCATTTACTTGCAAACCCATGCATGATTCTTGTCCATGAACTCACTTAAAAGCTATTATACATAAAAGCTTTTTGGAAGACATACCAGATCCTTAGTGCCTTAATAAATCAAATAAAATGTATATATCACACCAATTACATGCAAAAATATAGCTACCCTTTGAAGGAGGAAATGGTGTATAATGGAAACAAACTTTGGATAACCTGATTGCTCTTGCAGAGCTTGAAGAAGCTTAGTGATTTTTCAGAGTAAGATATTTGGTTCATCTGTGCTCCATCATGCTTATAGTTAGGGTAGAAATATTTGATTATGAGGATTGTGGCTTAGTTACCATTTTGACAATATGATTAAAATGCTCTCTGAATTATATTGTGCCCATCGTTGGTAGGGAAATATATTTCATTACCTTCATGAAGCATGGAACGTTTGTTTTATTATCTACTTAGAAACTATCCTACCAGCAGGAATATACTGTGGATAAACATACCCATTTTAAATAACAATCTGGCAGATTACTCACTTAGTAGTGAAATATAATTTCCAGGAATTCTCATTAAGGTATCAGCTTCTCTGAGGCTTCAGGACATTTTGTCCTTCAAGATCAAATACAACCATTGAGTAGACAGCCATCTATCAACCATTAGAGCAGCAGAAATGACAAACCTACTTTGCAAATTAAATAACCACCGAACTTGTTCTGTATTTCCAAGCCACAAGTCCCTGATATGCCTCAGACTAAGGGAAAAATGTTCCTTCTGACATTTGACATTAGACTGTGGTAAATATTTTTCTTTTTTATCATCCCTAAAAGTCACAACTTGATGCACTGACAATAAAATGTCATGTCAGCAAAGAATGCTGGGAAATAATTGTTGCTTTATCTGTTTCTCAGATTTATGGTATTAAAATGAATTGTGATATTTTGACAACATATCAGAATTGGAGATGCATAAAAATAATTTCCTGTGATCTTACTTGCAATAGGTGTCATTTATCATCCCGTAGACGTGAATGCCATAACAGGCATCCATGGCCAGAATGAAGGTAAACCAACCCGTGCTGAGATAAGAGCCAGACTGGACTCTGTAGGCGGAACAAAAACAAACAATGACAAACAAAACAAAACAACACAGAAGACATACACAGAGCAACAGCAAAGTGTGATGAGAAACGGGCAACATTTTATCAAAAACATAGCCTTTGTTATCAGGAAAAAACAGAAGGAAACTTGACAATCTGTCAAAGATACACACTTATTTCAAATTATCTCTGAATAATTTATAGGCATGCTCTCACTCTTAGTACCTTAAGCCTAGAAGCTATGCTGTATGGAAGAGAAGCCAAATGGTGAATATCTGGAGTCAAATAACCCTGCTCCCTTCAAGTGAAAAATAATTTAGTTGATTTCCCGTAAGACACAAATTAGTACTGTATATCAGAGGACAGGTTTTCTAAAGTTGCTTGGAGCCCCGATGGGAGCTGAGTGATAATGGTGTTATCTTACTTACCTGGACATGTCACTTTCTCTGAGGCTTGCTAAGTGAAAATTGGATGCAGTGCAGGTGAATGACTTGGTCTGTGAAAGCATCTGAAAAGTCTTCCTTCACTGTTTTCCAGGCATCATGAGACAAGACTTTTCCTTTGTAAGACCCATCATACCAATCTCTTTAATACGCTGTTATTGAACACCACACCTACCCTGTGCCCCTCACCGTTGTAGGTGCCGTGGATGCAGTAATTATCACAAAAACCAAGGCTTTTGTCTTCCTGCAGGCCAGAGGATTGGATCTGGAGGTGGCTATATTATAAAGGTTGATCAGGGAAGGCCTTTTTGATAACAGAAGCAAAGATCTGGGAAAAAAGGGGGTGGGAGAGGGTGAATGGGAAGAAACCGTGTAAGCCGTAATGGAAAGGCAGCCTCACGTGGGTAGCCTTTCAACGCCCTCTTGGTCACATAAGAGTGGGCCTTGGGCCCGGAACACTTCCTTACCAAGGAGTTCTCACAGCCTGTGCCGGACTTATCACCCTGTGTGTGAATATCTTTCTCTGTTTCACAGTCAAGTTGTATGCATTTGCTTAAGTGTCATATGACACATGGCTAACCTCACTGCTATATCCATCTCCTTTAAAAAGGGGATGGGGTCTTTTGTTCTGTGGCACAAGAGGGTTGCATGCAGGCCAAGAGCCTGTGTCAGCTGCTGGGAGGGACCTGCTGGCTGTGGGGGGGCCGATGCCCACTATTAGACCTGACCTTTGCTCTATCTTTTCTCTGTGTGAGGATAGCATTTTTCCATCCAGTGCTTGACTGTGTTGTGTTTTCTTTTGTGACTCCAATACCAAGATACAGTGGGCAGAAGTGTTTGGACTTCTACTCCTGGTGATAAGCCACAGATGCCCCTTGCTCAACAGACCATATGAGAGAAGAGTGTCCCAGGAAGTGTTCCATCTCACAAATAGGAGGAGTGTGCTTGGTATGTTTAAGGAAGAGGTGGGAAGTACGGTAACTGAAGGGGGAGAGTAATTAGTTAAGTCCTGACTGGAGGATTCTGTCAAGTTCCAAATGGTTCAAGGGAATATTTGATCTCCGTATTTGTCTTTAGCCAAGACAACCCAATCCATCCAATACAGATGATGGCCTATCTGCTTAAAACTTTCCCCGCAGGGGCATCTGGGTCACCCAGGTTGCTTGGCCACTGAGTAGCGCCACTGTCTTAAAAAGACTATGTTTCCTATCTTCCATCTAGATGTCTTGGTAAACTAGAACATGGCCGGCTCTTCTCCTCCAAACCAACGCTTCACCACTGGTACAGCACTCCAGCCAGTAATTGTTCCCACTGATGTCCAATATCCTTGCTGCCGTTCTTCAGGACCAAGCCATCAGTGTGCTACAATTAGGACCCTGAATCTTTTGATTCCTTTTTAAATTTTATTTATTTATTTTAAAGAAGATGTTGGGGGTAGGAGTTTATTAATTAATTTATTTATTTTTGCTGTGTTGGGTCTTCGCTTGTGTGCGAGGGCTTTCTCTAGTTGTGGCAAGCGGGGGCCAGTCTTCATCGCGATGCGCGGGCCTCTCACTGTCGCGGCCTCTCTTGTTGTGGAGCACAGGCTCCAGACGCACAGGCTCAGTAGTTGTGGCTCACGGGCTTAGCTGCTCCGCGGCATGTGGGATCCTCCCAGACCAGGGCTCGAACCCGTGTCCCCTGCATTAGCAGGCAGATTCTCAACCACTGCGCCACCAGGGAAGCCCTGATTTCTTTTTTTTAAACAGGCACCACTTGGTATCAAATCACTTAAAACAGGCAAGCATTTCAGACACACAGTGGGGGTTGATAACTGGATTTTTAACCTTTATTTTCATCGACTTTGGTTGATTTGGAAGAAGAAACAGACCCAGAGCATTTATATCCACCCCCTCTGCCTATTTGTCACTGAGTCTGAAATGCCGCTATGTAAATTGACTTCCTTTGTATCTCCCGGTGTGTCTTCTAAATGGAAAACATTCCAGAAACAGGATCCCATTAAGTTACATGCACTCTCCTCTGTGATAGGAACACTAGCAGCAGCATGGGTTAGGAGCAGGTGCCAAATGGGTGGGAAGACACAGCACAGGAAGGGGAAGACACAAAAGAGCAAGCTGGTTTAGAAGAGAATGGAACCTGCAGTCAATCCTGCATTCTGGGGTCTGAGGAGGAACAGCGATGATGGGACCTGCTTAAAGCATCATCTGCTTAAAAAGTCATTTGAAAATTGGGAGAGATCAGAAGAACAGAGTCTTGACTAAAAGCTCCCAAATCGAAACTAGAAATTTTATCTATGTACTGATTTTTTCCAGTTATTATTCCTGCTGAATTGTATTTTTTCCCCTCTTCTTGCCTTTTCCGTCTACTTTTTCTACCTTCCAATCCTCTCTATCCTTCTTCATTACTAGGCTGACCAAGCACTAGTAGAGATCACTAAAAATTACAGCATCTATTTGCACATGATGAGAAAAGACAGGTCTCACATATTCACCCATTTGTTCATTTTTTTTCAACAAACATTCATTGTGATCCTATTATATGCCACTGACTCTGCTAGGAGCTGGTGATGAATATGGGATATTTTCTTAAAGAGCACACGGTCTAGTGGAGGGAGGCACACATGTTAACACAATTAGTCACAATCAGTGTAACAAAGTGGAGTTTCAGAGTCACTACCAAGTGCAGTACAGAACAGAAGTGAGAATGTCTGGTTTCCCAATCCAGCTGTGCCACTACTCAAATGTCAAGCTTTGGACAACTTATTTGGCCTCTTAGGGTCATCTTTGTTTCCTTGTCTCTAAAGTGAGATAGTTCAACTAGTTCTACCTAAGGTTTCTTCTAATTTTAAAATCAAATGATTCTGCAATCATCACCTTCAGTGGTCAATCTGTTTTATTCTTTAGCCCTTTGGCAGTTCCATGTTCCATGTGTGTTGGATGGGTAATTAACAAGCATATTAATTGATCAGGTCACATTTAACGCACACTTGTGTGATGGGCATGCCACTAAATGCCTGGGGTGTATATAGAAAGGGTATACAGTTTTACCTGGCAATGGTAGTGGCTACAGTCACTAAATTTTGGAGGGAGAAGCTCCATCTTTTCCTCTTTCACACGATTGCTCATGGAAGGTGTTGGAATGGCTAAGACCAAAGGCACAGCCATAGCATTGAGGGTAAAGCTTAATTTGAGTGAGAAAAAAATCTAAATTAGGGCAAATTGTTTTTCTTTTTATGCATTTCTCCAGGAGCCAGTCCCTCCACGGAGCTGCTGTCAAGGACCAAAGTAATATTAGAGCCCTGGAACAAAGGGGGGATCATTTGTGTGACATATGGACCCCTCCCTCCTCTGCAAAATAAGCTCCGCTGGCTCACTCTGATCCAGCCCAGATATTCATGTCTGAGAGTTCAACAGCCAAGCTTTCAGAACAGAACCCCATAGGGTACAACTGTCAAAGTGATTTCTCTACATATTTATCTTCTCTTTACCACAGGAAAAGAGGGTCAGGAATTTCAGGGTTTGGCATCCAGTCAAAGATCTTTCCATCTCACCACCTAATAAGGAAATTTTTACATTTCTGATGTTGATTACTTTTAAGCCTAACCTAATTTATTTTGTTTCTGGATAGACATCATAATCATTAGCTCAAAAGCTCTTCAAGCAAGCTGTGTTGCATTTGATTCAGACTGGGAGGTTCATACTGCCCAAGTGCCCTGTCCTACAAACAGCACTTAATTAGACAGTTGCATTTTTTTCCCTGGTGCCTCTGATATATTTGGGATGTGATATCGTGTGAGGTTTCCTACCGATAATACTTGCTGGGGCTAGCAAAGTGGTTTCTTCTCAAAATGCTCAGAGCTAATGTCTATATAACGATACTTGCAGTGGAATAATGGCAGCTGCTGGATTAATACAGGAATTCTTCTGAATAAATGTCCTGATGATCTGGGTCCCTAAGGGAATTCACTGGCTTGGATGGCATTGTATCTGGGAATTCTTGTAGCTGCACCATTTCTAAACTCTCCTGCTGTGTGGGTGTACTAGAAAGGAGGAAGTATAAATTATACACCCTAGGAAACCTTTGGAGGTTCAATAAAAACAATAACAAAAAGACTTGAGCTGATGTACATGAAGTTGTTTATGTTTTTCAGCTTAGAGAGACCTAGTGATAACCATCAGATGCCTTAAAAAAATTCTAAAAGGGTCTCTTCTGGGACCAAATATTGTCTTGTAATTTGTCACTCATGCACGCAACGCTATGTACCAGCTGGCCATCAGCCATGGCACTTTTTATACCTTCCACATCTGGGGATCGATAAAAACAATTATTGTCATCTACAAATAAACAATCAAGATTCCCATAGGGATGATAAGAGAATTTAAGCCCCTAATTCAGTACAATAAGAAAGCTTAAATTACTGCAGCAGAATAATGAGCCATGCAGGGGAAAATAAAGGCAGGAGTGTTAAAAGGAAGCTATCAATCATTTGTTTCCACCGGCCAAGCGTTGCATCCCACTGCTCCTTGGTAATCAAGATAGTTACCACTTGGAAACTACTTAAATTTACTTGCTCATCTCTTGGAAAAATGATGTTGTCAACACCTTGATGTAGCACATGCTTGAAGGCATATCATTTAAAATATGATCTTTCATCTAGTTTATTACCAATAAAATATAAGCTACCATGCCCCTTGATGTTTACCCCTGTTCCTTGATGTCTAAAGGCCATCACGTGGCCACAAGGATTCGTTGTCTGTCATGCTGGCCTTATTTTTAACAGTCTCAATATTTGTGGCTGTCAGCATCCTTCATTCACCTGCACGCTTGCTTCTGAGCATGCTCCCTCACCTTCTCCTTTCTGGAAACATATTATGAAGCATTTCTTTCCTATTGCCTGGCAAGCTGAAACTTTCTAGTGAGTGACATTTCCCTGTGGGATAATTTCAGGAGAGGAACTGAGGACACAGAAATGGTTACTTTTCAAAAGAAAACTGAATTACATTGAACTTATTATCTATTCACAAGATGTTCTAATTATTGAGCACCATTAGCTCAGTGACTTGGGTTCTGAACTCAAGAAGCTTATACTTTGATGGGCAAAATAATAGCACTTTCTCTATATTACGATTTTTTAATCTCAGCCTATTTTATTTTATTTTTATTTATTTATTTTTTTGCTGTACGTGGGCCTCTCCCGTTGCGGATCACAGGCTCCGGACGCGCAGGCTCAGTGGCCATGACTCACGGGCCCAGCCGCTCCGTGGCATGTGGGATCTTCCCGGACCGGGACACGAACCCGCGTCCCCTGCATCGGCAGGCGGACTCTCAACCACTGCGCCACCAGGGAAGTCCTCGGCCTATTTTAAATGAGACAGTTCTCTGTTGTGGGGTATGTCCTGTGTAATAAGTTCTCTTTCACATTTCACCAGATTCCTCTCTGTTCCAAGCTCCCCTGAGCCCAAAGAGGGCAGTAGACTTCTTGACTCCCTGGTGTATAGTCTTTGGCTCAGGGGGGTTTGCCATGGGAATGTCTCTGACCCCAAATGCAGGCTCTCCAGGCTCTCCTTATCTACAGTTCCCAGTCTGGCTTCTCACTGTCCCACTGGCTTTCCTCACCAGCCAAGCATCTTACTTCCTTCTCCTTCTTGACAAGTCTATCTGAAGCCATTCAGGTTTGCTCAATACTGAATTATTATCTTATCTTTCAACACAGCCCTAGGAATCAGCAAATTCACTTGGCCTGAACCCAAAGGGCAGGTCGTAGCCTGCAATGGGGGACGTACAATGAGGAAGGGAAACAAGTGTCAAGGAACAAGGATGCAGAGTCCAGTTGCCTCCATCTCTGTGCCTGCCTCTTCTTCATGGAATTGTTCCTTTGGAGGCCTTTGGTCCTACTGTTTCTAATTCATTTCTTTCATGAGCTAATGCAAACAAGGTCTGGGGCATTCCAAGCGAAAATTTCAAAAACATAATAATCATTTATTAAAGCCCAGAGAAGATCCAGACCCTCCCAACAATGGAGATTTATTGGACAGCACGACATTGGCAGCAGTTTCTGAAATCTGCTATACTCAGGAGCAAAAAGGAAATTTTATAAAAGAATTAATCAACATTTCATGTCTTGTTTTAACACTGTTGGATCTCAGTTCTCTCATCACTATACTATACTGGCAGGATAAATAAAAATAGAAAGTAAGTTTCCATATACCTTCCTAGGGAGACGGAATACCTGACAGAATACAGATTATTCAATTAAAAGCATTCTTCCCCCATTTTTTTTCAAAAGCACATGGATAATGAAAGCATACATTTAAACAAAGAGACTGGCCAAGAAAAACAGCTGGTGATTAACAGTAGCACCTTGGGATTCAATCTAATATTGTGAACCAGTCTAATGAAAGGAGAGCTCAAAGTGTGGAAGCAATTTCAGCTGTCCCCAAGTCATATATTTTTGTATGTCATTCGACAGTCGGGAGCTATGGTAATACTCTGGAGTTGGCCCATTGTATTAACACTGTATATTGGTACTATCTGTCAATGGGACATGCCCAGCAAATCTTTAGGCAGCAACAACTTTCTGCAAATCAGGCGGCAGAACTCCCCATCTTGGCTTGAATCATTTGCAAATGGACATAAACTTTTCAAATGGATAAAAACATCATACTGTGGATGATTCCTAAGAGAATGCACCAAATGAAAGGATCTAGGCCTGGAAAATAATGAAAAATGGACCATGGGTAAATGGAGAAAGCCATAAATCTTAGAGGACTGTACTACCATCCCAATCCGCTAATGCAAAATGCCTGTGCTAATCAGTAGGCTCATGGACTGTAAATATAACAAATAATTTTCTTGCCGTAGAATCAACAGGACTCTATGACTAGTGACGCATGCAATGAAATTGTACAAAAGGAGCATAATAAGAAATGACTGTGTTCTTTTCAAAATGTACATTTAAAAGTAAAATAGTATAGCTCCCAAAGATATGATTTATGACTGCTGTAGAAATAGCAGATACCACTCACAAAGTTTACTTTTTTCATTCATCTCAGAAATTAAAAGGTTATTTTGCTCTTACCCTTGGGCTTTAAAGCCCGCTCAACTGGAAAAGTTGATTTCTGGGATTTCATTCAATTTTTTAAATGAACCAATGGAACCTCAGGTATGGCAAGGATGGATAGTGGAGATCTCTTTGGGCAACTTCATTAAAGCAGGACTGGTTCCATAACCATTCAGTATTGGCTGAATTGTATCCCCTCCAAATTCATATGGTTAAGCCCTAACCCCCCATTGTGATGGTGTATCGAGATGGGGCCTTTGGGAGGTAATTAGTCATGAAGGTAGGGCCCTACTGATGGGATTACTGCCCTTATGTGAAGAGAAAGAGACAGCAGAGCTCTCTCCTTTCATGCTATATGAGGACATAGCAAGAAGGTTACAAGCCAGAAGGAGAGTCCTCACCAGAAACTGACCATGTTGGCATCTTGATCTTGGACCACCAGCTTCCAAAACTATCTGAAAATGAATTTCTGTTGTTTAAGCCACCCAGTATATGGTATTTTGTTCCAGCAGCCCAAGCAGACTAAGGCAATGGGTACTTCTCAGGGCCCTCCCCTGACAAACCTGACCTCCCACTGTATTTTCCAGGACTTCTCTTCCTGAACTCCCATGTCTAGTCACATGGGTCCATTTATGACTCCTTAGCACATCTTGTACGTGTCAGCCTCTGTCTTTTTTTTCTCTTGACTTGTGTACATGTTCCTTCTTCCTGAAATGCTCTCCCCATGACTTCTCCTGTTTCTAATCTTATAAAGCTTTGATTCCCTCGTCCTTTCAAGAAAGATTCGCTGGGTGCACTGTAAGTGTGAGGCACTGCGCCAGGCACTGGAAAGACCAAGTTGCCCCTGATCTCAAATCAGGGTCAAGGGAGGGAGACAGACTCGATGATTATTTTCAAAAATAGGGTTATCAATTCCCCTGTGAGTGCTATGAGAGTACTGAGGGAAGAGCAACAGACCTCGCTGGAGGGAATTGGGGAAGGTAGGATTTGAGAGCTGAGCTGCAGATTAAGGCTAAGGAAGCACACCAGGCAGAAAAAGGAGCAGAAGGAGAGCCTTTCCGGCAGAGGGAATGGGCTGTGCAGCTGCACTTGAGGAATGAGACTAACGGGAATACAGGGTAGCTCTGGTCTGTCCTCTAATCTGGAAGAAACCTCAAAGCATCCTCAGTGCTTAATTTCCATAATAAATTATTGGTTAGAGACAGGATGCATAAGTAACACTGACTTATTTTTTTCCCCTTACATTATGTTTTGAAATATTAGAGCTATCTGGATATTCTGTATAGCTAGTTTTTTCAGCTGAAGGAAATTTATGGATCTGGAGAAAAGTATCTAGGGGGAACATTGGCAGAATTATACTTTTTCTTCCTCGTTAAATTCTTCATTAATTCAGAACTGAGAAAAGTGTTAACAATATATGACTAAGAATAAAAACAATTAAAAAACGTGTGAGGCTATTGGAGGTACGCAGTGGTGTTCATCTGTGTTATAAACTAAGTTACAAGGCAGGAGCAAACTCATCTAATCTCCACGTAGTCTCCAAGCCGACTTCCTCAGTACACACCTGAAGGCTCACAACCTGTTCCACTTAAAAGGGAAACAGTTTTTACAAAAACATTTAATTTACTGAGTTTGCTTTTTTTGTTTTGTTTTGTTTTTTTAATTGGAGATGAAAATGGATACCACTGCTGCTTTAAGGACATGAACCCTTTGAAATACCTTTCTGGTCTAGAAATGCTGAGCTAAATGACTTCCATAGTAACATCTCCTTTACCAAGTGAAGCTTCTGGGAGAAGGGATTACACTATGTACACTAACACCTAACCTCCACTCTGAGTAACTGTTGCCTTCCCTGGATCTCCGGTTTTCCTAAATGGCCCATAATTTTGAGGACGTGAGGTATTACGGATAGTCTGTGTGGGTTCTAGTTTCAGACTATTCAAGCTACCATAGAGGCCCTTGTCTCAAAAACAATAGATTTTCTGTCAACTTTCCTGTGATAGATCGTCTCCTCCTTGAACATGGCTTGCTCATGCGTCAGTAACTTTCCTGCCTTACGACTTTAGGCTTGGCCAAATGACTTACTTTGACCCGTGGACCATAAGTAGAAGTGAACATTGAGACAGTTCTCAGTGGAGATTTTAAGAAGTGTCACATGGTTCCCATTTCTTACACTTCTTCCCTCCATCATGAGAACAACACATCCCAGGTAGAGGGTGCTCCTTCAGCCTGGGTCCCGTGACGCAGATACGAGCCCAAAACTAGAGCCAAGTTCAGCTAACCTAGCAGAGCTATAGCTCATCACAGACCTGTGAATACTAAACAAATGTTCTTGTAAGCCACTGAGTTTTAGGGTTATTTGATATGCAGCAAAAAGCTAAGTAAACATTTTTTGATAAATAATAACTGCTATTATTTATGGAGCATTTATATGTACTAGGCATTGTACCAAGAGCTGTACATAGGTCATTTTATTTAATTCTCACAACAACCCCATTCTATAGGGAGTATTAATATCCCACTATACAAATGAAGGTTTGGGGAGATATAAAGTACTTGCCCAAAGACAGTCATATCAGAGAAATCAGGTTCTTAACTAAGTTCTTTCTTGGTTACCGTCATTCTCAGTATTGCCTGAGGAGGTATCACATGTCTAATAGAGCAGTCATCAAAAGACCTCAATGCTTCTGGTTCTATTGTTAACTCTCTAGGCAATCTTGAACATGTTGCTTCTTCTAGGGCCACATTTTCTTTTTTTTTTTGGTGGCAGAATAAGAGGTTGACCTAGGTAGGCTTAGAGTCTTTCATCACTGAAGTTCTGTAATTGTAGTTATAGTAACATAATCCATGTTAGAGAGATTATAAATGTCTAGCTGTATTTTGGCAAAGAGTTATTATCACCACTTTATAGATTTGTGTTTATAGCCTTACCATTCAAAACACGTTTTAGAATTTCAGCCATGGCCATGTTCAAACAATAGCTTTAGGCCACTGATGTAGATATGTACATTAACTTTAAAAAGAAATAAAGGGTATGTATGTCAATCCCAATCTCCCAATCCATCCCACCCCCCTTTCCCTCCTTGATATCCACACATTTGTCCTCTACGTCTGTGTCTCTATTTCTGCTTTGCAAATAAGTTCATCTTTACCATTTTTCTAGATTCCACATATACGTGTTAATATACGATATTTGTTTTTCTCTTTCTGACGTCACTCTGTATGACAGTTTCTATATATACACTACTATGTATAAAATAGATAGCTAATGAGAACAGACTGTTTGGCACAGGGAACTCTACTTAATGTACTGTGGTGACCTAAATGAGAAGGAAATCCAAGGAAGAGGGGATATACATATACGTGTGGCTGATTCACTTTGCTGTACAACAGAAACTAACACAACATTGTAAAGCAACTATACTCTAATTAAAAAAAAAAAAAAGAAACGAAAGAAAGGAGGAAAGGACAAGGGAAGGAGGGAGGGAGGGAGGGAGGGAGGGAGGAAGGGGTAAGTCCTGAAAATAAAGATCAAGTTCCTAAATTTACTTCATTCCCCAGGCATGGCTTCCTTTCAGCCCTTAGGTTCTGCAACCTTTTAATAAATTGTCCTCTTCGGCTTGTGTCAGCTGAAGGAGGCATCTGTTCCTTGCAACCAAAGATTTGAAGTTGGATTGGTTGACCTCCAAGATCCTTTCTAACATAATGAGTCTATTTAATACTCTAGGTATAAATAGGGGCTTTGCTTCTACTGAATCCTTAATTCTTATTAACAATCACTATCTGATCTGATCCAAGTCCTATACTTAGGCTTAAATAAGTTGCTTCTTTCTAACGTACCCTTCAACTTATCTTGAAATCATGCCCTTCCTAAATTGACGTGGTCTTCAGTATTCTGAATGCTAATCACCTGTCTCTACCTAAGGCATAGGTGCCTGTTCCCTGCTAACCTGATAAAGGTAATTAAAGGAAGGTTTTGGCTTTCTCTCCTATTTCTCTTATCAGCAATTCCCTCTGCATATACTTCCCTAAGACTAAGGAGAAAAAAAAAAAGGAAAGATTGTAATCAGGTACGAGAATATCTAAATAGATAAAAGACTTTTTCCTGCTACTTTAAGTTTTTAGAAGAGAAAAGAAAGGACTCACTTTCCCTTGGCTTTTTTTTTTTTTTGCGGTACACGGGCCTCTCACTGTTGTGGCCTCTCCCGTTGCGGAGCACAGGCTCCGGACGCGCAGGCTCAGCGGCCATGGCTCACGGGCCCAGCCGCTCCGCGGTATGTGGGATCCTCCTGGGCCGGGGCACGAACCCGTGTCCCCTGCATCGGCAGGCGGACTCTCAACCACTGCGCCACCAGGGAAGCCCTCCCTTAGCTTTTTGACTTAACTGGAAATTGAGTTAAACCAAGCTTTTCCTTTAGAAATAGTTCTAGCACAGAATCAGACTCAAACTTGCTTCTGACAAAAATGAGCCCTTGTTGACATACAGCATTGTATTAGTTTCAGGTGTACAACATAATGCTTGACATTTGTATGTATATATTTCGAAATGATCACCACAATAAATCTAGTTATCATTCGTCACCACACACAGTTTCAGAATTTAAAAAATAATTTTTAAACAACTGAAAAGGATTAAGACAGGATTTAACAAGGATTTAAGACAGAGACTTGAGGTGGTTTCACCCCATTGAAGGAGAATTGGGTATCCATGCTTGATGCTAAGGTCTCCAATATCACTGGGATCATCACTAAACCACCTTCGTCCACAGCCAAGCAGCCAGCTACACATACAACTGAAATTAAAAAAATACAAAGCAGCACTGACCTTCTTCTGATTAAGAAAGACCAATTTTTCTGCCACTTCCTGCCTATCTGAATCTATTATCGCTATTCTGAGTTACACGGCTCAATAAATCCTGAAATAAATTATTTTGAGGGGAATATTTATTTTCAATAGGCAAAGCTAAAATGTACCCCCATCATCCCCATCTATTAAAGTTGTTTTTATTTGGCTCACTAAAGATAATTCAATTAGAAGGATAATTCAATTAGAAAAGGTCAGAAGTAACAACTGACATATGGGTCTTCAGGGACTGATAATTTTAGTCTCCAGTTTAGAGAAGGAGGTTTTATTTGTCATTTTTCCAATAGGCTGAGATTCATTGACTACCTTATACACAATACCTTTGCCAAATTATAGTCTATCATCAATGTGTCAAACAGACACTTATCTAGTTCTTCTACTCCAGTACCAGCTGATTCCTAAGAGGGGCATCTGTCTGCGCCAGAAGAACACCCGAATTCAGGTGACTTAGTGATGGAATCTTCCTTGAAACAGTCAAAGCTCATGGTGTCTCACCTATTAAACAAGATGATTGTCCACTAAGGTAGAATGTTATTCCAATTTAATTCTGCCCAGGAATTTTAGTCCTAAGAAATCCATTGTTCTCTCTATTCTTGAGATGGGATAGGGTTTGAAAGCTATCCAGATTTTCCAGTTGAGCTAGATTCCTTGCCTAGTGAAGCAAAGAATTTCTTTCATGGAGGTATGTCTTCCCATAGCGTTGATACACAGGTTGGCTGGCAATCTGGGGAAACGACCTGTGTGTCTGCTGCTTACAGTAAATCTGTACCTGTGAAGTCCTTCTGTGCACACCCTCCCCATACCAAAACTTCTCCTGTACAAGGTCCTTTTATCTAAGGACGATCTTTCTGATCAGAGAAAAGGTAATGGCAATAATTCCACTCTTCCAATCAGAAGAGATAACTTTCATGTGACTCTGGAATTCTTCTAGCCCAGTAATTATTTTCCTTATTGAAGTATAGTTGATATGCAATATTGTGTTAATTTCAGGTGTACAGCATAGTGATTCAGTGTTTTGTAAATTATATATATTCCATTATACAATTATTATTACAAGGTGATTACAAGATAATGGGTATAATCCCCCGTGCAATAGGGTATATCATTGTTGCTTATTTATTTTATATACAGTAGTTTGTATGTGTTAATCTCTTACCCTTAATTTGCCCCTCCCCCCTCCCTCGCCTGTTTGGTAATTAAAAATTTGTTTTCTATGTCTGTGAGCCAGTTTCTGTTTTGTATATGCATTAAGCCCAGTAATATTGTTGATCCAGAGTAGACAAAATTTCATAAAGTGCGAACTAGAACACAGAGAAAAGCAATATATCTTAGAAGATGCCAGGAGAAATGCAGAATAGAACTTAGAAAATTCCTCTTATTTGAGAGCATCTGACTGAAACATGAGAATGTTTTTAGCTCCACAGATTTTCCTACATTGCAACAGTCACAAAATGTCAGAAATCTCCACGCCTAGCTATAAAAATGAGGACACAGGAAAACAGTTGAGAAGATCCTCCACCTTGCATATTTGCTTTCACCAGCTGATGATAACAGTGTATGCCCATGTTTCTGACTAAAGGGGCTGCAAAGAAGTGACGAGAAGAGCTACTGAACTCTGAAGGCTTTCGAACAGCAGCAGTAGATGAACAGAATCGCTCCTATTTTTGGAGCCCACGGATTGGCTTCCCCTCATTCCTCTCTCTTCCCCTTACCCCTGCTTAGTCTTGTGTCCATAATCATGCCAAGAGGATGAAAAGAAATACATAGTTGTTTTTTGTAGAGGGGAAATATGAGGCATGAAATTTTGTGAAAGCTTCACCCCAAAATAAGAAAGTAGGTTGAAGGAAGCTGCCTTCTTTCCTTATGAACTGGTTAAAGGGAACTGGTGAGTGATGTCGACCAGCTCCCTCTCCATCTTTGCAGCCACAATCCTTGTGCTCCTAGGCTGAATATTCTAGACACTTCCACCATTTTTCCACTCTGGAAAAACTCTTTACTGTCATCAGAGGCCCAAATCTCTGATGTGATGATTGTGATTCCACATTCTATTCCTTCTCCCAGGGGCATCTTTCTTCCTATGCAGTACTGGGATCCCACTCTCTACACCCAGAGTCCTGGCTCCACTTCCCAGCCATAGCCCTGATCCCACTCTCCCTAGAGGCATTGTTTCCATCCTCTGCACCTTTTCCCAAGCTCCATTTACCACCACTGCTACTGATAATGGATTCTGATTTTATTGTCCTGGGAGTATAGTCTGGGTATTCGTACTTAATAAAAATTTAAAAAAAAAAAGGGGGGTTCCTGGGTGATTATAATGCGATGTGTGTAGCCAGGGTTGAAAATCACTGCTATAAATGCTTGTTAGGTTTGAGGATTCTATTAGAAGTTGAGTTCCACTTTATTATGAATTAAATTAGCTTTTGAGGATGGCCTGAGAATCTAATCACTGTTTTAAAATTTGTTTCTTTAGGAAAATATGTCCCAATTTATAAATAGCTGACTTGCAAACTGACTGGAAACTTGCCAGTGAAGGAATGCTGGTAAGCAAAGGTATCCTGACTTTTTTTGAAAAGTTTGTTTATTTATTTAATTAAAGTATAATTGATTAGTATAGTTGATTTACAATATTACATTAATTTCAGGTGTACAGCATAGTGATTCAATATTTTATAGATTATACTCCATTTAAACTTATTACAAAATAATGGCTATATTTCCCTGTGCTGTACAATACATCCTTGTTGCTTATCTATTTAATACACAGTAGTTTGTATCTCTTAATCTCATACCCCTGTCTTGACTCTCCCTTCTTCCCTCTCCCCACTGGTAACCACTAATTTGTTTTCCATATCTGTAAGTTTGCTTCTATTTTTTTAGATACACTCATTTATTTTATTTTTTAGATTCCACATATAAATGATAACATACAGTATTTGTCTTTCTGTGTCTGAGTTACTTCACTAAGCTTAATACCCTCAAGTTCTATCCATGTTGTTGCAAACGGCAAAATTTCATTCTTTTTTATGGGTTGAATAATACTCCATTGTGTGTATATAAATGGATCCCATCTTAATAACTATGTCTGGCACACATTAGGCGCTCAATTTGTCCAACTTAGTTGAATAATTTTTGGAAGGCAGGCTGTTCCTAAGTAGAAATTGCTAACATTTTTCCCCCAAGGAATTTTAAACAGTTTACCAATGTTTTCTCATTGATGATGTAACAGAGGTACTTACTGATATGTCTAAGGATATACCACATGTCAGAGATACAAGCCAAATCACCATGCAAAATTTGGTAAACCTCACATGTACCCCTTGTATCGATTTACCTCCAGAATCAGGTTTTCCCCCAGCTTTACTGAGATATTGATGACACATAACATATGAAAGTTTAAGGTGTACAACGTAATGATTAGGTACATGTACACACTGCAAAATGATCACCACAATAAGGTTAGCTAACATTTCCATCCCTTCATGTTATTACAATTTGTGTGTGTGTGCACACGTATACGTGTGTGTGTTGATAACATTTAAGACTTATTCTCTCAAAATGTTTCAGGTATATAATACGTTATTGTTAGTTATAGTCACCATGCTGTGCATTAGATCCCCAGCTCTTATTATCTTATAATTGAGATAGAATCAAATTTTAAAATCCTTTTTTTAGTCAGTTGACCCACAGCTCAGCCAAAATTCCGATTTCATCTATCAGGATTGAAATGTGCTCTGTATTTTTTATAAATAACAAATCATAGCACAGCGGTGGCCATACATGGCATGCCAAAGAAAGGAGAATAAACAAAGATGGGGCTCCAAAAGGTGGGAAGATGTGTTTTTGTAATTTATTGGACCCACAGTAGACATATCAACATCAAGAGGTGTATTCACTGTTAAATTCCTGAAATCATGAGGTAAAATATCAATTTACCTAAGTTAAGTTTAGTCTTTTGAATTTTTCACTGCAAAGCAAACTCTCAGAAAATTAAGTGTCATTTGTACCTTCCTGTAGTCATAAAGCACATGCTTAATGGAATCTCGTGGCAATTAATGTCTTAGGTCATTCTACAGGCACAGGGAAGTCTCTTTCCTCCCTGATTTTGGCTGCCATCAGGCACCCCTCTTGCCACTGTTGCCTCCAGTTTTGCAATCAACAAAGTCCAGAAAGTGACATTTGCATACTGACGCCGTAGGAAAAGCTTCCTCAGTCTTCCTGTCAGCACAGAGCTCATTCAATTATGTTCGGCCTCAGAAGTGCTGTTTTATTTATCAGAAGGCCACTTTCCAGTTTTTAAATGGCTCTGGACCTGCCACTTCTTTGAGCCACGCTGACTGTAAGAGCATTTGCCATTCACCTCGGGCTGTGCTTGTGGCTAGCAATCATCCATAACTAGTATGCTGCTAACAGGATTCATGCATGAGACAGTGCCCAGCCTTATTGAGAAGCCTTTCTAAAACAAGCCGGCAGCTGCTGATTTGCACATTGCAAGAGAAGAAAACCTAAGTGCTCTCAACTGTGGTGCTGTGAGTACTGTTTCCTTCCATTCATAGTTCGAGAATTAATGGTGATATTACGCAGCCAAGAAAGATGTCAGAGAGTAGATGGCTCCAGCTCCTGAATTATCTTGTTTAATTTATTTGTTTGGATGACGGCTCCATGATTCTCCAGGATATGTGCATCACCCTCGACTCTGTCCTCTTCCTCATCCTTCGTGTCCCGTTAGTTACTGGGTTGTGTTAACTCTTCACGTCACCTCTCACATCTGTTTCTTTGTATCCCTCTACTACTTTAAAAACCTGGGTAACAAGGTGGCTTGGGTGTAGGCTTCAGATTGGGACAGTCACCCATTGTGGTACATCTATGAAATCTGTGTACACATTTAACAGAAGGGAATGACGTGGTGGCTGGGCTGGAGGCAACAGTGGATATGAGTCCAGTCTCAGGGAGCCACCACCAACACCCAAGACGTCTCTTCACAATCTTGGCATTTTCTTTAAAATCACAAAAAAATAGGAAGCGGGGATGGTGGTAAAATTTTTAAAAAGGGAAACACTTAAGCATTGCTATGAAGAAAGATATGTTTTCCGATCTCCCTACCCAATAATTTTCTAGTCACAGGTGACTTTATTGTGGAAACAGCCTCTCTGTATTTCCTGGTGAGGTGTTGAAACTGAAAAAGCACAAGCTGGGCTAGACACAGAGTCAATATTCTTTGATTCAGTTTCAACTCTTCACTGCGGCACTTTCCCCCATCATCTCTTTCAAGAAGGCAATGCAAAGGAAAATCAGATTTTTCTCTAATCAAGGGTAAGGAATGATTTCTAGCTTTGTGATAATCAAGGAGTTTCAAAGAACTCGGTGTTGGTTAAAATATTATAGCCATTCAAGTCCTGATTTCATATTGCAACATACCACCCAAAACTTCTTTCGATTATTATCATTTTTTCCTTTGTACACCAATACAAAATAACAGTATTTAATAAGCATGTTAAACATAGGCCTAGCACTATTAAGTGGAAGGATCTTTGAGTGAATGAATGGATGAATTAGTTTCTCCCAACAAGTCACCTAGAAAAATGTGCTTCTGTAAAGAGCGGGATGGAGCATAGAGGGGAATGAACCACTTTTCTCTTGATAACCATTATTTTCCACTAACACACATATTTCCCTTCTTGACATTCACGACATTACAGAGGATAACTCAGGGATACGTGATCTTAGTAGTTTCTTTTTGTCTTAAAAGAAATACATCCAGGATTTGGTTCAAGAGTTACATCTTGTGCAATTTGTGTTTTAGACAAAGGTACGTTATTTTTATTTTTAGGCTACCTGGCATGTGAAAATAGGAGAAAAAATTGGTAACTTACTAGCTTATTTAGAAAGAATCATTTTGAATATTAAGTCCTCTTGAATATGCTGAAATATCTGAAATGATTATTGTACCTTGAAAGTACTGAGGGAAAGAAAACTGAAATTTAAAGATTCAGTGCTAAGAAATACACTAACTAATGAAGGAGTAAAAAACAATATATATTTAGTACCTAAGGTGTTATTTAATACATATATATATATATATATATATATATATATAAACATGAAAAAAAGGATTTGTTTCTCACAATATAATTTATGCCCCACATTGTTTCAGGAGCACATTGGTTGCATAAAAACAGCGGAAGACAACACGTGTGCATTTATTTAACGAGCACTGTGCAGCTACTCAACAAACACCAAGCACAGCAAGGTGCCTGCCATGAGCCTGGCCCTGCACCACTAAGGTATTTTGCTTTTTGATGTTGAGTAATTCTTGTATCAAAAAGGAAAACACATAAACATCTTTGTGTGTTTTTATGCCCAAGCCCTTAGAAGAGCCATGAAGTATTTTGTCTATAATAATATGGCATTTCTCTGAATAAAGAGTTCTATGGCTTGGGGAGGAAATGGTGTCAAAAGTGGCCCTAAAACCCCATTTCTCCCCTTACGGAATGTCCAACATTGTCTCAACAGTGCTTCAAAGGAAGTATTTTTAAAAGTCAGATCGATAATTTTCGACCCTCTTCTTGGGATCATAGACCCTCACAATTCACCCTGCTCTGTTTCCTCTCTCCCTCCGGCCTTTGTCCTCGTCTCCTCACTTTGTTCCCAGCATCAGGGACAACGTGCTCATGGAGAAGTTTGACTCCCTTGTCCGGGATTCTATCATTTCCTGCTTCCCTGACCTACCTTTGATGCCCCCCTGTTCTGTGGTGAACTGGAGTGACAAGACAAGGAGTTATTGCTTCTAAGCAGAGGAAGCTATCTGAACGATTAACCCTCCGGAGCAAAGAGCAATCATGTTTACTCACAGTAAGAAAACATGGAGACACTTGAAGCCTCTTCAGTAAAGAAAACTAGAGCTAACAGGGGGATTCTACAAGCTCACTGACAACCAGTTGGTGCTGTGTTTGGGTTCATCTCTCTTTTTATAGAAAATATTTCAACTTAAGAAAATAAAATCCTATGATAAACAAATGAGACCTAATGAAACTTAAAAGCTTTTACACAGCAAAGGAAACCATAAACAAGACAAAAAGACAACCCTCAGAATGGGAGAAAACATTTGCAAATGAAGCAACTGACAAAGGATTAATCTCCAAAACATACAAGCAACTCATGCAGCTCAATATCAAAAAAACAAACAACCCAATCCAAAAATGGGCAGAAGACCTAAATAGACATTTCTGCAAAGAAGATATACAGATTGCCAACAAACACATGAAAGAATGCCCAACATCATTAATCATTAGAGAAATGCAATTCAAAACTACAATGAGATATCATCTCACACTGGTCAGAATGGCCATCATCAAAAAATCTACAAACAATAAATGCTGGAGGGGGTGTGGAGAAAAGGGAACCCTCTTGCACTGTTGGTGGGAATGTAAATTGATACAGTCATTATGGAGAACAGTATGGAGGTTCCTTAAAAAACTAAAAATAGAACTACCATATGACCCAGCAATCCCACTACTGGGCATATACCCTTAGAAAACCATAATTCAAAAAAGTCATGTACCAAAGTGTTCATTGCAGCTCTATTTACAATAGCCAGGACATGGAAGCAACCTAAGTGTCCATCAACAGATGAATGGATAAAGAAGATGTGACACATATATACAATGGAATATTACTCAGCCATAAAAAGGAACGAAACTGAGTTATTTGTAGTGAGGTGGATGGACTTAGAGACTGTCATACAGAGTGAAGTAAGTCAGAAAGAGAAAAACAAATACCGTACGCTAACATATATATAAGGAATCTAAAAAAAAAAAAAAAAGAAAAGAAAATGGCCAGAAGAACCTAGGGGCAAGACGGGAATAAAGATGCAGACCTACTAGAGAATGGACTTGAAGGTACAGGGAGGGGGTAGGGTAAGCCAGGACAAAGTGAGAGAGAGGCATGGACATATATACACTACCAAAAGTAAAATAGATAGCTAGTGGGAAGCAGCCGCATAGCACAGGGAGATCAGCTTGGTGCTTTGTGACCACCTAGAGGGGTGGGATAGGGAGGGTGGGAGGGACGGAGATGCAAGAGGGAAGAGATATGGGGACATATGTATATGTATAACTGATTCACTTTGTTATAAAGCAGAAACTGACACACGATTGTAAAGCAATTATACTCTAATAAAGATGTTAAAAAAAACCTATGATAATTCCTATGCTGCATAAATTGTTCCAGAGTACCCTAAAATATGGAAAATTTCCCAGTTCATATAACCAATCTGGCATCACACTTATACTGAAACCCAAGAAAGAGCCAAAAGGGGGTAGGGATGAAAAATGAGAGTACAATCCCATTTATAATTACAGACTCAAAAATCTTCAATTAAAACCCAAACAACTGGGGCTTCCCCAGTGGTGCAGTGGTTGAGAGTCCGCCTGCCGATGCAGGGGATGCAGGTTCGTGCCCTGGTCCAGGAGGATCCCATGTGCCACGGAGGGGCTGGGCCCGTGAGCCATGGCCGCTGAGCCTGAGCGTCCGGAGCCTGTGCTCGACAACGGGAGAGGCCACAACAGTGAGAGGCCCACGTACCACAAAAAAAAAAAAAAAAAAAAAAACCCAACCAACTGACCACAGCACTAAATTAAATAGCCATACTCTATGGCCAGACAGGTTCTATTCCAGGAGGGCAAGGATAATTTAATGTAAGTAAAGCTGTTAATATGGCACTTCTCAAGTGTGTTTGTTTGAACCCTAAATCAGTGGGATACTAAACAGTATTATACAAGGGAAAGAGGAACAGGTAATGTTTGGGAATGGTGGGTTTAACAAATTTAACTGAAATATAACTGACATACAGCACTGTATGTGTTTAAGATGTTCAGCGTAATGATTTGACTTACATACATTTTGACACAATTGCCACAATAAGTTCAGTTAACATCCATCATCTCATATAGATACAAAAAACATGTGGGTTTTTTTTGCGATAAGAAATTTTAGGATCTACTCTCTTAGCAACCTTCAAATACAGAATTACTCACCATATAGCATTATGGTGTCTATATTTTTTTAACTGAATTTCTTGACTGCTGGACTTCTCAACATCTTCATATGATAAGAGCTAATATATCTCTAAGAAGTGAATATGTGAGGCAGCATTTCCCCAAGCTCTTTGACTAGATGACAATTTCCTCCCCGCCTCAACTTTTTTTGATGGACCAGCCTGAGGAAAAAGTGTTCTTGGGGAAATATTTTTGGTGGAGCCTATATTAATTTAATGCATTGTATCAGTCATTGAAGGCGACGCCATATGATTTCTTTAGGAGATACCAGAAAGAATTTGATACAATCCAATATTCAATCCAAATAAAATTGTTCTAATCTACAACCAAAGGTATATCTGCTTAATGTAATAAAGAATCCCTCTCTTAGACTAAGTGCCAGCATCATAAGTAACAGTAAAATACTAGAAGGTATGTGTCATTAAGGTCAGGAATAAGAAAAATGTGTATGCTGTTATAATTTTTTTTCTTTAACGTTGCTCTGGAAATTTTAGAGAATGGAGTAAGACATGAAATGTTAATGATGAGAAGAAACAGAGCTCTTATACCTACATGAAATAATTGTTTAAAAATTGTAGAAGGAAAGGACCTACTGTATAGCACAAGGAACTATACTCAATATTTTATAATAACCTATAAGGGAAAAGAATCTGAGAAAGAATATATATATAATTGAATCAATTTGCTGTACACCTGAATCAATTTGCTGTACACTAATGCAACATTGCAAATCAACTATACTGCAATAAAGAAAATAAAAAATTGTAGAAGGAAGCTCAAAACTATTAGAATGAGAGCTTGATAAAATGGTCAAATACAAAATATATATATTTGAAAATGAATAGTTTTCTCTTATAACCAGAACTAATAAGTAGAAAATATAATGTACTGAAATATTCCTAAAATTCATAATAACAGCACAAATATTTTTTTAAATACTAAAGAATAATCTTAATAAAAATTTGTGGGGCTTTCAGGACTGGACTACCAGTTTCACTCACTGGGAAGACTGAAGGCTGAAAATATGTCTATTCTTCCCAAATTAATTATTTTGAATGCAATTCTGACCAAAATTCTACTGGTGCACCCTACATTCATAGCAGCACTATTCACAATGACCAGGACGTGGAAACAACCTAGATGTCCATCGATAGATGAATGGATAAAGGAGATGTGGTATACATACACACACACACACACACACACAATGGACTATTACTCAGCCATAGAAAAGAATGAAATAATGCCATTTGCAGCAACAATTAGATGATTGTTGCAATTAGAGATTGATGCCATTAGAGATTATCACATTAAATGAAGTAAGTCAGAAAGAGAAAAACAAATACCATATGATATCACTTATATGTGGAATCTAAAATATGACACAAATGAACTTATCTATGAAACAGAAACAGACTCACAGACATAGAGAACAGACTTGTGGTTGCCAAGGTGGGGGTTGGGGGAGGGATGGATTGGAGTTTGGGGTTAGCAGATGCAAACTATTATATATAGGATGGATAAAAAACAAGGTCCTACAGTATATATAGCACAGGGAACTATATTCAATATGCTGTGATAAACCATAATGGACAAGAATATAAAAAAAGAATGTATGTATAATGGAATCAAATTGCTGTACAGCAGAAATTAACACAACATTATAAATCAACATATTCAATTAAAAAAAATTCCACTGGTGCAAAAATAATCACAAAAGTAAAATACATTGACAGAATGGGGAAAAAACATTGGTGACACACATGGAATGCAAAGGGTTAATGTTTTAATATAAAAATTGCTTTTTATAGCCAAAGCAATCTTGAGAGAGAAAAACGGAGCTGGAGGAATCAGGCTACCTGACTTCAGAATATACTAAAAAGCTACAGTAATCAAGACAGTATGGTACTGGTACAAAAACAGAATATAGATCAATGGAACAGGATAGAAAGTCCAGAGGTAAACTCACACACATATGGTTACTTTATCTTTGATAAAGGAGTCAAGAATATACAATGGAGAAAAGACAGCCTCTTCAATAAGTGGTGCTGTGAAAACTGGACAGCTACATGCAAAAGAATGAAATTAGAACACTCCCTAACACCATCCACAAAGATAAACTCAAAATGGATTAAAGACCTAAATGTAAGGCCAGACATTATAAAACTCGTAGAGGAAAACATAGGCAGAACACTCTATGATATAAATCACAGCAGATCCTTTTTGACCCACCTCCTAGAGAAATGGAAATAAAAACAAAAATAAACAAATGGGACCTAATGAAACTTAAAAGCTTTTGCACAGCAAAGGAAACCATAAACAAGACCAAAAGACAACCCTCAGAATGGGAGAAAATATTTGCAAATTGAGCAACTAACAAAGGATTAATCTCCAAAACATACAAGCAGCTCATGCAGCTCAATATCAAAAAAACAAACAGCCCAATCCAAAAATGGGCAGAAGTCCTAAATAGACATTTCTCCAAAGAACACATACAGATTGCCAACAAACACATGAAAGGATGCTCAACATCTCTAATCATAGAGATATGCAAATCAAAACTACAATGAGGTATCACTTCACACTGGTCAGAATGGCCATCATCAAAAAATCTACAAACAATAAATGCTGGAGGGGGTGTGGAGAAAAGGGAACCCTCTTTCACTGTTGGTGGGAATGTAAATTGATATAGCCATTATGGAGAACATTATGGAGGTACCTTAAAAAACTAAAAATAGAACTACCATATGACCCAGCAATCCCACTACTGGGCATATACCCTGAGAAAACCATAATTCAAAAAGAGTCATGTACCACAATGTTCACTGCAGTTCTATTTACAATAGCCAGGACATGGAAGCAACCTAAGTGTCCATCAACAGATGAATGGATAAAGAAGATGTGGCACATATATATAACAGAATATTACTCAACCATAAAAAGAAACGAAATTGAGTTATTTGTAGTGAGGTGGATGGACCTAGAGTCTGTCATATAGAGTGAAGTAAGTTAGAAAGAGAAAAACGAATACCGTAGGCTAACACATATATATGGAATCTAAAAAAAAAAAAAAAAAAAAGGCTCTGAAGAACCTAGGGGCAAGATAGGAATAAAGACTCAGACGTAGAGAATGGACTTGAGGACATGGGGAGCGGGAAGGGTAAGCTGGGATGAAGTGAGAGAGTGGCATAGACATATATACACTACCAAATGTAAAATAGCTAGCTAGTGGGAAGCAGCCGCATAGCACAGGGAGATCAGCTCAGTGCTTTGTGACCACCTAGAGGGGTGGGACAGGGAGGGTGGGAGGGAGACACAAGAGGGAGGGGATATGGGGATATATGTATATGTATAGCTGGTTCACTTTGTTATACCACAGAACTAACACACCATTGTAAAGCAATTATATTCCAATAAAGATGTTGAAAATAATTGCTTTTTAAAAATGATTTTAAAAAGGCAAACACTGAATAAAGTGGGCACAGGTGCACACAGTCACACCTTTCCAGCTCACGAACTTTGGTCTTCTGTCCGACAAATGTTCCTTCTTGGTGAGCTCTCCTCTGACCACACTGTATCAACAGCAAATTGACCACTCTTCACCCCTAGTCCCCTCACCCAGATTCATTTTCCTCCACAGCACTTATCACCACCTGACAAATACCAGTAGAGATTTGTTTACTCTTTCTCCTCCCATTTGACTGTAAATTACATGAGTGTCACTTATTTGGTTAATTTCTGTTTTTCCAGGATCTAGAGTAATACTTGTCATATAGTAGGGGCTCAATAAGAATTTGTTGATTGACTGAATAAATACCATTTAGTCTCTTCTATTTACTTAAGTATTTCCTAAATTCACTGGATGTTTCGACTCATTTATTTTATATGTAACTGTCTTTTTCATTCGTATCAGTATGTTCATGCCTTAGGTTCATGTACTTAGGGCTACCTCATTGGCTTAGGCTAGACTTGCTCTTTTACAATGAAACTGTACTTTATATGAAGTAGGAACTGATACAAACTAGGTACAAACCACAGTTTAATCGAAATCCATCACAGGCCTATGAAAATTCCCATCTGTTTTGACTGACTGGCTCATCTCAGTGTATCAGAAGATTCCCATAAGCGAGGTAGTTTAAGAGGCTTTGTTACCTAGCAGCAGGCTGGCTGTCAGAGATAATTAGGCAAATGCTATGCTTGGTTGGGTAAGTCATGGGACCATATAAGATACAGCATTGCTGAGTCTGCACCAGAGCTGTAGGTCACGGCTGTACAGCTTGTCCCCTAAACAAGGGCACAAGGCCAGGAAGGAGGCTGGGGGCACGTGGGGCCTGAAATCAGCCTTTATTCTGCTTGCCAAGACTTATGCTTTGGTTCTGGCTGCATAAGCCCAGGGAAAGGGATGACTTTCAGTAATCCCTCACCTAGATGGGACACCTTTCTTTTCTGTTATGAAGGGATATGATAGCACTGGGCCTGACCATACTGGAGACTTTCCTTAGTAAATTAAGGTCTAGTTCAGAAGGCAGAGAAAAAAGGAAATCATCAGAGATTCCACAGATAGAACATTTGTTGCCAAAAAAAAAAAAAAAAGAAAAAAAAAGGTCCTGGGAAGAGTTTCTACTAATTAGCAGTTAGGGGAGCAAAATGCCTTGTTTTAATAAATCCCAATAAGCTTAACTAAAAAAATTTTTTTTAAAAAACAAAGAGACTTAATTGAATAGGTTCTAAGAACCTGTTCCACAGTTTGTTGCTCCAAAGCCTGAGGCCAAATAAGAGATCTAAAGCCCCTTCCTGTCCATGGCATTCCCTTATAAAATCTGATTACAAAATCTGCTTAGCTTTTTACAATATTAAATCATTGACTAAAAAATAAAGAAATAAAAATGAAAACAAGGGGACCAAAGTGAGCACAGTCCTGGAAACATGACCTTACAAAAGACTCTGAATAAGTTTACACCCAAAATTAAGTTCAGTAAAATTGATAAATGTTTAAAATAGAAGTTCCATCTATGCTTCTTTTCATGAATCCATACATTTAGTGAGATTCTTCCAAGTGCCAATAGGTTACAGAAAATACAAGGAGGATAGAGTTAGGTGAGGAGACAGTACAATGTGTTAGGTGCTATGATGGATGTCCATATTGGGAATGTTGAAGAAGGTATTCTATAGAAAGTGATATTTCTGGGTATTAAAGTATGAATAGGAGTTTGCTTGTTGGATGAAGAAGGAGAGAGCATTCCTGACGGATGGACTGTATATGATGAAAGACAAGTTAAACTGTGGCACATTCAGTGGATGATAAGAAGTTTACTATCACCATACCATAGAGTATACATGAGGGAAAGGCAGGAAATTAGGTGAAAGAGGTAGATTTTAAAATCTGGACTGTAAAAGAGTCTTCTTCACTATGTTTATGTGTTTGATTGTACCTTTTAACCCATAGAGAGCTCACACATGTTTGTTAGGAAATAACATGATTTGATTTTTATGATAATAAGCCTATGTGAATTATGAACCACATTTGGGAAATATTGGTGATAAAATGACAAGACAGGAAGCCCAGTTAGGACATAATGAAGATGGAGACTAAGGTATGACAAAGGATTAAAGAGAAGAGAGACTAGAACTAAGGAACATTCTAGAAGAATAGCAAAATGAATGCAAGATGATGCAGCAAAGAGCCAACTGAAGGTATTTCTAATTTGAAGACTAGGTGGGATAGTGACACCGTAATGGAAATGGAGAATCCAGAGACCACAATATTTTAGGCTGTAAGATAACAGAGTTTGGTACAGATGTGTGAAATTTGCGACCTCAGCTTGGGAATTTCCAAATCAAATTTAGAATATGAGTTCAGACAAGTCAGGTCTAGATAGAGAGGTCTTGACATAACCAGACTATGGATTAGGGGAGGAAGGGAGATTAAGGAGAGAAGAGGAACAGCAATGGATCTTTAAGAAACTCCAACATTTGATGGGTCTGTAGAGGGTAAGGGGTCAAAGAAAGAGATGGAGAAAACAGTGTCAGAGGTCATCTGATGCATGATCCTTTTAGACCTTGCTAGAGATTACATTTATATCCTCTCTCCATCTCTCATAAAGAGTATTTAAATTGTGCATACTCTTCTTTTCATTAATGTTTTTAATAGAAAAAAAACCAATATAGCAGCCAGATTAGGTGCTTACTTATGAATTTCTACGAGTGGGTATAGTAGCCAGCATTTCCTGAACACGTCTGATTAAAGAACACTTAAGCTCTGATGTTTCATAGAACATATTCTGGAAAAAATTATACTATATATTTTTAGTAATCTTGTGTTATGTACAGAAGTTAAATTGACAGATTCATTATAATAAAGTACTTCTTACCTATTAAAAATGAAACACTAAATTGATCTGTTATAATTCAAATAGTCAACCATTCTTTCAAAGAGCTATGACTTTGCAAGGACCAACCAATTTTTATGTTGTTCAGGGTGAAAGTCACAAAGATTTATACATTTAAACCAGATATGTATGCTTATAGACTAATACCAAATTTTTTCTATATACTTGATTTTTCATTTTGGCCCAAATCTACATTCACTATTATGAAATATTTCACACAGACAAAGGACTAGAGGTAATGTGTTCATCAGTCCACAGAATAATAAATTACCAAGCTTGAAAAACACAGCATTATCAATTCAGACCCTTGTATTCCAATCCCTTGTCTCCCTAGTGGGAGTATTCATTACTTTAGTTTTTGGATTTAGTTTAGTTATATATTAGTTATATATTATATTTAGTATACTTTTACTCCACATGTATGTGTCCATAAACAAGATATTATTTGGTTTTGTGAGTTTTTCAACTTTATATACATGGCATCATTTTTTAATGTATTCCTCTGTGACTTGTCTTTTTCATTCAATATTTTGTTTGTGAGATTCATGTCTGTTAATGCTTGTGGCTACAGTTCCTTCATTTTTTTTTGCTACCATAGTAAAGTCCATTAAATACATAACAATTTATTTACCCATTATTTTGTCAATGTATCTAAGATGTTTCCAGTTTTCTTTTTCCTCTTGCAAACATTACTATTATGAACAGTCACACCTGTACTAGTGTTTCTCTAGGGAAATATCTCGGAGTAGAATTGTTAGGTAGAAAGGTAAGCAAATGTTCAACTACAAGGTAATTCCCAATTGTTTTCTAAAGGCTGGGGCCAATTTCTATGTCTATCAATAGCGTATAATAGCTCCTGCTGATGTTTGTACATCCTCAGTAATACTATATATTTTCAGACTTAAAAATTTTGCCAATCTGGTGGGTGTATAATGGTATTTAATTTTGGTTTGAATTTGCATTGCCCTGATTACTAATGAGGTGAAGAATATTTTCACATGTTTATCAGCTATACATGTTTCTTCTTCTGTGAAACTGTCCAGGTTATTGCTTACTTTTTCCAGTGGGTTGTCTTTTGCTTAGTGATTTTTTTAGTAATCCTTTATGCTCCTCCAGTCTGTTATGTGTATAAGTATCTTCTGCCTCTGTGGCTTTTACTTTTTACTTACTTTGAAATTTTTAAACTTAAAATTAATCAATCAGTTAAACTGATGAAAACTTTAAAAATAAAAATTAATATATTAATTTATTAACTAACATAATTAATAAGAGCAATCAAATATATCAATCTTTTCCTTTATAGTTTGTGCTTTGGGAGCTATTTTTAAGAAATCCATTCCTAATCGGATGTCAAATTTAAGATTCTTTAAAAAGCACATTTCCTTTCCTTGCCTTACACTTAAAAATCACAAACCTGTTATTATACTTCGATTTATTATACTAACAACTTACAAACAAAAGGGTTTAGGAAGCCTCAAGTGTACATTTGTGTCTCTCCTGTTGGCCCCCTTCCTTGTCTCTGCTCACTCATCATTTCCCATGTGGACGCACACGTGTGCGCACACACACACACACAAATGGTGCACCTGCACATCTTTCTCTCCTTACCCTCATCTCCGTTTCTGCCGCGCCACTGAAGTGGTCCCGGGTGCACTGCCAGCAACAGACTTTCACACTTAACGCTTCTTTCTATCTGTGCTTGCTATGCGCAATCCTTAACCAAGCTGTCAGTAGTTAGGGCTGCCATTCATTTTTCTTCAGTTCTTTATTCTTTCTCTCTTTTTTTAATCCAAGAGCACTGATTTTTATTAATTCACGTTAAGTCACCCGAAATTATATTTGTTGCATTTAAATGCTGACTAATGCAAATGGCTGAACAAATCCATTTCAGTGTCTACTCAGCATAGTTGTCACTTCAACACAGCCTCATGACAACTCCCACGTCCAAAGAGTACTTTATTTGCTAAATTTTGACCCATTTTAACTCCCATGTTATGTTTTTTTCAGCTGTCAAGTGTACATTTACAGCGTTTTTTCTCTTTCTAGAAGCCTTATTAACATTCTCTCTCTCTCACCTCTTTGCAAAGCAATTAGAGATGATTAAGTCTCTGAACTTTTCTTCATTTGTCATCTGTTTTCATTTATTTGGGTGGAGAGGGATATCTCCCACTCCATCCAGGACCCAATGTTTGGATCCTGTCCCTGCCAACTTCTAGTTAGACTTCTTCGTACTCCTTCAAAAAAGTCTCTCCTTTCCTGGCTTTTGCTTGGTACATGATACCACTCTGCTCTCTCCCTCAACTGGTTACTTTCAGCACTCTCTGTGCTAATAATCTCTTTATTCCCAGCCCATTTCTTCCTCATTCCAGTGCAAACTGGCTTCTCCCATTCAGTCTCTAGGCCATGGACTCCAAATGATTTTTCTTAGGAGAACTTGGTTTTAATCCTGGCTTGGCCACGAACTTCCAAGCTTGGGAAGAAAGATAAGGAATTTTCCTCAGCCACAGTGTCCTTGTAAATGGGAGTAATTACCCCTACATCATTGGGTTGCTGTGAGGATTAAATAAAACAGTCTTTGAAATTGAGCTTCATGCCAGCACATGATAGGAGTTCTACGTGTGTAAATTCCCTTTCTTTATCTTTTAATTTAGTTGCCTTTTCTTTAATCTCCTCTTTTAACATTGAAAAATAAATTTCTATTGCTTCTTGAGCTAATGATTAAAATTCTTTTACCCCGTAATTATCTCTTTTAACCAAGACCCAATGTCCTAATTCCTTTATTTATTAAAAATAATTATACAGGGCTTCCCTGGTGGCGCAGTGGTTGAGAGTCCGCCTGCCGATGCAGGGGACACGGGTTCGTGCCCCGGTCCGGGAAGATCCCGCATGCCGCGCAGCGGCTGGGCCCGTGAGCCATGGCCGCTGGGCCTGCGCGTCCGGAGCCTGTGCTCTGCAACGGGAGAGGCCACAACAGTGACAGGCCCATGTACCGCAAAAAAAATAAAAATAAAAAAATAATTATACATTTCCCTCAAACTACCTTACTCATTTAATTTTATTTTTATTATTTGGTTATATTTCAGTGAATATTAGAAAATAAAAAGTAAAAAGAACTGAAATTAGCGAACTTTAATATGCTGTTTTCCTGAAAAAGCCTGAAGGTGGCCTTAATATGTTTTGTCTATTTTATAGATGACCATTTCCAGGAAAATTTTTAGTGAAATGGGATTGGGAAAAATACATTAGATAAATGGCTTCTGAAGTAGTGTTCTAATCTAATTATTAAAGCTAATCCATATTCATAAGTTGAAAGCTGGCCAAATAATGTTACTTTGATGCATTTGTTTGAGAATAACCCTGACATGTTTTAAAACATACCAAGCAGACATCTTCAAGACACAGTACAGCAGTCTCAGCACAGTGCAACAGCCACAGAGGCGGAAGAGATTTGTATACTGGGTGAGATTATATACTGGATAAGGTAGATTTATATACTGGATGAGGCATACACTCAGATCCAGGAATTTTTGGAGGGAAAGGGGAAACAGAAAAATGAGCAGGGGTCCTGTCTTATTGGTCGTTATATCCCTAGCTCCCTGAAGAATGTATGTCGTCAGAGAGGGTACTCAGAGGAGGTTGGACTGAATAATGAGAGTAGGGTTGAAATAAGACTCTTCATTTGAGAGAGGTGAAGGTCATCCCATTTCCAGATTAGTATACCTTTAAAATAACCTTGATAAAAAATGGATTTTTTAATTCCTACCTATTTCTCTCTTCACACTAGATCAGTTTTCCAGATGTAGAGGATAAACACAGCACATAGGCTATCAAATTGTGTGTCCTGAAAACTGTGTATTAGTGATCATAATGTCATTGATATGCATTACCAAAAATAATAAAATATGATAGAGAACAGAAGTATTTTTTAAGCAACACTCTTCCCATCTCACACACACACACACACACACACACACACACACACACACACACTGAGCTAAAAAGTGGAAAGGGTAATAAAATAAGCAAATAATGCATTTTATGATAATTTCTTGGATATTCATAGGTAGACATAGCACTCAGCTCCTTTTCACAATGTTCACTCTACAATTGCTCTTTTACAATAAGCTCATACTCTAAAAGTGAAAACAATCATGAACTCTTACATAAACATTTCAATCATTTTATGCACAAGAGAATGATAAAAGATGATTTATTTTAATGTGAATAGCTAATGAAAAATAAATGAGAAGTATTAAGGGTATTTCTTCTATCAAATTTATGGAAATCTGCAATCCTAAAAATATCTGTAAGAAAAAAAGCAGTGCAATGAAACTACAACCATGAAAAAAAATCAAATAATACTAATAAAGGTAGATTATTTTTGAAAAATAAATATTTCAATACTCAGTTTCATAAAGTGTTTTTACTTTCCAGGAAAAACACAGAAATGCAATGAAAACTAGATATACTTAGATTTCACATTTTTTTGCCAGAAATTTATTTTTTATATAGGTATATTAGGAAGTATATGGTAGATGCTGGTATTATTGAAGAAACGTCCTAATTACTCCTCACTTAGTAAAAAGAATCCTTTCTTTTGGTCTGACAGAGGTTTCCTGTTTATTTTTTAATTTTAGAAGTATTTATGGCAGGAATGGGCAGTGAAACTATGTGCTTGTCTATGAAGCACACCTGAATCATGGTATAGGAGAGATCAGTAGAAGGATTAATGGAGGTTTGAAAAGGTATTTTACTTTTTTCCATCATTGAATACAGTGGAGTAGATACAAAAAGTTTTGATCCACAAAGATTGAAATAGGATTAGAATTTATATTTCTTTCCCAAGGCCTCAACATCAGTTAAATTCTGAATCTGTAAGCAACATTTTGCAAAACATTCCTACTTGTCAGCTCGACTCCAGTCGTTCCTTTGGTCCCCTGCGGCAGCCTCTCCTTCTGAAAGCCCTGGATACTCTGGAGTGGGCAGAAGTGCAAAAGAGCATGGGATCCCTGCCCTTCTGGAGTCTGATTGGCACCCTTCTCATGAAGAGTCTGCCATCTTGGTTATGAAGGCATCTGGTTATGTGCTCTTAAACTGAGCCTGGATGATTAAAATCAGGTCCTGGTGAACAAGAGCCATGCCAGACAGAGCAAAGAGTGTGAGCAATGCATTATTTTAGAGAGAGCACAGACAGACCCCAGGGCTCCCAATCCCAGGTCTGATACTTATTAGTGTGAATTTGAGCCCATCACTCAATCTCTTGAAGTCTCAATTTCTTCATTAGTAAAGTGACAGTAAAAGTACAGAAGCCCTCTACTTACTAATAGTTTAGATTATCAACAGCTGTTCAGAGGTCCATTTGCTTGTTAAGTCCAAGGTAACCAATTTTTAAATTTCTTTCAAAATGGCAGTCTAATCTGGTCCTTCAAAGTTTAAAGCAAGGAATAAATTTTCTCTCCTCATTATTGGTGTATTATGGGGGTACCTTTTTAAAAAACAGAATTCTTTTGCCCATTGCAAATCTGGAGAGAAAGGTAAACAGTCTCCCTGCTGCCCTCCCACAAGAAATGATGCCCACAATAGTTAGATGGAGAACTGCCAGCTCCAGCATCTGCACTCAGTGCCTACCCCACTTCTTCACATGGTGCAGAGTTGAACAGTCTACCAACGTATGGGACCATTCTCAGCACAGGTGAGTAGTTTTATCAGCAATTTCCCCATGCTTCTCAAGTCATGCTTGACCACTCTTGAGTTAACTGAGAGTGGGTCTGAATATCAGGACACAAAATCAGATGTATAAGATGTATAACTTAATTGGTATTTAGAGCTTCCACTCAGCTTTATACGGAAAAAGTGAAGTCAAGTGATACGTGTATGTGTGTGTGTATGTGTGTATGGTCTGTGTGTGGGTATAGGTGCCCACTAGAAAGGGAAGGAAACTCACCACTGTCATCACCAGGACCCCACACATGGTAAGCAAGCAACTTACATTTATTGAATAAATGAAGAGAAGATGACTCAAGATGAATGATTAGTCAAATTGGAATACCTAGGTTCTTTGCTTCATTAGAGCTTCTCGCCACTCCCTGAACGTTCTGGGTAGGAATGTCTTTGGCAGGCCTCCTACACACATCAACTGGGAAAACTAATCAGTAGAAAACTGCCTACCATCTCTTTGCTTTATGCTTACAGACTCAGACTAAACTATGGATTTTCTTTCTTTTATTAATGTCCCCAGAAATCTTTTAGACTAGTAAATCTCTCTGAAAACACAGCAGTAGTTAGCAAGAAGGAAAAAACAAAAACCTTTGAAACCATCTCTTAAAATGAACTCAAGGATAATTATAAGCTCACAGGTATAAACATGTTCAATCAAAACTGAATTCAGTTCTTTTTTCAAATATTTTATTTATTTATCTATTTTTTAAAGATTTATTTATTAATTTATTTTTGGCTGTCTCGGGTCTTCTTTGCGGCACACGGGATCTTCCTTGAGGCATGAGGGCTCTTTGTTGTGGTGCACGGGCTTCTCTCTAGTTGTGGAGTGCAGTTTTTCTCTTCTCTAGTTGTGGTGCACAGGCTCCAGGGTGCATGGGCTCTGTAGTTTGCGGCATGCAGGCTCACTAGGTGAGGCACGCGGGCTCAGTAGTTGTGGCACATGGGCTCAGTAGTTGTGGCACGCAGGCTTAGTTGCCCCGCGGCATGTGGGATCTTAGTTCCCCGACCAGGGATTGCACTGGCGTCCCCTGCATTGCAAGGCGGATTCTTTACCAATGGACCACCAGGGAAGTCTCTGAATTCAGTTCTAAAGAGAGTGACTAATAGCATCCTAGACATCTCGGTGTGTGGAGATCCAGACTGTGGCTGGCCAAGTGTACAATTCATTGACAGCAACAGTCATAACAAATGTTCTGACATGAAATATGGGGAGACAGTCCTGGACTGATGATATTTCAATTTTGTTGTGGCTTAATGGAACTAGTCATACTTGTTAGCAATCCCTATTTTACTATATGTTTCTTTGTTTTCTAAACTAAGATGCTAGGCTAAATTATTTAAATAAAAACTTGATATGTGCTATATATATTATAATTATCAGTAACAATACAAGTGCAGATTTGTCTCTACTGAATTTCTTGGAATTTGAAGTTAGTGCTGTCCAAGAAGAACTTTTTCAGTTAATACTAAGGAATACTTTGTCTTTTTTTTTTTCAGATTTACAACCACCCTCCCTTCCTAAAGCCCTTATTGAGCAACTATTATTTGCCAGGAACTGTGTTAAAAGCTGAGACTATCTACATAGACAGGAGATGGTCTCTACCTCAGAGACTGACTATTTAACTGGAGAGATAAGCATTAAAAAATTATGATAACTTCACGCGACAAATAAAAGAGGCATTCATAAATTATTAAGGAGGGAATAATTAATTCTGTTTGGGGAGGCAAAGGGGAAACAAAAGCTAAAGCAGGAGGTCCTTGAAGAGTTTTCCAGGAGTCCTCCAGGCCTCATGTTAATAAACAACGCCCACATGTCATGTGTTTATCTGAATTAAAAAGATAAAGTCTCCATTTTCCAATGCAGTGGTTCTCAGCCTTGGTTGTGAATTAGAATCACCTGGGGTGAGCTCAGAACATGGGGAGGAGGAGACTACAAAGATCAATTAATTCAGTCTTTGGAGTGAGTTCAGTCACTGGTCCCACACAAAAATTTCCCCAAGTGATTCAAATTATCTCTAGACCTGAGAACTATTTTTCCATAGTAAGCAACTACAGGACAGCTTCTTTGCCTTAAGCCAAGGGGACCATTATTTTGGGAGGAGGGTAATAGATGGACTAGAAATGTATATAGAATGTGTATAGAAAAGCCAAAGGTTTAAAATCCACAACTTCACTTTTATATACCTAACTTCACTCAATGTAAAAATCAGGTCCGAAGTGGCCTAATACACATAAATGATGTTTATTGATAGTTACTGGGCCTTGAGAATTATAAATCAGTATGTGGACCTGAAGATTCTTACACACTAAATACTGTGGGGTTGTAAGTACTTGAAATGATTCCTGTCTCATTTAAACTATCCTGAGTGGTTTCTGAACATTTTAAGTATGCAATGGATTAAATATAGAATATATCACCAAATAGAAGTCTCCTGTCTTCTGAAAAATGGAGGTAATCTGAATAAAACATGGATCTTAGTTAATACTAATATGATCTGTACATATTGGCTTATTAATTATGGCAAATGAAAAATATTAATGTAAGATGCTGATGTGAGGTGTATGGAAACTTTCTGTACTACAATCTTTGAAATATATTGTAAATGTAAAACTGTTCAAAAATTTAACTTTCTTTTAGAAACGTCTCTCCTTTTTGTTTTTAAAGCTTATATACACCAATCAGTGCTACCTTTCTCTTTCTGCATGAGAATTTTAACTTTCTAGCTCTCTTCCCCTGTAACCTAATAAGGTAGAATATCATCTATGTTACTAGGCCAACACTGCTTATGATAGAAATGTCACCTGGTTGATAAACTGCATCTGTGCTGGAAGAACTATAAACACCTGATAGGAAGCCATAGCTTTAGGCTTACTTGAGTGTGGAGGCTCCTCCTAATTGGCATGACCCTTGCGGGGGCCTTGGAAGCTATACCTATGGTGCTGTGGGAGATAGTGGCTCTGTGAGACGTGAGGCTTTTAGACCAAGGTAGCTCTCACACCTGCCTGGCACGAAGCTCATTTCCTTACACTTCAGTGGTCACCTGGATGCCAAGAGAATAGCTTCCGGATAGTTGTATGGATTCTGCAAGATGTCCGCCAAGAGGAGAGCCTGATGCTGCCCTGCTGGCAGGCTGTATTCCTTGTCCTAAAGTTTTCCGAGCAACTAAACTGCCACACATAGCCTATGGGAGACCTGTGAGCCTATTAGGGGAACACTGCCCGGTGGATATTGACTACTTATATCATTACCTCCTCAGAGAGGCTGCAGACAGATGAGAAATGGTATTATATGTTCGTTCATACACCCAGACATACTTTCATACATCTATTGAGTAGTTGCATAAATCAATTCAAAGATCAGTGGTAGTATCGGTAATTGTTCAGGCAAATTCTGTGCAATCACAGTTAATTCAAAGATGATCAAAGAAAAAAGGTAAAGGGCCCAAAGGGTCACACCTCTCTGTCCCTCTCTCTCTCTCTCTCTCCCTCCCTTTCTGTGCATCCATCCATCCACCCATCCACCCATCCATCCATCCATTCATCTATTTACCTATTGTTATTGAGGTTTTCCTTCCTGAGAGGACAATATCAGGATATAGTTAAAAACAACTTATTATGAAGTGTAAATTGGTAACTCAGGTCTTCTCAAAAGCTAAATGTAACAAGAGGGTATTACAGATCTTTGATATGTTTGAAGGTCCCAAAAGTCAAGAAAAATACTTAGAGACAAGTATATTTTTTTCTAAAAGGAGGATAAAACGTTTAAAGAATTGGGTAGATATGGTATGTTTTACTTCTTTTCTGCTTACCCCTAAGTAGTATTGCAAATGGAAATCATGGGATATCATATTTGTAATACTGACTGATGGGACTGCTAGCTCTCTACTTAAAAACAAAATCAGTTCTAGATCTGTCGAAATAGCTTCTTTTTTTAATAGCTTCATTTTTATGTTAGTACTCTTTCATTCTCTACATTTGTCAGAAAAAATATATTTATTTCCAAGAATCACAACTAAAATCCCATGGCCATATAACTGGATTTCAGCAGCCACTGAAAGTTATCCCCTAACCCATGTTCAGAGTCCTGTCCTAAGCCAATCCAGGAGCTCCTTATGGATGAAATGCAGGGAGAAGATGTAGCACGAGGGTGCCTTCCACTCCAGGTTCTTTCTTATGCTGATTGTGATGGGCTTTGGTGAACTGGGACAATTCTTAGAGATTTCTGCAGGTGAATGGGTTGCAGATTCCAAATGAGTAAATGCCCCTGCTTCACCGTCATGGCACCTACCTATGACCTATGACATTAGCATGTTTATTCCGTTGTACTGAAACCATTTGCTTGCCGGCTGTGTTTCCCATTAGACTCCAGTGTGAGTGCCCTGAGAGCAGAGGCTGGGTCCCATTTATCTTTGATCCTCCAACAAGTATCACAACTAGTAGGTATTCAATGATTAATTTTTGGAATGAAAATAAACTTTGGGGGAAGTAGAGCAAACAGTCACAGATAGAGTCCGGTAGGTGATTTTGAAACTCTGGACAGTGTTGTTATATTCTTTACCAAAGAGAGAAAATATAAAAGCGTTTTAGAAAGATAGTTTATAAAGTATCTATTTATTCTGCCAAGTTCAATTTCTTAAAATTGTGCCTTGTTCAAGGCTAGCAGAGTCTCCGGATCTCTTTTCTATTTTAGATGAATAGTCATTTCCAAATGCTCACCATGCCAAGATTTTGTTATCTAATGTGGGCACCAAGAACTCAGGGTAGGAGCTAATAACCTTGTTGCTAGTAAAGATACCAAATTAAAAATTAACAATGCAATCACACAAAATTCCAGTGATAGCATCACAATTAGCTCTGCAAAACAACACAGTTCTTTACAGAATCTTCCTTTGCTTCTATACTGCATTTTGTCTGATAATCACTTGCCAGCACAGACATCATACTAATTACAATTTGTTATACAAGGGGCAGGAAAACTGATAAATGATTCATTGATTATTTTCTTTCAAAAATAATTATTCCATTCTTGTCCTTAAGTTACATTTGGATAATAAATGGAGGTTTTAAGTGCTTTCTCAGGGTGTTATTTAGAAGAAATCACGTTGACAGTTTTAATTCTTAGCAACTTAGCAACTCTGAGTGAACACCCATTTAAAAACAAAAAAGAAGACAAAACACGTACGCACAAAATTTGTATTCTTTGCATGTGTGGACATGAGTGGTTCTTTTCAGAGTATAACTGTTCTGTAAAATGTTCTCTGTATGATAGTTCAAGCCTCACCATTCCAAGTTATGTGAGGTGCATCTCCCTCTCCTTTATATCCCCAGATGGATGGCCAGGAGGGGCAAGATGTCGGGTAGCATTTATCCTGGTTTTCCTGTCCTGAAGAGGTTAACACATAATAGCTAATTTGTCTTGAGGACAATGGCTGGGCAATAGCAGGAATTTGGGCGGAGGGGAGATGTGAGCCAGTTTACAAGGTCTTCAGTGACTCAGAGGAGGGACCAGGAGGTCTGAGATGAAGATGAGTAGAGGGTGATGGGGTGAGAATCAGGAGCTCCAAGGTTCTCTTTTATGCCTTCTCTTCCCTGAGTGAGGGCGTAAATAAAGATGTAAGTTTATGATCTTCAAATATGTAACAAGAGGCCCAGGGCTTTCTCCATCTGGACAATTTCCCTCTGTGTGTACAGTGCTCCTCTGTCCCCAACTGATCTTTGTGTGTTTTCTCAACCGTTTTCCCATTTCTGTATCCTCGTCTTGGTTAAGGGTGTCAGCAGTCACATAGCCAGAAACATTTCTTCATCATTTCCATCTCTTTGTTTTCCCTTAACTCCACGTGTTATTGCTGGATTTTTCTTCATAATGTTTCTCAGATTCATCCCCTTCATCTTCCTTCACTTAGAACGGAATCATCCCTGTTCCAAGAAACTATAATCGCTTCTTGACTGGTCTCTCTACTTTCAGCCTTTTCTCCAATGTACCCATCTCCTAAACTGCTTTCGCAGTGATTTTTCTATAAAGCAAAGCTGATTACAACATTCCCCTTGCCTACAATACTTCTATTGCTTTCCACCATCGAGACGAGAGAGAACCAAGGCTAGGATTCTTTACCTTGTATTAAAAAATCTTCACCATTTTACCCCTGTTTACATTTCTGGCCTCATATCTATAAGTTGACTCTTGCATGGTTTATTTGAACCACTTAGAATAACTTATAGAACTCCATACTGTGTCATTTGTAAATTAAACAGATACTTATTATTTAGATACAAGGTGCCAGGCACTTTGCTAGTTCCTGAGGATATAGATATGATGTCTTTGCACAGGCTGCTCTGGAGTGCCCATCCTGGGGAGCCTTTACTGTCTCTCCCAGGAAGAGGCAGCCAGGCCATTCCTGTACCACCAGAATTTATTGACCAAACATACACAGCTCTGATATGGGATATTATAAATATGTGCTTTGGTATCTCTTGTCCTCACTAAATTCTAGGATTGAAGTCTTTGAAGACAGAGGCTGTGCCTCCTTCATCTCTGTATCCTCAGTGTATGAGGTAGTGCCTGGCAGGAGGAAATGGCTGGGAAATGTTTTCTGAATGAATGACAAATATTGTCCATCATACGTGTCCAGGAGACATGGACTTCATGCACATTGGCCCTGTGTTCTACAAAGTACAGACACATCACCAGAGGACCCACATATATACCTACTGTCTAAGTAATCCCCCAAATTTCCAGATCAAAAAATAAAACTCATTTTGTTGAAGAATAAAAATAAACAAAACTGGCAGGAAAGTTAATAATAGTTTTCTCAGGGTGGTGGGCTTCCAGAGGGAACCTGAGCACAGCATATCCACCCCACACCCTACACACACATACACACACACTCCCCGCCTAGTTAACTCAATAATCCTTCATATCTCCACTCATTTGCATTTTTTCAGAAAATCTTCTCTAATCCCCCCTTTCCCCAGATTAAGTGAAGTCCCCCTGTCATGTATTCTTGTTGCATCAAATATCTTCTTTTTGTAGCCTTTATCCACCTGTAATTATATTTATTTGTGTAATCATTTGACCAATATCTATTTCCCCTTCCAAGCCATAAGCTTGACAAGGACAGGCTCCATGTCTGTTCCATAGGAGATGCTCAAAGTGTATTTGTTGAATGACAAACAAATGAATGATCTAATTTAATCCTCATAATAATTATCCAAGGTAAACACCATTATCATCTGCATTTTCCAGGGAAAGCAGACACTGAGAACAATTAAATAACCTGCCCAAAGTCACACAGTCAAGGATGAAACCCTGGGACAGTTACTGGGTTTCTGCATACTGGCTTCCTGTATCACAGAGAACTAATCTAGAGCTTTTTAAAAACTTTAAATGAATGAGCTCAGCTTTATTATTCACTGTTGAATGCCCAAGAAAATTATTAATTTTAAACATGAGTTTTTTAAAAAACTGAGTGGATCCACAGAGGGTTCATCTTTTTTGATCTCTCAGCTCTGATTGGAAATAATTCAGTATCAAGAGTGCTCCTGAAGTCTCCACCACGAAGATCCGTGTGGGTGTCAGGAGTCTGACAATAGAAAAGGTAAGCCTATTTTCTCCTCTAATGTATGGTTCTTGTATAATTCCCAGTGTGAGTTTGAAATGATTAAAAATGTAATCTGATATTTGCAATGTAGTGAAACATATCTGACAACTGGGTATTGGAAAATTTATTGTTGTTTTATTTTATAGCCTTCCTAAAATCCTAATCCTATTTCTCTTACAGAATAGATAGGTTCTTTCCTATGAAAAGACACTGAAACATAATGGCAGATGAAATGTGGACACGTTAAGCAGTTGTTCAGAACCTCAGTAAAGGGTGGGTCTTGATTACACAGGGTTTTATGGACCCCAGTGAATGGGGAGTAGAAATAGAGGCACATCTTGAGTACAGACGTACAACATGGGTACAACTTAGCCACACTGAACACATTTTCCAAGGCCCCTTGCTGATCTCGCTCTTAGCTGCCATTAGACTCAGCCAGAGATGACCAAAATACATGCCCAGTTTGCAGGGTGCTTAGCCCAGTGAAAAGGCAGGTGACACAATACAAAATGGGTTACAAGAACAGAAGCGGAACCCACCTGCTACCCCTCAGAGAGAAATTAAGGAGTATCGTTGCCCCCTCCTTTCCAAGTCTGGTGTGGACGAAAAGCTCTGTGCATGAAGGAGTGCTGGTTGTCAAGGAAGAATTGGTTTCTAACTCATTAGATACCTGAATGCCCAGTTTATCGGTTTCTAGTGGAATCTTGCTATTTTTGATGCCAATTTCAGCTACCCTTAAAACAAGCCAGTTTTTTTAGTGCCCCTTGTTTCAGATGGGTTCTCTGAATATTATTCAAGCAGCCGTGCAGTTAGGACCAGAGCTCTGAGGAGTCAGTTCTCCACCTGACATTTTGCATCATATTAATACTGAATTTCAGACATGAATTCTTTTTTTTTTTTTTTTCCGGTATGCGGGCCTCTCACTGTTGTGGCCTCTCCCGTTGCGGAGCACAGGCTCCGGACGTGTAGGCTCAGAGGCCATGGCTCACAGGCCCAGCCACTCCACGGCATGTGGGATCTTCCTGGACTGGGGCACGAACCCACGTCCCCTGCATCGGCAGGCGGACTCTCAACCACTGCCTCACCAGGGAAGCCCTGACATGAATTCTTTTAATGGCCCGTTTTATAAGCTGTCTGAAATCTTACAAAAATTAGCAAGTTTTGTTTTCTAACCACTTAATAAAATCTCTCTCCAGGTTTTCTCATTCAGAAGGGGATAGTGGAAAGCAGGTCAGGGCACATTCGTCCTGCTAACCAGGCAAATTTCTTTACACCAGGGCAATGGACAGGCTTTCTGGTGAGTAGGAATGAACTATATGTTAGAAAGCACAGGGTGAAGGGAAAACTGAGTTCAGAGCTGTTTTACTCAGCTGGAAAAATACAGAATTCTTGCAAACTACTGTAGAAGTGTTTGATTGTCATATGAAATAGTTTAGCCCTAATGAAAAATCCTCAGAATAACAAACAGGGAGATATTTGCGAATGGCATGAAATATTAGAGACCAAAGCAATATTTTGCTGGGATGGAATGTCTTGGTGCATTATTCATGCAATTTTGTTTTTATTCAGAGCTGTGTAGACACACATCTGCTGAAATACATTAACTTTTCCATTCTAACTGAGTCATTGGACAGAAGTAGGTTCCTATCACCATGTGTAATGTAACAGGGTCTAGAAACGAAACAGAAACCACTCTAAGTACTTCAAATAGAGAAAATTTAATACTGGAATTGGTTACACAGAAAGACATGAAAAGCCAATGAAGGGAAGATGAGGCATCCCAAATATAGGCAGCAGCCAGGAATCCAATTCCCCCAGGAAGTGGTATTTCTGGAAACCAGTACACTCAGGCTGAAACATGTACCACTGTGGAGGCTGCCTAGCAGAAGCTGGGGGCCGTGGAGGGAAGGGACGTCCAGTGGGAGTGGAGCTAAAGGAGAAACAGCTTCTGCTGGAAATACCCTCCAAAGGCACAGGGAGAAATACCTTAAATTCTCCCTCTTCTCATCCTCCAGTCTTCTGCCAGTATCCTCTGCTGGCCAAAACTACCCGGAAGTTGGTTGTCAAGGGAATCTGAAAAATGGTGTTTCCTGTGATTGACAGTAGAGCAGGGGAAGGGAGGGAAATGGACCTAAGGACAAACAGGCAAATGGCCAACAAGCTCATGTGTGCTGCCCTCTAGCTTCCCATCCATGGCAAATATCAAGTGCATTCCTTCTGTGCTATAAGCTTTGCAATTCAGTTAACTTTTTCTTTTCCTTATATTTCTATTGACTGTTATTGACCTATCCCTTGTGTCCTGTGTAACACATAGATGCTGAAGTTTGTTGTGACAGAAAAGCAGAGATCAGGAGGAATGTACCAAAGGCGGAGAACAGTGGGAAAACATTGTACACTTTATTCGATTATAGCTTCATTAATAAAAAATCTGGGTGAAATGTTTTAGTTTCACTATTTAAATTTGTTTCTTTTGACAGAGTCTACATTTAAAGAAAGTACTCATGACTAGTGAGCATTTACTGAGTCCATCGTTCTTTTTTTTTGGACTTTCGAAATTTTATTTTGCCATGCTTTATTTTTGGACAGTAGCTTTAAAGGTACTACATTTTTACAACTCTTAAAAATACTCCTGGTGTTGGTATCACAAAGGACTTTTTATTCTCAAAGACGACAAATTGTATTTCTTCACATTACAATTATGTTAGGAATAGAAGACAAGTTTCTTTTTCAATCAATGTTTCTTGAGTTTAGTTCAAATAATATTTTCTGTGAAGTATAGTTATCTGCATAATTTTAAGCATTCCCATCTTCTGCCTTCTCATTTTGTTTTTATCAGCTCTTATTCCCATTAGTTGTGCCACCTGCAACTTCTCACTGAGCTGTAGCCGAGTCTGCAAGAAAAGCTCTGATAATTTTCTGGACCCAGCCTTTGGTCTAGGAGTATTCAAGCGTCTCCTACACACAGTAAAGCCAGCCCACTGATACCAGGTTGTGGTGAAGCAAACTGCAGTGTTTATTGCAAGGCCAAGTAAGGAGTACAGGCAGCTCAAAAGACCAGAATGACTCCCATCATTCATTTTTAGGATGGGTTTAGTGGTACACAGAGTATGAACAGAAGTGAGCTCTAGGTTGTGATCTGTTCCAGCAAGGAGTAGAATGGCTATGGGTAAAAAAAGGAAAAAAGGGCAAAGTGTGTTCTATGCATCTATCATCCCTGCTTCCCACTTCCATCCCCATCTGGCATTCCCCAGGCTTCCTGGAGCATAGCACACCTGGTAACTTCTTCATGTTCCTGGAGGCTCAGGTAGAGCCTTCATGGTAGATGCTCTTGGGGAGCTAGTACTGCCATAAACAGCAGTGGGATCTTCTGCACCTTTCTGTGCCAGGAGCCTGCCTCTAGACAATCCCAGCCTCCAGGCTTTACTGCCCATATGCCATTTCTCTTGTGCCACTGAAACTTATTAGGCCTGAATCTCACCTCCTGAGGGTAGGGCTCTCTTCATGACTTCCCTTTATCAAGAGCCCATTATGTGTCTGGAATTGGACTAGATACTTTGCCTGTATTCTTTCATTTAATCCTCATGGGAACTCCCAGTTTGGATATGAAGAGACAGATTCAGAGATTAAGTAGTTTGCCCAGGGTCACCCAACCAGTAAGTCATAGACATATGATTTGAACCAGCTTCTGTGTCCAAGCGTGTATTCCATTATACCATCTCAGACAGCCCAGGGCCAGTACAGAGCAGCAGTACTGCAGGCTACTCCTCACTTATACCAGGTATCAGCATCTAAAGAACTTGGTCATTTAACCAGGCATCTCAAACCCAGCCACAGCTCTGCACACACACACACAGGAGCTGAGGAGAACTGGATGGGCAGTAAAGCCTTCGTGGACACCCAGCTGGCCATTGACATGTACATGCCCCTGGTGTACTGACTAGGACTCACACAATATCCTCTCCCAGTGCCTGGGCTTCTAATCAGCCTCCCATCTCACAGGGTAAATCAGTGTCAGGTAATCAAACACATTTCTTTCCTTGTCTCTCCTCATTTAGGGGCCTGTATCTACTTCCTACAGCTTATTTTGTACCACTTATCAAGACTATTATAAAGTTATTCTAAAAATAATCCACCCAAACTGGCCATCATATCTGGTGCCTGCTGGAGTATAACAGAAATCATCTCATTTCAGTTGTAAAGCACCGCTTTATCTAACTGAATGACTGAAAACTGGCACACATTCTAACCTAAATGTTATGGGTCAGCAGGTAAATGCAAAAATTCTATTAGTTTTAGGACCTGGGGTTTATGCTATTCATTTTAAATAAAATCAAAATCCTATACAGGAATAGGAAAAGTACCAGGGATAGATTCATTTTTAAAAGCATCCACTTAGCCATTATTTAAGGGCCAAGAAGGCAGTAGTTTCTGAGTTATCATGTAGATACTTTTTATTCTTGCTATTGACTTTGACAAAGCATACAAAGAATAGATACATTTCAAAGAAATATTAACACACTGATTTGTGTAACATTAAGATATATAAAGTCCATTGCAGAAAGAGAGAGAAAAGTTAAAATGCTTTTTGTTCTTAATGAAACTGTGCCAGGCTCATATAAATCTAAATTTCTTACCTTAACCTGAGCTTAAAATAACAGGCTAACTTGACAGAGCTTTACAAATCTTAGCAATGAACATTATCATTTATTACCAGAAAGAGTGATAATAGGAGTAGCAGGGAGATATCACACATTAGGAAGTGTCCCAAGAGTTTAGCAAGACAATATTTCTTTTTCACAATACAAAGATAAAAGAGTCGTAAAACTGAGAGTTCATTTCATTGACTTGGAAGAGAAGGGCAGGTGGGTGTTCTTGTTAAACAGAATGCAACCCTTTCCTCCAGGAGTGTAAAGGAGAATGAACAAACATAGGAGGTAATATTCACTCCATGGTGTAAGAAGGTACATGGATTTAAAGTCCATCACAGTAATTAAATTTCAATGTTGACACAGTACATCTCAACATTCAGAGTTCTAAATATAGTTTATACAGTGCCTGTGAGCAAAATGCAATGCACATGAATATTTATCTCTGCAGCGACGATTCTGCTGCCACATGCTCAGAAAAGAAGGGTTGAGATTAGGACAGACCAGAAGAGAGTCCGCAGAATTTGATGATAATCATTTCACATAGTGGAAATGATCTCATGGCCTTATCTGAGGCAGTGGTTTTCTAAACATTTTTGGTCACAGAACGCTTTGTACAAATGAAATCTAATTAGAAGCCAAATATTTGAAATGGATTGAAGTGGAGTAGGTCAGTTGATTTATGAGGGGGGCAGGGTGCTCCAGACCCTTGATGCCACAGTAGACTCTGAGATGCACAACCTAAAACTCCTATTTCAACCCATAAGTAAGTAAAACAAAAATCCATTTGGTATTTGTTTGTTTTTAAGGTACTGTAGTGATTTTAAGGTACTCACAGATGGTAGAGCGCTATGTATTTCAAAGGAAGGGATTATGGAATCGGTTGATTATGATAGGGAAGAAGCAATAAGATTAGAAAAAGTAAATGTTATTTACTTTCTGCCACTCTTCAGGAAAATACCATCTTCTTTCATATTATTCTCACACCCTCATCTGTGGACTTGGTCTCAGCATGGGCTGTGCATCCACTCTGTGTATGCCTCTATCCCTAGTCTGTCCAACTCTACCCTCAGAAACGGTGTCTGTAATGGGGCTCTCCCTTTGCTGAAAGTGGCTGGGACAGCAAGGGGCTGCTCTTCCTTTTATGCCTAACATGTTTCTCCAAGATTAGTTCAGATTTCATTAGTGTAGTCACTAGTGTATCAGTCAGCTTAGGCTAAGCATGCTGTGGTAACAAATAACCCCAAGTCCTCAGTGCTTATAACAACTTATTTCTTGCTAGTATTGCATGACCATAATGGGTTTCCTATATGTCTTCTTCACTCCAGGACCCAAGCTAATGGAATACTCATATTTGGGATATTGCTGGCCTTGTCACAGAAAAAAAGGCCATGTGGCAGTATACTCCATAATGGTTCTAAAAACTTTATGTTGGAAGTGGCACACATCCCTTCTGCTCACATGCCATTGGCCCAAAAAAGTCAACTGTCCAAGTTGGATATCAAAGAAGTGGGGGGAGGGGTATCATCTTTCCACAGGGAGATGCCCCACAGGAAGGGGCCTATAAGGAGAAGTGGCAATATTTTCAACAATCTACTACAATTAGCTAATTGATAAGGTTCCCTTCCTCACTCCACCTTTGAGAAAGCTCAACTGTATGATCTTGCTTTGTTTCTTTTGACACATAATGTCAATGGTGGGTACCATATTTCTCTAAAGTTGGCATGAGCCATGTCAATTTCCACTGAGAGTCAGAAGTAGGATTTCTTGTATGTTCTTCTTTTAGAGCTTGTTTTTTCCATTAGGATTGCCCATTAAATAATTTCATGCCTGAGGCTGCTGCTAGCTTTTAAAATATTTGGAAAGCACAAACACATAACATGTCCTGAAAAAAGGATTGCTCTGTCTCAGTGCTGCTGAATCTCCCAGAAGGATATTTTTATGGAATTCTATGATTATGGAATCGTAGATTAAAATAAATATTTTCAGTATACATTAAGAGTGACAGACCTGATTTGCATCAAGAGGAATTGGGCTGTGTATCATAGATGCTTATTAGTGGATTCATGGATTGATTGGCCCATAACATATTCATTCATTCATTTGTTCAGCATTTCTGTGAACCAAGCAAGCACTGTCCCACATAAAGTCGTGTCCTCATGGAGTTTACAAATACAACCTAAACGGGTAGGGATAGCTGATTTTATAAATGGCATATTCAATATCTGATATCACCCCAAGTGATACACTGAGCCCAGATCTACCATTTACTGACTATAAGACCTACCTAGCTTCTATAATTTTCTCCATACCAAGGTGGAGAGAATATAAGTAACTGCCTCATACTTTTGTTGCAAAGATTTCCTGAGATAGTGAAAGCACTTAATTGTGTCTGGAGCACAGCAAGTGTCCAATAAACATTAGTCCTGGGCCTCGTCATCACCATGACCACATTTGGTGTTGGAATGGGGGTGAGGAAGAGAATCTGGCTTTGCAGAATTTCATTTGAAAAGGATCTGGAGGTCTTCGTTGAAGAAGTTTACGATGGGTCAACAGCGTAAAGTAGCTATTTTAAAGGCTAAATCCAACTGAAATAATAGATGGAAAATGTCATATTTTAGCAAGGTTAATTCTCCTTCAGTCTTCCCTGATCAAAACTCACCTAGAATATTGAAATATGCTTTTTGGTGTGAGCTATGTGTTTCTGTATCTGCATCACACAGGGTCCTAAGAACATAGCCTCTATAAAGATGAGTTCTTGGCATTATATGCTAGCAAGCAGTCTACCATTTTTGTTAAATGCTAGGAATCATGACATGCTCTAGCTTTAGTTTCTTCTAGGAATTTTTCAGACGACTGTTGGTCAATCCTACAGGGATGCTTTACAAGGCCCTTCAGAATGTCAAAAGGACTTAACACCAATCCCTAATTTCCTGCTGATCTTTACCATCTGCTACCTTGACCTTTTCATCAAAAGCTCCTCAAGCTGCTGGAAACCCTGCATGTTAACACCCAGTATGATACTCTTCCTGTGTTTCTTTGCCTCATTCTCAGCACTAGACTTGCATACATTTTGTCTGCCATTATGGTTTGAAGCCGTTCACCAGAACACAAAAATATATGGCAAAAAGAGAGGCTCCTGAGGGGTATATAACACACATTGCTGAACACTTTCAACTCAATACGGTGCAGTGGAGTGTTCGCTGGATGAGAATATTTGCTATGTGGGGCACGAATGTTTGCTGCCTGGAAGCATATAGAACAGTCTACCACACCAGCTCTCGCTGGCTCAGAGTACGTCGACACTCCGAGGATCCGAAAAATTATATATTAACAATGTGCCTTAATAAATTGTTCTATAAATGCATGTGTTTTCTTTTGGGAAACTATTTCATATACAAATAGTATTGTAGCTACCCAGACAGCAAGGGGCAGTATTAATTGGAACATGTGTTCAAATTCAGCAGCATTTTCAGAGGGGTAAGAATAAACTGTTTGCTTAGAGGATAACCAGGTCATGAGGGATATGGGAAAGTTGGTTAGAGCACCTAGGAATATGAACATCCAAAAGAAAAAGGTTTACTTGAAAAGTGAAGCTGACATGCTCTGTCTACTTCCAGAGGGCAGAAGGAGGACCAAAAAGTAAAAATTATGAAAAAGCATATTTTTGTCTAAGTTGAGAAAAGTTTTTCTAATATTTTATATGTCCGAAAAAGGAATAGTTTGTGTTCTGCAATAATGAGCTCCTTATCACTAGAGGTAGTAATCCTGGATGACCATTTGTTAGAGACACAATATATGGGACTCATTAATTGGTTAGTGTGGTGGTTTATAAACAATGGCTACAAATTGACAATTTGACAATTTGACAAATTGACGTTCCTTCTGTAGAGAGGTAGGGTCTATGTCGCCTCTCCTCGAATCTGGGTAGGCTTGTAATTGCTTTAATTAATAAAGGATGGTAGAAGTGACACTATGTCACTTCCAAAACTAGGTCATAGCTACACAGTGTCTGCCTTGTGTTCTTGGAATGCTCGCTTTTGAGAGGCTCTCTCTCAGAACCCAGCCACCATGCTGTGAGAAATCCAAGTCATGTGGAAAGATCACATGTGGGAAGAAAAATCCCTATTACATTTAAACTTTCATTTATATCTATTTTCTATTTGAAAAATTAGAAGTAAACTTCTACTAACATTTAATATTCTACATGACAATGGCAGCATCACTCATCCATATATCAGAGAGTCAACATATTAACATTCTTTTCAGCATATTGTGACACACTCTGATTTAGGAGGTTTAGTCAAATTGGGTTATACATTTATTATTTTATTTAACTTTGACTTATTAATTAGCCCTTTCAAAGTGCACGAGAGCCTTAAATATATGCCTGCAAAGAAACCACAGACTGACAAAAAATACTACCAATGCAAACACAGGCACACAGCAGAAACCGGGCAGAGCTGACACTTCCCCCTCCAAAGTCAAGCTTCTTGCTAGTCACAGTGCCAGAATGAAAGCTGTGACGATCTGAACAGAACTAACTAAGCAATTCAGAAACTATCTAGGAGCATATAAAATACAGATTTATACCCATTATATTACTGACCCTTGCCTTAAAGAGTTGTGCTTTGGCGTATTAGTGATCATAGCATCTATGTGCATACTTGTAAATAATAAATATAAATAGAAGGTTAAAAAATAAGAAATTGCCAATAATCAAATATTTTTGACCCATAAAATGTCCATTTCATATAGATGGTTTAACCTAACTTATTGAGATTAAATGTTCAAAAATCACTTACCTTTAGAGTGAGGGCAATAAAAAATTGTCTGTAGACTACTGATTTAAGGAATAAGACGTATGATAAGCGTGGATTTAGTGTACACAGGAAACTGTTTACCACTGCTCTCCAACTGTATGTATCTCTTGTGTCTATGCAAGCACTGACACACGACAAGTTACAAAATTATTGCTTTCTTTGTCTGGGGGATAAATAATTTTATTACAACACATGGACCCCTTCCAGTTAGAGTGGCTCTTAGCACCCGGATATATTGTGAAGCACTGACTTGAATGACAATGATTATTCTTTGCCTGACTCCATTCTGCAGTGATCTATGTAGAAAATCAACATTCCTTAGGAAGAAACAAGGCTTTAAAAAGAATGATCTTTATGGGAGTTGGTGCTTATAGAGAATTTTAGTGCAAGAAGATGAGGATTACTTGTTCCTTTGAGGCCGTGAGGTAATTAAAAAACAATATTTAGTGGCTTTTAGAACACCTATTTCCATGAAATCTCAGCGCTAAACAGTTCAGGGAAATCAAAATAGATAAATTACCTAAACAGATAAGAAGAAATAGATAAAGCAACCATACTTCTAAGCTACCTCCAGCTCCTTCAGATTCACTGAAGTATTTAACCTCTTGACACAAAATCCCGTAACACTCCAATGCATGTGTCTTGCTTTGGTGCTTGTCAAAATTAGCGTCTGAAAGACTGCATAGGGAATGCTTCTCGGAACAAGGGATAATTTCCTGTTGAAGCCCTCCTCCCAAATGGCTCAGGAAGTCCACCCTCATCCAGCTCATGCAATATCAACTATCTCCCATCAGCTAATATTGTGCTCAGTTTCACAGCACAGTATCTAAAACTGAATTTATTCCTGAAAGTCAAAGGAGGTCATGGGTGTTTTTTTCATTTGTTTTTTTCCATCGTGGATTCATTCAAAAAATATTCCAGTGGCTACCAGGTGCCAGGCAGTGATGAAGGAGACACAAGAGCATAGTAATTTGCAGTCTGGGACTAAGAGACCACCAAAAGCACATCAGAATTCCAAACACCAGGTCAATTTGGTTCCCTAAGATAACACGAAAATGTGAGAAGAATAAGACATGTGGTTGAAAACTAATGTGTTCTGGCACTTTTGTGTCTCTCAGTCATTTACATTTAAAAACTAGCTCCTTGAGAAGTTATCCCAGAGTTGAAATCATGTGACAGAACCCCTGGAGTGAGCTGAAAATGAGGTAGGTTAGGCTGAATGCAGTGGAGATGCAGGAGTCCATTTCCAAAGTCTCTGAGATACAAAACTGCAAAAGAGTGGAGAGTGGACAGAAATGTGTCACAAGAACTTAGCCAACTTTAAGGGGCTCCTACTGGGCAAAAATGGGACAATTTGAGCATCAGTAAGGATAATAACTATAATGGATAGAAATACTTCAATAAATGTTAAATTCCTGTGTTCTTCATGATGTTAAAAAAAATATTGGGGGCTTCTCTGGTGGCGCAGTGGTTGGGAGTCCGCCTGCCGATGCGGGGGACGCAGGTTCGTGCCCCGGTCTGGGAAGATCCCACATGCCGCGGAGCGGCTGGGCCCGTGAGCCATGTCCACTGGGCCTGCGCGTCCAGAGCCTGTGCTCTGCAATGGGAGAGGCCGCAGCAGTGAGAGGCCCGCATACCGCAAAAAAAAGAATGCCAGGGACCTAAGTCATTATTCTGAAAACTACAAAAGAATAAAAAATTTATCCTCCCTTTTCTACACTAACTGTACCACTGTTAACCCAAGAGTAATTAAGGGGAATTTTTTGATTGTAGAAATATTACATCTAGTAAATGAAGAATGCATGAGAAAATAAGAAACTCACCAGTTTGTAATCAATCTCTAATGAATTAGTGGATCTGGGCATTGAACTCTAATGGCTAACATCTCCAAAAGAAACAACTAGACATTACTGTATGTGCTTTCTACTAAGTAGACAATATCAGATACGTAGCTGTCTTATAAAAAAAAATATCAAATCTGAATATGATCAAATTTCTAGATCCCACTACTAACTTTAGAAATAAGAGGACCAAAGGACATTTTAAACTATACCGTGAAGATGTAATCAGCTAAAGCTAGACTGTGAGAAGGTACAGGACAAACAACCAAGTATCTTTAACAAATGAACTGCAAGGGAAAAAAAAGGAGAGTACCTATATATTTCTAAGAGTCTTAAAGACCTATCAATCAATGTAATATATAAACTTTATTTGGATCCTGATTTTTTTTAAAGGTATAAGTATTTATGACACTTATGAAATAACTGGAGATGTAAACACTGACTGGATATTTGATGATACAAGTAAGGTTAAGTAACAAGTAAGGTTAAGTTTTTTAGTGTGATATTAGTATTCTGATCATATATAAAAACTGAGTTTTTATCTTTTAGAAGTCCATACTGAAATATTTAGAAATGAAATAATGAAAAACATATGATCTTAGATTTGCCTCAAAATAATACAAAGTGGGATTGGGCACATGTGGCTAGTGGTGAAGACTGGTCAGGGTAGCTTGATGAGTTGATGTTTGTTGGGGCTGGTGATAGATATGCAGAGGTTCATTACACTAGTCTGTTCATGTTTGTGTATGTTTGGAATTCTCCACAATAAAAAGAAAAAGAAAAAAATTAGTCGACATATAAACACATATACCCAAAAGACCAGCAGAAACTGGCTAATTGAAGCTGTTTCAGGTTTTTCAGTCACGTTAACATACGTCTAATGGTCTGATTTTTCTCAGGGCCAAAGCTATACCCACTAGAAGCATATGAATATAAGTAAACATGATAGAAAGAAAATAGGAACTCTCTCTCCAAGGTGCATTTGTGTAGAATATAATATATATATATGTCCACATACACACAAATGTGTGTATGCATAGATATATCCCGAGATGCATCTTTTTGATCTATTCTGCTTGACACTGTTTTTAGTCTTGTCGGGGAAGGCTGAGATCAGGCTGAAAGCAAATAAAACAATATTTCAATTAGCACAAAACCACATTTCAGATTATATACCAGACAAATGAGGCATGGGTAGGTAGCATATATAAAGTGTGTCCATGTGAATGCAGACACTGGACCTCAATGATTAAGGGAATTCTACATGACCAAATATCTGCGTCTAGGTAGATTTCAGCCTGGAGAAAATGCACTAGATCCAGGAATTCACACTGCAGAGCAGCTCCAAGTTTCCTGGGGTTAATCTTTAAAACTGAATACATACAAACTCTTCCAACAAGTCAAGCAATAAAAAGATAGATCACCTACTTTTCATATCACAGGTCAAAGCATCCATCTTAAAACTGCCCTATGAAATGTTAACACAATAAAATTCTTAAAAGGAAACACAGGAAAGCAAACAACCCCCCTCCCCAAACTCCTGAAAACTAACAAAGGGCAGGTTATTATATAATGGCCTCTTGCGTCTGTTTGCTTACCACAACTAGTTGTTTAGACAGCATAGAAAAACCCTCAAGGGCCCCTGCATTATTAGAGCAAATTAGCATGTTTCAAGAAAGTAGTGGATTTTTGCAGATGAAAGTGATTTACCAACAGGGGTTTTATGGTTGGCAAATGTGATTATATATCCATTAGCATCTGCAAGTCAAACAAACGTGCCATATACCTCCCGGAAGCACCTCAATGTGTATATCTTGATTTCCACCATTTCAAAAGAACAAAGGGATTTTATCCAGGTGTAGCCCAAAATAATTTTTTAAAAACCGAGTAGTAAACTAGGGCAAATTATTTTTGTAACTTAAACGATTATTAACTCCCCATCTGCTATGGCAAAAAGAAGCGTCTGTCATGTTTTGAAATGTGGCAAATGTTGACCATCTACTCAATCAGTCTACTGTGCTCACTCACTAAACATATTGAAATTTTATAGAAGAGAAACTTAGGGAAAGTAATAAATAGTCTCTTTCTCCATCTGAACGGAATACGGTCACAAAAAATGAGAAAGCTGCCCTCGCGGAGCTGCTTGGCCTATGAATACAATTCTGCGGGGCTCCGTCTCCGCGCTGAGGCAGCCTTGCAGGTTAAATCACCACTGATGCGGGCAGCGTGTGCACAGGGAAGAGGACAGTGCCTTGATGCTTTGCGGGTGTCAATACTAAATATTCCCCCACTTCCCCGCAGCTTTATTTTTGACAGTTCCTGGTGTGTTTGTAATGAACTCTAAGCAACAGCTGGAGGAAGACATGCCCAGTTTTCAAGGTCTATGGGAAACGAATGCTTTTATGACATGATTTATAAATGATATTATATCTATGAAATTTTAATGCTTTAATTTTGGCCCACATGGCATGAATTAGTGAGCCCAGATACCATCAGGCCCCATTTTCACAAGAGCAGTTTCCACTAAAAGATTAAGAGGCCATAGCTCTTGCTAAAGGTTACCTTCCCAGCAGAAGGATGCGGTGGTGATGGAAACCTAGCGTGGCCTTTCTACAAAACAATTCCCTTAAAGGAATCAAAATGAGCTCCATTCTATAGTCTTGTCATCAAAATCAGAGTAATGGGAAGATGAACAAGTTTTGCTTGGATAAGATTCAATGAGGACAAATTAAATAAAACAAAACAGATCAGAAAAGAAAGAAAACCTTCGTATGAAAAAATATTTACATAGCACAATTTTCCCTCCTTTTTAAAAAAATCACCATTATAGCTGAATAGTTATGCAACAAGTCAACAAAGCAAAAGAAGAACCCTGTGTAGATTCAGTTTTAACCTTTGAACCATAGAAACAGAAATGGGTTTTGTTTTTCTTCCTTTTTGTCTTTATTCCTTCTTTCCTTCCTTCCTACTGCCGGTGGTGGCAGCCACTGTTCAATCACGCGACACTGCATGGGCACTTCTGTACTAGCCATCGTGGGAGTGGAGAAGTCATTTCAGAACTTGTTTTGGTCTCAGTCTAGGGAGGAGGGGAGAGTAACCACTGCGGCACAGTTTGGCAAAATGGATGATGACATTGCCTTATGTCTCAGACTCTAAATAGTTCATGGAGAAAGGAAATCAAGGACATTCACAGTGAACAGGAAGGGACTCCATAAAGAAGAGATGACGAGTGAGGGCTTGAATGGGACATGGAAAAGGATAGAATTTTGATGGCTACAGTGGGAAGGGACACTCCTTCCAGGCAAGAGATCCAGCTAGATCAGTAATGGAGTTTCTGGCCTCCAGATAATGAATGAGTATGGAAGTTTCAGAGAAATACACATTATAGATATAAGTATATATAATATATATATAGAAAAATACATTTCTATATAGGTATATCTCTCTATCTATCTATCTTTCTTTCTATCTATCTATCTATCTTTCTATCTCTCTGAGAGACTGAAAGGAATTCATTACGCATGCAAATCTAGTCCTTCAGTTATCAGAACACTCTCGTTTCCATGACTACTGTGGAAAGGGTTAATCAGGCTCCTCAGAGCTTGTCCTTCTGGCGTTTCGTCTAACATGTCATCTGTACATTCCAGAGTTATTATGCAACTTTTATGAAACTAAGTCTACAAGACAGGCTCTAAGGTGTGACTGATGTCTCTTTTGTAAGTCAGAGAAATTTGCACGGCCCGTGTCTCAGGAGACCAATATTTCAACTCTTCTTGGGGTGTTATTACCTGTTTGTGCTTGGCTTCCACAGCACTAGACTGCCAAGATTCCTTGGTCTAACTGCAGCAAGGGAAAAGCTATCATCAATTATGGATTGGGAGTAAACAATTAACTTTGCAGGAAGCAATTCAAATGAGAGCCAAATTTCTTTTTGGACATTCTGTGATATAAAAACTTTGGTTTATCAAGAGATACAAAAACACTCCATCTTCCATAGTGTCTAATGGGTTCCATTAAGTTCTATCCCTTGGCCTTTCCCTGTGTTGCTGTAAGAATAAAAGCACCATCATGAAGAGAAACATCCTTTGCCAAGTAGCTAATAATCCTGTTCTCCACTGCATCTGATAGTCTCTAGGGGGGAAGCAGAGAAATTCTCTGAGCAGAGTTGCCTAAGGTTTCCCTAGCTGGCCCCAACTACACTGGCCACCTGTTCCCTGTTTAGAGAAACCATCCTCCCTCCTCCAACCTTCTGTTCCTTGTCTCAGACTAATGATGATATATGGGGTTCTGTTCCTCCTAATTATGAAAATTGCTTTCCATAGGTTCCAAGATTTTTATTTGATATCTTCTCAGGATCTTGGCTAGCCTCTTAAGTAAAATTAGATCTTAGAGTCCCCATATGGGGTCGACATACAGCTTTAACCAGGAGCTCTTATTTTAAAATGGAAAGCCAATGTTTCAAAGAAAAGATGCCCGTTCTTTATCATGTAGTCCACCATACCACCAAGCCCGGGCTTCCTACCTAAAGAAAAGTTCCCAGATCCTGGTGCATGACCACCATCATTGGTGAACACGCCATTACTCACTCCTTTTTCCTGTAGATCTTCATCAGTATGCTGCTCCTTCATGATTCCTTACCTATGTCTGTGGGAGCACCACCATCCCCTTAACTACGAGTCAGAAACCTGAGAGTTACCCTTGATGCCTTCCACACTCCCATATTTAGTTATCATCAAACTTCTCTCCTTGATACCTTCTAACTTAGTCCACTCCAATCCACCCACACTCTACTACTTCATTTTAGGCTCTCACGATTTCTCACTGGGATTAGAGCAAGTAGATGACAATCCACTCTTAGTGCCCCCTGCCCTCCTTGTTTTAGCCTTATTCCCGTTTACTTGTTTCTGCACACTGTAATCGGAATGATTGCTCTGAAATGCAAATCTTCTCTTGTTATTCCCTTCCTTCAAGCCCTTCAGTAGCTCTCCACTACCATCAGATGATGCACAAGCCTTTTTCCAACGATGCCCAGAACGTCCTACCCCTTCTTTTTCTAAGTAGCTCTCATTTGTCCTATGGAACATGCCTCGTAGATGTTTTCATATCCTTGTGCTTTTCTCTAAAATAACTTGTATATTTGTCTGTCTCCTTGAGTTCCTCTGGGAGATGAGAGGATGCTCTGTCTGATTGGTCTGTGAATCCTCAGCACAATAACAGTGTCTGACACAGCCTAGGTTCTCAATATGTTTGGTAAATGAATCAATGATGCAATTAATGAATAGTCTTTCTGCCTCCTGATTGGCCACAAAGGACATAAGTGAATATGACTGTAGTTTTAAGGTGCTATTGGAAATCACAAGATGGAGAAAAAAATGCAGTTGTTTTATCTTTACAATGAAACAGTTAGTGTGTTTGTGATGGATATTGGAAAGGAACTTAAGAATGATTATCTTTCCATTGATAATTATAGTGGATTTTCATTTCCTCTGCACATCAAGATTAACATTTGTTATGGCTCGAACGAAGACATTTCATCACTGGCTTCTCCATGACATATTCTGCATGTTAGAATCTCTCCTCAGCTATGAAAATAGGTATTTGGGCTGCTTTAAACTGCAATTCCACATTCAGATTTTCTATTAAAATAACTCAACTATTCAGATAACTTTGATCAAAGAGGAGTCCAGATAGAGCTTAGAAGCTCATCTCTTTTGCCTTACAGTTTGAGGCAGGCCACATATGGAACAGTGAGGGAGGAAGGTGACACATTTCTAACTAGTTAATCAGATAAAATCAGCCCTGCAGACAAGGGAGTGACAGATGTCAAAGCCAGATTACTTCCCCCTCGTCCTTCCATACCTCACTGGTGTTTCCTTATCCACTCCATTATCTTCCTCACTGGTTTTATGGAAGAGAGTTTAGTACCTTAGACAGTTTCAGGGCTCTTCCTGGCTGCATGACCTTTCACTCCTGGGAAAGAAATCTGCTCATGCCTCAACTCCACTGCCTGAGATGGTTCCTGAGACTTGCACATTACTTTCAACAGAAGAAACTATAGGTCGTGGATTTCAGCTTCATAGGAGGAAGATCATTTTTAAAACTGGAGTTACTGGCTGGTGGAATGGGTTGCCCCAGGAAGTAGAGAGCTTCCTGTGCTTGGAGATTTCAATGAGAGGTGGATAATTAATATGCTGGAGAGAGGATTCAGCCATGGGGAGTAGGGGTGTAGAGCAGGTAAGAACAGAGCGGGCAGACCATATAACATTCAAGTCTCTTCCATCTTTGAGATTCTATGAGCCTAATAGATTTGACTCAAGTTATGATAAGTTCTATATGCAGGCTTAAATAATTGTCCAAAAACTGTAAAATACCATCTAGAAATAAGACTGATATGACTATCTCATTTTTATGTAATACACTATTTTAGACACACAAATTGGATAAAAATTCCTGATCATGAATTTAACACATCATCACTCAAAACCTGCCAGATACCAGGTCCTGTAAGTCCTTATTTAGAACAGTTTGCTTGCAAATTATTTATTGGATTTTCAAGTTTTACACTGGGTGTTTTTACCCTTTCCTGGCTACTTTCCATGGATTATAACTTCTACAAAGGCATTTTTGCATTATTCCCTGCAGTGTTTTTAGTATCTAAAACAGTGCTTGGTGCATAGTAGATATTCAGTTTTCATTTATCGAACAATGAACATTTTCTTATCCAGACAAAAAGATAAAGGCATCTGTCTACAGCAGATATTTTCCTTGTATCCCTCTCCACTGCTCCTGCCAGCCACTCACTTCTATCCATAATTGCTCTCAGTATTTAAATACGACCAGACCACTCATTATTTCCTAGAAGTACAAGACCAGAGGATAAATACAAAATGTTAGCAGTATTTATATTATGAATGTATTTATTTTTTCTTTACGCTTTTTCATTTTTTAATAGTTTTTCTTAAATGAACTTTTATTAATAGTACAACACAAAATTAAAAGAAAGTGGAATGGGAAAAAGATCCCACCTTGGCCATACTTTCGTACAAATCTGAGGAACATCTTTATAAACATAGCGTCAAGAGGATGTTTGCCCTTTTTCTCTGTATGGATGAAGCACAAGAAATGTGACCTAATTCACACAGTCACACAAAGATCTGGGCAGAGACAAGCTGAACAGTAGGGCTCCCCAGTTGGATCAGGGCAGGGTCCAATCTAGAGTTGCCCCCTACTGTGCAAGTCACATGCAGAGCCCTGCTTCCTTGAAAATAAGAACACTACCTTTGGGTGTTTAAAATATATGTGACGGATGCTGCTGCCTGCCAATCAACAACAGGATTTGTAATGTGAAAGGAGGAGGCCGGTGACACAATGACCTGTCAGAGGGTTCATATTACCTTTGATGCTTCAACGAGTAACTGGATGCTTGTGAGGGGACTTGAAAGGCAGTTTCACTCACAAGGACTGGTAATTACTTTAAAAAAGTGCCTGTAGAAATCATCAGGTGCCTTGCACGCTCCGTGGATGAGACCTGGCCAAGTGACTTCTAAGGTTTTTTCAGCTTTGCCTTCAGCCAGAAGTACAGCTAAAACAATGAAACCTATTTCCCCATGACTCCCCTGGTAACGTACTTCTAATCTAGCCATCGATCACTGAGAAAAGATTATCCACTTCTACAAAACTTAGTTAACTTTCTGGGCTATGGTCTGAGATCAGCAAAGCTTCCCTTAGCTGATAAGACAAGCAATTTTATTTTCTTCTCTGGTGAGCTTAAGGTACTAAGTCACTACCTAGAATTGTTCAAAATTGTATATTCTTGTCTCTTTACCAAGCTATGAGGCTAACAATACTTTTAACAAGCTGAAAAATTCTTTAGCTGCCTGCTGTCTGCAACAAATTTCCTTCATCAACTAATACACTAATCTGGGCCTTCTTGAGAACCTGGCTAATTTGTAAGAACAGGTGGCTCATTCCATAAGTGTTCAATAAAGATTCACACATGATTACACATACAGCACTGCCTTAAAAACAAATGAAGAAATGTGTGTATTTATGGAGAAGCTAAAGAGACAGACAAGAGATTCTTCAGTAGCTAAGAGTGTGCATCAGGTTGTCTGGTAAAATTATTTCAAAACCTGGTGGGGGGAGGGAATGGACACAGGTGACATAAGGATATAAAGTTCTTGCCACACGAAAAATTAACTATTCTTGGGAAACTACCAAGAAGTGATGGATATGAAAACAAACAAACAAAGGAACTAATCACAGCCTCACTCTTATTTTTTCTTTATTCTTATGTTTACCTGGATTTGAGTTCTTTCATTCATGTAACATTTTTGGAGCACTTACTATGTGTCAGGCACTGTTTAAGTCACCTCAAAGTCTCCTATTTTCCTTTTTTTTTAAAAGAAGAAAAGATATGTTGTGTGGTTAAGAAAATATCATTATCTTGTTTAAAATATAAATTAGATATTGAGATATTACTGGAATAGGTTAGAAAAAATTAGTTCATGTAAAAAAATTATAAAGCTAATCAACCCACCAGTTGTTTGGACACAAAATTAAAAAAAAAAAAAAAGAGGGAATCTGGGTCAAGGTGGCAGAGTAGAAAGCTCTTGTGCTCACCTCCTTCCATGGACACACCAAAACTACAAATACATATAGAACAACTATCTCTGGGAATGACCCGAAGACTAGCAGGTCATTTTACAACTAACAACATAAATAAAAGGCCATTTCAAGACAGATAGGAAGGGCAGAGATGCAGTCTAGCCAGAACCCACATCCCAGTGCAGCAACTCACAAGTGGGAGGGATATTACAACTGCAGGCAGAGGTCCTCCTTGAGCAGTGAGGGTCTGAGTCCCACACTGGGCTTCCCATCCTGGAGGACCTACATTGAAAAGATGAGCCCCCAAAACATCTGGCTTTGAAAACCAGCAGGGCTTATGTCAGGGAGAGCCAGAGGGCTGTGGGAAACCAAGACTCTGCTCTTGAAGGGCTCGTTCACAAACTCACTCTCTCCAAGTCCCAGTTCAGAGGCAATGACTTGCAAAGCACCTAGGTCATATGAGAAGGAGATTCATTGACTCATGTTAGGGCATATGCTGGAGGTGCAGGGATCTGGTGGAACTTTCCCTGGGGACAGGAGCACTGGTGGGCACCATTTTTTTTCTCTCCTTCCACCTAGCTGGCCGGAGCTGGTAGGTGCCATTTATGTTACTCTCCATTAACCTAGCTAACATCATTCACCCTGTCCTGGCATTCCTCTGAGAACCCTCCCAGCCAGCCCCTCCAAAGAAGCTTCCACCCGATCTGACAGACAGCCCTAGCCAGCACTGGTGCCCCTCCAAAGCAATTCCTCCTCCAGAGGGCTAGCCCCAGCCTGCCCAACAAGTGGCCTTACCAGCACTGGCACCTCTCCAAAGCAGCTCCCACTCTTGGGGGGCCAGCCTGGTCACAGCATGCCCATAACAGTTGCAGCTGGGCCTTGCTGCCAGCTGGCCTGGGGGACAACCCTATGCACCAGCATGCTCACAGCAACTGTGGCCCAACCACAACAGAAGAACCCACACAGGGGATACCCCTGGAGCATCAAGCTCTGGAGACCAGGGGGGATTGTGCCACTGGGCCCCACAGAACACTTCCTACATAAGGCTATTCTTTCAAGACTGTGGGACATAGTCTTGGAAACTATGGAAACAAGCATAGAGAGTTAGGCAAAATGAGCAAACAAAGTAACCTCAGGAAAAAGAACTAAACAAAAGAGAGCTAAGCGATTTACCAGATAAAAAATGCAAAATAATAGCCATAAAGTTCATCACTGAATTTGGGAAAACTCAGTGAGATGTTCAAAAAGAGATAGAAAATATAATAGAGAAGGAATCAGAACTGAAGAATACAATAACTCAAATGAAAAGTACACTACAGGGAACCAATAGCAGATTAGAGGATGCAGAAGGACAGATCAGTGATCTGGAAGACAGGGTAGTGAAAATCAGCCAATCGGAACTGCAAAAAGAAAGAAGAATTTAAAAATTAGGATAGTTTAAGGGAATTCTGAGACAACATCAAGGGTACTAACATTCACATTATAGGGGTCTAGAGGACAAGGGAGAGAGAAAGAGACAGAAAACCTACTTGAACAAATAATAGCTGAAAACTTTCCTAACGTGGTGAAGGAAACAGACATCCAAATCCAGGAAGCAAAGAGAGGATCAAACAAGATGAACCCAAAGAGATACATACCAAGATACACTGTAATTAAAATTTCAAAAATTAAAGAGAAAATCTTAAAAGCAGCAAGAGAAAAAACAACTAGCTATGCGCAAAGAACTCCTATAAGACTATCAGCTTATTTTTCAGCAGAAACTTTACAGGTCAGAAGGGACTTGCATTATATATTCAAAGTGCTGAAAGAAAAAAACTTGCAACCAGACTACTCTGCCTGGCAAGGCTATCACTCAGAATCTAAGGAGACATAGTTTCCCAGACAAGCAAAAGCAGAGGAGCTCATCACCACTAAACTGGCCTTTTATAAGAAATGTTAAAGGGACTTCTTTAAACTGAAAAGAAAAGGGCATAATGAGAAACAAGAAAATTATGAAAGAAAAAGTCTCACCAGTAAAGACAAACATAATAAAGGTAGTATATCAACCACTTATAAAGATAGTATAAAGGTTAAAGGACAAAAGTAGTAAAATAATCTATATCAAAAATAATTTGTTAGGCAATACACAAAATAAAAAGATGTAAAGTATGACATCAAAATTTACATTTTTACATACATATGTGTATGACATCAAAAACATAAAATGTAATGGGGGAGGAGTAAAAATGTGGTGCTTTTAGAATGTGCTTGAACTTAAGTGACCATAACTTAAAAATAGACTGCTATATGCATAGGTTGTTGTATAGAAACCTCATTGTAACCACAAACCAAAAATCCATTACAGATATACAATAAATAAAGAGAAATGAATACACAAATAGAATTAAAGAAAGTCATCAAATAACATGAAAAGAGAAGAAGAAAGGAAGAGAGAAGAATTATAAAAACAACCAGAAAACAATTAATAAAATGGCAATAAGTATATACCTATCAATAATTACTTTAAGTGTAAATGGCTAAATATGCCAATAAAAAGATATAAGATGTCTGAATGGATTAAAAAACCCAAGACCATCTATATGCTGCCTACAAGAGGCTCACTTCAGATCAAAAGGCACACACAGCCTGAAAGTGAAGGGATGGAAAAAGATATCTATGTGAATGAGAACAAAAAGAAAGCTCGGGTAGCAATACTTATCTCAGATAAAATAAACTTTAAAACAAAGACTGTAATAAGGGACAAAAGAGTATTACATAATGATAAATGGATCTAGGAGCAGACAGCTTCACAGGTAAATTCTACAAAACATTTAAAGAAGTGTAAATACCCATCCTTCTCAAATTATTCCAAAAAATATGAAGAGGACAAAATGCTTCCAAACTCATTCTGTGAGGCCAGCATTACCCTGAGACCAAAACCAGATAAAGACAATACAAAAAAAAAAAAAAAAGAAAAAAAAAGAAAGAAAGAAAGGAAAATTACAGGCCAATAATACTGATGAACATAGATGTAAAAATTCTCAACAAATTCTCAACAAACTAAATTTAACAATACATTAAAAAGATCATATGACATAATTAAATGAAATTTACTCCAGGGATGCAAGAGTGGTCAATATCCACAAATCATCAATGTGATACACATTAACAAAATGAGAGATAAAAATCATACAATCATCTCAATAGATTCAGAAAAAGTATTCAATAAAACCCACCTCAACAAAGTGGGTATAGAGGGAACATACCTCAACATAATAAAGATAATATATGACAAACCCACTAGCATCATACTCAACAGTGAAAAACTGCAACTTTTCCTCTAAGTTCAGGAACAAGACAAGGATGCCCACTCTCGCCACTTTTATTCAACATAGTAATGGAAGTCCTTGCTGCAGCAATCAGACAAGAAGGAGATGAAAGGCATCAAAATTGGAAGGGAGAAGTAAAACTGTCATTATTTGCAAATGACATTATACTATATGTTGAAAACGCTGAAGACTCCATCAAATAAATGATTTAAATTAATAAATGAATCCAGTAAAGTTGCAGGATACAAAATCAATATACAGAAATCTGTTGTGTTTCTATACACTAACAGTGAACTATCAGAGAGAGATAATTAAGAAATAAATCCCATTTACAATTGCATCAAAAAAAATAAAATACCTAGGAATAAATTTATTCAAGGAGGTGAATAACATGTACTCTGAAAACTATAAGACATGGATGAAAGAAATTAAGGACAACACAGAAAAATGAAAAGATGGACACTGTGATCATGAATTGACAGACTGGTTATTATTAAAATATCCATACTAGGCAAAGCAATCTACAGATCAATGCAATCCCTATCAAAATACCAATGACATTTTTCACAAAACTGAAACAAATGATCCTAAAGTTTGTATGGAACCACAAAAGACTAAGAGTCAAAGAAATCTTAAAGCAGAACAAAGCTAGAGGTATCATACTCCCTGGTCTTAAACTATACTACAAAGCTATAGTAATCAAAGCTGTAGGACAGGGTCACAAAAACAGACAGACCAATAGAAGAGAACAGAGAGCCCAGAAATGAACCTATATTTATATGGTCAATTAATCTATGACAAAGGAGACAAGAATATACAATGGGGAAAAGATAGTCTCTTCAATAAATGATGTTGGGAAAACTGGACAGCTATATGCAAAGAATCAAATGGGACTACTTTCTCATACCATATATAAAAATAAACTCAAAATGGACTGAAGACCTAAATGTAATACCTGAAACCATAAAGCTGCTAGAAGAAAGCATAGGTAGTATGCTTTTTGACGTCATTCTTAGCAATATTTTTTTGGATATGTCTCCTCAGGCAAGGGAAACAAAAGCAAAAACGAACAATGGGACTTTATCAAATAAAAAGCTTTTGCACAGCCAAGGAAACTATCAATAAAACAAAAACGCTGCCTACTGTAAGAGAGAAGATATTTGCAAATTATATATCCGATAAGGAGTTCATATCCAAAATGTACGAAGAACTCACACAACTTAACATCAAAAAATAATCAACATGATTAAAAAATTGGCAGAGGATCTGAATAGACATTTTACCAAAGAAGACATACAGATGGCCAACAGACACATGAAAAGATGTTCAACATCACTAATTACCAGGGAAATGCAAATCAAAACCACAATAAAATATCACCGCATACCTGATGGCTATCATCAAAAGACAACAAATAACAAGTGTTGGTGAGGATGTGGAGAAAAGTGAACCCTGGTGCACTATTGGTTGGAATATACATTGGTGCAGCCACTATAGAAAACAGTGTTAAGGTTCCTCAAAAAAATTAAAATAGAGCTACCATACAATCCAAATCCAATCCATTGCATTTCTCTAATAATTAGTAATGTTGAGCATCTTTTCATGTGAAACAGACTCACAGACTTAGAGAACAAACTTAGGGTTACCAGCGGGGAAGGATGGTGCAGGGGAGGAATAGACTGGGAGTTTGGGATTGACATGTACACAATGCTATATTTAAAACAGATAACCAACAAGGACCTACTGCATAGCACAGGGAACTCTGCTCAATACTCTGTAATAACCTAAATGGGAAAAGAATTTGAAAAAAAATAGATACATGTATATGGATAACTGAATCACTTTGCTGTACACCTGAAACTAATACAACATTGTTAATCAACTACACTCCAATATAAAATAAAAAATAAAATAAAATTACAAAGAATAAAAAACATATGCACCTCTGCATTTGTTGCAACATTATTTACCATAGTCAAGGTGTAGAAGCAACCTAAGTATCCATTGATAGAGGGATGGATAAAGAAGATATAGTACATATATATTCAATGGAATATTACTTGGCTGTAATAAAGAATGAAATATGCCATATGTGACAGCATGGATGGACTTAGAGGGTATTATGCTAAGTGAAATAAGTCAAAAGGGCATTATGCTAAGTGAAATACATCAGACAGAGAAAGACAAATACCATATGATTTCATTTATATGTGGAATCTAACAAACAAAACAGATAAACAAACATATAAATGGATACAGAGAACAAACTGGTGGTCACCAGATGTGAGGGGGTTGAGGAGGCTGGATGAAGTAGGTGAAGGGGATTAAGAGGTACAAACTTCATGTTAAATAAATAAGTCAGAGGACATAATGTACAGCATAAGAATTTAGTCAACAATATTGTAATAACTTTGCATGGTGACAGATGGTTACTAGACTTACTGTGGTGATCAATTTGTACTGTATATAAATGTAGAATCACTATGTTGTACACCTGAAACTAATATAATATTGTCCTGAAACTAATATAATATTGTATGTCAACTATACCTCAATAAAAAAATAAATAAAAAGAAAAAGGTATTACAGTAAAAATTCTGGCCGATTTTTTGTTGAAAAGTATCACTTTTCCATGAGAAAAATATAGCTTGATAAAAAAAAATGCCTAACATACGATAACAATAGAAGATACAAAGTGATGTTATTATTATGTATTTTGATTAAAAGGGGAAGAATTTCTTCTAAGAGAATTACTATGAGAGAACATAGAAATATTCTTTTTTTCTTAATAAGAGAATTAAGAAAGTCATGTGGAATTTGCATAAATCATTACCTTACAAACCACCAGAACCAAACAGTACTAACTATATAGTGAGTGCCACAATGGTTTTGAATTAACACATACATAATAGGATGATAATGAATTCAGTTGCTCTTTCTATATGGTAAATAAAGAGCACCCACTCACTCATGCACAGTGGACCTTTCTTTCCTATATACAATTCTAGTTATCCTTTTCCATTCTTTTATCCAGGAAAATGAATCCTTTGCATTTCTAATATAGTAAACACTTCTAGCGCTCTGAAGATTTAAAACAGAGGTTAACAGAAGTGAAGAATTAAACACAGTCCCCTAACAAAACATGATTTTTTTTTTTTTTAAAGAAAGAGGATTCAGTTCTACAACCTTGCTAAAATCATGGCTGTGAAAACCCTTAAACTGGTATGAGGATACTAGACTTTATAAATGTAGATGTTACCTCTTTTCAAAGTAGATGGATACAGAAGCAGCCCACAGTTTTTGGTCCAAGGAATCAAGAGGGACTCAGTCATTTATTCACCTTCTTTTTGTTCATTTATTCTAAAAACATTTACTGAACATCTCACAAGAGCTAGGTAGCATGAAAAGTTCAAGGCATATGAAAGCAAATAGAACATTACAGTAAACTTTACCACAGTAAAGTTTAGTAAGTGCTAAGAGAAGGATACGTGAACCTGAGAGGGGGGTGTAAACCAGAGTTTCCAGTGGAGGGGATGATGGATCTAAGGTTTGAAGAATAAGCAGGAGATAGCTATAAGAAGAAGGAGGTTGGGCTATAGGAAGTTTCCCCAGGGCAAAGGAAGGCACAGACTGGTAAAAAACAAGCAAACAAAACAAAAACATAATGTACTTGTGAGAGTAAAAGTAGTTTGTTGTATCAGTAGACATAGGAGGAAGCCATGCAGGTAGGAGAGAAGTTCAGGACAGGTTAAAGAAAAGTTTCTTCTGCTAAACTAGGGTCTAGAAATAGTGGGTGCACAGCAAGGAAAAAGAGTGAAAAAGTAAAAATGGCTTACGGGACTTATGGGACACCATAAGCCGACCTGTATACACATTATGGGAGTATAATGTATATATTATTTAGGAGAAGAGAGAGAAAGGGGAAGAAATCATTCGAAAGAATATTGGCTGAAAATTTCCCAAATTTGGGGAAGGAAATAGACATTCAGATCCAGGAGTCTCAAAAGATCCAAAAAAAAGATGAACCTCCCCAAATCCACACCAAGACACAGTATAACCAAACTGTCAAAAGTCAAAAATGAAGAGATAATTTTAAAGTAGCAAGACAAGATTGACTTGTCATATACAAAGGAACACCTATGGGACTATCGGCAGATTTTTCAGCAGAAACCTTGCATGCTAGAAGGGTGCAAGATGATATATTCAAAGTACTGAAAGAAAAAAACACCTGCTGAACAAGAATTACACCTGGCAAAATTGTGATTCAAAAATAAAGGAGAGATGATAAAGATTTTCTCAGACGAATACTAGACTTGCCTGACAAGAAATGCTAAAGGGTGTTCTGCAGGTTGAAGCAAAAGGACACTAAACAGCAACGTGATAGCATAAGAAAGTATGAAACTCACTGGTAAAGGTAAATATATAAACAAATACAGAATACTGTACTGCTGAAAGGATGGTGGATAAATCCCTTTTAATTCTAGTATAAGAGGAAAAAGACAAAAGTATCAAAAATAACTATAAATAAAATTATGTTAATGAAGATACAATAAAAATAGATGTAAAATGTGATATCAGTAACATATAAAGTGTGGGAAGAGGTAAATGTGTAGTTTTTGTATGAAGTGAAGTTAAGTGAAGTTAAGCTGTTATCAGCTTAAAATGGATTGTTACAAGATACTTTACGTAAACCCCATGGTAAGCACTAAGAAAATGTCTATAGAAGTTCTATCATAGAAATAGTGGGTGTGATGGTTAATCTTATGTGTCAATTTGACTAGGCTAAGGGATGCTCAGATAATTGGTTAAACATTATTTCTGGGTATGTCTGTGAGCATGCTTCTGGACACAAAGAAGAAAGGGACAGCCTAGAAGAAATGGATAAATTCCTAGAAATATATAACCTTCTAAGACTGAGTCAGGAAGAAATAGAAAATCTGAACAGACCAATTACCAGTAATGAAATTGAATCAGTAATCAAAAAATTCCCAACGAACAAAAAACCAGGACCAGACAGCTTCACAGGAAAATTCTATCAAACATTTAAAGAAGAATAACTACTTATCCTTCTCACACTATTCCAAAAAATTGAACAGGAAGGCATGCTCCTTCTTCTGGTAGAGATTAGTATTTGAATTAGAGTAAGGCAGATGACCTTCCTTAATGTGGGTGGGCACTATCCAATCCACCAAGGGTGTGAATAGAACAAAAAGGCAAAGGAGGGTTAAATTCACTTTCTGCCTGACTGAGCTGGGACATCTGTCTCCTTTGCTCAGCACTCCTGGTACTTAGGCCTTCAGACTCAGATTGGAATCTACACCATTGGCTCTCCAGCTCTCAGGTCTTTGAACTACACTACCAGCTTTCTTGAGTCTTCAGCTTTTCAGCCTCCATAACTGTGCAAGCCAGTATCTTATGACAAATAGATATAGATAGATGATAGATAGATAGATAGATAGATAGATGATAGATAGGTAGATAGATAGATATTCTCTGGAGAACCCTGACTAATACAGGTGGGAGCCACTGAGAGATTTTTATCAGGGGTTTGATGTGATTGGGTTTGCATTTAGTAGGAGGCCATATCAGAAGTAGAGATAATATTCCAGAAAATATTTTAATAATTCAGTGGAGAGAGAATTAAAAAGTGGTGGAAATGGGGAGCAGTGTATAGATATGAAGTAGGATAGGTAAGATTTGGCGTAAAATTGAATGTGGTAAACAAGGAAGAAGAATCTTAAATAACTGAGATTCTGGCTTTAGGCCTGAATAGGAAGGAGCCTTGTTCATCACCAAGGATGTGCATCATCTTTGCGCTTTAGGAAAAATAAGCCAAGGACACTTTTGGGAGAAAGGAGAATATGTTCAGTTTCAGGCAGTTTGAGTTTTAGCTTTGTTGAAGGGTACTGAAGTAGAGACATCTAGCAGATGACTGATATTCGGGTCTGGATCTCAGCAGGCATAGGCCAAGAATACAAATACCTAAGTGGTACCTGAAACCATGAGCGTGGGTGGAGTCACCTAAGGACTACAAATAAAAAGAGAAGAAGAGAACCTAAGTCCTAGGGAGAATATTTCTGGATTAAGAAGAAGAAAATCCATAGAAGGAGATGAAAAAAGAACAAAGGAGATGAAAAAGAGTGGTGTCCTCCAAGGCAAAAGAAGAGAGCATGTTGATAAATGGAAATATGTCAAATGTCCCAGAAAGAGAAGTTTAAAAAACAGAAAATGTCTATGTACTTTGGCAACATAGAATGTCATTGGTAAGTTTATTGGTGTGGTAGTAAGAAAAAACAGCCATATGGGTTACAGAGTAAATGAAAACTTAGGGAGAGAAACATGGAAAGTGCACACCTCTTTGAAGTACTTTAATATGAAGTATTGGAGAGTTTTACCACAGTACATACAGGAGAACATGGGACTGAGAAAATAAAAAATAAGAAAAAATGGATGGAATTACGCAACTTCATAGGCTGTATGGAGAAAAATCAACAGTACAGAGAAATAATTGAAGGTGTAGAAGGAAGGAGTTAAGGAAGGAAGGAAGGAAGGAAGGGAGGGAGGGAGGGAAGGAGGGAGGAAAGGAGGGAAAGAGGGAGGGAACGAGGGAAGGAGGGAGAGAAGGAGGGAGGCAAAATAAGGACCCTTGGTCTGAGGGCAGAAGATCCAAAGCACAGGTGAAGGATTGCCCATTACTATATATACATTTTAATGATATTTCATAAAGGTTTATATTTTATAAAAATATTTTCATAAAGATATCCTATAAAGGTTTAAATTTCATATTGATTTATGATGGACATTATTAGCTCAACCAATATGAGTGCACACTATTCAGAAATGACTGAATTAACTATTAGATCCATTACTTCCATAGTTCAGAGCATGGGTCAGCCCTTCTTTAACTTTGCTGCTTCGTTACAGAAAATGGATTGGGTTCACATCTAGCCTCAGACCAAAAATGATCAGTGATTTGGGCCACCTAGACATGGCTGATACACTAAGTCACTTGATTCTTGAAAAGTAGATGTTAGAAACTGATTTCCCTAATTTTATGAACATCATATCGAAGAACACAGAAGTTTCATGGCTTAAGAATATCTGATGCTAATAGCACAAGCGATAAAATATGGGTCTAATCAAAATGAGTCAGTATTGAACATTAAGCCCTGTAGCATCCAATTACTCAGTGCTCTTTCTGGTGAGAAATATGATATTTAGGGATACAGCCTAACCTGCAGCCATAAATAACATACAAGGTGAGAATAAGCAGGAAGAAGCTCCCTAGATGCTGTCCTACATGATCTTAATTGTAGTCTTATTAGGCCAGTTATTACTTGTTTATTATTTCAAGCAGTCAGGTTTTCACATTCAGACTGCACTTCTAAAGTTGACTTGCTAATAAAGTTGCATTTGCAATCCATATTAACATGATTTTATTTTGAAAGTGTCATTTTGATTCGCTGAGGAGTCTTGTTTTGATTTGCCTGGGCTAATTTTGCAGCAGAACAAACAGAATTTTCTTTAGTTGTCTCAGCTCACACAAGGTTAATTTGGCAGACCCTGGACTGGGTTAAGTAATTGACTTTCCATGTTTCTATCAATTCATTTTTGCCAGGCTGAAATCCATTTTCAGGCTGGAGTACTTTCTCCTCCTTGCATATACTGAACTTTGTTTTGTACCAATACAATATAATATGTCTTGGAAGGAAAAGGTAACCTGAAAATAGAGAAACCCGTATTTTATTATTTTTTTATTGTATTGTTTTTGCTGCCTTCACTTCAAACAAGAGTATATTTGGGCAGCCAAGAGAGTAGTATATGCCCTTCATTCATTTCCCTAAAGAATGGTTTATCAACTGCTGAAAAAAGAGTTATTTTATTCTGCAAAATGCATATCAGATCCTTTGACAAGCAGTACTCATTAAGGTCCATTCTGTACCCCTGGGATGCTTCCCCAGACAAGCCATCCCCTGGGGCAGTTTAACCCATTTATTCTCAATTTACCTCTCGGTTTCTAGCTGCAACAAGAGCACAATAAATTAAATTAACAAAATCCATTTGGAAAATGAATCTTTTGTAATGGGTTCCAGGAAATATTTAGGCAGGAATGAATACTACTAACATTTCCACTCACACCCGAGATGACTGCTTTGATATGCGAACAGAGACACTCTTGGCAAACCTGGGATTTGAAGCAAGTGCTCATTAATGCACCTGCATGCTAAGTAATGTGCAGCATGTCAGTGTCTCCGTTGTGCCTTTCCATTGCCCCCTCTCCATATGTAGAACCTCAGTCTGCTATGGTTTGGCTGGGTAGAAACTGCCAGTATAGGTGGGGAATGGTTGTGTGTGTCGAAGTAGGTGTTAACTCATGCATTGGTTCAATGATGTCGGGCTCCTGTAGAGATTCCAAATTACAATGCAACCACACAGGGTTTATAGACAACACTCACGCTGGGATAGAGATGGTCTGAGAGAGTGCCAGGAAGAAAGTACACACATGGTACGGAAGCGGACTTGGGTACAAACCTTCCATAACATTTTTTACATGAACTTCAGTGTGTTAAAACAAGGTGAAGTGCTTAGCGTATAAATCAGTTCAATTGCTGGAGAAAATGCACAGGTGTCCTGGAATGAGTACCAGACTATCGTTGGAAGGCAGGGTTCAAATCATGCCTCTTATACTTGCCTTCTGAGCTCTGGGCAAGAGCTGAATCTCTCTGAGCTTCACAGGAGGGTGTGATTAACACCCGCTTCACAGGAGGGCTTACAGGATAGGATGACATAATAGGTAAGCAACCTTCTAATGCCCACTGCGAGTTATCCAGGCATTCTGAGGGCACCGGGGATACAAAATAATATGTGATTCCTGTCTTGAGTTTCAAGTGTTTTCTTCCTTTCTTTAATATCTAAAACCTCTTCTCCCTTTGTCATAAGACCTCAAGAGGCAATAATCTTATTTTTACCAGACGCAGCTGCTGAGGCACAGAGGTATATAAATATTTGCTTAAGTCAAATAAAACAGATACTCAATAGAGAACGGGCGGTCCTGACACCCAATTGACAGTTCCAACCTTAGGAAGGCAGGTCCTCCCTCATCACATTCCACAAACTGATTACAAATTCACACACCCACCTGAGACAGGCTGAAAAATTGTTGAGGTAAATAACTGAAAAGCACCTAGAAGAGACGTAGTAGGTTCTTAGGACCACAATATAAGGATTCATGAGAAGCACCTATTTCCCATAAGCACAAGTTTGATTGGATTTGGGCTGTTCAAAGGATATCTTTGAAATATCAAAGGAATTAAAACTGCAATATCATTAAGAACCTTCACATTAGGATATTATAACATCTGGTGGTGTGACTGCCAAGTTGTGCAGCTTTAAAATGTTTTATTGTGTAAATGGAAAGAAAAAATGGCATTTTATAATATTGCTTTGTTAGTACATCACTGGAAACGGTCTTTCATTTTGCTTGAGTTTTTCTAGTAAAATGTCATAGGTAAATAACAATTGGTACCTCCCCTGTTTCTTTGATTACTGTTCTCTTGTTGGTATCTTACTTTGCCAGTCACATCAAAAGTAAGGTCATGATTGCTCCCATGAATATGTGTAATTATAGGGCCTTCACCAACTTGCACAGTATATTAAACCTGGAATTGAAATTCCAATCAGATGCATTGTAGCGCTGTGAAGCATCAAAACCCAGAAAAAAAGGGTCTCAAGGCTTTAAGCACATATTTAATTTGATCCAGATCTCCCCTAAATACCGTACAAAAATACCTCTTCTACTTTCCACATAAATAATCAGGAGATATTAATCCTTTCCCTGACTCTTTTTCTCTCTCTCCCCTTCTCCATTCCCTCCTAGCTCCCTCCCTCCTTCCCTGTCTTCACTCTTTTCTTTTTTTCCTTTCTTTCATTCAACAACAATTTATTGAGAGTAGGGTGACCAACTCTCCGGGATTTCCTGAGACAGAATGGGTTCCAAAGATGTGAAATTTTCACTGATAAGCCTGAGAAATTTCCAAGCAAACTGGATGAGCTGGTCAGTTAATTGACCTAGAGTAGTTCCTGGTCTGCTCTGTTCAGGTACTACTCCAGGTGCTGGGCATTTGGTAATAAATAAAGCAGATCCCATCTCATGCTGCATATTTTCCAATGAAGAGAGACCAAAAATTAATTCTGACAAAGCTAGTAAGTGTTAGGAAGAAGAATGAAACAGGATAAGAGAAAGAATGATGGGTAAGGCAAGGAGAGCACTCATTTTATTTAAGGTGGTTTAGCAAAAACTTTCTGGTTAGGTGACATTTCAACAGGGTGGAAGGAAATGAGGGAAGACTGCATAGTATCTCAGGGAAGGGTATTCCAGTAATGGGAAAGGCCCTGGGGCAGGAGTGTGTGGAAGGGTGGGAGAAACAGCAAGGAGACCAGTGTGGCTGGAATGGAGTGAGAGGAAGCGGGAAGTAGGAGATGGGGGACCTGATAGCACATCGTAAAGAAGGTGAGCTTTTACTCTGAGTCTGGTTTCGAAGCCACTGGAGGGGTATTCAAGTTTATAAGAAAGGTTCTGGTTTCTGTATAGAAAATAAACTATAGGGAGAAAGGGTAGAAGCAGGAAGACGAGTTAGGAAGTTCTTGCCGTAATTCCTCTATTTTGGGGATGTTTTGAGTATGAATTGCTCTTTACCTTCCAGGTATTAAGCCACACCCCTTTGAAAGCTGCTTTATATATCAAGCCAGTCTGAGATAGATAGACAGATGGATGGAAGGATGCAAGGGTACATGGTTGAATAGACCGATACAGAGATATAGCGTGTCACTATTTTGGTTCAGAATCTGGGAGATACTTGCTGTTTGGAATTTAGCCTCTAGGGATCCCGATGGCACCTGCCATTTACTGTTACCTCATACCTACTAGCCGAAGAAGTCATCTTTTCTTTAAGAACAAAAATGTTTATTAACCAAATATAAATATGTACTTACCTGGCTAGTTTCTAAGTATATCACAATACCAAACTCTCACTTAGAACAATAACTGAAATAAACTAAAATAAAAATAAAGCACTGGGGCTTCCCTGGTGGCACAGTGGTTGAGAGTCCACCTGCCGATGCAGGGGACGCGGGTTCGTGCCCCGGTCCGAGAAGATCCCACATGCCGTGGAGCAGCTGGGCCCGTGAGCCATGGCCGCTGAGCCTGCGCGTCCGGAGCCTGTGCTCCGCAACGGGAGAGGCCACAACAGTGAGAGGCCCGCGTACCACAAAAAAAAAAAAAAAAAAAAAAAAAAAAATACAGCACTGCTCAAAATAGAAACACTTTCAAAAGAAAATCTTTTTAAAAAGGACTTTTAGTAGTCTAAATGGTAGAGATAATAATTTTGAATTAATGCGCTCTTTTCCTCTTCCTTCCTTTGTGCACACCCCTATATTGTTCCAGAGGCATCCATCTGCCCCAGGGAGGATTAGGATTGTTAGGGCAGGATTGCAAAGGTCAGGGGAGAGTTGAGATGCAGCTATTCAGATCTTTGGTACAGGTGGCAAGACAATAGTTTTTAACAACTGGCTCTGTTGAACATGAAAAGGATTTTCTAAAATCTGTTAGCTTCAATCAACACACGAAGAACCAGGCCTGAAGCACAAATCAGGTATGCTTGTGCTTTTTCTATAAGTAGAGAGGACACACCTTCTGACACTTCAGCTGAGCTGCTGTCTAATTGTTCCAGGAAGAAAAGGTCGGACTTAGAGGAAGCTCATTCAAGAGGAGAAAAGAAAATGGAAGGGCCTCCCCTTTCTCTGAGGAATTTCTCTGTGGGAAGAAAGAGGAAGAGAGTGGTAGGCGAAACCAATAGGAAGACATGTGCCTTGATGTCTCCTGGGGAAAGGGGGGACAGTTGTGCTCTGGGAAGAGACTGCAGTGGCGGCCTCACCAAAGAGAAACAGCCTGTGTTTAGCACTCCAGAAACTTTCTCAACTCACGTGTGGTATAGAGGCTATCCAGAAGCTTCCTCCTATGCTCTGGAAGACAGCAGAAGGAACATGCACGGTAAGCTTTGAAGCAGGCGTACTTTCAGTTGGAGTCATTTTGTTCCCAGCATGGCAAGTCCCTGTGAACTTACCCAATGAGAGCTCAGAATAAACCATGGGCATCATCAATGAGATCAGAGGGGTCCTCCCTCCCACCCCAAACCAGGACCAAGGGACCTTCCTCCCCACCCCCATATACTCAGACACCATCTTTGGGAACAGAAAGGGGGAGGGGAAGAATTCAAGCATTTTCCTAGGAAGGAGTTTTTTTTTTTTTTTTTGTGGCTGCGCTGCAAGGCTTATGGGATCTTACTTCCCCATCCGGGGATCCAACCCCGGGCCCCAGCAGTGAAAGTGCCAAGTCCTAACCAGTGGACCACCAGGGAATTCCCAGAAAGGAGTACTGTAAATAGAAATAAAAAGAAGAAACAGAACTGTCAAGGTAAAGTTTCTCTCCTACCCAGGAGGAAGGTGAAAACTCATGAAGTTTAGATCAATTTCAGAAAAATAAAGATGCCACGTTTACTTTGCATATTTGAATCTGGCGTTACCTTTGGATCTCACCAGTTTGGTATCACCAGTGGATCTACCACTAATTTGGCATTTAATCCAAATCTGGCTTTGCTGTGAAGGTTACAGTCATTTGCTGTGGTTTCTGAATAATTTTTTTTTTTGCGGTACATGGACCTCTCACTGTTGTGGCCTCTTCCGTTGCGGAGCACAGGCTCCGGACGCGCAGGCTCAGCGGCCATGGCTCACGGGCCCAGCCGCTCCATGGCATGTGGGATCTTCCCGGACCGGGGCACGAACCCGTGTCCGCTGCATCGGCAGGCGGACTCTCAACCACTGCGCCACCAGGGAAGCCCTGAATAATTATTTTGAATTAAATTCTCGGCAAGAATGGATCCAGGTGATATGAAGCCTAAAGGCTATATGATTGGGGGCCATGAAGGTCTTTACAAAAAAAAATGAAATTACGAATACAAATTAGGTATGAAAGGAAATATTTAGAAGGACCAAATAAATCATAACAAATTATTGAAGACATGGAGATTTAGTTCCTTTTCTTTACTCCATGCAAGCAAGGGGCCCTGATGTCCAAGGTTCCTTAGCTTCATGTTAAATCTCTGGTCCTCAGTTTATTCCAGTATGTTACCCTGTTTTCTATAAGAACTTATGCTGCAACATTAAGTCTACAGTCTACTTAGAGGCAAAATAGCAGACCAGGAGAGGATAGCGTACTTCCTGTCTATGAAGGGCCTTGTTAGAGAAAGGGGAACGTGGTCATAATATGCTCACTCCCATGCCTCTTCTACCTCTCCCTGGACATGAGATGCTTAATGGATCCTTCCTGCACAAAATGGAAGAAATCATTACTACTCTCTAGTCCTGCTGAAGGTATTAGGAACATTGACTCTTAGCCAACGTCTCTTTGCAGGGGCAGGAGGAAGAAAGAACATTACTGAGCGCTCTCATGGAAGCTGTGTTAAGATCCCTTCTATGGCCTTTAGTTTTCTGTGGAGGAAAAATTTTTGCTTCACGTTTTCTCACAGTAAAATCAAACAAAACATATATTGAACCGTCAAACCAGTACAGTTTTCTCCACTGTGTAAATTAAATAAGGCAATACATGCAAAGTACTTTGTAATTGCACCCTGCTAAATCAATGTAAAATATTTTTATTATTGTTGTTACCGTTGTTATTTCTACTCCTTTGGGGTGTGAAAATTAAATTGGTTACTAAATATGCCTAACCTTTTCGTCAGGGTGATGCTGAGACTCTGAAATCCTAAGTACTATCTTCCTTTGGGGAATCCTGGAGAAAACTGTACAGGTAAAAAGAGCAACATTTTAAAGAAAGTGCTGGAAACCATCAGCATGACTTCTGAGACACCTCTGAATTCTCCAGACAAAAGAGACGTCAGGCATCTGCCTCTCTCAGTCTTTTCCTTTGCAGGACATGGAAAGTGATGCAGATTTTAAAATAGATGGGCCGACAAGATTTAATTTCATCTCTGGCTCAACGCCTAACATCCCTCCCTCCCTTTCCACAGGTCTCCTGCCTGCCTGGTTTGGTGAGAGTGTTGTCAAACAAGATTGAAAACTGATTGATTTCTCATTTTGATACAGCTATGTTGTTGGCTGTATTTTTCTTTAGTGGTGTTAGTTAAGTATTTAATGGAATCTTAAGAGAAAAATTCTGTCTGTGTAATGTAAACATATTGTTAGATCGCCTGAAAGGGTCACCTCTTGATTAAGCTGAATGTCAGGAGTCTCAAGAGTACCTGCTCAGTATTCCAGAGAGATGCCATCAGTAAAGCTCCACATGGCATTGGGGCTGCTTGGCCTTTTAGGCATAGTCCAGATGTATTCATGGTGAGAGAGCTGGATCAACACCACATGGGGGTTTGATCCCTTCATCTGCAATCTGATTAACAGTTTAGTTTTTCAAAAATAGAATTCTAATTAGAGAATTAAGCTCTCTGACCTTTATTGTACAAACATGTATACATTCTATAATCCACAACAGATCCTGATCGTTTACTAAACAAAGTTTTCCAAAGTTATCACAGCAACATATCTGTTTTTACAAGGCAGAATTAAAGACAATGGATAGATGTTGTAGACAAGTAAATTTTGCTTCAGAAACAATAGAATGAATTAAAATGATTCTCCAACTAGGCCAGTGGGAGGATAAGAAGTGATGGACAGAGGCTTCAGCTCTGGCTGTTTTAAAATAAAGTGATGTTTCACCACCCATCAGGGATGATGCTGGGAGAGCCTGCCCAGTGACCTCCTTATAATCCTGCATTTGTTCTCGCTGTACCATCCCCTTTACCACTATGTTAGTTCAAGCCCTACTTATCATGTCTTAGGATGTATCTACATTCTTGAGCTTGTTTCCTTATGTACAGTTTCAGTCTCTGACACCCTGTCTTCCACATTCACACTTAATAACCTGTCATTTTTCCTTTGTAACAACTTTGTTGTGCTATAACTCACATATCACATTATTCATTAAAGTACACAGTTTGGTGAGTTTTAGTACATGCACTAAGTTTTGTATCAATTCCGACCTAATTTAGAACATTTTTATCAGCGCCAAAGAAACCCTGCACCCATTAGCAGTCATTCCTCATACCTGCCCCAGCCCTAGGAGACAGTAATCAATCTCCTTTCTGTCTCTATAGATTTGCCTATTCTGAATATTTCGTATTAGTGGAATTATACAATACATGGCCTTTTTTGACTGACTTATTTAGCATAATGTTTACAATGTTCACCCATGTTGTAGCACTTATCTGTACTTTTTATTGCTTAATAATATTCTATTGTATGTATATACCACATTTTTTTAATCCATTCATTACTTGACAGGCATTTGGGCTGTTTCCACTTTTGGGCCATTATGAACGTTGCTGCTGTGAACATTCACGTACAAGTTTTTGTGTGAATATAAGTTTTCATTATCTTGGAGTGAAGTAACTAGAACATGTACAACTGTATGTTTAACATTTTGAGAAACTATCAGATTGTTTTTCAGAGCAGCTGCACCATTTCACATCCCAGCAGCAATGTACGAGGGCTCCGGTTTCTCCATCTTTGCCAACTCTTATTATCAATCTTTTGATAATAGTTACCCAAGTGGTAGAAAGTGGTATCTCATTGTGGGTTTGATTTGCATTTCTCTGATGTCTAATGATGTTGAATATCTTTTCATGTGCTCTTGACCATTCATATATTTTTTTGGAGAAATGTCTATTCAAATCTTTTGCCCATGTTTAAATTGGGTTATTTGTCTTTTTGTTATTGAGTTGTAATAATTCTTTACATAGTCTAGATACAAGTCCCTTATCAGATAAATAACTTGCAAATATTTTATCCCATTCTGTGGATGGTCTTTTCATTTTCTTGTCAGTGTCCTTTCAAGCACAAAAGTTTTTAATTTTGATGAAATCCAGTTTATCTGTTTTGCTGTTGTTTCTTATGCTTCTGGTGTCAGGTGTAAGAAACTATTGCCTAATCCAAGATCACAAAAATTTGCTCCTGTGTTTTTTCCTAGGAGTTTTATAGTTCTGTTTACTCCATTTAAGTCAGTAGTCCACTTTGTTACTTTTTGTGTATTGTATGAGGTAGGGTCCAACTCCATTCTTCTGTATGTGGATACACAGTGGTCCTAACACAGTTTGTTGAAAGGGTGCTCTTTACTACACATAAAGGTATGGCTTCATTTCATTTCACACTCAAAATTCTTTAGTAGTTCCCTATTGAGTGTAGTTTGATTTCTAGACTTGGACTCCATGAACCAGAAAAGCAAAATAATTTTGGAAGACTTAGGTAAGGTTGCAAACTTTTTATTATTATTCGGGAGAGCAATAAGTAAAGCAAATAGTGTTTATATACTCTCTCTACATAATTTAACAAGAATGTATTTTACATGGATGCACACACCAGGAAAGAAAATAATCTCAGAAGTTAAGTATTTTAAGTAAATTTAGCTTTATTAAAAACTCAGCAGACAGCCCTTCTTTTTTTCATGTTCCTGTGTACTGGTGGAAATATTTATCACAGTCTGTCATTTGTGAAACGGCATGACTCCTCCTGCCTAAGAAGTTTCATTTCTTGTCATGTTCCTCCTACATACCTTATGATGATGCAGCCATACTGAAAAAACAGGACTTAGTTTCTTATCTTCTTTGCTTCTGGCTGGGAACGTCCCCACCCAATCCCATTCTCCAAATGCAAGCAGCATACATATAAACTCTAACATATTATAAATGGTATAGTAGTGATACAAAGGCCATAGGAGTGCGAGAGTTAGTTTCCATTTCTTGGGAAGGGAGTTAGCATAATTAATGCAAAAACCTAGTTAAATCTCAGTATCACTACTAACTATTGACGAGACAACATTTCTTAGATTCAGATTTATTACCTGTAATTGGAGATAATCGTGTCTGTCCCACAGGGTTACTGTGAGGATCAAATGATTTAAAAAATGTAAGTTACCCAATGCAAACGCTAGATGCATAGTAGATGATCAGTAAATGTTATTTGCCTTCCTCTCAGTTCTATATTAGTGGTTTGCAACCCTGACTACGCATAGAATCATCTGGGGAATTTGAAAAAACCCACATCCCATCGACAAGCTAATCCTAAAATTCATATGAATATTCAAGGGAATACTCTTGAAAAAGAGGAAACAAGGTTGGAGAACTCATACTTTTTGATTTCAAAATTTGCTCCATACAGCTATACTCAACTGATTTTTCGCATGAATGTCAAGATAATTCAATAGAGGAAAAACAGATTTTTTTCACAAATAGTACTGGGACAACTACATACCTACAGGAAAAAGGATAAAGTTCTTCACACCATACACAAAAATTAACTAAAAATTGATCAGAGACCTAAGCGTAAGAGCTGAAACTATAAAACTCTTAAAAGACAGTACAGGAGTAAATATTCCTAACCTTGACTCAGGCTAAGCCTTCTTAGATATGATACCAAAAGCACAAATGACAAAAAAATAAATAGGTAAGTTGGACTTCATCAAAATTAAAAACTTTTGTGCTCAAAAAGTAGAAAGACTCCCAAATAATGAGAGAAAATATTTCTAAATCATATATCTGATAAGGAACTTCTATCTAGAATATATAGAGAATTATTACAACTCTATAACAAAAAGACCAATAACAAATGGGCAAAAGATTTGAACAGATATGTCTTCAAAGAAGATACACAAATGGCCAAAAAGCATACGAAAAGTTGCCCAACACCATTAGGCAGCAAGGAAATACAAAGCAAATCCACAATGAGATAGCACTTCATAACCACTTGGGTGACTATTACCAAGAGATAGATAATAATGAGAGTTGACGAAGTCGTAGAAACTGCAACTCTCATATGTTGTTGCTGGGGATGTAAAATGGTGCAGCTGCTCCGAAAAACAATCTGATAGTTTCTCAAAATGTTAAACATAGAGTTAGCACGTGACCCAGCAATTCCAGTTCTAGGTATATATCAAAAGAATCAAAAACCTATGTCACACAAAAACTTGTACATGAACGCTCATAGCAGCATTATTCATAAAAGTCAAAATAGTAAAAACAATCCAAATGTCTATTAACATAAATGAATAAATAAAATGTATAGGTATATACCCATATAATGGAATATTTTTCTGCCACAAAAAATAAAGTGCTGATACATACTGCAGTGTGGATAAACCTTGAACACATAATGCTAAAGAAAGAAGCCAGTCACAAAAGGCCTGTATGATTCCACTGATATGAATTATACAGAATAAGCAAATCTATACAGACAATAGATTAGTTGTTGCCTAGAACTGAGAGGGATTAGGGATATTGGGAGTGACTGCTAAGGGTACAGTTTCTCTTTGGGGGTGATAAAAATGTTCTAAAATTGATCGTGGTGATGGTTGCACAGCTCTATACTGAAAGCACTGAGCTGTACACTTTAAATGGATGAATTATGTGGTGTGTGAATTATATATCTCAATAAACCTATAAAAATTCCCTACTCCCAGAGTTTCTGATTCAGTTATTCTGGCACCCTGGCCTTAAAAATATATAGATTCCTGGTAATTCTAATGTGCTCTTTATCAACTTCTTCCTTTAGTGTTCCTGACCCATCTACTTTAGAAAAATTCATTCAATCTGCCACTCGTGCTCCCTTCTTTACACCTGCTATTTTCTCACTCTTTCTCCAGTTGTTCAAGATCCTCACTCTGCCCTATCCCCAAATCAGAACTAATCAACGTGACTCACCTTCTTTGGATCTGATTCAAATGTCATCTCCAGGAGACCTTAAATGACCAGCCCCACTTTGCTTTGCGGTGTTCTCCACATTGATTTGTTCACGTGCACCCGTTAGAGTCACCAACATAGGTTTGCAAGTGGGAAGAAAGTTTTAAGGGAAGTAGTTGTCCACCCTACCCCCATCATTTTGGTTTTACAGCTGATACAAATGGGGTCCAGAGGAAACAGAATTCAATTCCAAGCACTTGCCTACTTTGCCTTTGTTGATATTTTAAAAAATTATCTCAAGCAATTCCTCATGTATTTATCTGCCTGATTACATTACAATCCTCTTGAAGATATACAGTAACTTCATGTTGCGTGAATTTCCTGTGCCCGTTAACGATAAAATTTACGTTTACCCTAATGAGCTGACATTTCTCGTGTCTTCCTGAATTCCCTTCTTATATTATTCAAGGAAACTTTTACATTTAAGGGCATTAAGGCTATTTTATAAAAGGCAATAATCAACCACTCTGTTTCCATTACACTGAAGATAAAGAATTTAACCTGCCAAAGGGGACATTTAGGTAACCTTGGGTAAATTACTCAACTTGTCTGAACCTCAGTTTCTAACTGTAAAATGACAGAATACCAATTATGTATGTTTTTCGTGAGTACAAGTTAATGCTCTTTAATGTTTAGGGAGTGCTTAACTGTGGTATCCGCTCAGGCAATATCTGTTCCTTTTATCATCATAGTCATTATGGTTACTGGAAGTATTTCTAGTCTGGAATCAGTCCTTAGCAACCCAAAGATTTTTACATAGTTGGAATTTATTTTTGCTTCAGAGCTTTGAACGTGCTCTTCATGGGCCTGTTTGCGTTAATACAGTTCCTCAGATAACTTTTATCCAATAAGTATAAATGTTGATAAGACTATATGCAACAAATGTTCCAAATAATAATTTCCACCAGTCCCTGCATCAATCCGGATGTCTAAAGGAACTGGCTTTATTAACCAAGTACACCTCCAGACTTCAGCCTTAAGAGAAGGAAGAGCCTGTGTCCCCAGGGAGCACTGGCTCCATCAAGCACTAGCATTCTCCAAGGGTGGGCAGGGGTGTCCTCATTAGTTAAGTTCTTCTGCCAATTTTCACATTGAAGTTTTGTTTTGAAGCTGAGTAAAGCTGGCTTAATTGGGTTTTACCCCCTGTAGCAGAAGTTTTGGGGGAAGGTGTATAACTTGAAAAGTCATTACATATCTTAACTGTAATCTGAGAAACTTAAAATTCACAGATGCACCTTATCTGTCAAATATGGAGACAGCTGGCAAATGCAGACCACAAAGGTGGAGATTTAGTACCCAACTGCATGAATTGTTGCTGCTTTCCTGTGTTTATCACTTCACAGTTAATCAAAGAGATAACTCCCAGGAGTTTGGTATCTTTCTCCCTATGTTCTATATGATGAGGCAGGAAAGACAAAAGAATATTCTCTTTGTAACACATTTCCAATTGGAATAAGGCACTTGGTTCACAAAACCTGGGATGAAAAACTAACATTAAATGTTTTAATCAATTTCTGAAATCTTTTTTAAAGCCAACAGACCAGGACATCACATTATTGTTACTATTTGTGTACAGTTCTCTTGGTACAGTAACTTCTCAGTAATTGTATGAATATGTGCATATAATTAGGATAGATATTCAGAAACAGGATTGCTCAACAACCATCAAAACGATATTTCTACCCTGACCTGACATTTTACCACCAAGAGCAATTACACTGAAATAATTTTGTAATACGGAAGCTCTAATTATTGAACAGAATATAGTTTCTTTGCTAAGCATCAGAACTACAAAAGGTTTTACATGTATGTGAGTCTCAAAAATGATGCAATTACCCAAGATGAATAAAAACAGAGGAAAAACCAAAAGTGGAGCTAAGGGAATAAGAGCTGATGCATTCTTCACCACCATTCGTGCTACCCAGGACAGCTTCTAGGAGGACAAGCCCTCCCAGTTCACAAGCAGGACCCAGTTACCTGGAGCAGTTAAGGGCCTGTTTCCTAAATGACTCTTAATACAGGCCTCACCAAGTTTTTAGCCAATGGCCAGCATGATTCACCTACTCAGCAAATAAGGTCATTATGGATCACGTTACCTCAGAAATCCTTGGCTGATAGGAAGTTCTTCTACCCCCTTATTTCATGGTCCAGAATAAGCAGAGCTAATACTTCCACCCTCTTCATCTCTCACTGTTCATACCTTTTGCTATTACACGTCTTACATATTTCATTTTAAAAATGTAGAAATGCAAAAAAGGGAAAGAAATTATGAACTAAACACACAAAGATCTAAAAAGAAACTTATGTAAAGTAAAATAAAAATAATAATTGCTTAAAAACCTTAACGTTTCTTGTCCTTTAGGAAATGACCCAGGGGTCTCTATGGAATTCTCTTGAACACCAATGTGTATTATTTTAAGAAGTAAAAGATGTTTCAACATTAGAAAATCTATCAATGCATTATATAATATTAACAAAGTAAAGAATAAAGAATCCATGATAAACTCAATAGATGCCAAAAAAGTATTTAATAAAATTTAACATTCATTTGTGTTTAACTCTTAGTAAATTAGAATACAAGGGAACTTCCTAAGCTTGATAATTATCATCTATCAAAAATCTATAGCCAGGATCAAACTTAACAATGAAACTTAACAATGTCTCCATTAGAGGTAGAATAAGACAAGGATGCCTGCTATCACTACTTCTTTTTAATGCTGTTAGGAGGTCTCAGTCAATACAGTAAGAAAAGAAAAATAAAATGAGGTACATCATGGAAAGACAGAAACAAAACTGTATTTTTGTGTAAAAGATCAGTGTGTTTGTGTAAATAATCCACGAGAATCCACAGACCATTAGAATTAGTCATTGTTCAGCAAGGTGGCTAGATACAGGATCAAACTAAAAATAATAATAGGATTCCTACACAGCAGTAATAAGTCATTCAAGAACAATAATATTAAGAAGTACCTCATTTACAATAACAACAAACTAAAACATAGCTAAGAAAAAATATAACAAATATGTGTTGATCTTTGTGGAATAAATTATAAAATTACTTTCCAATCGACATCAAAGAACTAAATAGACAGAGAGGTATACCAAGTTTATGGATAAGAAGGCTCAAATTAATCTATATATAAATGCAACGACATTCGAATTTTCAACAGCCTTTTTCATGAGACATTATAAGCCAATCTTGAAATCCATTTGAAAGAGCACAAAAGGTCAATGATAGTTAAGACCATTTTGAAGAAGAAAAGGGCAGACATGGCTCAACCTATCTGATATCACAATTAGTAATAATAATAGTGATACCACAGCTAAAAATAATAGCAGCTGACTTTTACTGAGTATTTATTAAATGCCAGGCAAAACCTTTCATGTGTTATGAGTTTGGTACAATTATTGTCACCATTTTACAGTTAAGAAAGAAATGAGGGCACAAAGAGATTAAGGAGCTCCCTCAAGGTACCAAGGCTAAGCAATGACAGAGTTAGAATTTAAACCCAAGCAGGTCCTGAGCCCCTGCACCTAACCCTATGCGATAATGTCTCTAAAGCTATGGTGACATACACGGTGTCTTATTGACACAGGGATAGAAAAACAGCCACTGAAATATAATACTGAACCCAGAAAGTGACCCAGGCATAAATGGAAACTTGATATCAAGCAATGATCAAAAAGGAAGCATTCAATAATGCTGCTGAGATTGCTAGTTATCCATGTGGAAAAAATAAAAGAAAACTAGATCCCTTTATGTTACATAAAAATAATTCCACCTGGACTAACTGTGGGAAGCAAAAACTTGAACTTTTTTTAAAGAGAATATGGGATGATATCTTTAAGATTTTGGAGGTAAAGAAAAGAATTTTTTGCATAAGACATAGAAAGCCCAAACCACAAAGTCATAAGTTGGTATATTTTACTGTATTAAAGTTTAATACTTCTATTCACAAAGCAACACTGTAAACAACATGAGTAGTCAAGCAACAGTCTGGGAAAGATATTGGTACTGTGTGTTAACAAAAAGGATTGCTATCCAGAATATATAAAGAACTTTACAGATCAGTAAGAAAAAAAAAAACAACTCCCTGTTCCCCTAAAAAGGGCAATGGATGTGAATAGGCAATTTTCATAAAAGGAAACCTGATTGGCTGACATACCTATTGAAAGGTCCTCAACCTTCCCCATTGTCAGGGAAATACACAATAAAACAATGAGATACCATTTCACATCAATAGATTGACAAAAATCAGAATCTGATACCAAATGTTGAGTACAGAAGCAGTTTCTCTCATCCACTACAGAATTTTGGCAAAATCAAAGAAAATTGAAGAAATATACCTCCTTCACCCCGTAACTTTATTTCTGGATAAATACCTTAGAACAAGAAACTCTCACACGTGTGACAAAGAAATATGTAGAAGAAAGTTAATCATGGGTAGCATTATTTGTAATAGAAAAGGACTGTAAACAGTCAATCAAAATACCGAGAGAAAAAAGGATAACTAAGTTGTGGTATATTTATACAATGAAACAGTACGTACAAAAATAGGGTTAAATATCAATAACATGATAGTTCAAAAATATTGGAGAATAATACTTTTAATATTCATATAATTCATTATAGTGTTTATACAAAGTAGAATATTTATATACAGCTGGGAAACATGTACAATAATACCCTATAGTTTTATATTGCTTATGGATATGTATACAGTCATAGTATAAAAGCATAGCCTGGTAAACCCAAATTCAGGATACTGCTTACCTCCAGTGAGAGAAAGGCAGGAGTAGCAGCAGGAGCATGGAGCCAGGGGAAGGGACACAGGGTCTTCAGCTGTATTGGAAAGGTTTTTTTTTGTCAAAACACAATAGCCTCCACTGACCACAAAGGCCTATGGCAAAATCTGCAAATCCGATAGAGCTGGGTAGTGGGTATTTGAATGTTCAGTATTCCATTTCATTTATATTTTACCTCTCTTTATATTTGAAATATTTTTAATAAATAAAAAGGAGCTATGTGGAAATCAAATTTTATAACCAGAATCATATTTTCCCAGGAGGTTGTGATTCCATGATAATTTCAGAGGTAGCTTCTCTTCTCTCTTCTTTTAGAAGCCAAGCAGCCCGCGACTGAAGCAATATTTATTAAGTGCCTGCCATTCATGAGGCACAGAGCAAGGTTCTGGCAATGCCGTGGTGAGAGATCCAGCTAGGGAATATATATATATTCCAGTGGGATTACAACTGTACATCTGTAAACCATGATCAATGCCATGAAGAGAAGAGCAGGGAACTATGACTGAATAACTGGGGCAGGCACATACTGTGGCAGGTCTGGCTGCCTAGAAGCTATTCACATCCCCCCTTCTCCCTTGCCTTCCTCTACGATCGAGGTTGGGAAGCTAATCATGATTTTCCAGACTCCCTTGCATCTGGCGCAGTTCTAACCAATTAGATATAGTTAGGAGCCTCTGGGGACAGGGGCCTTTCCTGAATAAAAAAGCTAAGCCTCACAGGAAGAAAGCCTTTCTGCCCCCTTAGCTCCTCCATGCCTGCAGCAGGATGTGATGTTGGGCGTGGAACAGACATCTTGAGATGAATGAATATGGAAGTCATATATTCCAGGGGTAGAGCAAGAGGGACAGGCTCCTGGTCCCTTGATGACATGGCTGAGCCATGATACCAGCCGTGGACTGTTTACTCCGAACTTCTTTTTAGCAGGTTATAAAGATCTGTTGGCTTGGGCCGCTTTTAATAAGATTTCCTTTTGCAGCCCAAATCATTCTAAACAGCTACCTTCGAGAAGATGTGACATTGAAGGTGAGAGGAGGGGATTGGGGGGAAGCGAACCCTGCAGAAAGCAGGATGGGGCAGGGGAGAGGGAGGGTAGAGAAGGCCAGCAGAGGAGGGGACAGCACGTTTGAGGAATTCAGGGAAGCCCTCCCGACGCTGGAGCTTGATAAAGGAACCAGTTTGCAGCTGGCTTGGAATCTGAATACTTGACTTTCTTTCTCAGGCTCCAAGCTAAGAACAGTACAGTCTATCTGTAAACAAAGGTGAATTCAATAGCACTCAGGTAGTTGCTATTTTTAGAGACTCCTCTCTATAAAACAAAGAATTAACCCCTGATCAATCTACTTGGGTTTTTGTGTTTGAATTTTTAAAAATGAAGTCCACCTAGTCCACCTAAATCCAGAGATTCAGCTTCCTCTACCCCCTCCTCCACTGCCTAGGAGGGGAAAAAAAAAATTAGCACCTCACCAGCCCCCTTGACATGAAGTAACTTGCAATGATAGGACTTAACCAGAGTCTAGCCAACAGTGTCTTAGGCATTTCCCACGCTACAAAGGTTTCTGTTTTGTTCTGTATTTATCTGAATGGGAAGAGGCGACTTCACTGTTGAAGAGAGTCTGATTTGAACAGCACAACAAAAATCTAGTTGCTTTAATCCTGTCCTCACTGGGCATTATGGAAAGGGTTGGCTTATTTTCTAATGTGCTTCCTATTGGCCTATTTCCTGGATCGTATACTTTTATGGCAAATGAAGGTTATTTTATAAGATAGTATTTACTGATCACCTGAGTAGGCAGAGTGCCAGTCCAGGCAAGAAGCCCATGGCTTGGAAGAAAAATGTCCATTTTCATCTGAAAAATCTTAATCTGATGGGTATTCTGTGAATTTCCACTCGGCTATTTTCGAATAGACCTGGATATTTATTATTAGTTTCTGGATCTCTCCCTCCTCTCTCCCTCAGCTTTCTGCAGCGAAACTCTAGCTCTCTCATCTTTTTACTCTTTCGTCTGCATCCTCTCCTCAGCCTCCTGAATTCATTCACCTTGTTGCTATTCTCTGCACTTCTTCCAAATTGCCTGAGCTTCCCTAGGAACGAGGTGGTGGGAACACAGCACGAGGGGCCAGGTGCTACTCAGCTAGAACTGGCCACAGAGGAACTGTTACTCCACGCCCTTCTGCACAGGCGGCCTCAACCTGGACTTCCCTTTTATCCTGCCGGACGGCCTGGCTGGCCTGAATTTAATTTGCAGACCACTGTACCCCCTGCGCCTACTTCCAGAGAACAGCTCTGTGTTTGGATTCTCCTCCCCCAGGTGTATTCACTGCCTTGCCTTTTTCAAATGCTCACAAAGTTATTATTCCCAGCCTACATACCTCAAGTCTCAAAGGTCGTTTGCATTTTATTTCTGTTGCCTGAGCTGCTCGCTCTACTTTCCAAATTGGAACCATTAGTGAATTCCAAAAACAAGCAGCCTCTTCCCTCTTTCCATCCAGGCCATAAGAACACTTAAATAATACTCGGACCCACAGTTGTGCCAACAGCAGAGCTGGCGGCACATCTTCATCCTCCTTCAGCAGGGACCCCACCTCCACTGGCATCACTCAGAGCCTTCTCGGTTTACAGTAGTTTTTCAGCCAGTTTTAAACCCACACACTCAACCTTCCAAAATGTATTGGGAATTATGCTAGGTGCTGTGAGAGATTCCAAATCATGTAAGACACAATTATTGCTCTTCAAGAGGCTTCTAGATTCACAGAGTACAGGTATACCTTGGAGATATTGCGGGTTTACTTCCAGACCCCTGCAACAAAGTGAATAGCACAATATAGCGAGTCACACAGATTGTTTTAGTATCCCAGTGCAAATAAAAGTTCTGTTTACACCATGCTGTAATTAATGAAATGTGCAATAGCATTATGTCTAAAAAACAATGTACATAATACATTGGCTAAAACATAGTTTATTGCTAAAAAAATGCTAACCATCATCTGAGCCTTCAGTGAGCTGTAATCTTTTTGCTAGTGGAGGGTCTTGCCTCCATGGTGATGGCTACTGACTGATCAGGGTGGTAATTGCTGAGGCTGGGGTGGCCTTGGCAGTTTCTTAAGATAAGAGAACAAAGAAGTTTGCTGTGTCGCCTGACTCTTCCTTTCACAAACGATTTCTTTGCAGCATGCGATGCTATTTGATAGCAATTTACCCACAGTAGAACTTTCAAAATTGGAGTCAATCCTCTCAAACTCTACTTTATCAACTAAGTTTATGTCATAGTCTAAATCCTTTGTTGTCATTTCAACATTGATTAAGTTCGCCTTCTATTATGGGTGTGTCCCCCAAACAGTTACAGTAGTAACATCAAAGATCACCGATCACAGATCACCGTAACAAATATAATAACGAAAAAGTTTGAAATATTGTGAGAATTACCAAAATGTGACACAGAGACAGGAAGTGAGCAAAGCGCTTTTGGAAAAATGGTGCTGATAGATTTGCTTGATGCCGGGTTGCCACAAACCTTCAATTTATAAAAAAAATGTAATAAAGGGAAGCACAATGAGTATGCTTTTATATACATTCATCAAATTTTAATAAGCACCTTAAGCGTGCCAAGCATTATTAGGTGCTGAGGTTTCAAACAGGAAAAGTACAGAGTCTCAGTGAGTTTCCACTGTAACAGATAATGGCATATAATTATAATCCAATGCAAAAACAATAACGAAATGTACTCCTGGGATGTCATTCTCTCAGCCTTGGTTTCTTCACCTGTGAAATGGCACCATTCTTCTAAGTTGTAGTTAGGGTTTGCATGATAGGAAGTAGGGACAACACTTAGTATGATGCATTACACAAAGTCTTTAGAATGTTAGTATTGATAATATCAGTTGCAAGTATAATAATAAAGTGGTTATTATTGTTAGTAGTAGTTTTACTATTATCTCCCACATTCAATCTGATTGATCAAGCTGTCTGGAACATTGTGATAGGATCATTCAGAAACATTTACTAGGTCCACTAGAAAAGAATACTGTGATGGATGCCAATGCTATGATGCGCAGAAGAGGGAGAAAGCCATGCAAGTGTTAAGTGATGCTGATGCACACAAATAACTGTACTACACTTGCAATGTAGTCCTCTGACTTAGGAAGGCCACAGAGTGCATAGGAGGGAACTGACTTTGCATTTCAGGGTAGGGAGAAATTGATGTCATATCATAGGATCTTGTGTCATTCTGTGAGTTTCAATCCTGTATTACTCTGAATCAGAAACCCCAGATGTGTTTTTAAGGGTGGAGAGACTAAGAGGTCAGGTGAAGCTGGCTGTGGATATGACCTTCTGCTACCAAAATGAGGTCATTCCTGCTAAGGCAGTTGCAGAAACTCTAGGGCAGTGACTTGCAACCGCTGCTTCATGACGAAGCATGACTGATCTGCAGCAAAATGAGAATGATAACAACAATGGTGAGAGGAGTTCATGCAACTAAATGTCCATAATTTAAAGGACTGATATTGTGTTCTTTCTATTTTGTGGGTGTTAAAAAGTCATCCCTTTCATAGGAGGAAAGATGCTCTGAAGACTTCCCCTCCTGTATTGGGCCTCGAAATGCTCAACGTTCCATAATACTTATTTCTGTGAAACCTTATCTAGTCCCATGACTTTAATACCATCGATATGCTGATATCTCCTAAATGTATATCTAGTAGCAGAATACTCCTCCAAGCTTCTGATTCATGTATCTGCCTGCACTGGGTATCTCACAGGCACCTTAAACTGACGAGCCCAAAAAGTGATGCTCAAGTCTCCCTTCCTGCCTCAACCTCTTCCTTTCTTGGTCTTTCTACCTCAGTAAACAGTACGTTAAATGGCAAGTTGTTCAAACAAGAATATAAGAGAAATCCTTGATACCTCTCTCCTCCTCCCACCACCCCCTCATCTATCAGTATGTCTCAGCAATTCTAGTTTCAAAATATTCTTCAAATCCAACTACTCACCATCACCATAGCCATCACACTAGTTACATCTGTGCCACTGAAATTTCGTCCCAACTGATCTCACTCCTTCCACTCGTGTTTCCCTCCAATCCATTCTCCAATAGCATCCAGAGGCATCTTTTAAGAACATAAATCCTGCTTCAAAATCTTTAATTGTTTTCTATTACTCTTAGCATAAAGTTCAAATTTCGCATCATGGGCTACATTGTCTGAGACCTGTTAAGTCCAAGCATCAGTTTTAAAGAGGAAGAGTTCCCTGACCCTCACTGTCCATATAAAATTAATGTTACATGCTGTCAGAAAACCACGTTTATTTCCTTAATAGCACCTTTATCACTGTGAATTTTATATACATTAGTGTAAGTGATTAAAAACTACCTCCCCCACCAGACTTTATGATACTTGAGGGCATAGATTATGTCTAGCTTGGCTTTTTGTTGCATTCCCAGGGCATACTCTAGTAGCTGCCAATAGTATGTGCTCAATAAATGCTCACGAACGAGTGGGAAGGAAGAAAAAATGTAAACATCTTTACTTGGTAAAATTAAAAAGTTACCACCCTTCATAGGACTCTAATTAAGAATAATTTTTTTTCCTGGTCTCTGAAATTCAAAGATCTGAGAAATACTGCTCTGTGGTTGAAAAAGATAAATCAGTTTGCACCTCTGGATGTAACGGTCTATGCGAGTGGCTTTTGAAAGCTTGTGGGAGGTACTAGTAGGGACCAGCCAATGCTGGGCTGGTTCTCTGCTCTTTTGGATGGAGCAATTTCTTTGGTCTAATTCTAGCTCTAGAACTCTGGGCATGGCCTCTAGAACTCTTAAGTAAATGCTCAAGGAGTAAAGAAAATATGGTACCCATCCCAAGGTTAAGCTCTGCATATATTAGAAAAAATTATTTGCAAATTTTATCTGACGTGCTGATAAAGTCTAAAGATAGAAAAATGTATTTACGGTAGAACCTTGTCCATATACCAATTGGCTCTACAGTATCTCAAATCATAATATGCGGACTATAAATTAGAAAAGCAAGATTCTAAGCCAAGCAATCAGGTTTATATTCCCAGTGGCAGCCCGTGTTATAGCACTTGGATTGCTCTATCAAATAATTTATTGAGATCCAGATGTTCCAGTTTCCAATCTTCCCTGAGTGAGTGGTTGTCAGGTACTCCTGTCCAAAAACAAGGCCATTGGTACTTAACTATAGGCTCCCACACTTGTCAAATGATCTCCAAAGAATATAAAATTGCTTGTCATCTCTGTTAAAATTACATATGAGTGAGATATTGGCTATCTGTGTTGTAATTAAAAACTCAATTACAAGAAATTCCGAAATCATTATCAACTTTTTCAGGCATGAATCATCTTATCAAAAAGCAAGCTATTTATAGCTTAGGCTTTTCCCAGCATTCACAAGATGGCTGAATAGGCCCAAGGAAAGGATGAGATCTGGACCAAGGTGGAAGCATACTAAAGGAGGGCAGAAGCAAGATGCAGACAGTGACATTACCTGTCAGGTAGCAATTCCTCTCTTTCTAGCACTAGTGTGTATAACTGCAATTCTCTAATTAGATTGTGTCATTTCACTAACATTGAGGAGCACTGTTCCTAATGAATCTCTCTTTAAAATGAGAAAACAGGAGGTAGCTTATCATCACAGCTCTCATTTATACTGTGCCTATCTACTAGATGAATATTATTGGAAAAATTAATTGCATTATAGTGGGTGCCACTGAATGTAAGCACATTTGGTTCTTAGGAAATGATTACCCTAAATGGTCGATCATGTTAATTGACTACAGAACGTAGGCATCAGTGATGAGAGCAAAGCAAGTATGCGTGCACATCTGAAAAGGAAACTCACCATTTTATAGCCATATAGCGGAGACTGGATGAGAAAGCAGCCTTTGCCTGGAGATAGTTAGACCAGGCAGTTTCTTAAATCAAAGCATGAATTATTAATGGTAATAATTCAAGAGCAGTCTCCATTTATTGAGAACTTACTGTGTACTGGCAATGAGGAGAAGCCCTTTAAGTTCATGATCATACTTATTCCCCACAACTCTATGAGACGTGTGTCGTAGGTTGTAAGTGGTAATCAGGAAGCAAATCAGTTTGACTGTAAAACCAGTACCCCTAACCATAAAGTTGTACATTTTAGATACAGACTCCACAGAGATCAGAGCCTCTGGGGTGTTTTTATTATTAGCCCAGCCATCCTATCAGCCTGGGCTTAGCCAGTACATCTGGGATTAAGGTATCTAGGTATGATACTGAGCCCAAGGAGCTGCTGTGGGTATTTTTTCCTTCTACTCATTTGGAGATCGTTTGGACATAATGGAAAACACTATTGTTTTTAAAGAAGAAAATGGCTTAGCCTTTGCTTTTGTGATTGTAACACTAACCAGCAAACAGCAGTAAAGCCTGATTTTTAAAAAGTAGCACCGATTCAAATTTCCTGACTTTCTATTAAGACAGAAGGGGTAAGCAGTACTCCTAATCTGTAGCTTAAGACTTCTAATGAATGGAGGTAACGTATATTGGAATATGCCATGTCAGAAGTAGCAGCAACCTTTCCTTACAGGGCTGCCTGTGGCATACCTGACAATGGGGACACCTCAAATAATCTTCACTGTCCTATTATTCCAACTGTGTGACCTTCATGCCACGTGCTTCACTTTCTGAAAAAGTGAAGACTTATGTGTGAATAGAACAGAGGGCGCATATTGATGGAGTGTGGGAAGAAAGGTTGAGAGGGTGGGTCTAATAGGGCAGGGCCTCTGAAAGCCCGAGTGCCCATCTATAGGGCAGATGCTTCTGGGAAGGCTGGCACAGTTGACTGGGTATCAGATATTTACATCTTTGAAGGAGGTAGTCTGTAATATACTTAAATGCAGATAGTCAATGGATTTTTTTTTTTTTTTTTTTTTTTTTTTTTGCGGTACGCGGGTGTCTCACCGCTGCGGCCTCTCCCGTTGCGGAGCACAGGCTCCGGACGCGCAGGCTCAGCGGCCATGGATCACGGGCCCAGCCACCGTGCGCATGTGGGATCTTCCCGGAACGGGGCACAAACCCGTGTCCCCTGCATCGGCAGGCGGACTCTCAACCACTGCGCCACCAGGGAAGACCTCAATGGATATTTTAAGGGGAAGCCAGTGTGGGGTGAGGGGGAGTGGCTGGGGGGTAATCCAGCACTGCTGGAGAAAAACTTGTGCATGGAGGTGGGAGAGGAGCAGCAAGAGAACTGAAGCTGCTCAGGGGAAAAGCTTTCATGGCTGCTGGGAGAGCAGCCCTGAAAAGGATGATGAAGGACTTCCCAAGATGATTTCACTTGCTAATCAGTGTGTTTGGACCTTAGGAGAATGAGTAAATACTAATGACCTTGTCCTGAAGCCATGAAGCACGACTGACCTCCCTCCTCCACTCCCCGATAGCCCACTCTCTTCCTTCTACCCATCCTTCCAGCCTTGGAGGTTTAAGACTTTAAGTCCTTCTGGCATAGAGACAACCTTTCCTGTGGATCCCATCCCCTCCACACCTCCCACTTCCTTTGGGAACATGCTACACCATTTTTTCCTGTTTTCTGATATATTTCTACCTTTCCCGTTATTGGTTCCTTCTCTTCAGCCTCCGACCTTAACTTAAACTTCTACGCTCCTAAAATAACCTGCTCCTGCCCCTGCATTTCCTCTCGCAGCCAATCTATCCCTCTCCACTCTCCCATCCAAAATTCTCTGCAGAGAAAGACCTGTGCTCATTCTCCCCACATTTATTCCGCAATTGATTGTAGCTGATTGCCACCCCTGCAGTGAGACTGCTTTGATACAGTCACCTAAAGTCACAGTTTCCTAAATTTAAAGGATTCTTTTTAAGTCCTTATACTGGCTTTTATTGCTTTGGTTTCCCTTTGGATCCCACCACGTTCCTGATCCTCTGTCCCTCTGGTTTCTGTGCTATGACACTGTATCAGGTGCCTTCGCACCATCTCACTGTCCCCTCTAGGGTTTCTTGGCTTTCTCTTTGGCCCGCTCTTTAAGCACTGGCCTTCCCAGGTTTCTGCCCTCGCTTCTCTTCTCTGAGGGTTTTAACCACCACTTAAATGCTCATGACTTAGAAACCTGAATTGCCTACTCAGATCTGCAGTTCATAATTCAGGGCCATATATCCAACTGCCTCCTGGACACCTTCACTCAAATGTCTTATAGCAACCTTGAGATAAACATGACAAAAAATGAACATATATCTTATGCCCTATACCTGACTCTCCTTCAATATTCCGTACGTAAACTGTACTACAAATCACCCAGCCTGTCAGACTCTAAGCTTGAGGGTCATCCTCACCAACTCTCATAAAATTAATCACCATACGTTGCCTTTCTTCACTATTTTTCAGATTTGCCCTCCTTGTTCTATCTGAGAGCTTAAGTCCCCGCTCTCACCGTCTTTCACCTGAACTACAGTAATATCCTCCTCACTGCTCTCCCTGACCCTCAAATCCACCTCCAATCCTCTCCCAGAGTGACCGCGTTGTGCCGTGGCTTCGTTGGGTTTCTGTCAACAATGGGGTAGAATCTGAACCTCTAACACAGTATACAGGCCTGCTGTAATCTGACCTCTCAAAGACACCTTTTGTTATTCTCTGCTTGATATTTTGAGCTCTAGTCATATTGATCCCCTTACTGACTCAGAATATACTGCACTAATTTTTACCCCAAGGCTATATTCATGTCCTCTCCTCCTGGGACTCCCTTCCTCTCCTCTCCCTAACTTCCTCTGGCTCCCTGGCTCTAAAAACTTAGTCAGGGATCCCTTACTATCCCTTTCTATGCTCCCAAGCACCTGGCACACATCCATCATTTCCACAATACACTGACATTCCCTGTTTCTCCAACCTAATTATAAATCCTTAAGGGCAAAATCAGTGTTATTATTTCTCTGAATCCTCAGTGCCTAAAGCACTTCCTGGTACATGGTAGGCACTCTTCTGATTTTCACTTAATGCAGCAATAACAGAAACAAATATGTGTATAGGACTTTAGATTTTTCAGAGCATCTTCCAACATTTTATATCTCTTTGAATTTACATGGCAATCCTTCTTGGCTATTCAAAGTGTATATTTTACTTCAGTTTATTCCATATGGAAATAAATGGCAGCTGTAGCTGAGAACTACCTGAGAAACAACACAGAAAGATGTTATTAGAACACAGTCCATCTTTATTTTAATAGGAAGCGATGGTACTCCTCCAAATAAAGTTCATGAGTAAAAGAAAAGAAAAACAGAAACAGAAGCAAAACCACGAGGTGTTTTTTAAAAAATCCCCATTCCCCATTCCCAGGTAAGTCTTACAGTTTACTCCAGTGTTTCTGATCTCTAAAACAAATGATTCCAAGTCGTTTTCCTGTGCTGTTGTTGGTAATTGAACATTTTACCTACTTATTTCTCCAACCTTTAATTAGAGGTTGTACTTCTTTTTTGGTCCAAAAATTTCTAGCCCTTATGGAGTCCCCAGTTCTCATTTTGTATTTTTACCTGATTTTTTTTTAACTTTTAATATTCACAAATTGGATTTTGTATGTAAAAGCATTAAACTGAAATGCTGTTTAAGACTTCATTTGCCCAGTACAACAGTAGAATAAAAGAGTTATCAAATGTTACTTTTGCTCATGAAGCAAATATAGTTAGGTTATAATACCTGTAGCCCATTACCAACACCATTTAGTGTTTTTTTCTTTAAGACAAATAGCTTTACCTCTGACCTAGAGAAAAAGAAGCCATCTAGCAACAAAGAAGCTCATGATTTAAATGCTGTTCAGAATTTTAAGAATGGTTTGTTCAATATTTGAATTCACTTCTTTAAAGATAAGAGAAAGCCAATTAGATTATTTAGTTACTGCTTCCCTACTAAAGGGAAAAATATCATCTGCATAAAATATTAATATATTCATATTCTGTTCCATTTCTAAATTTCCATTTCTAACTACTCTATAGAGGAAACAGTTGTTTTTGATAGATACCAAATATAGAACTCAAGATTCTTGTCCTAACATCTTTATTAGCTGCTGCATGATCCTGAAGGACAATATTCTTTTGCTTTACTTCAAAAAAGAACCTGCCCAGGCTTCCCTGGTGGCGCAGTGGTTGAGAGTCCGCCTGCCGATGCAGGGGACACGGGTTCGCGCCCCAGTCCGGGAAGATCCCACATGCCGCGGAGCGGCTGGGTCCGTGAGCCATGGCCGCTGAGCCTGCGCGTCTGGAGCCTGTGCTCCGCAACGGGAGAGGCCACAACAGTGAGAAGCCCGCATATCGCAAAAAAAAAAAAAAAAAAAGAACCTGCCCATTATCAGAAAGACAACAGATTGGGCCTAAAAGAAATCAGACTGTTGTCTGATGATTATTGTCCTATAAAAGAGAGCTGTTAATATCAGCAGTGATACTAGAATTCCTGGGGCCTTTTTTGGGGCACATAAGCATGAAGACCAGACTTCCATATGCCAGACAAGGGATTGCTGCAAATGTTGGTAGATTTTCTTAAATTTATAAAGATAAGAGTAAATACTTATACTTCACTTATTATGTGTCAGACACTCTTCTAAGCACTTCACAGGTAGTAATCATTTTGTCCTTCCTATCATGCTGGGAGCCTAAGATCAGAAGCCATAGGACAGACTCTCACCTCTACCCAACACCTCAACCCAGTAGAGCCTTGCATATGATTACTGTATTCCACAGAGATGATTTCATATTGAAGACTCTCTTCCTGTTGAAAAACTTTAGTGAAGTTACAGAAACTTAGCAAGTTAGAGTGAACAAGGACTCAAGAAATCATTCAGTTTAACCAAGACCTAAATGATGTTCTAAGTGTTGAACACCTAGCTGGTAGCAGATTAGAAACTAGAACATAGTATCCTGACCCCTGTATATTCTACTATTCCATATCCCTTTTCCTCTGTGAAAAGTGAGATACTCATTTGTGTCATATTTCCTGATCACCTACAACATTCCAGGCACCATTTGCCAGACACTGTAAATATGGTTAAGAATAGAGAAAATGCCTACCCTCATGGAGTCATGCTATTCAATTCACTAAGTAAACAAGGATTTACTGAGCGCTGATTATGCACCGAGTTCCAGAGAAGGTCTGCAGAGGTGGGGATGGGAAGAGGTGGAGTGGGAGAGGGAGTACTATGAGAAATAGTCCCTGATTTCCAAGGAGTTACACAAAAGATAAGGGAAAAACATGAAACACCGTAGGAAAATACAGTACAATTAAGAGCCCAGTGTAGGGTAAATGAATACCGAGTGATTTCAGAGAAGGGGAGATCCAGAGAGTGGGAGGGATGTGGGCGTGTACATCATGGTGAAAGTGGAGAGTTGAAGGTGATGGTTGCCTACAATGCAGTATGCAGCAGCCAGATTTAGAGACATGGATGGACTTTAACGGTATAAGCCTGAGTGAAAATAGGAGACACATGAAATTTAATATGTGTGTTAAGCAAAATAATTGTACATATCACAGTAATAATTATTTGGTAAAGGTGTATGCAATAAAAAATAATGCACATAAAACGTAATAGGATGCCTGCCTATGCAGAGAGGTAAGGAGATAGGAATAAATATAATAAAAACATTAATTGATTGACTAATTTAAAGATAAGATCAGGGCCCTCAGAGACCAATGTTGATGAAATTGTGTCATGACCTGATTAAGTCAACTCTCTGACATCAAGTCCAGGGAAAAAAATCAAGGTGGCCTGGGACAGACACAGTGGAGCTTTGTAAGCTGTACAGACCATGTTCAGGCTGAGAGAGGAATGGAAAAGGTGATCTAGGTGAGGGGACAGTATGAGAGGGGAGAGACCATTATGCCCAGAGGGGAAGGTGCATGTGGAGGGAGTAGAGGAAGTATGGGCAGATATATGGCTTGGGTCTCTTAGGGGAACCCTCAGAAGTCGGGCAGAGGCCTCAGAGGTGATAGTAGAAAACATGAGCAGGGGAGTGATGCAGTGAAAGAGGAGACTAAGGAAGGGGAGCCTGCCAGCGTCCTTGGGAAGAAGGACCCAGATGGCGAAGCATCTAGGAATTCAAATTGTGGAACGTGCAGATGTGCGTGGATGAGGGCTGAATTAGTGGTGTCCGTGGGGAAGAAAGGGAGATGAAGAAGGAACACACACACTGTGAGAAGACCACAAAAATGCCACAGGGATGCATTAGTTTGGTTCTCTGTGCAGGACAGTTTTTGAAAGTTTGCTTCAGTGTAGCCGTGGTTCCTGAAAACAGTTAAGTGGGTCACTTGCTTAGCTTTCCTTAGTGGTAGATTAATTAGCCAGCTGTAACTCCCGGATCTCTATTTTTAAATAACGACTTGCATAAATCTCTGAAGACAAGAACTCACCACTAGTATACAGCATATTCCGGCAGCTGCAAGTTATTATGCCCAGTGGAAATTAAATATCTTTTAGGGAAATCATGCAAGATCTCGTGACAAATATGAAATTAACCCCTGCCACCTGTATGTCCAACTCATTTCTTCGCTTGCCTGCCATCCTAATAAGCAGAATCTCTGGGGTCCTGAAATGACAGCAGAATTGGCAATATTTTAAAAAGGCATTATTCGTCTATGAGCATTAGTGAAAGACAGAGCCTTTGTCCCAGGCTGAGCCGGAAGCTCTGGAAATCAAACACTGATAAAAACACACAATAGGCTGCTACTGAAAAACTATTAACCCGTGGTCAGACAAAAACAAACAAACAAACAAGCCATTTTATTTATCATTTTAAGCATCTTGTCTCGTCTGCTTAACACCCTCAAGCTCCCATTCTTTTTCCTTCTGACCAAATGCATTTTCATCTGGTTATTACTTCTTTCTTTATTTACAAGCTTCAGGTTGCAGATAACATGTGCCTTTTTACTTGCCCTTTTCATCGCCTATTTTTTACATCCGGGTTCTTGTAGTTTGTAGGAGATATGAAACACTGCATTCTCAGTCAGAGTGAAAATGGAAGAAAGAGAAGGAATGGCAAGAGCTGGCTGTCAGTAACTCCTACACAGTGGCATTATGAAGGGTTCTGAGGTCTGGAGCATTGTTGGATATCCAGGTGCCATTTGTAAATGTGTGTTTAATAAAACGGCAGTCAATACTGCCATCATCAACAAGCAGAGGACTTAACTTGTTTGGCCAATTTCAATAAAAGACAGAAGTCAGGCATGGTTTTGGCAGGAAACCCATCCCTGGGTGGGTGAAAATGGAATCCTCAAATTTCCCAAGTTATTGTAAAGACTTCATAAGAAATCCTTGGTTTCCCACGTAAACACCAACAGTCCAGAATCCAAGAGAATAAAAAGATGGAAGCAACCTAAATGTCCATCGGTAGATAAATGGATAAAGAAGATGTGGTATATATACCCAATGGAATACTACTCAGCCATAAAAATGAATGAGATAACGCCATGTGCAGCAACATGAATGGACCTAGAGATTATCATACTAAGTGAAGTAAGCCAGACAGTGAAAGACAAATATCATATGATATCACTTATATGTGGAATCTAAAATATGACCCAAAAGAACTTATTTACGAGACAGAAACAGACTCACAGACATAGAGAACTGATTTGTGGTTGCCAAGGGTGGGGGAGGGATGGAGGGGGATCTGCTGCCCTTTTATCAGTTCTCACCTTGGTTCCCCAGGCCTTCCCTTAGCTTTCCACACGCTCCAGGACATCTCTGACTCTCAGAGGGAAGGCTTCAAACCCCAGTGTTGCCAGGCAGCACTGTTTTCCTTTCATCTGAGTCCAGACCTGGGCTTTCACCTTGACCCTGTGACCTCCTATGTCAAGAAGTTAACACGGTTCCTGCCTCTAGCTAATGGTTTCCAACATTGCTGAATGGGAGTCTATCTAATCAATTATGTGAACTTCAGACTTCGGCATAAAGGTCATTATTGTGTTGTGCACCTGGCATCACATTGTAATGAGGCAAACCACATTCTCCTACAGTCAATGAGGGGGAAAAAAAGCACACAAAATGGAAATTACTCCTAAAATGACCTTGCTAGATGTCTACATCTGGCTAGCAGAGTCTGTTTCTATACATCGAGAAACTGACGTGGCAGCTCTGTCATACAACTAGGCAGCCCAATCCCACGTCAACAAACATGCTATTATGGAACATACGGCATAAGTCCATGAACTGTGTGCACAGTTGATGAATTCCCAGCGTAGTACCCATGACATTTACTGATTCACTGCCACCCTGCCCCAGGCTGCTTCCAAACATGTCAGGAAAATAAAATATCATCCATATTTACATTCAGAAATTATTCCGTATTTACGCATGCTAATAAAAACAAAAGCTTGCTTTTTAAGGAAGGGGCAAGCTCCATAATCAATTTTCTGAGAGACCCCAGGGTTTGACACCTTCTGCATACACTGCATTCGCTGGAATAACAGTTCGAAAAACACAGGAGGGCTGGCTCTGTGGCTTCTCACCCCTTCCTATGCCGACAGCAGCCAGCCAGCCAGCAGAGCTGAGGGCATCTGCGGACCACTCACTCCCTCTTGCCAAACAACTCGCTTTAGATTGTTTCTTAGTGACTGAACAAATATTTAATGAACCAGTGAATGAATTAGCCATGTGAATAGCTGTGACCTGAGGGTGCCCCGAAACTTCCCTGCCCCTTTCATTAATAACCAGCTCCATCTCCAATTCCTCAGCTTTGCTCTCTTCCCTGGAATATAACATTTGGGCTTATTAAATAGGGCATGAAGTTCTGAAAATCACTGGTAATGTGATCTTCATGAACAAATCAGTTAACTTCTCAGAGCCTCAATTCCCTTATCCGTAAAATGGGTAAATTGTCTTGTAAGCATTCTTTAAGTTGCAAGAGACAGAAACCTAATTCAAACTACTTTAAGAGAAACACGAAGAATAAGTCTAGTGGCTCACAGGGCTGGGAGGGATATTGGGCTATCTGACCCCATCAAGGGATGGGAGCCTGGCCCTCAAATGCTAGGATCAGGACTCAAAGCCACCAGAACGCACTCCCTCCTCCATCTCTCAGCTCAGCTCAGCTCCGCTTGGCTTCACTTTCCTTCTGCAGCCATACCTCTTCAACTTGGAATGAACTTGGTCACTCTTAACCCTAATTTCACAGTCTTTTAGCATCATGAACACAGTGGCAAAACTGTTTATTTTTCACTTTCAGATGGAATCCTTCTCTAGTATGTCAGAGGAGGCCTGAGATTGGCCCCGCAGGTTCACACGTTAACCTTAGGATGAGAAGTCTGATTGACGGGCATGGCATTGTGCCCGCCCCTGCACCTACGGTGAAAGGATGTGGCCAGAGTGAATTACCAGAAGGGAAATCAAAACCTTGCTGAGCAAATAAAGCAAAACTAAAAGCTGCCCCTGTCCTAACCCATCTCATCAGGTTGTTGTTAGCACCCAGGCACATGGCAAGTGCTGAACAACCACAGGTTAATATTATACTTAAATGGGCTTTGTAAGCTGCCAGACGTCATCCGTGAATCCTAGCAAATTAACTACCAATTCTAGTTATTATTTCTTTCTCTGAGGGTGGAAGCTGCCGAGGCCAGTATTAACGACAATTATACTGATAATAGTTAATATTTAAGGAGCAATTACTGCAAGTCAGGAATTGCTTTTCTGAGCAACTTATATATATCAGCTACGAGATAGATACTAACACTGTCCCCAGTTTTTATGTAAATAAACTCATGCAAGGAGAGGTAAAGCAACTTGCCCAAAGTTATCAATACTTAACCAGCAGTGGGGTGAGGGTTTGGCCCCAGGAAGTCTGGGCCAGTGTTCACACTCCCAACCACCGGACCTCAATATTTCTTGTACTAGGATAATGGGATGTAGGTTGAAAAGCAACTAGTATTTTGCACTGTGTCTTTTCCTGATGCACTGAAAACTCCATGAGATTGCTAATTATGTCTATTCTACTCACAGTTGCATAAATATGTCACTCTTAAGGTCTATGTGACTGGTGTGAGAAGAGTAGAGATAATTAGGATTTATTTCAGTGCCTGACTATCATTCAAATAATGATGCTTTTGAAAATGAATATGCACATCCATTTTTCTGAAATTCAGAAAAGATGCAGAATATTCAGGTGCCTAATAACCTGGCTGCTAGTTAATCATGCTTGACACTTACATAGCACTTCACCTTTTAAAATTATTCTAGAATATGTTAGTTCATTAATCCTTACAACATCCATGTAAGGATGGAACCTTCAGGGAAGGTTCCTGAACCTGCCTCCCATCTCCCTACAAGCTGGTATCTAAATACTTGGTGGATGAAGGGAGGAAGAAAAAAAATCAGATAAACCAAGTAAGGAAACAAACGCCTGCCACCAAGAGTGACAGAGACACGCGGGCAGTGAATGCGAAAGGAATATCCTCTGACTTAGAGGTTTGTCCTTGACACGTAAACTTTAAACATACAGTATCCATAGAATAATTATTATTCACTTCTGATTGGTTATAAATGTTAAGAAAACAGCAATCAATCCACTTCAAATGCCCGTACACCTGTCACTTAACCTTATCGGTGGTGATTTCCATTGATTAAGACTTCCTCCTTAAATTTTCATAGTATTTGTATATGTATATTCCACGTCCTGTTTCCCACCCCAATTCTACTTTTCTCAAAAAGGATCTGCCTGATGTTAACATCTGGTATGGTTTTGGCTATGTTCAGTATGAATTCCTTCATGTTCTCTTGTCATCTGGCTAACAGCTGCTTCTAGATAGCAGGAGATGCTGAGGTGGTCCCACCAGTCACCTGAACAAAGATATTCTTGGCCACTACTGTTTCACTCATATACTGTGACTGCCCCTGCTTCTCCTCAGGCATGGATGTTAATCACCACTGACAACCCAAAAAGGTGCATAGAGAAAGGTACCTGAACAAGGTAATAGGGCTAAACACCATCCTAGGAGGCTTTGGAGCCACAAACAATACTTTAAAAATTATTGTGAAGGCAATCCCGTTAATAGAATGGCATAAAAATCAGAGCGAATGCAGGTGAGCATACAATCCTGGTTATAAACAATCATCTTATTTCTAACATCAGCTCATTCTGCTTTCTCAAGGTACTGAGGATTAAAGGGAAGGCACTACAAGAAAATAGTTATGAGCTCAAGTTCTAGGGTCAGGAGAACCTGGCTTCAAACTGATTAAACTAATTACTAACCGTGTGATTTTAGGCAAGTTGCTCAGTCTCTCAGAGTATCAGTTACCACAGGATAATACCAGAACCTACCTGGTAGAACTGTTAAGGGATTAAGTAAGAGAATTCACTCACAGCTCAGCACAGTGCCAGGGATATACTGAATACTCAGAAATAAAGATTATTAACTGTCTCCAGAATTCTTTGACATTCTCACATTCAATTTTGAGGTATGATATTGAGGCTGCTTTAAAATGATAAACCCAGGAATTCTAGATAATGACTGCCATGTAAGAGGAAAGCACAGGCTAGAAACAGAAATGCTCTAAATCACCCAACAGGTCAGATACTTGCCAGCTGTTAGCAGACTAACATGCAATGTTGACAGTGGGCAAAGTCAGGGAATAGATGATATGTCTGTGATGAGCTTGTGTTTTTCTGCTTGCACCCTCTTCCCTCTTCTTGAGATGTTATCCTCACCCTATTTTATTTGGAGCATTTGAGGCCCTCCCAGATGCCTTGGAAGTTCCAACAACTAAATGACCACTTTACCTACTCATGAGTGTTACTCTGGCAGCTTAAGACTCTCAAGGTTACTGATGGTAGCCTTTGTCAATTCCCTGTCACCACATTATTAACCTGGAAGATTTTTCAGCTCCTTTCCCTTCCTTCAAACAGCTACAAAGATAATCCATAATAAAGGCACTTGATGGTGCCTCTGATTACCCATTAGCCTGGAACATGGCAAGGATGTGGAAGGTTGAGGGGAGGTGTTATCAAGTTCATGGTTTAATTTGCATTGGTATAGGGAAATCTGAGCAGATCTTTTTAGAATCAATCCACTGGGGGAATATATAGAAGGAACCATTCAAACCACGGTGCTCAAGCAGAGTGAACACTTATTTCACGGACACAGTTACAACTGCCAGGGGAGAAAATTTTTCCAAAACTATTTAATCTCTGAAAAGGGCAATAAGCTTGTCAGCCTCTTGGGCATTTCACCCTTGGTGCAGTGGTTCATAGCAAAGCTTTCTATGACCAAAACCCGTTAGATTCATCAAGTGTCTCCATTCTCTCACAATAAAAGTCTTTTAAGACTCTGACGATGAGGTAAGTTTTGTGTGTGCAATATATCCTCCTCTCTGTCACTGGCGCAAAACCTGGGGATATGATAGAGAAAGGAGCCTTGAGAAATGAGGATGTTTATCTTGCAAGTGTTTGAGACGCTATTTCTAAAGTAATTTCCCCTACAAATCAAGAAGTCCAATTCAATTCAAGTCCAATTCAAGTTTGTTTTCCAGAACGTCTAGTAAATCCTCAAAACCATGAACTGTACACTTGCTTTTGTCTCACTTTCTACCCATCCTCCTTTGTGCTCCATGAATTCATTACGGCTATGAAAAGTATTAAGACTAGAATTAGCAGTCAGAAAATGGGCTAGAACCAGCCATTTTTTCCCCTATCATGTCTATTAATGACTGCAACATTATAAACAATAAAGTTTAATTAGGAACTAAAGTGTCTACAGCAATTAAATATGAAGGAAGTATTAAAAAACACAGCAGGAAGGATCATATTTTTAAAGCATTTAAATTGCAAATGATGTTATTGACAGAACTTTTACAAGAAATTTTGTGTTGGGGAAAAAAAAGAAAGAAATCTAAAGTGAAGCATTGACTCCATGGCATTTACAGACAAATAAATATTTAGGATGGATCAATTTGCAACCATGAGCAGATGCTTCAGGACATATATAGAGCTAATCGGAACTGTCCTTAATTTTTACCTCACTGAGTCAATGAGGAAAAAAAAAATCAACTTAAAGGATTCCAGAGTAATGACATGACTCTTTAGTGTTATGGCCACTTCAAGTTAAAGGATTCATCTTCAGGTATCGAGAGAAGAAAATTAATGAGCTTCATGCATGAATATTTGCAAAGGGCTACAGCTCGCTCTCTGGGCATAAAACTATCTGAAGTTGTAATCACAGGGTTTTAGGTTTCTGAGACCAGATTCTAAAAAAAAAATTGCCTCCTTTTGGTTCTGTAGTTCACTGCTTTAAAAACAGTGCTGGAAACAGAAGTCATGTGCCCACTAAGCTATTGAGAAGAGCTGGAGTATTGTAAACTACAGGGACAGGGTGAATGCTGAGAGAAAGCAAAGTTCTAGCTTCATGGAAAGACATGCAAAAGAGGAGGGAAGATGAGCCTTCATTCCTCTAAGTTTATGCTATTCCAAAATACAGTGGTAGCAAATTTAGAACAAAATGGAAAGATGAAGAAAGGTCAGGCTTCACTTTCTGAATGCTTTGCAGTACTGCACAGCTTCTGCATTTGTCATTGTTTTTGGTGTTTGTCCTTGAGCTTGAATCTGGACAGTTTGCTTCCATCTTTAACTCCATCACACATTAGGCCCACTGCAGAGAGGTGTTCATTTGAAGTCTCTGGTAATAAAAGTTAGGTATTTGAAGGAATTCTGTTGAATGAGTTGTCCTATTCCTTGCAAACAAGCTGTATAAATAGCAGTCTCATGGAAAATGAAATATGCAAGTATAAAGTAAAAGGGCAAGTCCAGAATGTGATGAGTACAAGGGGTTGGGAAGTTCGTAGCTAGTGGTGCTGCCTCCTGTACCAGTTATGAGAAAGACGTTAATGTTCTCTCTACTGGGTTTGAATATTGCCAAAACAACTGGACGTTTGTTCACTGGCTCATGGGATGACCTACAGCCGTAGCTTATTTCTAAGTTAGGGAAGAAAGGAACAGAGGCTGATCTTTTTGGAATTCCTATCTAATGGCCAGGAATCCTGGCAATTTTCTTTTCTAGTACAATTATGTTTCTTCCTACTCTGTTTGAATAGCAAAGGAACAGAAGCATGGCATTCCCAGTTGAAGTCTTCAAGTTGACAGCCTGATACGTTGATCTGTTTTTACTTACTTTAAATTTAAATTCAAAGCCAGTGTTCATAGGTGTCTTCACAACAAGCTGCAGGCCTATGGGAAGTACTCCCTGGCTCCTCTGTTTATCTAGTTTGGCCTCCTCACTATGATCAATTAATATTTCAGAAAGTTAATTTTTTCTGAGATTGGAATAGATGTCACTTTCCAGAAAGTCATTTACATTGCTATTCATTTTCTTTTCAGTGCCTTGTTTATGACTAAAAAAATGCACTGATGATTTCATAATGAGCATATTATGTAGAAATGGAAATATAATCTTTGAAAAGTATGACTTTTTATGTGTTAGGTAACATTTCTTTTCAATTTTCTTTTTCATGTGATTTTTTTTTTTCTTTTCTAAAGGGAAATATAAGTGTTAGGAGAGAAGTGAAATATATATCAGGATTTTTTCCTATATATTTTGAACTACTATAAAATCTAAAGGGACCAGATGATTAAAGTCCTTCATTTTTAAAGAATTTTCTTTGAGAAATCCTAGAAGCTAGAGAAAAATTGTTTTTATTATTGTTTAAGTTTTGTTTAAGGGCATAGACTACACTACATTCTTTAAAGAAACAAAATATTTGTCTCTATTTCTCTAATATTTCATACAATATGTTAGATTTTTAAAAGCAATACTATTCAAAATGTGGAAGATATCAATAAAGTCATTGACCATGAACATCTTGAGGTCATTTACTCATTTATTTCATAATTTAGTTAACAAGTAAATGATAAGCACCTCCTACATGTGATTACATATGGTAAGTATTATAGCAAGCACAAACATGAATACAGTATAGTTCTTACCTTTAAGAAATGTATAATAGAGTAGTAGAGACAGACATAATCATATAACAATAATATGCAGAAGGTTCAAAATGTTATGGGATTTCTAGTTCAAATGGCTTACTGCAGGTACTGCCTTTCTTCTCAAATTACTTCTGATGTGACCTTACAGAAAACCATTATAAAAGCATGGTAAGACTGGAAAACTGGGCATCCTAACAGCAGAGCACTACACTGACAGGAATTTGGGATGATATAAATAAGAACAGATTGACAGGTTTTTCTGTCCCTTGTAGATTAAGGTAGTTTTTGGTAGACCAATTCACCTGCTGAGAATTTTTTTTAATGCAAAATGAACACAAAAATTCTCTGTTTAAAGATATATACAGCTACAGAAATAATAAGGACTAGAGAGGCTAAAATCGTGGAAAGAGGAGACACTTGGAAGGGTGTAATAATAATCTTCAGTGGCATTTTCCCTGGAAACGTGCTGATTCTTGCAAGACGAGGCTGGGAACCAGGGCTTTCACTGGGTAGAGGACCACTGCCAAAGACAGAGAAACCAGCAGATACTTTGGCATTTAAATGAGATGGACTCACAAAATTGGATACTTGAGGAGCTTCAAGTCAGAAGTGATTCTTCCCTCAAAATATACACCAAACTGTGAAAGTATACAAGATAGAAGACTAAAGAGATAAACCACAAACTCTGAGAAGTAAAGTGGAAAAATGTGTATACTCCTGATGCTGAGAAGACAGACCTGCCAGTGGGCCTAGTGAATACAGCAGGCTCTTAACTGAAAGTAATGGAGGTCTCTGGAGGAGAGGCAGGAAAAACCAGCAATAGACTGAGTTTTAGTTTAGTTTAATAAAAACTTCAGTAGAGCCCCCAAACTGGCTCATTCTTGAATGATTTAAGATAGCCTCTCACTCTACCTAGCAGGAGAAAAAATAATCCTTTTCTGATGCTAGATGACAAATCTGGGACCTCTTCAATATTTATACCCAGTGTTCTTCATTTATTAAAAATCATCCTAGATATGGCAAGAGACAGGACCATATGTCCAAAAACCAAGGGAGAAAAAAACAGGCCACAGAAACAGATTCATAGGTGATACAGACATTGGTGCTATAAGGGGTATAAAATAACTGATTAATATGAAGAAAAAAGGAAAATGATAGAGAAAAAAGATAAATGTTGGAGAATTTTCCCAGGTAATAAGAATCTGAATCAGTCATGTTACATATTTATTTTTATTTGCATACATTATATATGTGTGTGTGTGTATACACACACACACATATATATATATATATTCACATGTGATTTTCTAATTTTTTATAGGGATTTATCTCTACACAACTGTGACAGTTGGTTAAAATTCACTATACAGTGGATGTCCTTGTGTCTTATACTGGAGCTTTATGTCTAAAGGTTAGGTATTTGGGAAAGAAAGACGGACATAAAGTTCCAGACAGTGAGAATAAACTGGAATCCAAAAGAATGAGCTGGATAGGGATGGACTAACACCCATACCAGTCTCTCACTGCCTCTAACTTTAATGGCAATTGTCATGCACAAGAAGCTCCTACCCTCCATCACCCAGTTAAACACACGTTTGGCTGAGGGTTCAGAGAAGCTGAAAGAGGAGTAGTAGCTGAACACTTGACTGCTGCCCAACCCCAATGAGGTGAACAAACAGATCAGTGACAACGTGTGTGAGGTGCAATGGCATTTGATGTCACTGCATGACCTTCTAAGTGTGAAATCTATATGGCTACTATGTCAATTCTACCTTCCAAATCCCACTGGCCCACCTGAACTCAAAACATGTAAGCAAGAGAATTCTTGGAAATGTAGTTCAGTCTAGCTTAATTGACACACACAAAAAGCCACCAAATAATCTATAAAAATAATTAGATGGGGGTTGCAGAAATAAAAAGTGTCCTATCTTACAATAAGAACTAAATTAATGCATAGAACACCAAATTGAACAGAGTTGAGAGAAAAAAATAATGAATTTGAAGACAGTGGAAAAGATCCAAATGGAAGCAGAGAGAGACCAAAGAACCAGTAGGCGGAGAGAACAGAGCAAAAGAGAAATATTATGACATATATGTAATTGGTTTAGCACAAGGAGAAGAGAGAATTGAAAAGAAATAGTATTTGAAGAGATAATGGCACAAAATTTTCCAAACTAAAGAAAAACATCAATTCACAAATTCAAAATTCTCAGCAAACTAAAAGCAAAATAAATACTGTTAAAAAGAATTAAGAAAAAAAAAAGAATTAAGGTACATCAATAAAAAACTGAGTTAAAAAAAGAGATAAATAGGGGCTTCCCTGGTGCAACAGTGGTTGAGAGTCCACCTGCTGATGCAGGGAACACGGGTTCATGCCCCAGTCCGGGAAGATCCCACATACCACAGAGCAGCTAGGCCTGTGAGCCATGGCCGCTGAGCCTGCGTGTCCGGAGCCTGTGCTCCGCAACGGGAGAGGCCACAACAGTGAGAGGCCCGCGTACCGCAAAAAAAAAAAAAAAAAAAAAAAAAAAAGAGAGAGATAAATAAAATTAATCTTAAATGCAGCCAGTGGAAGAAAAAGACACTATCTTCAAAGGAACATCAATAAGAAAACAGCTGGCTTCTCAGTAGAAATGAGGTAAGCCAGAAGGCAATGGAATAATACCTTAGAAGTGCTAAAAAAATAACTTAATGTGGCATTCCACACCCAGTGAAAATGTACCTCAAAAATAAAGAAAAGAAAAAACATTACTAGAAAAAGAAAAATTAAAACAATTCATTGTCAGCAGGATTGTACTAAAGGAAATATCAAAGAAAGTTTTCAGGCCAAAGGGTTATGATCACAGAGGAAAATATGGAAATGGAGGAAGAAATTAGGAGCAACACAAAGATAAATACGTGGATAAATATAACTGAATATAGATGGCACAAAAACAATGGTTATGTTTAAGGAATTTTAAATATATGCAGAATTAAAATGTGTGATGACAATAACACAAAAGGGATAAGTTCTATTATTATTATGGAAGAGGTAAAAATAAACATTTGTATTAGTAATGTCATGGATGAATATTTTGATCTGTTAACCATTAAGAGAATTATTTAAAATGTAAAGCTGAGAAAATATTAGATAGAAAATATTGAATGACAAAAAATCTCTTGATTAATCCCAAAGAAGGCAAAATACTAAAAACCATTTTTTAAAAAACCCTCAGATGGGCCAAATATTAAACAAATAATAAGAGGGTTGTTGTAAACCCAAATATATAAGTACATTAACTATAAATGGACAAAGTAGTTCAAGTAAAAGATTAATATTTTCAGGCTAGGTTTTAAAAACTTACATGTATTTACAACAATAAGGAGGTACTATGTACCAGGTAAATACTAACCAAAGAAAACTGGTATAGCTATACTAATACCAGCTCAAAAAACTATAAGTCTAAAAGGATTACTAGGGCTGAACAAGGTCATAATATAGTAAGGTGCCAGTCCCCCAGGAAGATATAATAATTCTAAATCATTTATGCATCTGATATTAAAAAACACAAACTTAGCAGGTCTCTGGAATCTATAAGCCATACAGATAAAAGTGAGAGCCCCCCAAATAAGTGAAAATTTCCAGGAGAACCCCAACTAACCACAGGATCAGAAGTAGTAATGAAGGCTAGAAATAATAGACTGTGGGTGATTGGTCAGATAATTTTGTGTGTATGTATGTATGTGTGTGTGTGTGTGTGTGTGTGTGTGTGTGTGTGTGTGTGTGTGTGTGTGTGTGTGTGTGTGTGTGTGTGTTTACTATACCAACCCCCGGTTCTTACAGCAGCCAACTCCTATGTTTGCCTCTAGGATTAAGCTCTAAGTATAGCTATATAAAGTGAGAATTCTGAGAAGTAACTCTGATAATTTATGGTCTTCTGCACCAAGATAAGAGGCTATGAACTATCTCTAAAGAGAGGCCTGTCTGGTTATGTGTCTCTCTTCCCCTCCTTAGTCCTGGGAACAAAGGCTCCTGTTATTAGAGCCTGTATTTGCTGCTAGGTCAATAGAGATTCTCATTTGTACTGAGTAAATAAATGTCACTATCAATACCTTTCAATCAAGATCCTTAGATACAAATATGAGCAAACATGCATGAATCACTAAGCATTTGAGGGAAGCTACAGCATGAAAAGAGTCGCTGGCTCAACAAACAGAGGAAGTAACCACCAAGGAAACAGAAGTTAACAGAGGAAACAAGGGAAAAAAGTATGTTAACAGAGAAAACAAGAAAAAAAAAGATACACATATTTTTAATCTCATACATATTTTAAAAATATATTATCTATGATAAAAGCAACTGGCTGCTATGAAAAATAAATGAGCAGAGTTCTTGAAATTAAAAACAGAATTATGATAAACATAAATCAGCAGAATGGTTGAAAAATGAACAATGAACTAGAAGATCAAATTGAGGGATTCGACTACAAAAAAGTACAAAAGAAAGACTTGAAAAGTATGAAAGAAAGAATGACTCATGGAGAATGGAAGCTCATCCTGAGTATTAATAAAGATTAACGAAACAACTAGCTATATCTGCATGATCATAAAGCTGCATTAGTACAATAGTAACTAGCTATATGTGGCTATTTAAATTTACATTTAAATTAATTAAAATGTGATAAAATTATAAATTCATTTAAAAAATCTACTAGCCATATTTCAAAGGCTCAATACCACCTGTGATGTGGGTGGTTACTATTTTGGACAATACAGTGAATAAAGATTATTTACAAAGAAACAAGGAACTGATTGATGTCAGTCTCTTCTTCAGAAAATTTGGATGCACAGAGCTTGTAGAACCAACCAAGTCTTCAAAGTTCTAGTAAACATTATTTTCAAACTAGAATTTCACATTTAAATTATTTTATAACTGTGAAAATGAATTTGATATTTTTAGACACAAGTTCTCAGGATGTATTATCCCATAGGTTCTTTTTGAAGGGAGCACTTGAGGATATGCTCCAGAAAAAAACAAAAGAATCTAAAATAGGATGAATGTCATAGAGTGTTCTGCCTATGTTTTCCTCTAAGAGTTTTATAGTGTCTGGCCTTACATTAGGTCTTTAATCCATTTTGAGTTCATTATTGTGTATGGTATTAGGGACTGTTGTAATTTCATTCTTTTACATGTAGCTGTCCAGTTTTCCCAGCAGCACGTATTGAAGAGACTGTCTTTTCTGCATTGTATATCCTTGCCTCATTTGTCACAGATTAGTTGACCATAGGTGCGTGGGTTTATCTCTGGTCTTTCGATCCTGTTCCATTGATCTATATTTCTGTTTTTGTGCCAGTACCATACTGTCTTGATTACTGTAGCTTTGTAGTATATTCTGAAGTCAGGGAGCCTGATTCCTCCAGCTCTGTTTTTCTTTCTCAAGATTGCTTTGGCTATTCAGGGTCTTTTGTGTTTCCATACAAACTGTGAAATTTTTTGTTCTAGTTCTGTGAAAAATGCCAGAGGTAATTTGATAGGGATTGCATTGAATCTGTAGATTGCTTTGGGTAGTATAGTCATTTTCACAATGTTGATTCTTCCAATCCAAGAACATGGTATATCTCTCCATCTGTTTATATCATCTTTAATTTCTTTCATCAGTGTCTTATAGTTTTCTGCATACAGGTCTTTTTTCTCCTTAGGTAGGTTTATTCCTAGCTATTTTATTCTTTCTGTTGCAGTGGTAAATGGGAGTGTTTCCTTAATTTCACTTTCAGATTTTTCATCATTAGTGTATAAGAATGCAAGAGATTTCTGTGCATTAATTTTGTATCCTGCTACTTTACCAAATTCATTGATTAGCTCTAGTAGTTTTCTGGTAGCATCATTAGGATTCTCTATGTATAGTATCATGTCATCTGCAAACAGTGACAGATTTACTTTTTCTTTTCCGATTTGGATTCCTTTTATTTATTTTTCTTCTCTGATTGCTGTGGCTAAAACTTCCAAAATTATGTTGAATAATAGTGGTGAGAGTGGACAACCTTGTCTTGTTCCTGATCTTAGAGGAAATGGTTGAGTTTTTCACCATTGAGAACGATGTTGGCTGTGGGTTTGTCATACATAGCCTTTATTATGTTGAGGTAAGTTCCCTCTATGCCTACATTCTGGAGGGTTTTTATCATAAATGGGTGTTGAATTTTGTCAAAAGCTTTTTCTGCATCTCTTTACATGATCCTATGGGTTTTTTCCTTCAGTTCATTAATATGGTTTATCACATTGATTGATTTGCATACATTGAAGAATCCTTGCATTCCTGGGATAAACCCCACTTGATCATGGTGTATGATCCTTTTAAAACATAAACAAGTTGAAAAGACAACTCTCAGAATGGGAGAAAATATTTGCAAATGAAACAACTGACCAAGGATTAATCTCCAAAATTTACAAGCAGCTCATGCAGCTCAATATCAAAAAAGAAAGAACCCAATGCAAAAATGGGCAGAAGACCTAAACAGACATTTCTCCAAAGAAGATATACAGATTGCCAACAAACACATGAAAGGATGCTCAACATCATTAACCATTAGAGAAATGTAAGTCAAAACTACAATGAGGTATCACCTCACACCAGTCAGAATGTCCATCATCAAAAAATCTACAAACAGTAAATGCTGTAGAGGGTGGGGAGAAAAGGGAACCCTGTTGCACTGTTGGTAGGAATGTAGATTGATACATCCACTATGGAGAATAGTGTGGAGGTTCCTTAAAAACTAAAAATAGAACTACCATATGACCCAGCCACTACTGGGCATATACTCTGAGAAAACCATAATTCAAAAAGAGTCAGGTACTACAATATTCATTGCAGCTCTATTTACAATAGCCAGGACATTGGAAGCAACATAAGTGTCCATTGACAGATGAATGGATAAAGAAGATGTGGCACATATATACAATTTAATATTACTCAGCCATAAAAAGAAATGAAACTGAGTTATTTGTAGTGAGGTGGATGGACCAAGAGTCTGTCATACAGAGTGAAGTAAGTCAGAAGGAGAAAAATAATACCGTATGCTAACATATATATATGGAACCTTAAAAAAAAAAGAAAAATGGTTCTGAAGAACCTAGGGGCAGGACAGGAATAAAGATGCAGACATAGAGAATGGACTTGAGGACACAGAGAAGGGGAAGGGTAAGCTGGGATGAAGTGAGAGAGTGGCATGGACATATATACACTACCAAATATAAGCTAGATAGCTAGTGGGAAGCAGCTGTGTAGCACAGGGAGATCAGCTCAGTGCGTTGTGACCACCTAAAGGGGTGGGATAGGAAGGGTGGAAGGGAGACACAAGAGGGAGTAGATAAAGGGATATATGTATATATATAGCTGATTCACTTTGTTATAAATCAGAAAGTAACACACCATTGTAAAGCAATTATACTCCAATAAAGATGTTAAAAAAATGGGGGGGGGGCTTAAATGTACCAGTTAAAAACAAAAACATATAGAAAATAAAAAATCAACTTAATAATGTTATAAACAACAAAGCAAACAAAAGAATGTTAAAGGAAGGAATTAATAAAAGTAGAATGTAGACACCATAGCAATAATTGAAGGTAAACCTTAAAAAGATAAGATTGATTAATCACAACAAAAGCTGATTCTTTGCAAGAGTAAAGAAGATCTATAAAAAACTGACAAGTCTAATGAAAAACTATATGAGATAAGTTAGGTAAAAAAAATTAACTTTTTTATATGCCAAAAATAAAACATTAAGAGCATACTTAAAAAGTCATACTCACTAGAACAATAAAAGTATAAAGCACAAGGACATAAATCTATGCAAAATGTGCAAGACCTATATGAAGAAAATGAAGAAATTTTACTGTAAGACATAAAAGGAGCCTTGAATAAATGAAGCAATATATCATATTTCAGGGTGAGAAGAGTTCATATTTTAAAAGTTGATTCTCTCAATATAAATCTACAAAGTTAATAAAATTTCAATCACAATCCATGGTTACTTATAGATTTAAACAGAGAATTATTTAGTTTATACAGAATAATAAAAGGTTCAAGTATATCAAAGAAAACTTTACAAATTAAAGCATAATTAATTCGGATCTGTCTCACCAGTTATCAAATTTAGAAATAGAATGATAAATGGACTTAGAAAAAATAAAGGAAAAGACTGAAAGCTTTTATTTAAAATATATTTTTAAACTTCTATATTGAAAAAGTTACTGTAAGCAGAGTTATAAGGTAACTAGGAGAAAATACCAATAACATGCATAATATACAATGGTTTATTATTAAATTTATACAGAGTTCTTTGGAAAAATTATGAAGACAAGATATTAGAAATCTTAAAATAGGACCATTCACAAGAAAAGAAATATATGTGGTTAAGAAATTTAGGCACAATTCATCAATCTCACTAATATAGGAGAATAAGTATTAAAATAAGAAGATGTTATATATTAGATTTAGAATGTTGAAAAGATTGATAGTATTTTTGAAAATGTGGTGAAAAGAGCAAGTTCAGATGCTATCCAGACATATACTCTTTTTGAAGCAATCTGTCAGTGTGTAGCTCTCAAAATATAAAATGCATATACTCCCTGACCTAGAAACCTCACTTCTAGGAATCTCTCCTATCAAAAATCTTGCATTTATACAAAAGTCATATATACTGAGTAATAGCAAAAAAAAAAAAAGAGCAGAGAGGATTTTTTTCAGTTGCCATTTACAGAAGCCCAACTCAATTAGTTTAAGCAAAACATTAACAACAAAAAAAAGGAAAAACCATACCTCCATTAAAAGAAAACAACAGGAGAAAGAAGAAAATTTATATATATGTATATAAATACATACACACATACATATATGTATGTATATGATTATTTATAGATACATATATATATACGTCTATTTATATGTATATGTACGTATATCTATATATAGTTATTCTCAAGACATATTGTTAGAGAACATTTAAAAAACAACTCAAGATGGTGGAGCAGAAGGATGTGCTCTCACTCCCTCTTGCAAGAGCACTGAAATCAAAACTAACTGCTGAACAATCATCGACAGGAAGACTCTGGAACTCACCAAAAAAGATAACCCACATGCAAAGACAAAGAAGAATCCACAATGAGACGGTAGGAGGGGCCCAATCACAATAAAATCAAATCCCATAACTGCTGGGTGGATGACTCACAAACTGGAGAACACATATACCACAGAAGTCCACACACTGGAGTGAAGGTTCTGAGCCCCACGTCAGGTTTCCCAACCTGGGGGTCTGATAACAGGAGGAGGAATTCCTAGAGAATCAGACTTTGAAGGCTAGCGGGATTTGATTACAGGACTACGACAGGACTGGGGGAAACAGAGACTCCACTCTTGGAGGGCACACACAAAGTAGTGTGCACATCGGGACCCAGAGGAAGGAGCAGTGACCCCACAGGAGACTGAACCAGACCTACCTGTTAGTGTTGGAGGGTCTCCTGCAGAGATGGGGGGTGGTTGCGTCTCACTGTGAGTACAAGGACACTGGTAGCAGAGGTTCTGGGAAGCATTCCTTGGCGTGAAACCTCCCAGAGTCCATCATTAGCCCTACCAAAGAGTCCAGGTAAGCTCCAGTGTTGAGTCACCTCAGGCCAAACAAATAAGAGGGAGGGAACCCAGCTCCACCCATCAGCAGAGAAGCAGATTAAAGTTTTAAAGAGCTCTGCCCACCAGAGCAACAACCAGCTCTACCCACCACCAGTCCCTCCCATTAGGAAGCCTGCACAAGCCTCTTAGATAGCCTCATCCACCACAGAGCAGACAGCAGAAGCAAGAAGAACTACAATCCTGTAGCCTGTGGAACAAAAACCACATTCACAGAAAGAATAGACAAGATGAAAAGGTAGAGGGCTATGTACCGATGAAGGAACAAAATAAAACCCCAGAAAAACAACTAAATGAAATAGAGAGAGGCAAACTTCTAGAAAAATAATTCAGAGTAATGATAGTGAAGATGATCCAGGACCTCGAAAAAAGAATGGAGGCAAAGATTGAGAAGATGCAAAAAATGTTTAACAAAGACCTATAAGAATTAAAGAACAAACAAACAGAGATGAACAATACAATAACTGAAATGAAAAATACACTAGAAGGAATCAATAGCAAAATAACTGAGGCAGAGAACGGACAAGTGATGTGGAAGACAAAATGGTGGAATTCACTGCTGCGGAAGAGAATAAAGATAAAAGAAAGAAAAGAAATGAAGACAGCCTAAGAGACATCTGGGACAACATTAAACGCAACAACATTCGCATTATAGGGGTCCCAGAAGGAGAAGAGAGAGAGAAAGGAACTGAGAAAATATTTGAAGAGATTATAGTCAAAAACTTCCCTAACATGGGAAAGGAAATAGCCACCCAAGTCCAGGAAGCGCAGCAAGTCCCATACAGGATAAACCCAAGGAGAAACACGCTGAGACACATAGTAATCAAATTGGCAAAAATAAAAGACAAAGAAAAATAACTGAAAGCAGCAAGGGAAAAATGACCAATAACATACAAGGGAACTCCCATAAGGTTAACAGTTGATTTCTCAGCAGAAACTCTACAAACCAGAAGGGAGTGGCATGACATATTTAAAATGATGAAAGGGAAGAAACTACAACCAACATTACTCTACCCAGCAAGGATCTCATTCAGATTCGATCGAGAAATCAAAAGCTTCACAGACAAGCAAAAGCTAAGAAAATTCAGCACCACCAAACCAGCTCTACAACAAATGCTAAAGGAACTTGTCTAAGTGGGAAACACAAGAGAAGAAAAGGACCTACAAAAACAATCCCAAAACAATTAAGAAAATGGTCATAGGAACATACATATCGATAATCACCTTAAACGTGAATGGATTAAATTCTCCAACCAAAAGACACAGGCTGGTTGAATGGAAACAAAAACAAGACCCATATATATGCTGTCTACAAGAGACCCACGTCAGACCTAGGAACACATATAGACTGAAAGTGAGGGGATAGAAAAAGGTATTCATTGCAAATGGAAATCAAAAGAAACCTGAGTAGCAATACTCATATCAGATAAAATAGACTTTAAAATAAAGGATGTTACAAGAGACAAGGAAGGACACTACAGAATGATCAAGGGAACAATCAAAGAAGAAGACATAAAAAGTATAAATATATATATGCACCCAACATACAAGCACCACAGTACATAAGGCAACTGCTAACAGCTATAAAAGAGGAAATTGACAGTAACACAATAATAGTGGGGGACTTTAACACTTCCACTTACACCAATGGACAGATCATCCAAACAGAAAATTAATAAGGAGACACAAGCTTTAAATGACACAATAGACTACATAGATTTAATTGATATTTATAGGACATTCCATCCAAAAACAGCAGATTACACTTTCTTCTCAAGTGCACATGGAATATCCTCCAGGATAGATCACATCGTGGGTCACAAATCAAGCCTCAGTAAATTGAAGAAAATTCAAATCATATCAAGCATCTTTTTGGACTACACTGTTATGAGATTAGAAATCAATTACAGAGAAAAAGCCTTAAAAAACAAAAAGACATGGAGGCCGAACAATACATTACTAAATAACCAAGAGATCACTGAAGAAATCATAGAGGAAATCAAAAAATACCTAGAGACAAATGACAATGAAAACACAATGATCCAAAACCTATGGGATCCAGCAAAAGCAGTTCTAAGAGGGAAGTTTATAGCAATGCAAGTCTACCACAAGAAACAAGAAAGATCTCAAATAAACAATCTAACCTTACACCTAAAGGACTAGAGAAAGAAGAACAAACATAACCCAAAGTTAGCACAAGGAAAGAAATCATAAATATCAGAGAAGAAATAAATGAAATAGAAACAAAGAAAACAATAGCAAAGATCAATACATCTAAAATCTGGTTTTTTTGAGAAGATAAACAAAATTGATAAACCATTCACCAGACTCATCAAGAAAAAGAGAGAGAGTACTCAAATCAATAAAATTAGAAATGAAAAAGGAGAAGTTACAACAGACACCACAGAAATACAAAGCATCCTAAGAGACTACTACAAGCAACTCTATGCCAATAAAATGGACAACCTGGAAGAAATGGACAAATGCTTAGAAAGGTAAAACCTTCCAAGACTGAACCAGGAAGAAATATAAAATAAAAACAGACCAATTACAAGTACAGAAATTGAAATTGTGATTAAAAATCTTCCAACAAACAAAAGTCTGGGACCAGATGGCTTCACAGGTGAATTCTATCAAACATTTAGAGAAGAGCTAACACACATCCTTCTCAAACTCTTTCAAAAAATTGCAGAGGAAAGAACACTCCCAAACTCATTCTATGAGGCTACCATCACCCTAATACCAAAACCAAAGATACTACGAAAAAAGGAAATTACAGACCAATACCACTGCTGAACACAGATGCAGAAATCCTCAACAAAATACTAGCAAACAGAATCCAACAACACATTAAAAGGATCATACACCATGATCAAGTAGGATTTATCCCAGGGATGCAAAGATTCTTCAATATCCGCAAATCAATCAATGTGATAAACCATATTAACAAACTGAAAAATAAAAACCATATGATCATCTCAATAGATGCAGAAAAAGCTTTTGACAAAATTCAACACTCATTTATGATAAAAACTCTCCAGAAAATGGGCATAGAGGGAACCTACCTCAATATAATAAAGGCCATATATGACAAACCCACAGCAAACATCATTCTCAATGGTGAAAAACTGAAAGCATTTCCTCTAAGATCAGGAACAAGACAAGGATGTCCACTCTCACCACTATTATTCAACATAGTTTTGGAAGTCTTAGCCATGGCAATCAGAGAAGATAAAGAAATAAAAGGAATACAAATTGGAAAACAAGAAGTAAAACTGTCACTGTTTACAGATGACATATGACTATACATAGAGAGTGCTAAAGATGCCACCAGAAAAGTACTAGAGCTAGTCTATGAGTTTTGTAAAGTTGCAGGATACAAAATTAATGCACAGAAATCTCTTGCATTCCTATATGCTAATGATGAAAAATCTGAAAGAGAAATTAAGGAAACACTCCCATTTACCATTGCAGTAAAAAGAGTAAAATACCTAGGAATAAACCTACCTAGCGAGAGAAAAGACCTGTATGCAGAAAACTATAAGACACTGATGAAAAAAATTAAAGATGATACAAACAGATGGAGAGATATACCATGTTCTTGGATTGGAAGAATCAGTATTGTGAAAATGATATACTATACTACCCAAAGCAATCTACAGATTCAATGCAATTCCTAGCAAATTACTATGACATTTTTTACAGAACTAGAACAAAAAATCTTAAAATTTGTATGGAGACACAAAAGACCCCGAATAGCCAAAACAGTCTTGAGGGAAAAAAACAGAGCTGGAGGAATCAGACTCCCTGACTTCAGACTATACTACAAAGCTACCATAATCAAGACAATATGGTACTGGCACAAAAACAGAAATATAGATCAATGGAAAAGGATCGAAAGCCCAGAGATAAACCCACGCACATATGGTCACCTTATCTTTGATAAAGGAGGCAAGAAAATACAGTGGAGAAAAGACAGCCTCTTCAATAAGTGGTTCCGGGAAAACTGCACAGCTACATGTAAAACAAGGAAATTAGAACACTCCCTAACACCATACACAAAAATAAACTCAAAATGGATTAAAGACCTAAATGTAAGGGTAGACACCATCAAACTCTTAGAGGAAGACATAGGAAGAACACTCTTTGACAGCAAGATCCTTTTTGACTCACCTCCTAGTGAGATGGAAATAAAAACAAAAATAAACAAATGGGACCTAATGAAACTTAAAAGCTTTTGCACAGCAAAGGAAGCCATAAACAAGATGAAAAGACAACCCTCAGAATGGGAGAAATATTTGCAAATGAATCAGCGGACAAAGGATTAATCTCCCAAATATATAAACAGCTCATGCAGCTCAATATTAAAAAAAAAAACAACCCAACCCCAAAACGGGCAGAAGACCTAAATAGATATTTCTCCCAAAAAGACATACAGATGGCCAAGAAGCACATGAAAAGCTGCTCAACATCACTAATTATTAGAGAAATGCAAATCAAAACTACAATGAGGTATCATCTCACACCAGTTAGAATGGTCATCATCAGAAAATCTACAAACAACAAATGCTGGAGAGGGTGTGGAGAAAAGGGAACCCTCTTGTACTGTTGGTGGGAATGTAAATTGATACAGCCAGTATGCAGAGGAGTATGGAGGTTCCTTAAAAAACTAAAAATAGAAATACCATATGACCCAGCAATCCCACTACTGCACGTATACCCAGAGAAAACCATAATTCAAAAAGACACATGCATCCCAATGTTCACTGCAGCACTATTTACAATAGCCTGGTCATGGAAGCAAACTAAATGCCCATCAACAGACAAATGGATAAAGAAGATGTGGTACATATATACAATGGAATATTACTTAGCCATGAAAAGGAACGAAATTGGGTCATTGTAGAGACGTGGATGAATCTAGAGACTGTCATACAGAGTGAAGTAAGTCAGAAAGAGAAAAACAAATATCGTATAGTAACGCATATATGTGGAACCTAGAAAAATAGTACAGATGCACCGGTTTGCAGGGCAGAAATTGAGACACAGATGTAGAGAACAAACGTATGGACACCAAGGGGGGAAAGTGTCGGGGATGGGGGGGTGGGGTGTGATGAATTGGGAGATTGGGATTGACATGTATACACTAATATGTATAAAATGGATAACTAATAAGAACCTGCTGTATAAATTAAATAAAATTCAAAAAAATAAATAATTGAAAAACAAGTGGCAGAATAATGCTAGTATAATTGCATCTACTAATAGGAAGCAGCAGAAAGAACAAACACCATGTAAGTGCAGGGTGTGTGCGGGTGTGTGTCTATGCATAGAAAAAGGGCTAGACTCTTACTAGAGGTTACTTTGAAGGAAAAATGGAGGCAATCTTTCAAATTTTTAAATTGTAGTTTACATATTATTAAATTCTTCCCCTACAAAAGTCATAATATTCAAATATGAGGTTTTTTTCATGTAAGAAGAATCACTTAAGGAAGAAATGATGTTATGGTAGCGCAGAAGAAGAAGAAACTAACGCCAGGAAATAATTGCGAATCTGGAGCCTAAGATACAGTCCCTGCCCTTTGGGACGTTAAGGGGGATAAATATTTCTCAGGTGGCCATGACACAAGTATAGAGGTCTGTAAGAGAAGTGAAAACAAATTTTAGGAGAAGTCAGGAGAGAGCTATTCCTTCAAATATGTTACCTAATAATTCATGTTGTTCCACCACTAAATGTTAAGAGGAAAATTCAATTCATTTGAAATCATTTATTCATATCCCTAAACTGAGCAGCATATTGATTTTGATATTCATTTTCACTACATTCAAGAGGCCTTCAGTGTGGAGCCCTTTCCAGTTTGAACTTTGCTCGAATCACCCGCGATTCTACTACCACTCTCTGAATGTAATAAAGCACAGTCCGAGTAGAGGGAGAGGGTCTTCTTGCTCAGTTTAGTTGACTGTAACAAACATTTGTGTGCCAAGTACTGTGCAAGGGCTGGGGAGGGGAAGATGAAAATTCCACGTCTTGATGTGAAGACACTTGAGATCTGCAGGGAGGGCAGAGGCACACGCTGGGCCTGTGCTCAGGGCCCTGTGGGAGGAAGGGGAGCGAGCAGCATTGCACTCAGCAGGGGAAGGAGGGGACTGGCAAAGAATTCCGAGGAGAAGCAGCCATTTAAGGGGAGAACAACAGCAGGATTTACTTGGGGGAACGAGGTGTGGAGGGCAGGTCCATGGGTGTGAGACACGCAGCTGCCTATGGAGAGACGGAATCCACTGTGTCTGGATTGTAAGTAGTAAGAGCGAACGGGGGAAAGAGATGGGTGGAGGTGAGGTCAAAGAGGTCAGACTCTCCAGGGCTTTGAATGGAGAGTTAGAGAATTTACATTTTATACTGGGCGGGATTTGAAGGGTTTTAAATCGCAGAGTTAGATTTACCTTATAAATGGATCTCTCTGGTGTAGGATAAGAGAAGGGAGCAGAGATACCAGTTAGGAAAACACTGGCAAAAGATCCTGATGTCCCGAACTAAAGTGGTAACAGCAGGTAAGGGAAGTAGACATGGGTCTGAGAAACTCTGCCTAGATAGTCAATTTACTAGACTTGACTTGTGAGGATTAAATGTATTTATATATAAAAGGGTCTGAGGGGCTTCCCTGGTGGTGCAGTGGTTGAGAGTCCGCCTGCCGATGCAGGGGACACGGGTTCGCGCCCCAGTCCGGGAAGATCCCACATGCTGCTCTTGGATCTACTATGTTCTCTCTGCTCCTTAGTACTTTCTGCTCTGACTTCTTGGACCATCTTTCCTCTGGTGCCCCTCCCTCTGGTCTCTCCCTCACTCTATTGTTCCTATCACAACACATTTGGAGGGTGTATATGCTTTCTCTGGCTGTGAGCCGCTAGACTGCATGTCTATGTCTCATCTGTATTGTCTTCCCTAGCACCCAGCATACTACCTTACTCAGGGTATTCAAGGCATTTTTGGTGAAGGGTAGGAATCAAAGCCCATAATATCTTACAGTACTATTTTTAGCTCAAAAACATGCCTTTTCGGTAATAAATTCAGTGTGGACACCCATTTTCAAGTTCCTGTCCACAGCTCTTAGTATGTTGTGGGTTAAATCATGTCCTATGTGTTGGTGCTGTGATCTCTTATTCTAAGGTGGAAAATCTATGTCATCCAAGCCTTTGATTTCATCATCAGCAGGTGACACTTCAGAACAGCCCACCATGTTTTAACTTGTGCCCTGGAGAGTGTGGCTCAGCCCTCACAGAACAAACACACTCTCCACAATTTTCAGGCTGATATTCAAAGAACTGAGAAATTCCATTTTCCCTGAGGTAGTTAGAATGGCCCCCTACAGATGTCTACGTCCTAATCCCTGAAACCTGTGAATATGTTACTTTACAGGGCAAAGAGACTTTGAAATTGTAATTGAGGATCTTGCTATGGAGAGATTATCATGGATTATTCAGTCCCAATGTAATTACAAGGGGTTTTATAAAAAGGAAAAAAGGAGGCAGGAGAGGAAGAAAGGAGATTTGACAATAGAAGCAGAGTTCAGAGTGATGTGGGGTCATGAGCCAAGGAATGTGGACAGCCTTGCACACATCTTGCTGGAAAAGGCAAGAAAACAAGATTCTCTCTTAAAGCTTCCAGAAGGACCAGTCGCAAAGGACCTTGCCAGCGCATTTTCAACTTCTCATTCCTGAACTGTAAGAAAAGTAATTTGGGTTGTTTTAAACCAGTAAGTCTGTGGTAATTTGTTACAGCAACAGCAGTGGGAAGCTAATACACTCCCCTAACTCAAATCTCATTGGTACAAACAATATCCAGTTTATTTGTTCCCTTTGATATAGTTCCAATATCTCAAGAACTGCTCTTACATTTCATAGTGTCAGAGTAAGCATGACTCTTCGTTCTTTTTATGATTCTAACCAAGATATGGCTGTAGCATCAGCACAAACAAACCCAATATTATAAATTTCCATCTATTCTTAATATGTTAAGTCAATTTGACCCAAGCCAGTACTCTGAATTTTTGCCAATACTTTTGGAACCATTCTTTGAATGCAAATTCGATAGCAGCTATAATCCTCCCCCCTCCCCCTTTTCTCTAGCTTCCATTTTGTGTTCACTTATTTGTTTACCTGTTTGTTTGTTTTTTCTCCTTAGACTGCACTGAGTGATAAAAGATACTTCCTTAGACCACCAGCATTCAAATCATTTCACACTTTTTGTACCAACAGTTGAAGAATAACTCCGTTGGTCTTTCTAAATAATGCCATTCCCACTTTTTGATGAGCTTAAAAGTGACAAGCTGTTCAACTCATAGACTTTTATATTAGAAGCTTCTCAGACCTAGAAAATTCTGTCCTACGTGGTAAGATATTTATTCTAAATGTACATTGTCCTTACTAAATTGACGCTCTACGCTCATGATCTGGTTTCTCCTGGCAGTTTCGGTATATCTTTATATGCCAATAAAAACCTTTCTTACTGGTTCTTAGGTGAGAAATACGCTCAGTGTCTCAGACATCATCATCAATTGCCAACTTTTCATTAACTTAAAAGTGACACTGTGTTCCAAAACCTGTAAAATTTTAGAGCATAAAATGAAGAGAATGAAAGGAGGCCATGGGATATGTGCTACCTGATGTTCACCTAGGAGCCTGGGGTCCAGCTCAGCCCCTGTCTGGTGCCTGTCGTGAGGCCCTCCTCCCTCCCTCCCTCCCTTTCTCCCTTCCTCCCTTTCTAGAGCCTCCTCTATATGCCTTTCTCAGCAACATGTGCTCTAGTGGCAGACTTCTGTATATCATGCTTCAGCAATACTAGGGCTCAAGTGACAGACTTCAAGCAGGATGCAGCCTTCCTGAGTCTTTCTGCAGACACTCTAGGGGCTGTTTTGTCCACAGACATCAGAGGTGAAACTCTTCTGCATGACAAATCTAAGGCAAGTTTACTAGTCAAAACAAAGTGAAAGGAGTCAATAAGGACATGAAAAGGTGATCAACATCATTAGGAAAATCCAAATCAAAACCACAATGACACACCACTTTCCACCCATTAGGAGAGCTATAATTTAAAAAATAGAGGGTAACAAGTAATCGGCAAGGATGTGAAGAAATTGGACCTCCATAAGCTGCTGGCTAGAAAGTAAAATGATACAACTGCTTTAACAACAGTCTAGCACTTCCTCAAAAGTTTACACATAGAGTTGTCACATGACCCAGCAGTTCTGCTCCTAGGTACACGGCCAAGAGAAATGAAAACTTATGTCCATGCAAAAACTTCTGTATGAATGTTCATAGCAGCATTATTCATAATAGCCCCAAAGTCAAAACAACCTAAATGTCTATTCACTGATGAATGAATATATGAATAAATATATGACTAATATATGGTATATCCATATAATGGAATATTATTCAGCCATGAAAAGGAATGAAGTACTAATACATGTGACGGCATGGATGAATCTAGAAAACATGCTAAAAGAAGCCAGTCACAAAGGACCACATATTGTATGATTCCATTTATGTGGAATATCCAAAGTAAGCAAATTCATAGAGACAGAAAGTGGATTAGTGGTTTCCTAGGGCTAGAGGGGGTTGAGGACCTGAGGGATGACACTTAAGGGGTATGGGGTTTCATTTTGGGGTGATGAAAATACGCTAAAATTAATTATGGTGATGGCTGTACAACTCCCAATGTACTAAAAGCCGCTGCATCATACACTTTAAATGAGTGAATTATATAGCATGTCAATTATATCTTAACAAACCTGTTTTATAAAAAAGAAGTGGAACAAATGAATATTTCCCACCAGATTGCATCCTGAGCTGCATCACTGGTTGCATAACCCATACTACCTCCTCCACCAGCTCTCCCTCTGTCTCCACCTCCTCTTTACTTAGGACCAACAGAATCAAAACCAGCAGCAGCTCCTGAGACACAGTGCCAAGCTGGCCAGAATTTTGTATGTTTTGTTTGTGAAATAATGAATGGCAGGGGGCATTTGCTTAATCCTTCTGGCTTCTTCCTGAGAAGTCCTGCCAGAGCCCAACTGCATATCATTTTTCATTATTTCCAAGGGGATGTTCACCTTAAATATTTATTTCCGTTACCTTCCACGTATGCTCTAAGGCTTCACTCCACTATGTCAACATTCATGCCTATTTACTTCTGTTGATTTCTAGTCATTTCTCCAGGGCCTGCCTTCCACAGAGAGGTGACAGCTGATTGCCTTTATGACATTATCTGAGTGTTGTCTGAGCTAAGCCTCCTTAGCCAAATTGTCTCCAGCCTCCCCTTTTCACTAGCTAATCCTCCTGTCTTGGACCTAAAACCCCCATTATTAGCCTCTCCTTTGGGATAAGGCACAGAAGTCCTCCTTGAACTATAAATGTGCCTTGGAAAGGAAAGCATCATTATATACCCACATATATTTTTCCCAATACAGAGTCAAACACAACAGTTGCTCAATAATGTTTTTCAAGAATGGGTTGGGAAGGTCTGGGGCAAGCAGCACAGTCTAGGAAGAGTTTGCTGTGTTGATAACCTCAGCACTGGGAAGATGCACAGAGCCAGGGAAAGCCTCAGGGCAATGAACATCTGTTTATGTGGGTCACTGAAAGAGAGAAAAGGACCATTAATGGAAAGGTGAAGTTTTAGTGTAAGAGATCTTTCACTTAATTTACACTTTTGCCTGGGATAGCCCCAGACTCCTTTTTACCCTGGGACAAGAGTCTTCTTTCTTTATTCCATCTTAATGCAATATTATTCTACTACTATTGAAATTCTGTCATATTTCAGTGATAGTAAAATTAGCCTCTCTCTCCCCTTGGGTATACATCGGCTAGTAAAGATTTGCAAGAGCCCCAAGATTCAATAGGGTGCAGGGGACTACCTAATGAAACCAGAAGACCATTCTTATCTCAAGGGCTCCATTCCCAAGGGCCTCAGCAACATTCTGAAGTTTATTGGCATATGAGGTGTCAAATAAAACTCACGTCTCATATACAGCACATTATTAAATAATGATTACGTCTCAGAGTAGGAGCTGAACGCGTTTCATTTTTTCCTCTGCTGTTAAACAAAGAGGGTTGCCCTCAGCGGCTATTGACAAGTACAAACAGTCAAATCAACACTGTGCCTGGCTCTGAAATTATGCGGCACCTCTTCTCCCCAGGCACAAGCTGCTCCATATGTCCATTTTAAAATCATGTCTGATTGTTAAGATCAGCAAAGGGGAAATATTCATGATTGTGCAGTCTACAGCCCTCCGTTCTGAGCTCTGTTTTCAGTGTTTTTAATATACGGTGCGGCATTTCAAGCAATGTACAGACAGAGGGACTAGCTCTGCTTCTCTACATCTAAACTTCTTGAAGTCTTTGCCTCTTTGGAAATGAAATTCTCAACTTAGGCTGACTGAGTCTTGCCAGTTTAGACTGTACTTGGATCTACTTATAAAGTGAAGAATGACCACCCTGTGGTGTCAATAATTGATGACATAAGACAGCTCTAGTTTGATTACATGTCTAAATATTATCCTGAGTTTTTCAATAATAGTTTTGGCTGTCCATTTTTTTGCCTAAGTATGCTAATTAGCACATCACTACCTAAAATAACAATGCTTCTATTAGGTACCAGAAAATATTTAGCCCCATTATCTGATAGAGAATTGCTTTCTGTTTAGTAGGACTATGGTGTAATGATACCACCTCCTTGCTGGTCATGTTGGGTTTCAAATGTGAAATTACAAGATAAGAGAGAAGTACTAGAAGCTTCTGATCTATCACTGAACAAGGCCACACCTGAAATATGCTAGAAAAAAATGATCGTGGCATGATCCTATTAAAAGGCTTTCCAGGGCTTCCCTGGTGGCACAGTTGTTGAGAGTCTGCCTGCCGATGCAGGGGACACGGGTTCGTGCCCTGGTCCGGGAAGATCCCACATGCCGCAGAGCGGCTGGGCCCGTGAGTCATGGCCGCTAAGCCTGCGCATCCGGAGCCTGTGCTCCGCAACGGGAGAGGCCACAACAGTGAGAGGCCCGCGTACCGCAAAAAAAAAAAAAGGCTTTCCATATCAGAATACATTACTACAGTCTAAATCTTTTAAAAATATCAATATTAATAGTACTACTTAATAGTTTAGAGACACTCAAGTTGTGAATATAACTCCAGCAACAGCAAAAGCTCACTGTAATATGATCTATTATGCCACTGAGCACAGTTATGTTAGGTTCTGTCAACTCTAAGACTCCACACAATGAAGGCCCAAGATATCATGGTGTTACCCTCGAACACAAACATCTAAATGTTCCTCAAACATCCATTTCTGGGTTTCCTATGCTATCTGCATGTTTGATCTGTATTTACATTTCTGTATAATTCAATAAACAGGTTACTTTCTTGTAGTATAAATGTATAAATGCTCACACTAAATAGTGAAGCCACACTGAATATTAATTCATTTATTCCCCCAGACATTCAGTCAATACTGTAGTGGGTTGAATTGTGACCCTCCAAAATTATGTCCATCTGGAACCTCAGAATGTGACCTTATATAAAATAAGGATCTTTGCAAATGTAATTAAGGCACCATTGAATGGCTTCTCCACTGGCAACTCCTGCTTGCCGATAGTCTTTGATGGGCCAGTTATTCTTTCCGCCCCACTTCCTTGAATTCTTCTGCTGGCTTCATTTATTTTACTGTATAGAGCTTAAAGCATACTTAACTTCATGTCTGTTTCATGTTATCTGGCCTGTAAGTGTAATTTAAATTTTGTCTATGCTCAGATACAGATTCAAATGTTTTAGCTGAGAATGTATATTTTTTTAACATAACCATATTAATATTCCTACATTCTGTCCTAAACATTAGAAATATCACAATATTATTCACTCACTATTTTTCATTCATTAACTTTTGCTTGCTTGTGTTATGGTGGGAAGAACACAAGTTTATTGTAAAAAAAAAAAAGAGCTAGGTTTGGAGCTATTGTGGTGTTGGGCAAGTTATCTAACCTTTACTGGCCTCAGTTTCTTCTGTACAATGGTGTTATAGATTGAATTGTGCCCTCCTAAAATTCATGTGTTGAAGTCCTAACCTCCAGTACCTCAGAATGTGAACTTATTTGGAAATAAAGTCTTTACAGGGGTAATCAAGTTAAAATGATTTACTAGGGCCCATTTAGGTGGGCCCTAGTACAATGTAACTGGTACCCTTATAAAAAGGGGAAATGTGGACACAGAGGTAAGCATAGAAGGTAGGCGATGTGAAGAGACATAGGGAAAAAAAAAAGCCATCTACAAGCCAAAGAGAAAGAGCTGGAAGAGATCCTTCCTTTGAAGTCCTCCAACACCCTAATTTTGGACTTGTAGCCTCTAGAACTATGAAACAAGAAATTTCTGTTGTTTAAGCCACCCACTTTGTGGTAATTTGGTATGATAGCCCTAGAAAACTAATACTAATGGCAATAATAATACTTACCTCAAAAGGTTATTTGAGAAGATTAATGTGTCAGACATTGCTGGTCACTTCCCCAAAGACCATCACCTTTTCTTACTTGCTAACAGAACTCTGATTTTTCTTTAGGTATCAGGAAGATATCCCTTGATCTCAGAAATGTGGATGCAATCCTTGGAATAGGGTGAGCATGTGACGCAGCTATGGCTAAGGAGATGTGAGGGGAAACTGCTGGGGGAGGGGTTCTGAGAACGATCCTGTTCCTGGATAAGAGAGTCACAGGTGGAGAAACACTGCCCTTTGTCTCAAGGCCTGGAAGTGGATCGTGGGAGTATGTGATGCTTAACACTGACATTTCAGAATGCAGGAATGCTGGGGAGGGCACAAGTATCAGAGAGATGCTGAAATGATCAGGAGCTCTGATTTCATTGATTGGCTGAATCAACTTCAGCAGCTCCCTATCTTCAGTCTGCTTGTTATATGAGGAAAAGAAACTTCTACTGTTTGGGCATCTGAGCCAGGGATTCTCAAACTGAAGCAACAGGGCTGCTATTTCATAGTATGCACTCATTAAACGTGGGCCGCCTTTCCCCTTTGTTCTCCTGTTGAAGCCTCCGTAGCTTTGTTCCCCATTCTCCATCTTGAGGTTTACTCATTTAGGGTACCTGGATATCCTGCTTCTCAATCTTTGGTTTCATTAATTTGGAAAAATTGTATTTAGCTTGTCCATAAGCATATTTTTTCTTTTCTTTTCCTTTACTCACCTCATAAAATTTGCTTCCTTCAGTCAATTTTCCCTAAACTGATTCTCTTTCTGTTTCAGCTCAACAAAATGATTTCGTCTCCCTGGTGTTTGTGTGACTTAGAGCATGATCTCTTGGGATAAGGACCTTGCCTTTTGAAAGATTTGCCTTATAAAGCATCATGTATACATCTGGGGATTTACAAGTTATAGATGGAGCATGCCCAGGGCTTTGGGAGTGCCTGCAGTAGAGAATGGATGGGAAAGAGGCTGGAATCATCGAACAGGCTCTGGCCTTTTCCACCAGGAGGTCAGTAGTTTAATTTGGCCCAAGGTAATAGCAAGCAGAAATCCAAATGAGAAATGGCTTGGATGAGGAAGCAGGGAGGAAAAGAAAAGGAGTGCATTTTAAACTAATTTCCATTTAATACATTACTGCCAACACTAGAACAAGGGGAAAAGAGAAAAATATGTGTCTTCCTCCTCCTCCTGGGGTCCTCCCCCCACTACCTTAGTAGTAATCACTGCGTATTATTCCAGGAAAGGTTTATGATTACGTGCCATGTATAATTAGAGCTAATGTGTACTAGTATTGCATTTTTATTTTGTATAAATGGGTTCACTGTAAATACTATTCTGCAACCTGTTCCTTTACTTCAAAATATATCTTGGATATTTTCCCACATCTATATACATTCCATAAAAGATGAGTAAAAGATGCCTGAGTAAAAGATGAAATTACTTTCCTAAAATTATCCTTCAGGAAAGAAGGATAATTATTTTGGAGTTCTTACAATGTCTCTCAGATCATGGAGAGCTTTCCTCATTACTTAATTTTTTAATTTAATTTTAATTTTATATTGGAGTATAGTTGATTTACAATGTTGTGTTAATTTCAGGTGTACAGCAAAGTGATTCAGTTATACATATACATATAACCATTCTTTTTCAGATTTTTTTTCCATACAGGTTATTGCAGAATATTGAGTAGACTTTCCTGTGCTATACAGTAGATCCATGTTTATTATCAATTTTATATATAGTAGTGTGTATATGTTGTTAATCCCAAACTCATTTATCCCTCCCTCTGCCACATTTCCCCTTTGGTAACCATAAGTTTGTTTTCTCATTACTTAATTTTGAACAAAAGATTGTTTTTTGGGAAAGATGCATCAGCCTAAAACAACCTCGTTCAACCGTAATTCTGAATGTTTATTGAGGTTTCCTGATGGAATTGCTTAAAAGGGGGGTAAAGAAATTGATCAATTGATCAGATTAGTTTTTATTCCTGAGTGTAAGAACTCAAAATTTCAAGCTTGACATTGTGTAAACAAGCCTTTCAAAGATCTTTCAATAAACAACAGAATAAGTAGTTGCACTGTGAAACCTCACATATACCCTTACAGAATGAGTGGTAGTAAAACAATTTTCCTGATGTTATGTGAACGGGGACTTGTGGTTTAGGATAAAATTTCTAGTGAGAGCGTCATATGTGGGCCAACAAATGTTGCATCTCAAGTAACAGATGGAAATAAGTGAAACGTACTCTGAAATTATATGTTAGATGGCACAGAAAGGAATCCAGTTTGTTTAATATTTAAATAATTTAAATAATACTGATTCTAGAAATGCAGAAAGTGGGAACATTTCCAAAGCAATTATGTGATCTTAAATGTGAATGTGTAATTAGATTAAAAAATTAAATATAAGTAGACATTTGACTATTCCATTTATAACAGTAAAAGCATATACATTTTAAGTAACCAAAGCCTTTAAAAAAGAAGCCTCACATTGAAGAATATGAGACTGCTTTCTATTTTAGGCAACTTTCTATGAGAGCATAATGGAAGATCTACTCCATTCTTGAGGGCTGCCTGGTATTCCGTAACAGAGGTACACCATGGTTTATTTTGCCAGTTTTCTATGACGGCCATTTATATTTTATGTTCTGCAATTACAAACAAGATTGCAATCAGTTTCCTCAAATGTGTCTTCATGCACCCTTGCAAAAATGTCTATGGAATAAATTCCTCCACGTGTAATTTCTGGGTCAATTTATATTATAGTTGAATAGAGTTTTCTATTCCTCCTTTATTTTCTTTCTTCCTCACAAGGAGGAGTTCTATTAGTATAGTGCATTTGTGTCACACTGTATGTGGCGGTCAAAATCAGCAAGGGAAATGCTTTATTATCTTATATATTTTCACTCTGAAGTCCGTAGGGCCCCTTCCCCTCCATTAAGCCCAGCACACAGCAGGATCCCACTAGGGGAGGACCTAACAGAACTGAGACTCTGGGAGCTGCAAATCTGGAGAATGACTCAAAAGATAAAAAGACCATCTGATGAGGGAAAAACCATGGAAAGAGGAGGTAAGAGAGGACATAGAAAAGGAGATTAGAGCAGAGGCTCTCTGGTTTTCATCTGAGCTGAACTCTGTGTAGTCTGATAAGGGAGCTGAGAGGCTAGAAAACATATCCTCTGGGTTTTGTGTACATTTTATTTCCAGTAATGGGACTCTACCTTCACACTCTACCAGATATTATGAACATTACTAAGAGGTGATCATAAATATTGCCAAAATGCCCTCCAGAAAAGCGGTTTCAAATTCCTCCCCCACCTAAAGTTTTTCCCTAAACCCTCATCAATGTTTTCTATCATCAAACTTTTAAATTATTGCCAATTAGTGAAAAATAATATCTCAGTGGTACTTCTTTATATATGTTTAAGCATCTTTTCTTGATCATTGACCAATTCTATGTCTTCTTTGCCTATTTTTTTTTTTTTGGCTCCAGTTGTTTATATTTTTTCTTATTGATATGTAAAGAGCTTGTTGCATATTAAGGAAATTAATCCTTTATCTGTTAAGTGGGGCAAATTACTCCATCTGTTATTAATCTTTTTATGTTGTTTAATTAATCAATATTGCTATCCAGAAGATTTATATTCTTAAGTAATCAAATTCATCAATTGCTTTTCTTACAGATTCTGTTGTGAAGTGCTGTTATATTTTAATGCCAGCTGGTTAATGTATCAGAACACAGAAAAGCAGTCAGAATCTCATTCTAGCCACTTACCAGGAAAGCAATTTTGGACAAGTCACATAAACTTCAGTAATTTTCTACCTCTACAGAGAGGAAACTTTATCATCTGTCTCCCTCTGTTTTTCTCTGCTGTCCTGAGAACTGAATGAGGCAAAGTTTATCAAAGGCTCTCCACCCTACACAGTGTTCATGAATGGTAAAGTAGTTTAGATCTGCAAATGAAGGAGGAAATGTGACAGATTTTCAGAAACTGAATTCCTCAAAAATAAACACTTGAAATAGGAAAAAGTAATTCACATTTGTGGAATCAACTATATAAATTTCAAGCAAGGCAAAGAGAGGATTTTATGAAAGCTTCTTTCTATTGTTGATCAAAGCGCCACCAAACCATCCCAGATACTGTAAGCTATCAGAGCATCTTAATGACCCTCACATTCAGAAAGTTCCTTCAAGTGTCTTCAGTCATGGAGACTGGTGGTTAGGAAAAACCTAACCAGTTACTCTTTTTTTTAAATTTATTTTTTAAAAATTAAATTTTTTATATAATTTTAAAGGTTACTTTCCATTTACAGTTATTACAAAATATTGGCTATCTTCCCCATTTTGTACAATATATCCTTGAGCCTATCTTACATCCAATAATTTGTGCCTCCCACTTTCCCACCTCTATATTGTAACACCCCCCACACACAGTGGTAACCACCAGTCTGTTCTCTGTATCTGTGAGTTTGCTTCTTTTTTGTTATATTCACTAGTTTGTTCTACTTTTTAGATTCCACACATAAGTGATATCATACAGTATTTGTCTTTCTCTGTCTGACATTTCAATTAGCATAATGCCCTCCAAGTCCGTCCATGTTGCTGCAAATGGCATTATTCCATTCCTTTTTATGGCTGAGAGTATTCCATTGTGTGTGTGTGTGTGTGTGTGTGTGTGTGTGTGTGTGTGTACACCACATCTTCTTTACCCATTCATCTGTTGATGGACACTTAAGACACTAACCCACTAACCACTTACTCTTCATATCGTAGGGGTTCTAACCAATTGAGAACAGAAAGAACAAGCCATTTGGTGATTACAGTAGAGCATCAGCTTTATGGGTGATAGAAAGCATTGGAGAATGTGGAAGGACTTCTTACCACCTTCTCTTGGGACCTCACTGCTCTGACTTGGCCACCAGGTACAAGCAGAAATGCAGAGACCAAGAGGGCAGCGCCCTGGTTGGGCTGCCAGAAGCAGCTCTTGTGTGGCCCGTTTGCTGCATGGAGTCACAGGGGCAAAGCCCTCAGAGTGCGACAGACTGGTGCACAGGGCATGAGAGAGCTCAGCCAAAGGGTCTGTGTTGTCGTCTTGCCCTTGACCAGCCTGGTCAAAGACACTCAGGCTTTCTGCATTCTCCCCTTTCAGATAAGGCCCTCCCTTGGGGAGAGTGAGGACACTGAGAGAGAGGAAAGAAGGGTCATTTTTTAAAAATATTGCCCACGTTGAAGAGGTGCTGATAGGAACTCCCTTGTCTTCTACTGGAAACATGAAGGAGAGACAGAGATCAGTATTCATCCCCTAAGATTATGGGCTTTGATGTGGATGATCTTGGCTTTGAATCTACTGACCCTAGCTGGGTACCATTAGGCAAGTTACTTAAATTCTCTGACTCCTAGCTGCCTCCTCTCTAACCTGGGACATGAATGCCTACCTGCTGGGTAGGGGGAGAATTCAAGAGACAACACATATAAGGCTATTAGCAGAGTAACTGGAGCAGAATGTGAACTCAATAAATGTTAGTTTTCTTTCTGTATCACCTAAATCTTTTACAAGGATCAGGCTTAGTTTTGTTCCTTCACCTCAGTGAAGGCAAACAGTCACAGATTAACCTCCCATCCATGGTTTGGCTTCATGCTTTTGAGGCTAAACAATACCATTTCTTTTATCTTTTTCCACCTGGGCCCAAATGTTCCAGTCTTGGACATTACCATGGCCCTCTTCAGAACTCTCCTCTATTCTGCTTCATTTCTCTTAATTTATGGAGCAGTAGACTGGATGATGGCTCTGCTCCCAATAGGCTCAGGTTCAACAGACTTTCTTCCTCTGTCCCCCCTCCCCCTCAAAAGCTGCCCACAGTTATACCTCATTCCCCTCTAGGAACTGGAGAGTCCCTTTCTTTGAATTTCTGTGCTGTCAATGACTCCTCATTTCCTGCCATCCCAATATTGTAGCTCCCCCTTCCTCACTCTTGAATCCTGAATTAGGGTTATTAATACTCCTGACTAGGTCCCCTGAAGAAAGCAGACCATCTGGCACCTTTGGTAAGGTTCCAAATTGTGATTGTTAAAAACGAATCCCCCCAAATAAATTAAAACTAAAGAACTAGTACCAAACTTTTCCGTTTCTTCAGGCATGTGAAGAAGGCAGATGGCAGAAGGGCTCCAGCACTGGAGAAAGCTCCCACCTGAGGCCACAGAGCAGTCAGCTTTCAAGGGCAGTGACTTCAGGATGCGGACATATGGAGAGGTCATTTGTTTCTCATTTACCCAACAGATAAGAATATGGAAATAGTCTCAGTCCATTTGTTTGATGGGCCTCCTAAGTCAGTAATAAACAAATCGATACAATTAGTTTTGGCTCATCATCATTAAGGAAACTTCACTGTTGGGACACAATTTAATTATACCTCTTGCTTCACAGGAAAGGAAAGCTCTCGAGGCAGGTGGTTTCTCTTGGGGTTGTAGCAATGTGGTCGGGAGTGGAGTGGCTCAGTGGCAGTGTCTTTGTGACTCCTTGAGAGTGGTGTGCCTGTGTAAGGCACAGCTGGGGTCTGCCCAGGGTTGTTCTAAGTGCTCCTGCTACAAGTTCTTGGGAATTTATCTGAGCAAATCTGCATTCTGTGTGAAGCTCAGATATAACAATGCTAACAAATTGAAACAATGCATAAAGATTAAAATAAGGATGTCTAATCCAGAAATGAAATCAAACCAGAAGCCAGAATGCCTGGTGTGGGTTCTCCATGTCCCTCTGCGATAGTGACAGCATTACAGAGCTGCGTTCTGCTTCAGCTTTTCCAGCTAAGTCTCTGGCACATTGTGACTAACAAGCAGCTAATACTCTGTAAGTGAGACCTGTGGACTCAGTGTTGCTGGTACAAAGCACTCTTTGGACCACAGTTGATGCTCCATGGGCTTAAAGATTTGAATAGCACCTGTCTACGTCCCAGACGGATGGTTGCATATGGAGAGAGGAACCGTTTCACATCTTTCCACTTCCTCCTCTCACTTCCAAGTAGAACTCATTCTTAAACCTAAAGGGAGGACTGTCCAATTAGAAGAGTTGAAATTTTGATTTGGAAGTGATCTTAGACATACCAGTGTGGCCAACATTCAAAGTTTCAAAATAGGAAACTAAGGCACAGAGTAGTTAACTTATTTGCCTAGGTTACCCAGCTTGATGTGAAGAGTTTGGTACTTGAATCTAAAGCTCAATTGGAGGGCTCCCTCTGCTACATCTTAACAGCAAGTCCCTATTTCCAAAATTCCCTGCAAAGGAAGACTCTCAAATAACAAAACTTGTTGAAAGTTTAACTTACTATCTCAACTTGTAGTACTTTCCCACTGGGTTCCACAGAGATCATCAATGGAGAAAAATCATTTGTCTAAGATTATGTGGCTTCTAAGCCAGTAATCAATTAAATATATATGTTTGGAGTTGATTTTATTTCTCTTTCCTTTTCAAAGTCCAGTGAGATACATGTTGATTTAAAAATCCATATTTAAACACATGGAAGGGTTCTACAACTAGATATTACAACTCGGATGTGAGTTACCTAGGCTAGCCTCCTGACCTTTATCAGACTGTGACGAAAGTGAGAAATAACTTTTTTTCTTAAGCTAGCATAATACAAGGGTTGATTGTTATAGGACATAGCATTACTTACCCTGACAAATACATGAAATCTTTCACACCATTGGCAGCCATAGCATACATTCCAGCCAGAGCAAGAAATTCCCCCCTTAAGCACCTAATTCATATGCAACAAGATTATGACAAGGATATGTAATTTTTATCACTCTTCTCTAATAATAGTAAAATTCAATCTTTCTATTATTCTCTCCATTTTCTAATACCAGTAAAAATGTGTATTAAGTAAGTACCTAGCACACGCACACAGTGTGCACTCTGTGAAGGTTAATCTTAAATGTCAACTTGACTGGGTCACAGGGTGCCCAAACATTTGGTTGAACATGAATCGATAGACTGGGTAAAGCAGATTGCCCACTCTAATGTGGGTGGGCCCCACCCTATCAGTAGAAGGCTGGGATAGAAATAAAAGACTGATCTTCCCCTGAGTAAGAAGAAACTTTCCCTGCCTGACCGCTTTGAGCTGGGACATTGGTTTTTTTCCTGCCTGTGGACTCAACATTGGCTCTTCTTGGGCCTTGGGCCTGTAGGCCCTTGGACTGGACTACATCATTAGCTCCCCTGGGTCTCCAGTTTCCAACTGCAGATCTTGGAACTTAGCCTCCATGCCAGGAGAGCCAATGCCTTAAAATAAATCATATATGTATATATTTATATATGTATGTATCTATTCTATCCTTTTGGTTCTGTTTCTCTGAAGAACTGTAATACACACCCAATGAGTGTTTGTAAATGAACGAATGGATTAGAAAACTTAATTCAAGAGACTTGATAATACCAAAATTTCTTCCAAGAAAAAATGCAAATTTACTTAAAAACAGGATTCTCCATTAGAATGTCAGAAATGAGATTTCTAGATATTTAAGGTGGTATAGATTCTAGAAAACACAGGATGTGGTTAAGATATCATTTAGGTCTCAAAATGGATAGGAAATGTATTAGGAAAATGGAACAAGAAACACGTTCAGAAATCCTACTACCAAGATTGAGTCAAGGTTGTGATAAACACCAAGACATTTTCACAGATATTCTACTATTTGAAAAATGTCATAAAGTTGCAGAGATTTACAGAGATATGAGCATAGACCCTACTAAGAGCCTGAGCAGAGATGAGAAAGGAGCTCTGATGAGAAAGGGGAACTAATCTGGAGGTGTGCGACATATACATGAAACTGCTCATATCCTCTGAGGAAATGGCCCTGCACATATGTAACATTTTCAGATTGTGGAGATTCTTGATAAGTTTGTTGATATCAATTTGAAAAAGTTCTGAATGACCAAATTCAATACCTCTTCTTCTTTAAAGCACATGTTAAAAGGACAATGTGGACCAAATAAATAAATCAATACATATTAAACATGTTTTGAGATCAGAATAAACTGTATAATAAAAAGACAGAAGTCATACCAATGTCTGCACTGTCTTTTACTCTGAAGAGCTGAAAACACACCTCTATATGTTACCTCATTTAAAGCAGGAAGACAGGCATTCCTTTCAGACAGTCCAAGAAGGCTTACATTTTAGAAAACTAGAAGCTGTCAAACTAACAGGGCACATTTGAGAAATAATCAAAGTCAGTAATCAGTACATTGAGATCTTAACATAAAATCAGGAGCAAAGGATACGCTTGAGCAGAGACACCAGAGCTGAAGAGATGACAGGGGTAGTTTTCGTGTCTTTCTTTCAAACCAAGATCACCTTTCTACTTCTGGTATCCCCTAAATTCCCTTGTCGTACAAGTCCCACTCCAAATGCTATTTTTTAGTTTTAGTCCCCTCATCAGGTTTTCTAGGTGTGCCCTGAGGCCACGTCTTTTGGACTTTGCCAACTCTACACGGCAGCATCTACCTCTCCAGCCACTTGAAATACTTCCAGCACAAATTGTTTATTCTTTACTTCCAAAGACAGCATTCAGTTCTTTTTTTTGTTTGTTTTGTTTTGTTTTGTTTTTCGGCATGCGGGCCTCTCACTGTTGTGGCCTCTCCCGTTGCAGAGCACAGGCTCCGGACGGGCAGGCTCAGCGGCCATGGCTCACGGGCCCAGCTGCTCCGCGGCACGTGGGACTGCGCCACCAGGGAAGCCCCCAGTATTCAGTTTTGAAAGGTTACTGAATGGTATAAGCAATTGTAAAAAAAAAAAAAAAAAGAATCTAGGGCTTCCCTGGTGGCGCAGTGGTTGAGAGTCTGCCTGCCGATGCAGGGGACACGGGTTCGTGCCCCGGTCTGGGAGGATCCCACGTGCCGCAGAGCGGCTGGGCCCGTGAGCCATGGCCGCTGAGCCTGCCCGTCCGGAGCCTGTGCTCTGCAACGGGAGAGGAAAAAGAATCTAAAATTGAACTTAACAGGGAGTAAAATGATTTATAAATGTAGGTCTAGTGGTACTTTAAAAATAAGTCAACAAACGTAAGAAGATGTCAACTCTCTGTTCTGTATCCCTCACTCATCCCTTTGCAGGCCCAACCCTTGGAGTGAAGAAAGGGTGTAGGGTTAGAGGCAATTCAGACAATCCCAGGGCCCCAGGAGATGACCTCTCCTTGCAGGAGAATCAGCTAGTTGATAGAACAGGTGATGAAACATGGCTTATGAATGACATTACCCTGCAACAGATCTGCAGTATCCCAAACTTCCAAACCCATGTGCTTATTAGTCTTACGTATTTATTTAACCTCCACGTTTCCCCTTTATTCATTCTCTTATTTTGAGTCCATCTAGATTCCTGCTCAGTACTTCCCTCAGGGTGGCTTATACTGTATGCTAAGTAGTCCTATACCATAGCCTACTTCCATGCTCAAGTTAGCTTTGCATAACTACTTCCTTGCGTTACCACGGTGTTATAACATGAAGGGTAGCTTGGTTTCCTAAGACATTTTATATGGCATGGGTGGGGTTCAGTGTTGGTGCTAAGCTACTGCTGACCAGTTTTCTTTCAAACCACATTAAGTTTTTATCATCAAATAACCAGATACCTAATTTGCAATAATAGATAATGTTTTTTCTTCTTAATTTTTATTAAGCTCATATTTTTTGGTCTGCTTTTTTGTTTCTTTTTTGATGTAAGCCTATTTTTCTCACTCAAGCCTACTTATTCTAAAGCATCATTAAATCTACTACTTTATTTTACTTCTCATTAATTGTGTGTTTTATTTATCCAGTGTAAGGCTCTCTTGGTAATTTTGTTGGCCTAAAGAACATCAATAAAATTATTCTTGTTCATTAACTCACTGGGCCTCCAGTCCATTCTTAGAAGGGCAACAGGTTAACTCACTGTCAGGGAAAGAGCAAAGATCATGGAGTGAGAAAACCTAACTAGCCACCGTGTAGGTTACTAACTTCTGTGAACCTTAGTTTACTCATCTGTCAAACAGGAAAAATAATATATGCTGCAAACGCCATGGGACAGTGTACATTAAATTGTATATTCATATCAGGATGTTAAATTGGAAGTTTTGGCTGAATACTCCGCTTTCATAGATAATAGACGTCAAAGTGATTTATCAGACAGACCAGTCTGCAGGATTTGAAAAGGAGACAACTAAAACCAATTACATGATCTTAAGCAGGTCAACTACACAGAATATAAGAGGCTTAGGACAGGAAAGAATGAGTGGGAACTTCAGCATGAGCTATGCTGTGAGGTCCCTTCCCCAAAGGGGTGTTTATCCCTTCACAGCCAATCAAGTGAAAGGGACTTTCACAGGACCTCTTGGAAATTTGGTATCTGTCCTCTGCAGCACAGGAGATGTAGTGGAACTGGCGTCTAACATTCAGTGGCAATAATGAGTTGAAAAGTGTCTCCCAGAGTTTCTTGGGACAAAAGTTGTGTGAGTGTGTGCCTTAGATTAAACATAGGCCACGTAAGCAAGGGAACCAGAATGAGGTTGTGTTAGCTCCATTCCGTCCCTGAGATGGGAAAACTCATCAAATAGAGGCTGGGGGTGGGCCTCTTATCCACCCCGCTCCAGTTCCTTGGGACTATGGAAGGAGTAAGGAAGTAGTCAGAGGAAAATGAATCATCGCCTATATCAAGAGAACAGCGCAGTTGGGAAATTCCCGGCACTGAGGGTAGAAGGGGGATTCCAAAGAAGCCAGGAAAGTGTTCAATGAGAAAAAGTGTTTTAATATAGGCCAGGCCCAGAGAGCATGAGGCCAGCCCACAGCAGAACTGGCCATGCAAGAGCTTGCCTCTCCTCCTTACCTCTTGCTCCAATTCCAAATGGTCTATAAATAGCAGCTAGCTAGTGCAGAGAGAAGCAAGAGAGGAAAAAGGAACCAAATGCATCCCATTTCCAGGCTGTGGGCCCACTGGGAAGAGAAAGAATAGCTATAATTTTGAATGAAATTAGGTTTGACTGTTACATGGGACTGGACATCTCAAGTACCAAATTGTGACAGTATTTTGCTGCTTAAAGTGACCAGAATATTTTTATTTCTTAAAAGGTATCAGAAAACCCATGGGTATATCCAAGTTGAGGTTTCATCTGGCAGCAGAGGAAAAACTGAAAATAAAGAGAGAGGTGACAAAATAATTTTATTATTACATTCCAAGTTGTTAGCTTTCAACGTATTTGAGATACACACACACACACACACACACACACACTATATATATGTATATATATATATAAAACAGTATAAAAATGTTATATAAAATATTATGCTAAAAATTGAAGTGTCTAGAGACTGCAATGTAAAATAGATGGGAATTTCCAAGGTCAACCCATTATGTGAAGATTTTCAAAAAACTGTTCCTGGATCCTAGAACTTAATCCCTACTTTGAGAATCCAAGAGGGTCTAGAGTCTGGTGCAAGGAAGGAAAAGAATGAAGGGACTTCATCAGAAGGCTCTTGCTTTCCTAAATCTCCACCTCCCCACTTCTACCCCAAGTCTGATGAGGGGAAAAGCAGAAGATCACTGGGACATCTATGGGCTGTGTTTCCTGGTCAGGAGCTAGAAAAGACTGATGCCTCACTAACCGCTGATTAACCGGCCTCCCCTCCCAGAGTCACTCTGGGGAGGGATGTGAATGTTTCCCATGGAGCAGTGGTGGGTCATATAGGAGAGAGAGCAAGTGTAGGATTTTCTTGCATCATTCCTAGATGATGTCTGCCTAGAAGGCTCACACCCAGCATATGTACCCTCTAGCTCCTAAGAGCTGAGAAAAGAGCCACAGGAAACCATCTAGACTAGAATATGCTTAGGAACATGCTTAGGATGAGGGTCCTCAGAAGAAGGGGCCCAGCGGGGAACCTCTGAAGGAGCCATGAAACCTTCCTCAACCAGGCAGATCAACTTGAACCATCTGTCAGGCTCAGAGAACTAACAGCCAAGTAAGAGCTATTCAAGTAAGGATAGTGTGGTACCATCCCCTTTAACCTTCCTCCCACCTCTTGTTCAACCCTGAGCTGAGGTGACCTTAAACAGCAGCTATAAGATGAGAAAAGAGATGAGCAAAGGAGAGTAGAGAAAGGACCTCAGCCCATGGTCCCCTCTCAGACTGCAGAGCTCCATGTGGGGAAGGGGAGAAGATTGAATACTAACTCAGGTTCAGAGTTTTGATTATTCCTTAGAACTGGAAATCACAATTACTGAATTGAGACTGTATTTGTGACTTCAAGGCATTTTAGGACCATTTTACCCTTGAGTGAGCAGAGGAATTATGGAGCCTACTAGAATTTTCATCCAGGAGCAGGGAAAGAGAATCCCTCTCCAAAAAAACAAATGTAAATGGACGGTAGAAAACAAAAGTTGCACTTTGATTGCATAGTAGTTGACAGTATACCCCGATGCTAGAACAGCCCTGGCACATAGTACGTATTCAATAAATATTGCATTTACATATATATGTGTGAACACACACATACACCTGCAACTCTGGAAACTATAAAGTTTCCTACAGTAATACCTCTAAATAAGTACATTATTATAACAATTATTAACGGTGGTAGTACCCAATTCCCCGCGATCTTGATAAATAAGATTTGCAGTGGAAAGCATTCATCCATTCATTCACTAATTGAGATGACAAATGTTGACTAAACAACTTCTTTATTCCAGGTACCATGATGGGCAGTGAAATATAATGATGATGCAGCTCCTGTCTTTACAGATCTCACTGTTCAAAGGGGGAAGACAGATAAGCAAACAGTTCGTTCCAGAAATACTGAAATTTTGACCGGGGAGGAAGAGAAAGGAGAAGAAAGATGATCACAAAAAGTCCATGAGTGGTATTTGCCCTGGGCTTGCTGAGTTCTGAACAGCCAGCAGCCAGCATAAAGGACGGCATGGGCTGGGGAAATAATGGTACCAGCAAAGAACAAGAAGCATTTTGCTCTCTTTACAAATTCGTGCAGCATGGTTCTGGAAGTGGAAGCCAGGTTGTTACACAATCATGGACAAATGACAGATGTTAGAATGAGCTAGAATGGATGGCTGGGGAAGTAATGGGGGTTGAAGGCCAGAATGCCTGGAAATTGTCTTACGTTGTTTTGCATTCATTCATGTAGTCTTTCATTCAATAAATATTTATTAAGTGTTGGTTCTGAGCCAGCCTGTATGCTCTGGGATGCGGGTGCTGGAGAACTGTCCATTGGAAGCCCACCCTGATCTTCCTGTTTCTGTTCCTTCCTGATACCTCTTCTTGCCGGGGCTTCTTGTTCCACTCCTTTCTTAGAGAAGACAGTACATAGTCAAGCAATTAAGAACAGGGATATGGAATAAACCCTATCTGAATTTTGTCTAGGTGCCTCCAGTCAAGTCATTTAATTTCACTGAACCTCAGTTTCCCCATGAGTTAAAAATGCTACAGTAAACGTAACTCCTTGGAGAGTTGTTGGGTGGATTAAATGAAACAATGCACGTGAAGGCATTGGCACACTTCCTTCCACACAGGAAGCCCTAGATAAAGGTTAGTTATTTACCATGATCGTTCTCTTTGTTTCTTTTCTGCTCTGCTCCCTGGGAAACTGGGCACTTTATTCTACTCACTACAAATGCTGTGGTGTTTAAAATATTCTTACTTTGTGAAGCATTTAATATTGGTATGTGGGATCTTTTCTCTTTTTTCCTCTTAATCAGCGTTACTGTTAACAACTCAGAAGCAACACAGTGATCATGACTCCAAAAGGATTGAAATCTCAGGGGCTCATAACCTTTCAGAAAATGAAAGCTCTCTTGGGCTAAAATTCCAAATGCTGGCTCTTATTGCAAAGGTGAGGTGTGTGTGTGTGTGTGTGTGCGTGTGTGTGTGTGTGTGTATGTGAAGAAAATTTGATAAAATTCTCTTTGACAAATTTCTGAGTCATTGGAGCATGAAGAAAGGTGTTTCTCATCCCTTGAAAGAAATTCTGGGTGCTTTTTTCAGTGCATTAATATCTCAATAAGCAGCTTGATTTTAAAATGTCAAATCTGCCGCAGAACTTGGTTCTTGGGAAGGACAAATGCCTTTGATTTGTTTGAAGAAATTTGATTTGGAAATAGCCAAGTGGTTAGCTGTCGAGACTAAGGCTTTGAAGTCAGAGTATGGATTTCTATTACAGGCCTTTGCAAAGCCCGACATTTGCATGTAAAATATTTCTAGAACTTTTGCATATGCTTAGATATTAAAATAAGCATGCTTAATGCATTTATAAGATCCCATCTGTCACATACACAGTGCACTTTAAAATGCTACCCAGTGAGGAAATATCGTCTTGTTGTTTAACCTTAATCAAATAGGAGAATGAACAGACAGTGCTGAGGAACTATGACTGCTGAAGTCCTAAATGCACAGTTGTATATAATTCTGTACATTGTGCATTGGGAACCTGTTAAATAATAGCTCTTATGAGATCTCCATTTGCAAGAGACGCGAGAATGTGGAGCTGAACCAAAGAGAGTCAAGAATCACTCAGGCATAAAAACAGAAGTCTAAAAGGGACCTTGCAAGGTTAAAACATCCAGTCCCTATCTGAAGTTACAGACTTGTGGGATGTTAGGACTGAGGAGACCCAAGGGAGATCACCTACTCTGAACCATCCATTTGCCAAAGTCAGAGTTTGTTAAAACCTTATCTGTGTTTTGCTTTCAGATTTTCAGAAGAGAAAATTCTACAACTTCCTCAAGCAACAAATTCTTGTGCTTAATCATCAGGAAGCTTCAACTACCTTAATTTCCTCCAATTAGGCCTATTTTCTTGATGTGTGTGGATTTAAAATAACAATACACCATACATCTCTGTTAGCGACTAATGGTAGAACATGACACTCTGACAAACTGTTAGAAACTGGATATAGTTAATTCAGAGAGGAGAAAACTCACCGGTGGGGACCCAACCAGAGTTTTTCAATAGATTCACATTTACCCTATAATGATGAAGGATCCGAATGGCTAAAAGGGAGGGTTTGGAGAAGATGATCTAAGTTCGAGCTCTGTCCCTTACAAAAGGTAGAAATGGGCAAATTACTTATCTTCTCTAGGTCTCTATTTCTTTGTAGATAATAGCAATGGATAGTATTGGAATGATGCTTTAAAAAAGACTCAGAAAAGTGTCTAGCCTGTTGAAACACCCACTCTACGGTGTTTTGATTGTGGTTGATATTACGGTTATATACCATATTTGCAGGGTAATAAAGGATAGTGATTACCTCTTGTCATTACCTCTATCATCTCTAACAAATATGTTACTTTAAGCTATATAAATACATAAGAATTTACTGCTATAAAGAGGGTTTGAAGGACTAGTATTTGGGGCAGGAGTGAAGGGACTCTTAAACAGATTACTGAAGGATCTTTTTCCTCTTTGTTCCTCAGAGATCAATTAAGTACAATAGCAGCTGGAGGTACTATGCATCCCATGCAGGGGAATGGACTAGGTGATATTTTGGTATCTTACTAGCTATGATTTCCTGACCTTTGTCTATCCAACATCATCTTTGAATTCCATCTTATTTTCTTAGTTTCATGAAGGATTAATTCATGTTTACACTTAAACTTAAGATCAGATATAGAAAGCCACATATACAAGGCTTGTGTCCAATCGCAAGATCCAGTTATAAGAAAAAGCTATTATTTTAATCTTTTTTTCAGCAATACAGAGGAAAAGTCTTGCTTGTTATCACTGGAGATTCTAATTTATCTGGGTAAAATGAAGTCTAAATGATTATTGATAGTGGTAACTCTTATGCAAATCTATTTCGGATCAGTAGTTGAATGTTAATTTGCACCATAATGAAAAGCAAATTCTCTAAGTTCTCACTCTCATTATTTAATACAAATTGATGTCACAACATGACCAGTAAAGAAAAAAAAAATCTTCCTCTATTACTTCCATTTGTTAGTTTCACACATTTAATTATAGACGTGGGAGTTGTCAATTTTATTGCATTTATTAACCAACAACTATAGACAACTTCACTACTTTCAAGTCAGTATGTTATATAAAAAATGTGACTTTTTTTTAACAGGTGGATTGACCAGTAAAGGGATAAAAAATTTGGATAATAAGGGTTTGACACTCACATACTCAGGGGAGTCCTTACAGGCCATACATCAGGATCTTGTTTGACTGTATGATGTTATGTGAGGTTTGGGGAAAAAAGAAAAATGTTGACTTTGTTTTTCTATACATTCCAGTGACTGGCCCCTCCCAAATCACTTCCTGGAGTAGCCTCTTCTAATGATGTGAAGATGTATGTGGAGTGGGTAGTACTTCAGTTCTGCTGTATGTCTCCAGAATACCACTTTAAGCATGTTGATACTGTGCTGAGGAAGGTATTATAAATTATTGAACAAGAGGAAGAGCTACAGCCACAAATCTGAACATAAGAAGAAGAAGGTCAACCAGAGGAAAAAAATCTACAGCCACATGACTGTAAAAAATAATAGTACTGGGAATATTTTGATTTTAGAACAGAAAAAAACATCATTTTGTCTTATGGGTATTAAAAGCCCATTCCCATCTGAATGGGAGTTAGAGATACTGGGCCTGATGGCAAGGAATCTGACTTCACTGAGGAACTGAAGTCTCTCTAAAATTACCTATAGTAGATCAACCAGAACAGAAAAGCCTGGATACATCAAACATAGGACAAGCATTGGTTCAATCTGGGATTCAACAAAATTTCCTCAGAAAGTAAACCGAAAGGGCCTCCACAAAACAGAAAAGGACATGTTTGCAAAAGCTCAGGACAGGTGGTCTACATCCGGTGAAGAAGAAACTTCCCTACCCCAAACAAAACAACCTTTGACCGCATGACATGATAGAGATGGTGCCTGCAAGGTAGGCCTACAATAGGCTGAGACTTCATTTAAAGACCATAAAGCAGTTAAAGGGAAATTAGCCCAGACCAGACGAACAGAATAGGATCAGATGAGGTTAGGAGATGAAAACAAACAGGACTGCCCCTATTCTCACGAACTAGAGGGGGGTTAGAATGAGAGATTGTCATCCACAGTAAGAAACAGGGCCAGTAGGCAGAAGAAACTCACAGCTCCCTTTTCATCACTCCTATCAACCCTTCCAAGAAGGACTATGCTATGGATTGGTCTGGTTCAAAGATATTTTCCTTGGTCACTGGCCCACAGGTGTCACAATACTGAAGGTAAGTGATCAAAGATAGAGCCTGAGGAAAAGTGGTATCTTTGGAACAAGGTATGGAGTAAAATGATGAGATACATTGTCTTTCATGTTCACTGCTTTGTCGCCAGGACATAGAGGAGTGTCTGGCACGTGATAACTACTCAATAAATCTGTGCTGGGTGGATGAATAACTGAATGAAGCAGTGAGTGGAGGCTGGAGGGCGCTCTTTCTCTTGGTGCAACACTTGCCCTAAGAACGTCTGGAGCAAAGGGCCCCGAGAAAGCTAGGAGAGGAAGCACAGGCCAGCTCTGTCCTGGACAACTACGACAAACACGCTCGGGCTGTCTCTATCTTGAGCTGCTTCTCTTCTCTGACAAATGTGCTCTTCCAGAGCCAGCCTTCATTCCTTATTAGATGGGTGAGATGCCAAAGGCCAGGCTCCAGTGTAGGCTTAGGGTAAAAGGAAGACAGGAAGCTCCTTGCCCTAATTTGCTCCAGACTCTAGGTTATACTAAGACCAAGCCACCCAAAAGGATCTCTGATGGTCCAGCTTGGCTCACAGAGTACCAGGACCTCAGCTAAGGTGCTATTCAGATAGTGGGTCATGATTCCATCTGTCTCTTTTAACATAAAATATAGGACTCACCAAAAACATGCTTGATTAAAACACAGGAATATGGTCTGCTCTCAGCATATCCAGGGATAAATATTTTGGGGTACTTTATAGGTTTTAAAACTATTTCCCCTTTTTCTCTTTGTAGTCAGTGGAAAGTAGAAAGATAGGCACGACAATAGGGCCGGGGAAAAAGACATTACTGGTGTTTCCAAGGAAGCATGTTGGAACACAAGTCAGAAAAGAAAAGATCGAGACAATCCTAGATCATGGCATCCATGAGAATATTTTTCTCCTGGGTCCAGAGAGGCAGGAGCCAAGGCAGGTGCAGGCGCTGCAAGAGACACTAATCACTGACGAGGATTTCCCTCCCACTGGGTGATTGAAACACGTCCTAAAAGCCCCTCAACGTGAAGGGATATTCAAGCTACTTGTAAACAACACAAATAGATGTGACGGCAGCCAATGGTCCAGGCTAACCAGCTGTTCATTTTCGTAAAGAGCAACACGACTTTCAGTTTAGGGTTTTAATGGAATCTTGTGCCTGATGCCATAAAACCCTGTATCCAAACTGCTCCTCTGAGGAGGGGAAAGAAATTTGTGCAAAGTACAAGGATATTGTTCAGAACTACTCTGCTGAATGGTCTCCAGTCCTGAAAATCATACCTAAGCTCATTGCTTCTCCATGAAAATGGCCCTGTTCCATTAAGGAAAGCAATCATCGGTCTTTTTGAAGCCAGCATGTGTGTAAATCAGAATCAGAATCGCTTACATGTTATTTACTTAATGTATTTTCTCACTCGTTTTTCAGTATTTATTTATTATAACTAGGGTACTAGTTAACTACTAGTACCCTCGTAATCAACAATACAAATTTACACTAGAGCAGGAGTCTGCGAACTATAGCCCATAGGTTAAATTCAACGAGTAACCGGTTTTCATATGAGCTAAGAATGGTTTGTACATTTTTAAAGGGTTGTAAAAAAATAACAAAGAAGAATATGAGACAGAGATCATCAGTGACCTGCAAGACAAAAATATTTACTATCCGGTCTTTCACAGAAAAAGTTTGCTGAATCCTGCAATAGAACATTTTTTATTTTCTTACATCCAGAATTATGAACAATGAAATAAGGAGGAACCAACAGGTAAGTTTTGGTTTGCCTAAAGATTTACAAAGATTCTGTGAAACAACGGAATCTGTCCCCTAAGAGGGAAATCATAAAGACACATAAATTATAAAGTGACCTGTTATGAAACAGTATTATATTAAACAATGGTTACATTTAAATCATTGACTAAAAGCACTCAGACCTTATTTCCTTATTCTGTAAACATTTCTGAAAAATCATCTCAATGATAGGCCAAAAATGACAAGACCCCAAATTAGCACAAATTCTTATGACTATAGGTACCACTTATTGTGCCCTTACCAGATTAAGTGCTTCGCATACAATGTTTCATTGGCTGTTCAAAACAACCCCATGAGGTAGACAGCCTTCTCCTCATTTTACAGCTGAAGTGACTGCGGCTCAGAGGGGTTAATAGCATGTCCAAGCCTCGTGGTTAGTAAGCAATGGGACAAGGATCTGGACTCCATTCTAGCTGATCACAGAGCAAGGGGAAGTAATCTTTGCACTATACAATCTCAACACAATAATGTCTCCCTTAGAAGAGATGCAGTATACTTTATTTTTCACTTTTTTTCACAAATACAGCACAACCTGGCCAATGGGAAGTCCTGACATTGGCTGCTAGGTGAAACCTCACACCTTGGGATCTCAGCCTCCTCCCTACGCGCGCACATGTGCACGCACACGCACGCGCATACACGCACACACACACGCACGCGCGCACACACAGCCATCCTGCTCAAGACACAAACGCACCCTTTCTGAAAGTTTAAGAATCCATAAAAGGAAAGCATCTCTTTTCCTTTCATTGTGATTTAAAAAGCTGAGGTTAGGGTTTCTTATCTTCATTTGAGGCTATTTAAAGGGAGAGGCTGTAAATGACAATCATTTTAGTTGAGTGTTGTGTTTCTTATTTCTACTTAAGTAGTGCAGCCTTCCAAGAGGTGTTACTAAAATAAGGTGCAATCCCACAGGGCACTACGTTGCTTGTTTTCTCTCCCATGTGTCTCTCCCTCTCCTTTCTTTCTCCCTTCTGCTTGATGTCTCCGCTTTTGCTACTAAATGCAGGAGAAAGGAATTAGAAAATACCCTTCAGGCTGGAACAAAAGGGAAAGGGAGCTGGTTGCATCTTTTTGTTTGAAACCTCTAACAGCTCCAGCCCTGACTAGGTGCTCAGTTACCGGCCTCTAGCTGTTCTGGGAGCAGTTTTACAGGGAAGTTGTGCTGTCACATCAAAAGTAACAACTGTAAACTGGACTTACCTTCCTTAAGAATCCAGTTCCTTATCTAGACATATTGCTGTCCACAACAACATTATTTCCCAGACATAGAGTTTCATAATAATTTTATTTTCCTTTCTCCTTTGCCCCCCATCCAATCACCAGGTCATACTGAACCTGGCCGCCTACTGCTCTCCCACATTTTCACCTACTTCTCTTTCTGTACTTGCCAGCTCATCACCTGACACCTGGATTATGTCCAAGGGCTTTTAATTTGACCCCCTGTCTTGAGACTCTTCCCCTTCACACCCCACTGCAGCACAATAAAGCTCTCAAAATTCGGAGGCTTAAAGTAGTAACCACCACTCATCTGCTCACGTTTCTGCAATGTGGGCAGAGTTCAGTGGCAATGGCTTGTCTCTGCTCCACATGTGTTGGTTGGAGCAACTTGATGTGAGGCTGCAGGAATCAAGCTGGCAGTACTGACACATCTGGTGACACTGTTGGGTGGCTGAGCCAGCTGGGGCTGCCTGGGCCTATCTCTTCCCATGATCTTTCATCCCCAGGGCCTCTATCTACCTGGCTTCTCTCTCCAGCAGGCCAGAGAAGTTGGACTTTTTTACATGGTAGCTCAGGATTCCTGGAGGGCCAACACGGAAATGGCAATGTCTCCTAGGGCCTAGGCACAGAAGTTGCACTGTGTCACTTTTATTTCATTCAATTCACAAGTCTAGCCCAGATTTAAGGGGAGGGGATAAACTCCACCTCTTGATGGGAAAAGTGACAAAATAACATTGCAGAAGGGCACGTAGGATGGGAAGGCTTTTTGTGTGACCATCCACAATAAAATAAAATCCATATTCTAGCACTTATGTTTCTACCTTAATGGATTCCAGTCTACTCAAAAATAGAATGGTCAGCCCTATAAAAAGTTAATTTCCCATCTATAAGTATATTCAAGGACAGATTGGGTGGTATAGGGGTAGCATCAAATCCAACTCTACCATCTACCTTTCCAATAGCATTGCAAATTTGTAAGGAGAAAGATGACTCAATAAATCAAGAAAAGTATGGACATATGTCAATCATTTATTTGTGGTGAAGAATCCTTTTTTTTTTTTTTAGTGGAGAATCCTTGTAAATGCTAACTTCACATTGTAGACCACGATGATTTTCAAATGTTTACCTTAGATTTACCACCTGTGGAAGCAAACACCAGTGTCTCACTTTGTGAGCACAGTTTCTCATCATAGCAGAATTCTCACTCCTTTTTCAGACTATACATTCTGGCTAGTGTCATCTTGTCTCCGGAAGTTACTGCTGTGTAACTACTTTGTTTATCAGTCCTACTCCATTTCTCACTCCTGACACTTTTTTTTCTCCCACCAGATGAGCTTGTTCTTGTTTCACAAAGACAACCAGCTATTAGTCTTGAATGCTTTCAACTTTCTGCTCCATATGTGTCCTTAGCTTTGCCCCTCTTTACTGTCCCCACCCTAGCCCCAGCCTTAGGAAACAAGAAACCCCTTCTATCCAAGGGTTATCCATCCATCCACCCCTTCTCTAAGTTCCACCCTCCCTCATCTTCTCAGTAATACTATTCCATCAATTAAGCCATAATTTTTCTACATCTTCAACTCATCACTCTCTGAGAACCACTTCTTTTCCTCCAGCTTATAAAATATCCATATTTCAGGGCTTCCCTGGTGGCGCAGTGGTTGAGAGTCCGCCTGCTGATGCAGGGGACACGGGTTCGTGCCCCGGTCCGGGAGAATCCCACATGCCGCAGAGCGGCTAGGCCCGTGAGCCACGGCGGCTGAGCCTGCGCGTCTGGAGCCTGTGCTCTGCAACGGGAGAGGCCACAGCAGTGAGAGGCCCGTGTATCACAAAAAAAAAAAAAAAAAGTTCATATTTCCCTTATCTGGAATAAACTTCCTAATCTCTACCCTCTAGCAAACTATGACCTCATCTTCTTTCAAGTTCTTACAGCCAAGCTTCAAAAGTAATCTCAGCTTGTCTTTGCAATCTCATCAAAATCCACAGCTAATATTTACTGAGGACTTGTAAGGAAACTAGAACGGTTCTAAGCATTTTACCCACTTGATCTCATTTACTCCTCATAACAGCCTTGAGATGGTTCTACTTTTATTCTCAGTTGGTAGAAGAGGAGACTGAGGCAGACAGATATTTAGTAACCTGCCCACAGTCAACAGCTAGTGATTGGCAGAGTTTGGGTTTGAACTTGGATGGTCCACCTCCAGAGTCTGTGGACTCATTCATCAGACTTCAGCGACTCAACTATTCATGCTGTTCAGTCCACTGCAGTCTGGCTTCTGCCTTTACTGCTTCCCTGAAATTGCTCTCACAAAATCACCAAGGCTATTCTAGTTGCCAGTTTCAATTGACACCTGTTGGTACTCATCTAAGGTCGCTGACAAATTATTTGTGAAGAGGGATGAGGAACAATGAAACTGAAAAGGGAAGAAAGAGGGCAGAGACTTTCCATCTCCTGTTCAGGTTGGGAAGGCAAAGTATGGGAAATTTGGTCCTTGTCCAGCATGGCTGAGACCAAGAAGATGGATCTTTTCTCCTGCCCATTCATGGCTTATGTATTTTAGAACAAATTTCTGCATGGAAACATCTGAAATGTTAGTCAATTCAAATCACAAACTCACAAATAAAGGTAAGTGTTCATTGTGCTTGCGAGTCACTCCACAAATCGAGTGTTTACCTTCTTATACACCAATTTTGCAAGGGCTGTTGAATGCCCTTACTCACTAACACCTGCACAGAACATGGGCCTGCAAAGCACTATGGCTGTTAGAAGAACTTCATAAAACTCAGTCTTATAACAATTGGTCAATTGTGTTGAAATGTGCAACTACTGAAAGAAGTCCCCATTGTTAAAAAAAATAACCTTCATCCTGTTTCAAGTTCGAAAACAGAACTTAGACGTTCTTGTGAAAGCTGTTTGGAAAAATACAATGACAACAAGAAGTTTCACAAATTATGCCAAAAGACTGAAGAATGTAAAACAAAGGGCAAATAGATCATTCTTAGATATTTGAATATTTTTCATTTCTATCTCATTTAGTCAACAAATGTTTATTGAATGCTAAGTGTATGCATGTTGCCATACTCTGTGCAGAGAGAGATCTGAGAAAAAACAGGCCCTACACTTTTCAGCTTTAAATGCTAGAGCTCACTATATGTGCAAACTGGTGAACATTTGTTCATCCATGAGGCATATGCCGATTGCCCACAATGAGTAGGTATGTCACTGCCTTTAAGGATCCTACTTTTGAGGAGCTTATAAATCACTGGATAAAAAAGACAAGAATACCATGAACAATAATACAAAGTAGGAAAAATACTTTTAAACACTTGGAACAGCTATAAGCATATAGTAAATATTCGATACATATCTGTTAAATAAACAGTCAGTGCTATAACATAAGTTCATGTTAAGTGCTACAAACACTAGAATAAGGAACTCAGTGGGTGTTTCAGTGTATCAGTGAAGATATATTTGAACTGGACCTGAAAGAGATTCAGATTACCATTGATAGTATGGAGAAAAATGTTCCAGGGCAAAGCCATGGAGGCAGGAAAACCCAAAAGACATGTGACCAGTTGCTTTTGCCTGGATTGGGAGGTTAACCAAGAAGTTAGTATTTTAATCAATAGATAATAAGGAACCAGCAACATTATTGAGGAGTAGTAGGAAAGGATTAGAACTTTGACTTAAGAAGGTGAATTGGCAACAGGGTGTTAACATAGGCAGGAGGGGTGAGATTCTGAGAGGGTAAGAAGAAACCAAGTCATGCTTGTCTTTCTGTCAACAACCAGCACAAGGCCTGGCTGTCAGTCAGTAGACTAGACATCTGCCATCTGCTTACAGCATCCAGTTCCTGCTTCTGGTAAAAGCACCTGAGCAAAATCATCTTCGTCCCATGCTCAGCCCAGTTGGAGCTGATCCTAGCTCCAGGGGAGAACAGTTCACCCAGGCAAAACCTTGGCCTCAGTGATGGGTTCTTGAGATGGACATGTGAACTGACTTGGACTAAAGTAATCAGAACTTTAGTTTTTGTCCAAATTCTTGGGGAAGAAAGCCCTTGATTTTTCTTCCTCTTGGATTTGGGTAAGTATGAGGGAAAAACCTGTTTGAAAATAGAGACAACACAGGAGAAAATGTATTTTATGCTTGTGATATAATAACTTCCTAAGTTGCTTAAGCCATTTTTAGCTGGAACTTTCATCTAACTTGGAAATAAAAAGGATCCTGGATGATACAATAAGAGCTTTATTTAAGGAATAAACATAAGAATGGGTGATTGGTTTTATATGCAGAAACAGAATAGACCTAGTAGGAGAGGAGGCCAGTCTTTTGTTAGACTATCTACCATATCATGCCCCATTCCTAGATGCCGGCAGTCAATTAGTTTCACTTAGAATCTCTTTCACCCATGAGCTATGATTCATTTCCACCCAACAGTATTATGATATGTTTCTAGTAAGTCAATCACAGAGGAAGAATCACAGTACTAGGCACACAGTAGCAATACAATCAATCCTTTGATTGATGTGTGGCAGAACCTAAGCTTTAGAGAGAAAACAAGTCATGAAGGATCCTGTTTCCAAAAAAAAGTATAGTTTCGCTGCAAGTGAAAAGAGGTTAATACTGGAAATGCTGCTCAGCTGGACTAAATAATCTCCACTGGGCAAATGCTAGAGAAGCAAAAGGGGCCATTTTCGTTTGTGCCTACCGGAAGCAATGGCTCCATTAATACAGAAAAAAAAAAAAATCAAATACCCGTCAGAACATTTCAAACTTTTTTCATTATAGGAGCTTACTACAAATCAGTCACAGCCACTCAGTATTCCCATGTTGGTATTCCACTGCCAAGGCTTTGGCTGTTCTGAAATGAAGTAACTGCTCTCCTCTGCCTCACCTGTCATCAAATCAGTGGGCTTTATACATCATTCATAAGCCTCTGGTGTTATTTATCATGAATCTCCCCGGCTCAAGTCACATTTGATCAACATACTGAGATACAAGTGTTCTAGCCACTAAACAAAACTTCTGTAAGAAGAGAAATGATTTGAAACATGTTCTGGATTCAGCTTTCCTTAATACAGTTAACTGGATTAGCTGCCAGGTATCTGTCTCTTTGTGAATTATTTGATAAATTTGTGACTTTCCCCCCCCAAGGTTCTAAATTGAATTTATTCAATATTTACTGAGCGCCTACACTATGCAAGACAATGTGCTGGATCCTGGGGCAATCTGATGTTTTGTGCTATTAGATATCCTTCAAATCCATAATAAAGTAGCAAAAATGTAAATGAGGAGGACATGAAGGAGGAAACAGGAGGAGGTGTGTTGTGTTAGGGTAGCAATAAACAGGGAAAAAGAAGTCTTTCAACAATAGTCTTTTGTTAGGGAAAAACCCCCCAACAATTTTGGCTAACTCCCAGGCTAAATCATTGCAACACATAACCAGAGGAATTTAAAAGAAATAGATACAATAATTGTCTCCTGCATAAATAATATTATTTTACTACTTAGCTAATAATATTGTAATAATCAATAAATTATCCTTCGTGTCACTTTTTCTTTTAGACTACTGCGGCAGAAAAAGCAATGAGTCCCCATCTGCAAATACATTGGGAAAGACTATTATTTTTTTCATGGGTGATGCCAGAGTATCTCCCTTCCTTCCTCCTTGCCTCTCTTGATTCCGTCCTTCTTTTCTTGCCTCCTTCGTTTCTTTACTTCATAAATATTTACTCAAAACCACTAAAAGGTTTAGGAGAAATTTCCATAGTTTTTGCTATTGATTAGAAACCCCTTCTAATTAACTACACTGGCCCTTCATATTCTGGACCTGGAATTCCATAGTCCCTCAATCTCAAATGATAGGTGTCTAGATTCTCAAGTATAACAAGAAAAGACATATTTTGGTAAAAAATGAGGGTTTTTTTTTGTTCCTTTTTTGTTCCTGGACAAAACTATGACTAAACCCCCATTTATCAGTCCTTTTAGTGGTGTGGGTGAAGGTAGGCGCCTCGAGAGTTTACATCGTTTCATTTACTGCAGGGCTGGTATATTGAGTGATGAGAAGCTGACAAATTTGGGGGCAAATCTCCCTCAATATACTTACAACCAAGAAATACATACCACATTGTCTTTTTGCAGGGTGTTCTATTTAGTAAAATTCAAGGCTAAAGGATTTTTTGCTTCTTACTGTATGAATCTAGAAGGCTAACAGGCTCTTCATCAATGTGACCCAAATAGCCATTTAAATCATAGGCACTAAACAGCTTGGAAGTAAAGGCTTTATCTAGTTGCTAACCAGTACTTAGGTGAGGGTCTTGGCTCTCTGCTTTCATTTTCTCAAGATTTTATGAACCCAAGACTTTTCACAAATGGGCAAACTGAGCTAAACCCATCCTCACTCACTCTGCTTACTGTTGTAGAACTGAAAGGAAGGAGGATGGAAGGAGGGAAGGCAAGGAGGAAGAATGATTGATTCTGGTATATATAATACCATAATTTTAGCAAAAAAAGATTTTCGGAAAAAAAAAAGAAAACATGAGAGTGTCAGCAAGAGCTTGCATAAATACCAATATTTGGCATTTCAACACAAGGTACTCACAGGTGGAGTTACATAAAAAGCAAATAACCTTATCTGAACACTGCTGTGGACTTTCAGTCAATTGATGCAATCAAAATTGCATTTTATTTCATTTTATTTTAATTTATATATTACCTCTTTCTAAAATTTTTTCAGGCATCAGTTCAATCACTATGTATTTAAGCACCTGTATTAAATTCAAGAAACAATTTTTACAAACAACTTTCTCTTAATTAAGGGAGAAAAAATTGGAGAATACGTGATGAATAAAGAATTAGTTGCCTGCTATCCCACGAGTCAGGTGACCACTATTGACAAGTTTACACCTCTTTAATTTCTTTTTCTTATGAGTGAGAGTGTAAAAATCGGAGTCATGTCTTATTCATAATTTTCTATCTCACTTTTTTTCACATAACTTTACTATAGACATGTACTTGATTAACAGATATTTTTCTACTTTACTTTCAATGCCCATTTAATAGTCCATAGTATGACTAGAACATGCTTTATTTAACCAATCCTTTATTGTTGGGTATTTAGGTTATTTCCAACAGGTCTTTTTCCATGGATACTTTTAGGTCTGATTCAAGCCTGGCAGGGATATTTTCATATTCCCTTTCTGTCCTGTGGTTCTTTGGGATAGAGCCTTCCCACAAAGCCTATTTATCCCACTCATATAAGGATTTTTCAGTTCATGCCCCACAAACTACACTGATGCAACATGTTAAGGAAAATGACTCCTGTCTAAATTATCTGATGAGAGATTCTCACTCGAGGCACGAGTATAATAAAAAAAAAAACAAAAGGAACAAGAATGGAAGATTTCATTATTATGGAAAGATGTCTAACTCTTCTGATTACCTATTTGGTTTCTCTTTTGCTTAAATGTGATCAGTTAAATGTCAATTTTCCAAATCCTTGACACTCTCAGGCCCAAAGGTTTACATTTGAACAGCTACAATATCTTAGCAAAGTTCCAATAAAAAATATAAAATCTTTCTCGTTGATATTAATCTTTAGAGTTAGGTAGTTTTTAGATCCTAATTATTGCTGAACACAAAACAACATTGTAAAATTAAATTTAAAAGCTAAATCTGAACACATTTTACCAAATTCTGTTTCTTCATATACTCACAATAACTTCATATCCTCATAATCATATTTTTTCACTGAGCCTTATATCATAAAATTTTATATGTCACCAATTAGACTTCATGTATCTAAATCCACATAGATTGAAAAAATTGACTCTCAATTTGCTGAGTGCTTGAGTTGTCTCTAACTGTTCACTAATATAAAAAATTCTGCAATGAACATCTTAGTTTTTTTTATTCCTCTAAATGATTTCCTTAGGCTAAATCCCCAGAAGTGTAAATATAGGATTAAAGGATATAGACACGTCTATGTATTGCCAAAATGCTTTTTAAAGCGACTGTATTGCTACCAATAGGATATGAGTTCAGCAGCTTCACCAATATTGTACCAGCAGTGACTATTATACTTTTAAGAGAATTTCTAATCTACAGATGTAAAATGATAACTGCTCATGGGTTTTAATCTGTGTATTTCTATGAGTTGCTCTCTCAAGAACCCCGGGGAGCTATGTGCTGGATTCTCATTTGATGAAGTGGTAGTCAGAACAAGCAGATATGTAAATAAAGTGGGTCACTCCAGAGCAATTTCAGCTCATTGAGACATCTCTCCCCTTCTAAATAAGAGATGATCTGGGGAGTTGATACAAGTTTGTATCTCCTTATATCTGAGTCAGTGTCATCATCACAATGATTTAAAACAACTATTTGAAATTGAAGGTCAGTTTTTCTGGAGACTAACAATATTCAATCTAGATTTATTTGATATTAAGGCTATTACAAACCACCACAGGGAGAAATGTTTGTTATGACACAATTTATTTCTATATGAGCTTTCTTTATACCAAGAGTCATAAAACATTTTACAGTGATACATAAGCTAATGGTCCCTGCAGAATGCTGATTTTTCAATGTTTACTTAACTTGGAATGAAAAATTGGTTATTTTATTTTCTGGCAGGTAACAGCTGACTTTCCAACAACTACGTTAAAGAAAATAATCCCTGAGGTTAAGAAAGACCAGAAAGAACGTAGACCTGGAACCTCATGATTTACCCTCTCCCAGTGCCTCACACAGAACTGAGGAAATGCAACATTATGGTGGAAACAAAGGAGGATTGGAAAAGAATAGGAAACAATAGCAATCCTCACTAACAAGGAAAACCTGTCAACCAAGGAATATTTGTTCCTAAAAGAAGTGAAAAACACTCTCTTGTCTTTTTCCAGTAAGTATGCAACTCCTCAGCTACTTTCAGGGTACCGCTGATACAACATTTAAATGATAAAGTAAGACAATTTGAAGTTCACCATATCAAATACAGCAACGGCTCCCAGTGAACTAACTAGAAAGAAGAATCAATGGCTGTATTGTTGAATGTTTTAGGCCTCAGGTAGTATTTTCACAAATTAAATTTATAACCAGCTGGCTTGCTTGCTTTTACTATTTCATTGAAGTCAAAACATCAACTCCCCATTGAGATGATACTGACAGTTTTCAGATAGACTTCTTGGCTTTCTCTTTTAACCCCATTCCCTCATCTTAGCATAGAAACTCTGGGAAACTCTTACTTCCAAGGGAATAAAGGGTAGGTAGGGTTCTTTTAAAAGCACATAGAAGTAAATCAGTTGGTCAGTGGTAAAGCCTTTTATTCTCCAAGGACACAAGTTCAGGAGAAAGCCTCATTGGGTTGTAGGGCAAATGACTCAATATCTAAAATGCAGGAAATTCAATGCTTGATTGTTATTTACTTGAGGGTTTCCAAAGTCCTTTGCTAATATATAGTTCATTTATTCCTCCTCCTTCTCCTTCAAATTCCATTCTCTTTAATCTTTTACCACTGGAAGGGAAGAAACGGATCCCAATCAGATTTTATTTTCCGCAATTTATAGAATGCCTGCTTTTTAAAACATGTTTGAAGCTTTGATAAGATCAAACATGATGGCAAATGAGACTTTTGGCAAAGTTGATGGCAAAAACAAAGAGGCTTTTGGGAGATGGAATAGTGGGAAGAATGCTTCTGACTTAGATGAGGCCAAGTTCAAATATTAGTTCTGAAGCTAGCTGTGTAATCCTGCACAAGACACTTATCCTCTTCAACTCTCAGCTTCTCCATCTATAAAATGGAATTAAGAGCTACCTTATAGGGACTTCCCTGGTGGCACAGTGGTTAAGAATCCACCTGCCAATGAAGGGAACACAGGTTCGATCCCTGGTCCAGGAAGATCCCACATGCTGCGGAGCAACTAAGCTCGTGCACCACAACGTTTGAGCCTGTGCTCTAGAGCCCGCAAGTCACAACTCCTGAGCCCGTGTGCCACAACTACTGAAGCCCACGTGCCTAGAGCCCATGCTTTGCAACAAGAGAAGCCACCACAACGAGAAGCCTGTGCACCGCAGCGAAGAACAGCCCCCACTCGCCACAACTAAAGAAAGCCCGCGCGCAGCAATGAAGACCCAACACAGCCAGAAATAAATAAATAAATTTATTTAAAAATAATAATATTGTTTAAAAAAACAAAGAGCTACCTTGTAGAGCAATTGCAATGACTAAATAGGATGATAATGTAAAGATCCTAGTATGACGCCTGTCCAATACAAAGTGTGGCATATAGCAGGCAATGAATAAATGGCCACTGGCTCTGTTATTGCTGTTGCCAGGGTTTAGGTTATCACCCCATACTCTTTCATTCTTCCCTGAGAACAGATGACAACACCCAACTAGGACTCGCAAATTGGGGGCTGGGGGCAAATTTGTTAGCAAGACAGTTCCCTCATTCTTCCACAGGAGTCTTCCTCCCAGGATACCTGCCACAAAGCCTAGTGAACTGGGTAATTAACGACTAAGGCTGTGACCCCTTCATGGGTCGTGATCAACATCACCCACAATGACAAGTATTTATTGAGCATTTCAAGTATGTGTTAGATAGAGATAAAATATATTTGTAGGAACCAGCGGTTGTGGTTTTAAATACCTTTCCATATTGATTAATCAGATGGCCTCCTGGAAACATATATAAAAATAAATAAGTCTTCTGAAATTGTTTCAACTGTGTCTGTCAGAAAATTAGCTAAGGCATAAGTCAAGAGAACTGGAAGATTTTAAAGGAAGACGTTAGAGTGAAAGTGGTGCTCTGTCAAGGCACACAACGCTGAAGGGATGATCTAGAAAGAAGTGGGCAGGGTAGAGAAACCATGGTGATATGCTGTACCCCAGACCTGGCAACAGTGGGGCAGTGGAGAAACAAGAGGAGGGGCAGCGGTCACTGGAACACAGAGACAGAACAACTGTGTGGAGACAGTGCCTGAAAGGAGCTCTGATTTTCGGCACAGCAACAGAGCCTGCCTGGCATGACTTTGCAAGGAGGGAGCTGGGAGAATAAATACTCCTACCTCATTCTCCTCCTTCCTTCTGATCTCCTGCCAGGCCACCCACTGGCTAAACCCAACCAGAGGGCAGAGAGCAAAGGAGTCCTTGGCTGCAATCCATATGGGCCGACCTCCCAGGGCAGAGAGCTAGGTGCAGATCATAGAGTGGGCCTGGAGGGCAGATGGAGGACCTTCCGTCTACCCATAGACCCAGGCAAGATGGAACCAAGTCTTAAAGTGGGAAAGCTCATAGACCAGGTGATCCTTTAGAGCAGGAATGGTATTGCTCACTTTGTAATCCTATTGTCCAATAATTACCTCACTTAGAGTAAGCACCCAACAAATGTTTGTTTTAGGAAGAGCAGTATTGATTGGGTATTCTTCAGTATTGGATTTTTTAAAGAACATTTTCAGTTTGCTACTAAACCAATCAAAAGCTTGTCTCTGCAGAGTCATAGAGAAATATGAAAATAGACAAAGTGACAAAAGTTTGGCATGTGAAGTCAAAACTGTCTTATCTCCAACGAGCTGTGCAAGGCAGCTCTGCACATGAATGCATTCCACAGCAAAGTTTGGCTCCCTCACAGCAAGTTGAAGTTTAAATCCTATATTAATGCTATTGACTGATACAAATGGAGCCCCACAATTTACCTAAAGTAGCAGTGCTGTTAGGTTAACATTTGGAGGAGCAAGTTTAAAGAAGAGTACAAAAATGAAATAATCCTGTGAATTTTAAAGTTAAGCTTCCGCTATTAAATTTTTAAAAACTTTCTATGTTTTTCCTATTAAAATTCTCTGTGGTATTTTTATTTTTGATCAGAAAATGTTAAAATAATTGTACTAGGAGAAAAATTCCTAAATCTTGGCCATAATTTTTACAAAAGTTGAGTAAATGTAAAACTTTAGGAACTGTTTAAGCAGGACAAGTGACGTTGGGTCACAGGTCACACATTGGGATGTCATTTAGGATGGTGTATTTCAAACAGTAAGCAATATACTTCACATAGCAATCTAGCACACACTCAGATATATACTAAATAACAACATAAAATGTTTTTCTTAGTGTAGATAGTGGTCAAACATTTTGAAATACACTTTCCTAAATGCCAGTGTGGCATTTGCTCTACTTAAAACATGCCTTAATGTATGATATTTAAAAAGTGCTATTGATACAAGTGACTCTTCTATTTATCCATCCATCTGAAACAAATACTTTGTCTTTCTATGTGCCATGCATGCTGATAAGTTGTATTCTTTTCTGGTCTGTTTATTTCTTTAAAAATTGCTGACTACTACCCACTAAATTAATTTCAAGACCCACTAATGGATAGAGATTCACAATTCTAAAAGGTTTGATTTGACTTAGCTTATATACAACTGCCAATTGTGCAGCCTAAAAAAGAAATAATGGGGACTGGAGAAACTAAAGAGAAAAACAACAGGATCATTTATCCAGGGACCTATGGCGATGGCTGGGACCATTTTATATGAAGAGTTGGGAGAAAGACCAGGAAATAACCTATTAGTTCACTCACACACACGTTTTTTTCTTTCCATTAATTCAACCACTCATTCCACAGATTTTGAGTTCCTTCTCTGTGTTGTGTCCTAAATATAGAGGGTAAAAAACACAGCACCCATGCTCTCCAGCAGTTCACAATCTGGGAAGATGGAGACAAGTGTGGGGATAATTATTACACGGATGACATCAGCTGCTTTAGATGTACAGGATGCTGAGGAAGCAGGAGGCCCTGTGATCAGCCAGACTGGGAGAGTCAGGTACACTGCCCACAGGAGGCCATGCTAAAGACATGCTAGGTACCTTCAAGAACCTGCCCAGCTTGCCTTTTCAGGGCTTCAGTCAGGGTAACCAACGTGTCAATACTTATTCTGCCTTTTACTACTTGAGTGACCTTGAACAGCCTTCTGAGCCTCAGTCTTTCCATCTGTAAAATGAAAAGGTAATGATACCCACCTAGTGAAGTTGTGATAAGGATTAAGTAGGACGATGTAGAATAAGGAGCTTAGCACTGTACCAGAAGTCCAACACATGCTCGCTGCTACTATCACTACCACTGTCAACATCAAGATCATCATTCTGCTTTCTTCCTCAACGCTTGTGGCAAGAGCTCCCTTGCGAAATGATATCCTGAATGACTGTACTTTTTAAGGCTGGGTCCCCTGAACTTGTACAAGCATGGCAGTTGTTCATGCTGAGAGGGAGACCATGGCCTGAAGTCTTTAGAGAAGAAAGATGTAGAATAAAGGCTCCAGCATGAAGCATCATTGGTCCCGAGTATCTTTACCTAAAGTTTTAATACTGTCATCTGAAGAGTTTAATTGTGTAATTTTAAGCATTTTGATGCTTTTGAGGCTTAAGGGCACAGGGTATAATTACTTAGAGATGAAATGTAAAATAAGGAGTGAAGAGCTGCCATGGGCAACCACCCGGGGAGAGACAAGTATAAAGCACAGCTCATTAAATTGAACTAAGATTCAAATGATAACTGATCGTTGATCACTATGTGTCTTGCATAGTTAGAGGAGTCTATGGAGAATATGAACTACCAGCAGATATGGGGTATTATGAAGAACAATTTTATAGACAAGAAGAAAAAACCAGAGACAGATTAAATAAGACAACGACCAATCTTGACTGCTAAGATTCAATTTCCACTTCCATCTTTCCTAAGTTATATTTTTTTATGTTCTGATCTTACTTTAATAAATAAGATATTCAAATAAAATGGTCACAAACATTACTCCTACTCACCTGACTACAGAAGCCTAACCAAACCATGGTAAAATCTACTACCATTCCTTCTCCTACACATTTACCCAAAATGCTTAAACAAAATTAGAAATTCTGAGTCCCCAGCCTATTCACTGGATCTAAAAATGAATTCATCCCCATCATCAGGCTAAATGTTTCCATTGAGAATGATTTTGATGATGTGAAGAAGAAAAGTAAATGCTCTTTAAGAAACTACATCTCTATGTATTAAATCAAATAAATGAACAATAACAGGATGCTGGTTTGGGTTATTATCTTGTTACTGCTTACAGCAGTTGCTAATGCAAATGAAGAAGAATGAAGCCGGGGCCATTTAACAATTGTCTTTGAAGGCAATGCCGACTCCTGGAAACCCACAGTGATAAAACTTCAGGTGCAATAGTGGGACTTGGTTTTGCAGTGCATCATTTATTTGCTGGAATCAAAGATTGCCTTATTTCTTGACAGATGGAGCCAGGGGACCAATGATCAAAGGGAAAGAAATGAGAAAGGGACTTCTTGGTGAATAGTGGACAAAGAACTTAGCAAAATTTATCCTTGAGACTTTTCCAAGTGGTATAACTTCTAATAAAATAACCACAAGTAGCTTCCATTTTGTCTCAAGTTTTATGCTTAAAACTTCACGGCACAAAGGCAACCTCATTTTAAAATGGGCAAAAGATTTGACATGTCTCCAAAGAAGATATGTAAATGGCCAAGAAGTACATGAAAATATGCTCACTCTCACTAGTCATTATGGAAATGCAAACCAAAACCACAACAGGATGCCAACTCGCATGGATTATGACAGCTATTAAAAAAAAGAAAGAAAAAAATAACAAGTGCTGGCATGGATATAGAGAAATTGAAACCCTCATATACTGCTGGAAGAAATGTAAAATAGTGCAGTTATGGTATAAAACCATTTGGCAATTCCTCAATAAGTTAAACATAGAATCATCATAAGATGCAACAATTCCACTCTAAGGTATATACCTAAAAGAACTGAAAACTAGTGTTCAAACAAAGACTTGTACAAGAATATTCATAGCAGCACTATTCACAATAACCAAAAGGTAGAAACAATTCAAATGTTCATCAACTGATCAATGGATTAATAAAACGTGGTATATCCAGACAATGGAACATTATTCCGCCATAAAAAGGAATAAAGTACTGACACATGCTAAAACATGGACAAACCTTGAACATATCATGCTAAGTGAAAGAAGTCAAATACAGAAGACCACATATTGCATGATTCCATTTATATAAAATAACCAGAATAAGCAAATTCATAGAGACAGAAAGCAGATTAATGAGTGAATGTCAAGGGCTAATAGGGAGTAACTGCTTAATTGGTATGGCTTTTCCTTTTGTGGGATGCAAACGATCTGACACTAGATAGTAGTGATGGTTGCACATTGTAAATGTACTAAACATCACTGAATTATACACTTTAAAATGGTTAAAATGGTAACTTTTATATTATGTGTATTTTAACAGACACACAAGCACACAATGGCAGCTCCAGAAGTCCTATATAGAATTGAGGGAAGTGCTTAAGGGCATCAACACGTTTGAAAAGATCTAGAGGCTTTGCATCAAATCTGTGTTTGCTAAAAATAAACAAACGGGACCTAACCAAACTTAAAAGCTTTTGCACGGCAAAGGAAACCATCAACAAAATGAGAAGACAACATACAAAACAGGAAAAAATATCTGCAAACGATGCAACCAACAAGGGCTTAATTTCCAAAATATGCAAACAGCTCATACAACTCAATAGCAAAAGAAAAAGAAAAACAAAAACCCAACCCAATCAAAAAATGGGCAGAAGACCTAAATAGACATTTCTCCAAAGAAGAAATACAGATGGCCAATAGGCACACAAAAAGATACTCAACACCACTAACTAATAGAGAAATGCAAATCAAAACCACAATGAGGTATGAACTCACACTGGTCAGAATGGCCATCATCCAAAAGTCTACAAATAATAAATGCTGGAAAGGGTGTGGAGAAAAGGGAACCCTCCTACACTGTTGGTGGGAATGTCAATTGGTACAGCCACTATGGAGAACAGTATGGAGATTCCTTAAAAAAACTAAAAATAGAGCTACTATATAATCCAGCAATCCTACTCCTGGGTATATATCCAGAAAAGGTGAAAACTAATTTGAAAAGATACATGCACCCCAATGTTCATAACACCACTATTTACAGTACTCTAGACATGGAAACAACCCATCAACAGATGAGTGGTTTAAGAAGATTATATATATATATATATATATATATATATATATATATATAATGGAATATTACTCAGCCGTAAACAAGAATGAAACATTGCCATTTGCAGCCTCATGCATGGACTTAGACAATATCATACTAAGTGAAGGGAGTCAGACAGAGAAAGACAAATATTATATGATATCACTTATACGTAGACTCTATAAAATAATACAATGAATCTACATACAAAACAGAAATAGACTTATAGACATAGAAACCAAACTTATGGTTACCAAAGGGGAAAGGGAGGATGGTAGGAGGGATAAAATAAGAGTATGGGAATAACAGATACAAACTACTATACGTAAAATAAATAAAAAGGATTTATGTATAAGACAAGGAATTATACTGAATATCTCATAATAACCTATAATGAAAATAATCTGGAAAAAATATATAACTGAATAACTTTGCTGTATACCTGAAACTAACAGATTATTGTAAATCAACTGTACTTCAATAAAAAAAAAACTGTGTTTGCTAAGCATAAACATGATTTTCACTTAATTTGGATATTTACTTAGGATGGCTGGGAGTCAGGGAATGATGGAGATTAAGGAAGGGAGAAACTTATGAGAACTATCCCACAGCACTGCTAAATGCTAAATGCACATGTTAAAACATCTCATAGAAGTAGCCAGTGTTTCCATTTTTAAATAATCAATATGGGATGCTATTCCTTACAGTGGATGCACAGAAAATAAAATAGACTTTTTGCATTCAACCAAGTTCATATTTTGTTATTTGTATTTATTTAAATGAGCATAGCCCATAATTTCTGCTTGCAGTGTCACCATTTTTCTCCCCTGTAATATGGAAACACTGCTAATTTTCTTCTCCACTCTCCTGGCAATTTTTATTGTTTTGTACAGTGATAGGGAACAAGCGTGCTTACAAACTTGTAATAAGCTACTCCCTCCCAGCAGCCCACAATCAATCCCATTCTATCCCCATATTTCTGTTAGACAGGGGTGCCTTATTGTCTAAGGACACTATTTTAATTTGCCAGGCCATCTTGAATCTAAGTTTAAAAACTAGGAAAGGGGATTTCCCTGGTGGCACAGTGGTTAAGAATCCGCCTGCCAATGCAGGGGACACGGGTTCGAGCCCTGGTCAAGGAAGATCCCACATGCCGTGGAGCAAATAAGCCCATGTGCCACAACTACTGAGCCTGCATTCTAGAGCCCGTGAGACACAACTACTGAGCCCGTGCACCTAGAGCTCATGCTCCACAACAAGAGAAGCCACCGCAATGAGAAGCTGGTGCACCTCAACGAAGAGGTCACCACAACTAGAGAAAAGCCTGCATGCAGTAAAGATGACCAAATGCAGCCAAAAATAAATAAATAACAATAATAAATTTATTAAAAAAAAAAAACTAGGAAAGGGAAGAAACCAAATTTCTCAGAACTGATAGCTTAGAAGTTCTTTCTATACAACTTAAGCAGAGGTATGTTCACTCCTAGTGATATTTACTGACATGCTAGGAGTATATAAATCCCAGATATAGTACATCTTCCTGAATTGTCAGTTTCTTTCCATGACAAGGGATCTAAGAAATTATTTTTATATTAAAACAGATACTTTATGGAGCAAGATGCAAGATCCATGTGTATTTTTAAGATTATACAAGACTTAAAAAAAATTTCTCACCAGTTTCCAGACACTGAAGAGGTAGGTTCATTCTTCTCTGCCTTCAGGAATACACAAAAGCGCTTTTGTAAACTGCAGTAGAACATATAAATTTGCAGCAATGTAGCATTGGGCCCGCTGGTGCAACAGTATGAGGGTCTCGGCTAATGCCACACAGAGGAGTCACAACCTTATTGCAGAAATGTATTGCATTTTGGAAGTTTTAGCTGCAGCAATCAGAGAAGAAAAAGAAATAAAAGGAATCCAAATCGGAAAAGAAGAAGTAAAGTTGTCACTGTTTGCAGATGACATGATACTATACATAGAGAATCTTAATGATGCTACCAGAAAACTACTAGAGCTAATCAATGAATCTGGTAAAGTAGCAGGATACAAAATTAATGCACAGAAATCTCTTGCATTCTTATACACTAATGATGAAAAATCTGAAAGTGAAATTAAGGAAACACTCCCATTTACCACTGCAACAGAAAGAATAAAATAGCGAGAAATAAACCTACCTAAGGAGAAAAAAGACCTGTATGCAGAAAACTATAAGACACTGATGAAAGAAATTAAAGATGATACAAACAGATGGAGAGATATACCATGTTCTTGGATTGGAAGAATCAACATTGTGAAAATGACTATACTACCCAAAGCAATCTACAGATTCAATGCAATCCCTATCAAATTACCTCTGGCATTTTTCACAGAACTAGAACAAAAAATTTCACAGTTTGTATGGAAACACAAAAGACCCTGAATAGCCAAAACAATCTTGAGAAAGAAAAACAGAGCTGGAGGAATCAGGCTCCCTGACTTCAGAATATACTACAAAGCTACAGTAATCAAGACAGTATGGTACTGGCACAAAAACAGAAATATAGATCAATGGAACAAGATAGAAAGCTGAGAGATAAACCCACGGACATATTTTTGATAAAGGAGGCAAGAATATACAATGGAGAAAAAGTCTCTTCAATAAGTGGTGCTGGGAAAACTGGACAGCTACATGTAAAAGAATGAAATTAGAACACTCCCTAACACCATACACAAAAATAAGCTCAAAATGGATTAAAGACCTAATGTAAGGCCAGACACTATAAAACTCCTAGAGGAAAAGATAGGCAGAACACTCTATGACATAAATCACAGCAAGATCCGTTTTTGACCCACCTCCTAGAGAAATGGAAATGAAAACAAAAATAAACAAATGGGACCTAATGAAACTTAAAAGCTTTTGCATAGCAAAAGAAACCATAAACAAGACAAAAAGACAACCCTCAGAATGGGAGAAAATATCTGCAAATGAAGGAACTGACAAAGAGTCAATCTCTAAAATTCACAAGCAGCTCATGCTGCTCAATATCAAAAAAACAAACAACCCAGTCCAAAAATGGGCAGAAGACCTACATAGACATTTCTCCAAAGAATATATACAGATTGCCAACAAACACATGATAGAATGTTCAACATCATTAATCATTAGAGAATTGCAAATCAAAACTACAATGAGATATCATCTCACACCAGTCAGAATGGCCATCATCAAAAAATCTACAAACAATAAATGCTGGAGACGGTGTGGAGAAAAGGGAACCCTCTTGTACTGTTGGTGGGAATGTAAATTGATACAGCCTCTATGGAGAACAGTATGGAGGCTTCTTAAAAAACTAAAAATAGAACTACCATACAACTCAGCAATCCCACTACTGGGCATATACCCTGAGAAAACCATAATTCAAAAAGAGTCATGTACCACAATGTTCACTGCAGTTCTATTTACAATAGCCAGGACATGGAAGCAACCTAAGTGTCCACCGACAGATGAATGGATAAAGAAGATGTGGCATATATATACAATGGAATATTACTCGGCCATAAAAAGAAATGAAATTGAGTTATTTGTAATGAGGTGGATGGACCTAGAGACTGTCATACAGAGTGAAGTAAGTCAGAAAGAGAAAAACAAATACCGTATGCTAACACATATATATGGAATCTAAAAAAAAAAAAAAAGGTTCTGAAGAACATAGGGGCAGGACAGGAATAAAGATGCAGATGTAGAGAATGGACTTGAAGACATGGGGAGAGGGAAGGGGAAGCTGGAACAAAGTGAGAGAGTGGCATGGACATATATACAATACCAAATGTAAAACCGATAGCTAGTGGGAAGCAGTCTCATAGCACAGGGAGATCAGCTCTGTGCTTTGTGACCACCTAGAGGTGTGGGATAGGGAGGGTGGGAGGGAGGGAGACGCAAGAGGTAAGAGATATGGGGATATATGTATATGTATATCTGATTCACTTTGTTATAAAGCAGAAACTAACACACCATTGTAAAGCAATTATACTCCAATAAAGATGTTAAAAAAAAAAGAAAGAAATGTATTGCAGTTAGTTCACAAAGTGTTTGTATATATATAATTCACTCAATCCTTACAATGCCTTTGCGAGGTTGGCATTTCATGGAGAGTGGTAAGGAAGCTCTGAAAACTTAAGCAACTTTCATTTGTAGGGATAGTAACAGTTAGACTAAGAATCCAAGGTACCCTAAAAGGCGAAGCAAAATGCTGGGCTGAAAGAGAGATGGAGTATTTCTTCAAAGTCAGTAGTTAGAGAACTACTCATCCCTCAGAGGGGAGGCAGAGTTCTCATCTAGAGTGAAATAAAGAGAGCAGTGGCACAATGGAAAGTGGGGGTAAAACCTGGTAGCTAAAACTCACAAATATGCACACTGAATGGCAAGATCCTCAGCATCCCAGCAACCAAGGTTATATCCCCAGGAGAGTGGGGAGTTTCCTGAAGAAATTGCATGTCTCCCTAGAGTAAAACCTACATATACAAAATTAAGAGTCCTCAAAAGAGCTGGATCAGCAAGACCAAGCTACAGTGAACACAAAACCCACCACCCAACACACAACTTTCAGTCAGCTTTCATTCTCTGCTTTATTCTTAAATATAAGTCAGCAGCAGAAGATCGCCATAAATTGAGGAAAGCTTCCAAAATGAAAGCCAAAAATCAAAACAAACAGAAAAAGAGGAAATGGTAAAAAATAATATGCACACATAATATGTGCAGGAAACATAAAAAATGTAATGACATGATATAAATAAAAAAGATACTGCATCCATAAAAAAAGAACAGGTTGTTATGGAACAGAAATAAACTGAGAATGCAAAAGAACTCTTGAAAAGGAAAAATTTAATAGCTGAATATCAAAAACCTAATCATTAGAATATACATTTAAGTAAACCTGCTCAAAAGCAGAATAAAAAAGCAAAGAGAAAAGAAAAGGAGAGAAAACCGGAGAACAAAGCCATATCTAATATAAGATTAACAGAGGTTTCAGAAAGAGAGCTGAAAAATATAGATGAAATCATCAAAGAAATAGTTCAAGAAAATTTCCCAGAGTGTAAGAACAAACCAGAATCTGCATATTCAAACTGCTTACTGAAGCCTAGCTCAATTCATTTAAAAGGACCCACACTTAAGCATATTACATTGAAATATCATGACTCCAGAGATGATGAAAAATGCTTAAAATTTCTAATGAGAAAAAATCAGGTCAGGCAAAGGAGCAAAAGGTCTGAAACTAATCAAGATAGTATCAGACCTCCCAACTAGCAAATGATGGCACAATTCCTCCAACATTCTCAGGGAAAGGATTTCCCAGCTAAATTCCATTCTTAACAAACTACTGGTCCAGCAGGAGGGTAGAATAAAGACTTGTTCAGAAAAAAATGCAAAGCAACTCATCTTTCTTATTCACCCTTTCTTAGGGAGCTCCTGGAAGATGTCCTAGAGCAAAATGAGGGATTTGCCAAGAAAGAGGAAGACAAGGATCTGAGAACCAGAGGTGCAACAACAAATGTGATGTGGGGATCCTATAATGTCAACTATGCGAGAGGCCTGGAGAATATATGTTTGAATACTCAGGGAAAGATACTGATGTGCACGTGGCAGTGCTGATGGACTGTTTAGAAAACTATGCAAGTAAAAATACAAGGCATTTAATATCACCGGAAAAAGTTTTTCAGGAAAAGAAACACAACCATAGCCTATTTCTTGCCTTTGCAATAAACATTATTTATACAGTTTTAAACGCTGAACTTTTGCTTTAAGTAAAAATTATGACAAAGGTATACCGGGAGAATGGGTGAAGAATGTGTGTGGGGACATGAGAGAAAAGAATTCTCAACTGCCATCCCAGGAATTTCATAGGAGATGTCTAAAGTTGAGACACCAGAGACATATATGTATGTTATTTAAAAACATGGATGTAAAGAGTATCATCCGAAGATGAGAACTGATTGCCACTAGAGGTAAGAATGAGGAGTGGGGAGTGGTGGATGAGCTGCGATTTTTAAACAGACTTTTAAGTATACACATGCATTCTTTTCATAAAAAATAACTCCATGTTGTCCTATAATAATAGAGGATTAAAATTTTTGATATAACCAATATAAGACTGGTTATCAGCCATCAAATACCATATCACAAAACATCTGTATCCAAAAGAAAGAATGTTCATGACATATTGTTGAGGGGAAAATAAAAGTAGGCTACAGCAGTATATTTTGTATAGTCCCATTTTTGTAAAACACGGACACATATAGACACACACACAGTGGGTATATGCTGTAGATACAAAAATGAATAGTCCTCACCCTCAACTTCTAGTCCAGTATGGAGGCACACATATAAGCTGACAGTTTTGATATGATATGTTTGTCAATAGGATGCAGGGATTCGCAAACTTGAGCATGCATCAGAATTACCTGGAGGGCTTGTTTCAACAAAGATTTCAGGGCTCCACCCAGAGTTTCTGATTAACAAGTCTGGGGCAGGGCCTAAGAATTTGTTTTTCTAACACAGTCCCAGGAGATGCTGATGCTACTGGCCTGGGACCACACTTCTAGCACCACTGATACTTTTTTTTTTTTTTTTTTGCGGTACACGGGCCTCTCACTGTTGTGTCCTCTCCCGTTGCGGAGCACAGGCTCTGGACGCGCAGGCCCAGCGGCCATGGCTCACGGGCCCAGCCGCTCCGCGGCATGTGGGACTCTCCCGGACCGGGGCACGAACCCATGTCCCCTGCATCGGCAGGCGGACTCTCAACCACTGCGCCACCAGGGAAGTCCAACCACTGATACTTTTATCTGACATGCTTGGACAGCAAGGGCGTCAAAGGCTTCCTGGAAAAGATGCTCCCAAGTTGCATCTTAAATGGTTCTTAAATGGTCTCCGAAGTTCTCACCAAGTTGGAAAACCATTTTCAACTGCTCACAAAGCTTACCAGAAATTCCAGATTTACCAATGACAAGACTGTACATACTAACTACCAGCATCATGTTTCTCTGCTTTGGAACAGAATTCTCTAGTCAATACTGGTTATTTCAGACAAATCAGCAGCTCTGCTTGGCATTTTTCTATGTCTTTAATTACCAAAATGGAGAAATGAAAAAATTATTACTTAAGAATTGTAGTTTGATAACCAAAATCTTCTGAGCTAGGGATGACCGGGAGGGGCCCGAGTAAGTCTGGGTCCTGATTCAGTCTAATAAACAGAGGACACAAGACTCGCCAGCTGGTTAAGAGAGAGTCAGGACTACTCCTTGCTGTGACTCTGCTCCCTGTCAGATGTTGTTCCTCTGTTCATTTCTCCAGAGCAGAGGGAAAGTGGAGAAGGACCAATATTATTGACTTCCTACCAGAGCCCAGACACTGTCTTATGCCCTTGATAGTCCCTGCAATGGTAAGGACATCCCTAGGTGTTTAGGATGGTAAGAATGCATCAAAAAAAACCAATCTCTGCTCACATGTTGGTCAGCTAGTTTCTCCTCATTGATTTTTTCACGTTTTATTTTTTTTTCCTAAGGACGAAAATAAAGGAGACATATGATTTGAAATTCAGACAGTATATAATACATCACACAGAAAGTCATTTACTGAGCACAGACTAGGCTGAAGGCACTGTGGTGAGCATTGACAAGGATAGAGAGATGACCCAGTCATCTTCCAGATAACACAGCACATGTCCATGAGCAAACATGTCATTAGTGGGAATACCACTCCCTGCACTCAAAGTGCATAAGCAGAGGCTGACTGATGAAATGTCTTTGATTTAGGAATCCACAGCCTGGTTCCTCATGGCTGCCCTGTCTCTCACTAGCTGAGTGATCTTGGATAAGCCTCCTTTTCCTTATCTGTAATCAGGAGACAGAAAGATCCCCTTTCCTTGCTTCACAGGGTAGGCATCAAAATCCACTGACATCAAAAACAAGAAAATAGTTTAGAAAATAAAGGTTCTACGCAAATGTATTATGACATTATTGCCAATTTTATCTGCCAGGAATTTTCAACATTATTTTCAAGATTAGAATGGCATATGAAGCTCTTCATGAGCTGATTTCTGAAAACTTCTCCAGTTTCACCACAGTGTTTCATGAACTTGCCTGCTTCTCACTGGACTGTGTGCCTAGCACAGAGCATGGCCTTGAATTGGTATTGAGTAAAAATTGTTAAATAAACGGGTAAGCAAATGTTGTAGAAGCTGTATGAGAGAACTGAAGGATACATTTAGAGCATCCAGCCTCATAAACATGGATAGATTGAAAAAACATCTTCTAATATCCCTTTATCTAACTCAAAGGATCTATAATCTGATCAATTTTTAGAGAGATGAATGCTAAAGACTGGATGTCATGCTAGAAGCTATCAGTTGACTCACTGGGAAAGGAAAAACTCTGGATGGAGATACGATGAAGCCTGTAGTTGGCCACGTCTAGCATAAATTAAAAGCTAACCTCCTTCTCTAGAAAGATGCCGACTTCTTTGCTTCTGATTCTGTGAGAAGCAGAAAGTCAATTCCAGTTACCTGAAACATTGGTATGAACTATTCTAGTAAAACTAACCTAACGAAAATTTGTATTGAGAAATTATTGGAAACACTATTTTCCACAGTTGTTAAGATGCCCAACTGCACCCATTATAGAATCTCCTAGAGAGTGAAAGTAAACAGCACTTAAGTGAAATCTAATTCTCTTGCCATCTCTCTTGCGTGGGAGCCTGACCTCTTTGGAATGCGTAAGTCAAGACCAGAAGGCTATTTTCTATCATAATATCTTCATTTTCAAATCATTTTGCTTCAATCTTCATAAAATAACTTTTATGCAGCATCAGGCTGTGCTTTAAAAACTTGACAAGGCTAAAAAATCTAAACCACAGTCCCCTTCACACTTCAGCCAAAGCTATTGAAAACAGAAAGTAAGATCCTTTTTGGTTTAGGGATTCTTGATGGGGATAGGTTAGGAAAGGGGAGAGATGCTTAGGAACTACCGAGGGCCATGGGTTTCTGGCCATGGTCAGGACTTCTAAGAAGTCCTGCCTTGTACTCTGCAACACGTTCTTGCAGACAGAAGGCAGAGCCCTCCCAATTCCAGGCTGAATGAACTGATAAACCCATCACTCTTTAAGGCCAAGTTGGATAACACAGCCTTAACCTGTCCCAGAAACTGTCTGAATTAACAATGATAGCTCTGCTTTTGGCTTTGCTTGGCTTTGTCTTGGTCTGGCCAAGACACTTGGATCTTATAATTCAAAAGTATACCAGTAGGGCTTCCCTGGTGGCACAGTGGTTGAGAGTCCGCCTGCCGATGCAGGGGACACGGGTTCGTGCCCCAGTCCAGGAAGATCCCGCATGCCATGGAGCGGCTGGGCCCGTGAGCCATGGCCGCCGAGCCTGTGCGTCCGGAACCTGTGTTCCACAACGGAAGGGGCCACAACAGTGAGAGGCCCGCGTACCGCAAAAAAAGTATACCAGTAAATGTGCTGTAATAAAACCAAGTTGGTGCTCTTAAAGACTTCAGAAATTGAGAATTCAAGGAAGAGAAATCTTGAGTAATCATAATTGTGATACTATCGATGTCAGAAATCACAGAAGGAAGCTATAGAAAGCCAGTTATTTAAAGAGAAAAAAAGAAAAAGGAAAGGTCTAAAACACAGTAGGAGACCATTTTGACTTTCCTTATCAGTCCTATGTGTGAAAAAATGAGGGCTGCATTCCCCAGGAGTCTGATGAAAGAGGAAGAGCCAAGTTGTTTCCACTCAAATTTTTGAGTCTTAAATTCCACGAAAGAAGTACATTTTTGGATTGGCAGTCACATTCCGTTGGTGAAAGTCAAAAGAGGGATCCTAAAAGGGGTAGTGTCAAAAAGCCCACTGAGTCGGGTCCCTTGCTGGGTGGTATTAGAATAATGTCAAGCTGAGTACAAATTGGAGGTTCCCGTCAGATAACAGATCTGCTTCTGGAAACAGATGAAAAAAAAGATAGGAAATTTTTCTTGGTTGATTTAGCAAAAAAAAAAGCACCTCATACTTTTTTCCCTAGTCTACATCATTGCTCAATAAATCCTGAGGTGAGTTATTTCACAACACAGATAGATTGCCTCTTGGACGTGTATGGAGTAAAACCAATCTAGTCAACTCTGAACTATGTCATGCTAATGAAAGCAGACAGTGATGTGGATAATCCAAAAGAGTGCAAAATCAGAAAGTCCCTTATTCGGGTCTATAAAATATACTGTATTATTTGACAGGCATCGGGTTTACCTTTGTGTTTGCGTTTTACTTGCAGAAATGTGAATATTAATGTGTAGCCGCTAAGTACACATCAACTGGCAGAGGAGACAACTGAGGTAGGAGCAAATCAGTTTAGAATGGAACATTTCTGTAGATAAATTCCAGGTGGCAAATTTAGAGCTGACTAATCATTCCATTATAAAGGGGAATGGACATCAACTCATCTGAAATGGGAAACTGCAGCTGATGTTTCTTCACCTGACCCAGGTCACACCGTTAGAAGTCCCTTACCTCTGACCCTGAGGTCCTTTCCACTCAGTACCACTTACTTGCTCCATGCATCTGCACATTAGTACTTAGAGTGCACTGGAAGAACATAAATGAGATGACAAAAAGTTCTAATAAACTGATGAGTGAGACACCATCAAAGGGTTGTTTAGTGAAATTAAAATGCTTGAAGACCGAGATGGGCATCAAAGGGAAGCTTACCCTGCCAAAGTGTGTCCTCAGAGAACATGGCCAGAGAAGGAACCTACTTGATGAAGGATAATGGCATTTGTCTCAATTTAAAATTGTTTAGCTCTTCACATGGTGTTTCCTGCAATGTTTTTTGGGTGCTCTTAGTATATAGGACAGCTACGTGTGCAAGCTCTAGGATTAAATCTGTGTTGGAATCCCACCTTGAGCACATTTTCTCCTCTATGGTCCCTCCCCCTGCTGGCTTAGGCAAGTAACATAATCTTCCCGAGGTTCACTTTCCTTACCTGTAAAATAAAGCTAATAATTGTATCCGCCTCATAGGGTTATTGAGACTATCAAATGAGATGAGGTACGAAATACACAGCCCAGGGCCTGGCATATAGTAAGTGTTCAGCAAATATTTATTACCATTAAAATAATGATCATAGGTCCACACACCTTTGTTCAACCTTCTGGATTGAGCAAACCCACATTCTCTCATATTTCCTTAAAATTTCGTGTCCATGTTGCTTTTTGCTTCTCTTTCTACTCAGCAGCTCGTGAAAAAAAGTACGTCTTTTATCTTATTTTCTCTGCCTAGTTACTGCCAGACAAGGACTCTCGTGATAAAAAACAAGTTTAAAATTTCCATTTACTTTAAACAGTGAGTCATAAAATTAATCAATTATAGTACATGAGGCTATAATGTTCCTGGGTGGTCTGAAGATAAAAATCTGAGACATAATTTGATGAGGAACAATAAGATTTTATCAAATACAGTTCTACTTTCTGAGAAAGTGAAAGGATATACTTGTAGTGGGTATTTTGCCCTTGGTATAGTCTCTGCTTTCAAATCCGTATTCTTGCTGCCCTTCCATGGACAGTCTGGCCCCATCCTGGCCCCATCATATCTAATATGGGCTGTTGTAGTAACCAGTTATGACCCTAACTGGGCTCCTTGGTACCCTTGGTACCCTTTCATAAAACATCATTTTCTGCCACAAAGCTCACTTTTTTGTTGTTGTTGTTGCGGTACGTGGGCCACTTACCACTGCGGCCCCTCCCGGACGTGCAGGCCCAGCGGCCATGGCCCACGGGCCCAGCCGCTCCGCGGCATGTGGGATCTTCCCGGACCGGGGCACGAACCCGTGTCCCCTACATTGGCAGGCGGACTCCCAACCACTGCGCCACCAGGGAAGCCCAAAGCTCACTTTTTGAAAATATAAACACCAGGGTCAGAAATTCTTGATCTGGCATACAAGGCTCTTTCTCAACTAGTGCCTAACTTCACTCCCAGGATATCTCCTCAATATTTTCCATTAAAAGAAAGTTCTACCAACACTGAACTCCTCTCCAGCACACTTCATACCTTCATGACATTGTGATTTTCCTCAAGCTATTACCTCTGGCTGGGAAGTCCTTTCTCATCTTCCCTCCTAAGAAATTCAGAATAACCTTCATGAAACCAGTCATATTTATATTCTATTGAGCACACACTGGGTGTCAGGGACTGTTCTAAGCATTTACAACATAAACATTAATTCAATCTCCACTAAATCCGATGAGGTGGTACTATTATCATCTCTATTTACAGAAGAGAAAAGTGAGGCACATAGAGGTTAAGTAATATGTCCACAGTCACACTAACGGTAAGTAGGAGCTATTTCTGATCAGTTAGATTTAATTCTGTCCTCTTTCCTAGTATAGGATCTTGTTTATACTGCCATTTTGGTGCTCGTTACAGTCTGATGTGTTATAAGCTCCTTTTCTTGTTTACCTTTGGATTCTCAGTGTCCAGCACTGTACCTTACATGTAGTCACTAGTGCTTATCTAGGGGTTACCAACTACATGAATCCAAGAAAGAAAAATGTAGTTATGCTCTCTACAGATTTCCCTAACATCATGTATGCTATTACATCTTTAGTTGGTTGCAAAAATGGATATAGTGGCAACTGATAGAAATAAGCGTGGGTATATGAGAGGAAATAGTTTCAGAGATGGAATACTTTTGTAAAAATACATGTTTCAACCTAAGCAATAACCCAATGCCTTACACACTCCTAAATCCTTAAGAGTTTCTGAAGCATACAAGGAGAAATTGAAAACATAAAGCATAGCTTTTTAAAGCCTAAACCTTTTTTAAAAAAGTCCTTTTTTCATTTCTATACATTAGGTTTTATTTTAAGCTATACATATTAAGGAGAGTTAAGAGCCTCTTAAAACAGCTTCGTTTAGTTTTGACAGTAACTATTTTGCAAAAACTTTGTACTACCCCATTTCTCCAGGACTCACTTCTCCCGTTAGGTGTCACAAGAAAACAGATAATATATATTTCATGCCCTCCATGGACATCACTTATCTTGACCAAAGTTTTTTTTTTTTTTTATTTTTATTGGAGTATAGTTGCTTTACAATGTTGTGTTAGGTTCTGCTGTACAGCAAAGTGAATCAGCTATACGTATACATATATCCCCTCTTTTTTGGATTTTCTTCCTGTTTAGGTCACCGCAGAGCACTGAGTAGCATTCCCTGTGCTATACAGTGGGTTCTCATTAGTTATCTATTTTATACATAGTATCAGTAGTGTATATATGTCATGCCCCATCTCCCAATTCATCCCACCTCCCCTTTCCCCCTTGGTATCCATACGTTTGTTTTCTATGTCAGTGTCTCTATTTCTGCTTTGGAAATAAGATCATCTATACCATTTTTTTTAGATTCCACATATATGCGTTAATATATGATATTTGTTTTTCTCTTTCTGACTTACTTCACTCTGTATGACAGTCTCTAGGTCTGCCCATGTCTCCACAAATGGCCCAATTTTGTTCCTTTTTACGGCCGAGTAATATTCCATCGAATATATGTTGATCAAAGTTTAGTTTAGTAATATTCCATCGAATATATGTTGACCAAAGTTTAGTTTAGTAATATTCCATCGAATATATGTTGACCAACGGGAGAATTACTATGGAAAAGTTACTATACCATTACAGAAATCCTTCAGACATTTCCAAAGACATCTCAGTATCCATTCAGCCTTTAAGAAAGGTGTGTGGCAATGAGCAACTGTGTGCTTATTTCAAAGAAGAAAAAGTAAATCATGGGACACTTAGCTCATGATACCATTGTGTTTCTGATTTCCAAGTTAATGTTTACTGAGCACAGTGTTACAGTTACAAAAAAGCATAAAACTGCCCTTTGCTCTCAAGAAACTCACTTCTAGCTGGTCAGGAAGACATCTACTCAAATAGCTACTCCGTTCTACAATCTGGCCCGTACTCAAGAAATATGAGAGCCTGAGGAAAGAAGGAATCACTCTGCCTACATATGGGCAGAGCAGGGAGGGTTCATGGAAAAGGTGCCACTTCTGAGCCTCAAAGAAGCACCAGATTTGGCCTGGTGAGTTGGTTTGGAGGAGGCAAAGTGGGGACCACACTTACAGGTGGAATGAAAAGCAAACATTTACAAACACAAAGGCAAGAAGAGAAGCTTAAAATATTGTTTTGTTGGAGCATGGGGTGTTTAATGACATAAAAGGAGGAGAGAGAGGGGAAGAGCGAGACTAATAATAAGATTTTTCCTACTTCATATAAGGAAGGCAGAGGCTATAGCTATGAATCTTATGTGTGAATATTAAGAAGGAAGATGTCAAAGGTCTGTAGGAATTAAATACAATTAAATGATTTATTACAAAGTCAGAAAATGTTGTTTGATAGCATATCATACAACGATGATTAGAATTCATTTTTTTAAGGAAAATCATAAGGCCTTCCTAAATGGTCCACAAGTCATCAGTATTTGAAAAATCAGTATCTAGGTTTGGTTCAAAACTTTAGAAGATGAATTATCTTAGGCAAAAATAAGTTTATATTAAGCCTTGATCACACTTAGAATATTCAGTTCTTTATATGTGGACATTAATTTAAAAAATAATGCTGCTTGAGAACCTATTATTAACCAAGTACATTCATAGAACTGATTTTAAGAAATTAAGAAAATACAAAAATGAAAAAATTTCCAAATGAAACTAAATAATTAACCTTATTATTAATTTAAAATTATATGTAGCCTCTCTATAATAAGGAATTCAGCAAGTTAAAAAAAAGAAAAAGACTTCACTGAACACTAAGAGTAAACAAATGATGTATTTATCAGAGAACAAATTCACCTTGGAAATCAAAAAAGCACACCTGTGAAAATAATCAGGCAATAGAAAAATCTTATTGAACAGGGTTGCCGAGAGGCAATGATATGAAACCTAACACAAGATTAGGAAATGTCTTCCTCGTTTTTGTAGTATTGCATTTTCCATTGGTATGGGTACACAAGGTTGCAAGGGATTACCGGCAAAAAGGAGTTTTCAGAACCCTGTGTCGACAACAGAAAGAATAGGTCAGTTGAATGCACAGCAAAGCTCACTCACACTGAACCTCTGGTCAGAGCAAGAGACCACTTTACATCATGCCACCTGGATTGGGGATTGGAGATAAAACCCCTAGAATATGCAATGGTTCAATTCCTAAAACTGGTGATCCATAATCAATAGTTGTGTCAGTTTTCAAAATACAGACAATTTTTAAAATTAAAAAATCCTCAGATATGTTGTAAATCATCTTGGACAAAAACAAATTTGGATTATACATAAGGTCTCTATGTTTCAATTCCCTTATCTGTGTATGTGTGTGTGTTTGTGTGTGTGTATGGAGGGGGAGGAATATTTTTCCTCATAAAATTATTGTAAGAACTAAATGAGGTAATGTAATAATTGGCACAGTGCCCAATACAAGGCTAAGGATTTGTTAAATAAATTAAGAATAAAGCCCTAACATTTATATACCCACTGTATATTTGGTTAAGAGATTATTTCCAATATTTAATGTATTAAATAATGGCTGAAGCACCACAAACAGGTAAAACAGAAATGTTGACCCTGATTTTTTGAGAGATACACAGTCCTCATTAAATGAAAAAATTGTGACTCAGGATTGCTCAATAGTAACACTGATCGATTCAATTTTAAAAGAGAGCAACTTCCCTTTAGGCTTAAATTTACCACCCATAGCCTTAATGACCAACAGTTTCCCAAATGTGATATGCTGATGGACTTCCAGGTTCTTGGGGAATTACTGCCATCCTCAATCATCTGTCCTTTAATCTAGTTTAGAACTCAGTTTCATTTGATTATTAGCAGTCTGAGCTTAAGTGAGTTTAGAAAATTGCATATTGACACAGAGAAAATTTATACTTTTTGCAGTCAAATGCTTTAATGCAAAAGAGATTGGATTACAAATTTCACTCAAAGGAGTTTTAAGAACAAAGAAAGAGATTTGGGTTTTCACTCCAATTTGAGGAATTTTAGAAAAGGTTGAAACATAAGGCAATAGGTCTGCTGTCATTTGATATTCTCTATGATGATTCATCGATGTTTAATCATCAATGGAAAATAATTTGCCAATACAACCATGAACACAACAAAACTGATATTATTTTGAAGTTATACTGAAATACTGACCAAAGTCCTATGGAAACTACTTTTTCAGGAAGGAAAAAACATTCATTTTAGGAGATTTATAGTTAAGTCTTTTTAGCTTTGGTCAAATAACATTATTCAGGGAAAGTATTACCAGAACCTCAGCGCAGTGCTTTTCACATTTTTAGATTTAGTCAATTATTTACCCAGCATTCAGGACAATCATTATCTATGATCTAACATTCAAACATGGGAATGTCAAACCTCTTAGAATTCCTTTAACCTTTAGCAACTGAATAAGAATGTTTTTTATTTCTGAAAAAGGAGATACTAGATTTTTCTCACCGTTTGCTACAGTCACACTTTTCATAAATTTGTCTTCCATAAATATATGTATGTTTATTTAATCACTTATTTTCCCATATATAAGCTAATAATAATAACAGTTACAGTATCTTTCATCTTATATATATATATGCTTTTAGATTCAGTCTTACTTGATATTTTCAATCAACTCTTTGATATATATTTTTAATATCCTTAACCTATTAAATATCAAAAACATGAAATATTACCTCAACTTTACTCATAAGGAAAATGAGATACTGAGAAGCTAAGTGACTATGAGTACTAAATATGAATTACCAAAATATAAAATGGCAATAAAAAGTCACCTTCCAGTGACAGCTTGTAGTGTGCAGTTGTACACATACATCAGCGAATTGCAGTGAATTCAATACAAAGACATATTTGTTTATATGACAATAGAAAATGTTTACCAGAACGTTAACTTCTCTCACTAGTGTATCCTGTAAATAGCTACCTCTTCTAAAATACTTTTTTATAATCTTGCTTTGCATTTATTTGTTAAAACGTCTGCATCCCTCACTGGAAGAAGTGCTTTAAGGAAATTCCAATGTTCTTCATTGTTGCGGGGTTTTTAGTCCGTAGGAGATGTTTAATAAATCTTGTGATATAAATAGATGAAATGCTGATTTGTCTACTATGTGAGCTGATTTCTTAGGATAGAAGCTTATATGTTCGGTTAACGACCTGATAGACCAAAGCGCTTAGACCATGACAGTTTATAGTCATGAAATACCATGTTTATGTTCACATGTATACAATGAGTGAAATACCATGTTTATGTTCACATGTATACAATGAGAGGTAGCAATTTTAGGGGCATGTAAAAATGGGCTTGCTCTCTGGCCAAAGATTATTACCTCTGTCTCTGATTCTTGCCACCTAAGACAGGTTTTAACCCATGTTAATGATCACATCATTTGGAAGGAAATCTGGGAGCCTGGGTTTTACTCAGAGCCCTGCCACCTTAGTTCCTGGGGGGGCCTGCCATGGTTTGCTTTTTGAGGTTGTCATCTGTGAGGAGTGAGCAAGTAGCAGCATTGGTCATGCAACTTAAATGAGTACCCAGTAATCAATAAGAGCAATCAATAAGAAGACTAAAATAAATAAATGAATGAATAAATAGATAAAAGATTTTTTTAAAAACCTCTGTAATCACAATGTGATACTATCATAATAAATAAGTCTCATCACATCTCACCTCTATCTGCTATCACCAGCAGTTTTCAAAACTAATTGTCATGTTAAACTAAGGGTGCTGGATTTCATAAGGTCGTCAGTGCTATTTCTCTGCATTTCCTCCCATCAGGAACAATTCGCAGCAAGCGCCTAGCCTTAGGGAATTCAACAGAAGTGACCCATGACTTGCAGCTTTGTAGGCGCCTGCTAACCATAGTTTCACTTCCGCAATCCCGTGGACTACTGTCCGTCTCCAGCTCAGCCAGCCATTGTAGTCACAGTGGGTGAAGACAGACATGAAAAAGGAGGTTTGATGGAGGGCTAGAAGCAAGACCCAAAGTCAGGCACTCGTTAAGATATTTTTCCTTGCCAAAATGCAACTCATTTCATTGCTTTTTCTAACTATAAATATTTGTACATAGGTACCATGGAACAATTTCAGAAGATATAGAATACTATAATGAAGAAAGTAGAAGTCATCCCTAACCCCGCCACCGGCTCTGCTAACTATTTCTTCAGACTTTAAGGCACAATGCATACCCAAAGTACAAAATGCAGCAGAAGGGAAAATCTGGAATAAGAGGGGGGATAAAATCTCTTTCTTTTTCTCTCATAGAGTTAAAAAAAAACTTAACGAAAAATCAAATCTAAACAAGAACAAAACCTAACAAGAATGACAAGCATTACCAGAAATCTAGAAGATACACAAGACAAAGTTTTCAAAGGGAGGGGAAAAAAAAGACAGTGATCAAATCAGCTTGTGCCAAAGAACCATGGCACTGAAAAGCATTAAGTAGCAGAGTCAAGAGCTCTGAGGAAGAACAAAGAGAGACCCAGAGGGAACCCTGTGAGCAGGTACCGGGAGGAGAGAGGACAGAGTGAGCACAAGAGTCAGAAGGCAGCAGGGATGGCAAAAGGGCGTCACCACAAGAAGAAAAGCAGCATAAGACTAAAGATGCCCACCTGCCACATCTCACCCTCGAAGACCACCTGTGTAAGTTTGTGATCTGCCCGATTCTTTTGTTTTATTTTTGTTAAACAATAGAAATATTTTAGATGGTACAAATGAAAGAAAAAGACTTCCAGTTATAGTCACTATTTCTAACTCAAAAAAAAAATCACTCAGTACCATAAAAGAGAGGAAAAAAAAACTAATGAAGGTAACTTAGCTACACATTTTAGCTGGAATTTTTTCAGTGTATGAAATAAGACATTCTAAAAGAAGGTCAGCTTCTTATCACGTTTCCATATCTTATTTCATTGGCAGCTCTTTCCACATAGAGGAGAACTAAGTGTGCAAGAGATACCTGAGAAAAAACTGACTTGGTAGAGAATTGTGGGTGTGTGTGTGAGAGAGAGAGAGACAAGGACAGAGAGAGAGACAAAGAGACAGAGAGAAGACAGAATTTGAGATAGATTTCCCTCTATGAAATGAAGAGCTCCAAAAAGCAGGTGGACTTGCCTTGAATTTTATTTTTTTTACCAAAATGTGATTTTCATTTTATTTGGACCCCTCTAGCTTCTGATTAAAAAACAAAAGTCATCAAATTTTGATGTTTGAGCTCTTCATCCATTTTAGAGTGGAGGAAATAAAGCCTGGAGACTATGGGAAGTGACTTGTCCAAGTTTACCCAGTTAGTTAGTGAGTTGAAGCAAGCATACTCAGCGTTCACCTGCTTTTGTTTTTGGGGTTCGCTAAGTGGCATCAGCTACAGGTGATCCAGCACCTTTCAGAAATGAGGTAAGTTTAGGGCCCTACTAAGATGGGAGATTGAGAAAGCTGCCCTTAGCAGGAGAGGGGCTACCAGGGCTGTGATGCTGATCCGTGTGTGTCTGTCCTTTCCCATAAACTCTCAGCTAAAAGGATACTTCCCTAAGGAAAAGGTCTTTGAATTCAGGGCAGAGGGGGTTGTGCTTAATTCTGCCAAGAGGTTTCACAAGACTCCTATAAGGAGGAGGCTCAGAAAACAATCCTTCTAAGTGTGAAATCAGCTCCAGGCAGATTCCAGTAGTTGCAAGAAGGCTTTTGAGTATTGTCTTCAAGTGTTTACAAAATTGACATTCTCGTCAACAAATATTTGTTGAGGACCTAATATACACCTAGTACTCTGCACAGAGAGATGTAAGACAGTCTTGAGGGGCTTCCAATCTTGCCAATCTCATTGGCCAGCCAGAATCATACGTAAAGGATAAGGAAAAGCCAAAACAGTCTGAACAAAGTAAGATTCAGGGCAGGAAAAATAAATGGCTGAGAAATTCATAGCAGGGAGAGACAAATAGGGCTGTTAGAAACAGCTGCATGAAAGAGTTGACTCTTGGGCTGTGCCTGAACTTATTTATATGACAAGGATACGGAAGGAAGGGCATTTCAGTTGTGGGAACAGTACCAGCAAAGATACAAAGCTCAGAGCATGTTGGAGGAAAAGGAGCAGATTCATTTGCTTGGGCTAGCGAAGATTTGTAAGGACTAGCTGGTGACAAACTTGGAGAGAAGGTAGGGCAAAATTCTTGGGACAAGAATCCAGATGAAAGATACTATTGGCATGAGGAACCATCAAAAATTTGTGGGTAGGTGAATGAAATGCAAAGGTGATTTAAGATGACTAACGTGTTAGAAGTATAAAATGTGGATTGAAGGGCAAAAGATGGAAAGGAGAAAATAGATGGAGAAAATTTTAGTAGTCTCAACATGAGATGATGGGAAACTTGAAATAGAAATAAAGCATGTAATCAATATTATGAAGTAAGAGATGGTGGACTTGGTAATGCAATCAGAGTTTGGTTGGAAAGATTAGCCAAGTTTTAGACAGATTAATTTGCCTATAGAAATTGCATACCTAGTTTAAGAGACTAATGTTTAGAAGTGATGTCAGAGGTGGAGATAACATGTAACCATGATGGTTGACACTATGGGATTGAATGAGTTCTCTCGGGGAGGGAATGTTTCATTTATGCTCAACATATCAAGGGAACAGAAGAAAAAGACCAGTGTCACAGCTTCTTGGAAGTACGGTAGCAACTGACCAAGTCTGCCGACTTCCACCTGGATTCCCTTGAACAGCCTCTGCTTCCTGATGCTTCCTGATGACCCAAGAATGATGACAGTGGCCTGGGGTCTGGAAAGAATCCCACAGTCCATCGCTCTGAAAGTGAAACCTGAGTAGCTGGAAACCCTGGTGACTTGGCCAGTGCCTTCCAGAGCTCAAGGGTCTCAAAACTCCATTCTGGAGAGCATGCTGATTACAGATCAAGGGCCCCCATGCTGTTTTCAATATGAGTACATGTAGGGACTTTTTTTAAGGAAGGGAAAAATCAAAGTCTGAAAGATTACTTTATATATAATAAAATGTCAGTGAAGGAAACATGATATTAGCTTGGAATTATTCTCTTGATTTTACAACATGGATGTAAGATATTTCCTAATAATAACAAATATTTACTAATGCTTACCATGTACCAGGCTCTAGCTATGACATTTATAAATATTATTTAGTTTCATTCTAACAAAAGTACAGAGAGCAGATATTATTATTCCAACCTTACTTTACACATGGGAAAACTGAAGCACAGAGAGTTTACTCTTGGCCTAAGTCACGTGGGTAGGATGCTGGGGACAGTCGCGTGCTATAATCTATAGCAAAGAACGAACACCTACCCCCATTCATCATTATAACCCAAATCTGGGTGAACCTCTTCTAACTTGAAAGTCTAGTAAAATTAGTCTATAGTTATAGACAAAACACATGAGTCAAACACATACAGACACACACACACACATTTGTGGGAGGGGAAGGGCTAATGGGTATTTTAACTATATCAATGACATAATCCAAGAAACTTTTTTTATAAAGCTACCCTTAGTAAGAACTCACATTTGCAGTTCATTTAACAAAAAGGCATTAAGTTACAGTTTCTGCTTGGACTGATGGTTGCATTTCAAAACTCATAATAGAGAGGGACCTTGGTTTCACTAATGCCTCCACATACACGGTTTCAAGCAAAATGTAGTCCATTTACAAGAAGTACATAAATGTTGTTAAACTAAATTAGATGTAATTGTCACACTTACATTAGCTATTAACATTATGTAAAGATAAACTAATGCATAATGAGTTATTTCATTGTCACATAATTATAATTTTAATGATTACATTATGACAACTATAGTACAGTGCATATTTTCAATTTTCCCATTAGTGGGCAATTATTTATAAGGTTTTCTACTACAATCTGTCCATAGAGACCAAGTTATTAATGCCTTCATTTTCCTATAGTGAAGACCACAGTGTTGAAATCAATATGATGGCCACAGGGTGGACTGCGAAGTAACATAGAAAGAACAACAAAACTACAGCCATGAAGTCAGCGCATTCAATACACGCCTGAGGAAATTTCAAGATGGAGAAAAAGAATATATTAATATTCTTATAAGAAGTTCTAGTTCATAAGGTTTCCTCAAGTATATTTCCTTCCATTTTTGGTGCCTTAATTCTCCAACTCTCTCCTAAGAGAGTTTCCATGGTATGAAATATTCAATAGCCTAACCTTTGAAAAACGTCTTAAACAGTTTTCACCATTCAGCGAGTTAAATTAATAGCCCACAAAGCCATTTTGAGAAATTTTTTGAATTGCTCAATCTCAGGGTCGTATGTCAAGAAGTAAACTGCTGATGCACTATGATCCACCCCCAAAGACGATGAAGAGTGGGGGACATTTACTAGAACAAAGGCCAAGGGCAATGTGATTGGGCAGTGATTATGGCAACAGTAATTGTGGGTCCTGAAAACGAGTGATAATAACAACAATAATAATAGCATCTGATAAACTTTTTGCTTCTAACCCCTACCTCTGAGAACTCACTCATTATTCTTTCTGTGAAGATTGAGACTATCTGGGGGACTTGGAGAAAGACCTAGCAGTTTGCAAAGAGATTTAAAAATGTAGTCTGCTAACCACCTGGCCTTAGCTGGTGTGTGACTTGTTCTTGAGGCCTTGTATGGAAGCATCAAGCTCTTCAGGGCTTCCCTGTAGCCCTGTGAAACCATATATGTCTCCCCCAACTACACTGGGGCTGTCCCAATTATCTGTGACTCCCTGGCACCTTGAACTCTACAAGGTTTGTGGAAGAAATTAATGAGCTAGTTAGATTTAAGCCCCACATTTCAAAGTACCTCATAACTTATATAATCTACTTGATGGTAAAACTAAACAGGTTTTAACATGGCCCTGTGTCCCTCCTTGAGTAAAGCTGTTGGTTAAAGTGTTCAATAAACATGTATCCGTATAGTTTGGTGATACGATTTGATTGGTTTATTTTTTTTCCATTCAAATGGAGAAGAATCAAGAATCCTGGCACATAATAGGTCCCTGGTTCTTAAACATTTCTATGCATAAGACACACCTGGGGAACTGATTAAAATGCAGAGCCCCAGGTTCTATTCCCAGAGATTATGAATCTACAGGGCTAACAGGCTATGTTTTTGTCAACCCTCTCCAGAAGATTCTGAAACAGGTGCTCCACAGAGTATATATCTGAACCACTAAACACGGCACTGGTCTAGGATTCAGAACACCCCGTGATCGAAGCTTCACTATAATAAGAGGTGCAACCTTGAGAAAGTCACTAAAAGTATCCTGGTCTCAGGTTTCCTCACCCATGAGATGTGTGTGTTGGGCTCATTTTGGAGTTTCCTTACTGAAATCTCTGGACAAGGGTACCATGAAGTTGGCAATAGAAATTCTTGAGCTATGTATAAAATTTCAAAAGGTCATGTAGGAGTCCAACAATTTATTTGTCCAACACAAAGTCTTATTGACACATCCACTTTTTTGCTTTTCAGCTAAAACTATATCACCTCTGGTTATCAGAATTTTTAATGGCAGTTGTATTTGTCTCAGATTTATAAAAATGGAGAAATAAATACTACTGAACTGTGTCCTTTTCGTAGATCACATCTTTCAAAGCATAAAGTCCACAGGGTAAAATTGCATAAATGTTGGGATGCAGTGGGATAGACATTTCTAAGTTCCAGTCCAACCCTAGGAGTTCTTGACTAATGTTGCTTCTTAAATTAAGGAACTAACAATTCCAAACAGACTCACTTTAACCACTCAATAACTGTGTAATGAGCATCTCCTATGTGCCAGGTACTATTCGAGGGGGCAGAGGTACAGCACTGGGTACAACACAGTCCTACTCTCATGGTGCTTACAGGTCTAGTGTGGGGCGGGGGTAGAAGAACAAGAGCAAAAAGAGAATGTCTCAGGCCATGATAAGTGTGACATAAAGGACAATAGAGTTTGGTAGGCAGGTTGTGGTGGGGCGTCAGATGGAGGGTGTTGTCAAAGAAGGGCTCTCTGATAAGGCAACATTTGAATCAAGACCTAAAAGAACTGGGGCTTCCCTGGTGGTGCAGTGGTTGAGAATCTGCCTGCCAATTCAGGGGACGTGGGTTCGAGCCCCGGTCCGGGAAAATCCCACATGCCGCGGGGCATCTAAGCCCGTGCGCCACAACTACTGAGCCTGCACTGTAGGGCCCGCGAGCCACAACTACTGAGCCCGCGTGCCACATCTACTGAAGCCCCCGCGCCTAGAGCCCATGCTCTGCAACAAGAGAAGCCACTGCGAGGAGAAGCCCGTGCACCGCAACGAAGAGCAGCCCCTGCTCGTCGCAGCTAGAGAAAGCCCGGGCAGAGCAACAAAGATCCAATGCAACCAAAAATAAATAAAATAAAATACATAAAAATTTTAAAAAAAGATCTAAAGGAATTGAAGGTGAAAAATCATACAGGTCTCTGGGAGGACTCCAGACATATTGAGTTATAGAATACATGCTTTTCAAAACAGGAAGATAATTCATCTTTTATATTATCATAAGCCTTACTTAAGCTAACATATTTATAAGCTCATGTTTTGGGCAGACTCCAGGCTTACAGAAGAGCACATGATCATGACTCCTTAACAGGGACTGTAGAGGGCACAGGTGAAATCTCTAGCCCACTGATTATCTGACAATGAGGTAAAGCCTGGACTTTTGTACCATACTTTTTTTTTTTCATACTTATTTTTTGCCACTTCAAGAACACATCTTGGTCTGCCACACATCCCTGTGGTCAACATATTTTTTAGTTCACTCTGGGATTTGTTCTGTCTTGACAGCTGCTTTCATTTCCTACCTACTGACAGCCTGATGAGCATGATTTATAAATATTAAAAATAAGGGGGTGAGACCCAGTGCAAAGAACCTGCCAACACATGCCAGAACCTCTGATGAGTTCCCGGTAAAACCGGAGAACATGTTTCAAACACCAGTGGATTCTCCACATCTAGGACAATGTCTGGCACCTAGTTAGCACCCAGGGAATATGTGCTTGAAGAATGAATGAAATGTTTGCAAGAGACTTGAATAACGCTCTACTTCCATGCTGCCTATCTCAAACCAAAATAAAAGCTCTGCTTAAATAGAATAGCTTGGTGTGAGTGTATGTGGGAGTATGTTAGTAAACAGGATGTTTTCTATCCTTTATGAGAAAGCATGGCAGCTGCTCGCTGAGCTCCTAATAGACGAAGCTGCTAGTTTTACATCCTTGAAAGCCCCTATTTGCATAGACACTATAGAAGGCAGAAGTTAGAAACGGAAACAGTATGTGATCACTTTTGCTAGAAAGTTCTGCCTGTGGTTTGTGATTTCTGGAAATGTGGATGTGCTGACAACAAAATTAACTCCTCCGAAGAACTGAGAATTGCCTTCTCTCATCATCCCTCTCCCTATAATATACATGACTTGACGAAATTAGATTGTTATTTTCATCGCGGTGATCTGCAAAATCATAAAATGATGTGTATTTTGGGAATGCCTAATTAACTCTAGTTAGTTCCACTGAGCTTTTAGCTACTCATATAAGCATTGCAAATATCACGGAGGTGTTCACATCTAGTTTCAGTAACCCAAAGAGATACTCAAAGGGCTCGAAAGAAAAATCTCTTTAGAAATCAGGCAATAATGAGGATTCAAATCAAATGGCGAACCTATGGGATAAAATCAGATCTACACTGATTTGCCAACACTTGCTTTGCAGCAACCAGCAAGAAACATTTTTATAGTCGAAGCCAATATTAACAATCAAAACAGCAGAATTACAGGCATATACACACAAAGTCCATCGCTAGTCACAGTTTTTATCACAAACATTAACTAATATTGATCAAGCTGTTTGCCACAAAAGTTTGCTTTAACATATAATCAGCATACAAAGTGGGAGCCATGCAGTTGCAGCACCTTGTGTTCTACTTGTAAATAACGGGCTACTCCTACTGAGCACCACCTGCTTAATATAGAAAAATGTTCATCTTAATTAGGAAATTCTTCTTATTATTTAATATTTATTGAACACCCACAATGTGCTTGGCAGCCAAAACACCAGAAACACACTCTCGGCCCACTAAGAATCCACCTGCTAAGGAAAATATGATGAACCAGTTATGCAGTCATTTCTGTTTTTAACATATTTTATGTAACTCTATCCAGGTGACAGAGTGGCCAATGATTCACTCTTCGGAAGGGTCTTGTCTCCTAATTAAGGTGGGATGGTGAGCTATAAGTTATGGGTGAAGTAGATGATAAAGAACAAATGAACTATGGTCACCATGAAGAATAAGTGAAATTTGCTCCACTGATGGAAGAAAATTTAATACACAATTAAGTAAACCCAACTGTGTTTGTTATGGACTGACAGATTAGGACTGCATAACATATTAGAAATACAGAATGCAGAGTAGAAAAGTTACCTTGAAAAAGCAACCATTCTTTGTTTTGCATTTACCTTCAGTGCTTCTGCACCTCCACAATGATACAACTATGCTGTGTAATATGAACATCTTAGTTGGTAAAGATTTAATAGTCAAAGATCTACTCTCAACTAGAAGAATTAAGACAGATTGACAACCTCTCCTGGAAGCCTCCAACTATACACCCTTCTCTTTTTCCTACACTCCAATCAGCAAAAGTTCAAGAAAACCTGACATGCTCAATATTGCAACTGTGTAGAGAAGCATACTTGGGGAGAATAAATGACCTATTCACATCAAGAGACTGCTACATGTATGCCTGTAATGGTGCCTGGGCATGAATTATCTAGCACTAACTTTAACTACCCTTTTAGAGAAAATTATGAACTTTTTAAAATGTGGTTTTGCTCCAATAATTGAATAGCACAAGTATGTTATTTTATTTTCCAGATCTTGAGTTTTAACGAGTTCTTCACTTCACATGGGAAAAGTTTCCCCATCCACCTTTCCAGTGTCTTGCTAAGTGTTTCTAGTTTTGTTTTGTTTCTTTATACTTCTCATTAAATCATATAGGCTCCTCATTCTGATTTCTTCATAAGGAAAACATACAATGAATTAAAAAGAATGTGATGACATTGATCATAATGCTACGTATTGTCCTTAAGTTTTACTGTTTTTCACAAATCAGCAACACCAATTGCCCCAGTTATCCCTTTGGAACATGGTGAGTCAGAGAATGGAATATTATCCAGCATCTTAATTTTACGGATATTCAGGCAAAAGAGAAATTACATGTTAGGGGAGATAATGCTGTGACGATGGCAGTTGTCAAACGGTGCCAATATGAACTTTAAATGAATATAATTTGAGAGAAATACATGACAGAGGGATAATGACTAGCTCATATATTTTCAGGGTAATAAATACCTAATGAGCAAAATTGTAAAGCAAATAGTGGTTGAACATACACCCAAATGTTGATTCTTGACTCAGAGTCAGAGAACAGAATGATTTGTCTGTCTAGAATGATAAAGCATCACTTCTTCATAAGCTAATGAGCAGAACCATCTGGCATGACTACAGAGGAGCAAGATTGTAAGGAAGTGAAGAATAGAATGACAGAGCTGCAGTAGGATTTTCACAGCAAGTTAAAAAATTCCTCACCATTAAAAATAATCGTAATAAAAGTAACTTTAGATGGTCACAGAACACTACGCCAACAGTATAAAGATTATAGGACCAAATGTATTCAAAACAATTGAATATAACTCCTGATATCCTATAATCTTTCTGTACCACAAAGGTTCTCAAAGTGTGTTCCCAGGACCAGCAATGACAGAATTACCTGGGAAGTTGTAAGAACTGCAAACTCTAGGTCCTTGTCCCAGAGCCACCAACTCAGAAACTCTCAGGGTAGCCCTAGCAATCTGTGTGTTAACTAGTCCTCCAGGCGATTCAGATATAGGCTCATGCTTGGGAACTACTACTCTACCAACCCAAATAAGAGTCAGAGATTTTTGCTGTTTTTGTGGATACCAAAGAAATTAGCTAATTTGGTCTATTCTGTTTAAACAACTGGTCCATGTGCTGAAGAATAAAAATCAGTCAGACCAGTTCCTTGAGTGACATGATGATCTCTTCGAATAAGAGAACTGTCATCCTAGTATCATTTTATAGAATAACAGCAGAACAAATTGCCTTAAATCTGTACCTTGATGTAGAAAACAAACTTACGGTTACCAAGGGGGAATGTGGGGGGGTGGTAAACTGGGAGATTGGGATTGAGAAATACACACCACTGTATATAAAATAGATAACTAGTAAGAACCTACATAGAGTAAAGCACAGGGAACTCTATTCAATACTCTGTAATGACCTATATGGGAATAGAATCTAAAAAAGAGTGGATATATGTATATGTATAACTGACTCACTTTGCTGTACAGCAGAAACTAACACAACATTGTAAATAAACTGTACTGCAATAAAAAAATTAATTAAAAAAAAACCCTGTACCTTAACTGTATAGTTTCTGAACACATGTATTTTCTTCCTTTTAAGTTGCTTTGGTAGACCCCATGAGACAAGTTTTGCAAGTTTGCCTGAATCCTTTATTTACTTAATTGGTTTTCCACCCCTTAGTCATTCATTCAGCAAGTATTAAGTATCTACTATATGCCATGCACTATTCTAGGGGCTGAGATATATAAGTAACAAAAACAGACAATGATCCCTGCCCTTAAGGAACTTACATCCTAGTAGGGGAGAACGACAAACAATAAATGATAAAATCCATAAGTACAAAAATATTAGAAGGTAAACAATGCTGTTGGGGAAAGAAAGGAAAAGTTAAACCAAGTAAGGAGAATTGGGAATGCTGCTTATTGGGAGTGGGGATTTCAATGTTAAGTAGTATCATGGTAGACTCACTGAGTGGGTGACGTGAGCAAAAGCTTGAAGATGATGGAGTTGATCATGCAATACATGAAGAGAAAGGGTGATCCAGCAAAGGGCTGAAATGAAGGCCTGCAAGAGGGAGCATGCCTGGTGTGTTTGAGATGCAGCTTGGAAGACTGTGTGGCTAGAGCAGAATGAGCATGAAGGAAGTTTAATAAATAGAGGCCAGAGAGGAAACAAGGGTCCAGGTCACCCTGGAAGGCATTGTAAGTCGTTGTAAAAACTTGTGCTTTACCACCTAGAGGGGTGGGATAGGGAGGGTCGGAGGGAGACGCGAGAGGGAGGAGATATGGGGATATATGTATATGTATAGCTGATTCACTTTGTTATAAAGCAGAAACTAACACATCACTGTAAAGCAATTATACTCCAATAACGATGTTTAAAAACAAAAAACAAAAAAACTTATGCTTTTACTCTAAGGGAAATAGGAGACTACCTCAGGGTTCTGAGCAGAAGAGTGACATGATCTGAATTATGTCATAATTGATTTTCCTCTAAGTCTGTGTACAGTTTCATCAACCATTTATGCAGCAGGTTAAAAGATACTGCTACTATTTTTTTCCTTTTCTTTATGTCCTTCATAAAGTTATTTAAAACTATTTTCACTAAGGCAATTCACTTTCTTTGTTATCAGTGAAGAAAATATTGTCTAGAAGACAATTAGAAGATACAGTTGGATAGTGATCAGTTCTCCTTTACTTGGGTCTTTGGTTTCCTGCCTTCTGTGGCCGTTCTGCCTAAGGCCCAAGAGTATGACCTTGGGTGCTAGGAATTGTTTTTTCACCAGGCAACTGACAGCTAACAGAATTGTGAGTGAAGTCTTGGAACCTGCTTTGCCACTGAAGTGAAACTAAAATGCAAACCTGTATTTGAGGAATGGCTCTGTCAGTGACTAATTAAAAACCCAGTGCCCAGTTGCAAAATATCTGGCAAAGGTAATAGACTTGCCAGCCTTTGGGTAAGATAGAGCAAGGGGTGGTCTGTCTGAGTAGAACTGTGGAAACTTTTCTATCAAAATCCAATCCTATAACTTGCCTCGTTTGGTATTACTGTGACCCCTATATACTGAAGAAAAGTGTTTGGAAATTCACAAGTATTTCAACAAGTGGCAAAGGGACTTGGAAACTTAAAAAAAAAACAAAACTATTGGGTATTATTTCTTTCACTCCTTAACTCATTTATTCATTCATCTATCAAATGTTTACCAAACACCTATTAGAGTCAAACACTGTATCAGGTGGTGGGGAAACAAATATATAAGAGCTGATATTCCCTTAAAGAGTTTATGGACTACCTGGAGGATTAGACATAAATAATAATGCATGGTAGAGAGTGATGATTTTTATTTTTAAAAAAAGTCCAAATGCTATGGATTTTCAGAGGAGGAAATATGAGTTCTAATTAGAGATATTACCAAAGGCTTCATGGAAGAGGTAACATTTAATTTGGTCATAAAGGATGCATTTGTGTGCATGGTAATGGGAGGAAGTAAAATTTAGGCAGAGGGAGCAATCTCTGCAAAGGCATAGAGGCAAGGCTATATTCATAGTCACCCATATGAGAGGAAAAGAAGGCCTCAACTAGAGCAGCAGTAGTGGTAACGATAGAAGAAAGAAAATGAGCTATTGCTGAGGTCATTTCAAGGAAACCTGAAATATCTGTGGGCCATTTAGCTGAGAGAAGTAGAGTGAAAACAACACGTTTGTTTGCTCTTTTGATGGTAAACCACCACTGTGCTAGGTCTGAAAATAAACTGGAGATAAGCAAAGTCCCTGTTCTTAAGAAGTGTGTTGTCTAATGAGAGAAGAGGACAAATAAACATAGTAAGATGAGATAAATAAGACCCTCATTGAATTCTTAAGGACTTCAGAGTGCCATCATGCTTAAATGGCCAGGAACAGGTCATAGTCACGAAACTGGCATCCAACTACAAGTAGATTACCAAGGCTATTTGAGACATAGTTATTCTTCCCTTACATATTTCTCTGACTCAAGGAAAAATGAAACGTTGTCCTGTCTCTTCATTCAAAGCAATTTAACATAGTGCAGTTCTAAGTGTCATCAGCAGATTAAAAGCACTGGCCTGGCTTGGGAGCTTGTTCAAAATGCAAATTCTCAGGCTCCACTCCAAATCACCTGAATCAGCAGGTGACTGCATGTACATTCAAGTTTGAAAAGTACTGTAACTAAACAGAAAGAGAGAGAGGGAGGGAGACAGAGGGAGGAAGGAAGCGAGGAAGGGAAAAGGAAAGAAAGACAATACTGTACTGATCTAGAGGACTCATTCTTTAGTAAAAAAAAAAAGCTAAGGAGGGAAGTCCATTTAGAAGGTCAACATTACTACATCTAATAAAAAGTCTCTTATTTTTGTTTTCAAAGAAGCAAAAATTCAATTCAACAAACATTTGTAGAGCTCCTACAGCATCTCAGCAAGATATCTTGAAATGTTGTCCAAGCAAGTAAAAATCTAGTAGTATAGATGGATACCGTATAGGTTGAAAAGTCTCAAAGAAACCAACTCTGTCTTAAGAGTCAAGGTATACAAGAATTGAGGAAAAAAGAAAGAGATTGCCCCTGCTTCATAGTTTTCATGGACGGTATATAACCATTCTTAATTTCCTTGATTTTGATCTAAACTTGGGAGATGAAAAAAAAAAATCAAAGGAGAGGAGAAATCCAAATTATAGTAGGGAAGCAAATCAACCAAAGAGCTAAACCTCATGACTTAAATAAATAAAAATCCCATGACTTTAAATAAATAAATAAACAGGAAAAGAAAAGAAAAGAAGACCCTTAAAGCCCTTATAAAGTTTAAAGCCCTTCGTTAGATATACTCTAACGAAGCTTTCGATTTAAGGTCTATTTGTCTTTGAGGTTCACACCCTTGGTAGTGTTCAAAAGCCTTTATATTGAGGGACTGTTTAGCATAAATGTCTATTGGGACTGCTTTCTATACAGCATAATCTGGCTATGTATCTAGCCATTCCGTCAAGTCATATCCTAAGGCGCAGGAGAACATCATTTTCTGAAGTAGACTGGTTGCAAGTCTTGATTTCTACAACTACCAGTAGTCTGAATAGTCTTCCTTTTAAAAATATAGTCACTGAATTAAAGATGTTTCTCTTGTTTTACTCCTAAACTAAGCTGTTTTGACAAATTGGTTTCACCCAGTGCGTGCGTGCAGGTGCCCTTGCACGAATGTGTGTAATTTTAAACAAAAGAGAGGTCAGTACTGATATATTGATAAATTAAAAACATCCCTTCCATCTTCCCATTATTAAAATAGGTTCTTCCCTATTTTTAGTGAATTTTTAATTTCCAGCCTGTGTGTATTACAGAGGAGGCCTAATGTAGGTCACTACATGCCATCATGAATAATGGGAAAAAGGAAGTCAACTATTTCCCAATGCTTGTTAGCATGAAAACACAGCCCTGGACGCCTTATTATGCTTTTTGACTCCGAAGTCCTATGGGTCTGCCCGTGACTGCTGTGTGAACTCATTGTTCCTGCCAAATACATCAGCTGGGGTGGGAACATTAATTCATTTTAACAGAGATGAGTCAACATTGCTCCTGTAAAAGTGCTGAGATGCTATATTTGCAAAGGCTGTCTTCAAAAAGAAAAAAAAGGAAAATACTGTTTTTAATACTGGGTTCTGTCTCTCAATCCAAGAATTTTTCTACTTTGCCTATTTTCTCTTGGTCCAGGTTTTCCTAAGGTTAGTACCTATTTATTCCAAGTTAGAAATAACTAGACATTTTTGTTTTCAGAGTCCAGGTTGAGTCACAGGACTTCTTTGGGTGAACTAGGCACGTGTCTGTGCCTCTTGGCTGGTGCTCGGGCTAGCACATCTTCCAGTTTTTGCTTTTGCCCCTTCCTCTCGCTGTACTGCATTTGTTGAGGCAGTTTGCCTGCCTTGTGTCCCAACAGAGGGGACTCTCAGAGAGTTTCTAAATTCTCAGGGAGGACGCTTTCCTCTTTCCACTCTAGGAAATACTAAGGGTTTGTAAACCTAACGGATGTGAGACAATTTAATCCCTAAAATCGATCACACAGCAGCACAAGAAACTTTCAAAATGGCCAAAGCTAAAACAGCGAAACCTGGGCTGCACTTAAAACCCACACCAGATGACAAAATCGACTCCAACACAAGGCTGTGAGAAACAACACATCACTGATTTCTTTTTCTCTCTGTAGGACTGAGTGGGAATGGATGGAGCATGCAGGCAATGATTAGCCATGTAGCCATCTCGATATTTACCAATCAGTTTCCCATTTTGACAGTGTCTTCTGAAACTGACTTTTGTGTACCCTGTTTCTTAAATGATCCTTAAAAGTAACTCCTTCCCTTCACATCCTCTGCACCTGAAGCAGTAAGGTCTTGAAATATTGATCTATTTGCTGCTAGCTTTCATTAATTTCATCCATCCCTGAAGGCAGAGCCACATTTATGCCCGCTAATGAAGACCTATTTAGGGGAGCTCAGGGCCCTTTATCAGCCCTGAATTAGCTTTGCAGTTTTAATGGGATTATTACTTAATTAAATAATGTGCCTGCATTTGCCAATGTATTTCTAAAGTGGGATGCGAGCTGCAACTGCCTACATGCCCATAGGTAAGCAGAACACCTCATACAGGATTTGTTGCTTCTCCAAGAGAGTTAACATTCGTTTTACATCTGTACATGGCCAGGCACATAATCACATTCTGCAAATGTTGAATGCAGTACCATGTGCCACTGTCAGCCCTACAGTACCTCTAGGGTATTTCAGTCTTAAAATGTATTAATGCAAATGTGGAAATGTCAGCAAGCTAGTATTATGCATGCACACCAATCATTCAAAGGGGGAAAAGAGATCCATTTTGGTCCAGATTATTTTGACTGCAAGACTTTTAATTCCAAAGGTTTCTGGTTTGTTGAAGGTAGCTGTTTCCCAGAAAAATATTTGGTAAGTAAAAATATAAAGGTGACCACTGCCCAAATTACCTAGAATTCCAAAGAAAACTGAGCCCCAGAAGATGAACAGAGAAAGGGCAAGCAGTCTCTCTCTCTGTTCTCTCAACCTTTCCCACAAGGTCACCGTTTCTAACTGGCAAGCCAAATAATTTTAGTCAGTAACTGATAAGAAAGCAAATTAAATTTCATTTGGTTTGAAAAAGTATTCCAATATGCATATGAGTTGATCTAAACTCATTCTAAGAAACTTAACAGGGTACATTTTCTTTTATTACTTCATGTTTTCTCAATAAGGAATCCCTTAAGATAAAAATTAAAACCACTGGGGGGTTTCCCTGGTGGCCCAGTGGTTGAGAGTCCACCTGCCGATGCAGGGGACATGGGTTTGTGCCCTGGTCCGGGAAGATCCCACATGCCGCGGAGCGGCTGGGCCCGTGAGCCGTGGCTGCTGAGCCTGCGCGTCCGGAGCCTTTGCTCCGCAACGGGAGAGGCCACAACAGTGAGAGGCCCACGTACCACAAAAAAAAAAAAAAAAATTAAAACCACTGTAAAACTGAAAAGATGCCCGCCTTGAATGGAGGAGGGGCTAATATTTTTTAAAAATGATTTTGACAATTTGAAGAATTAAGCTGAGAGGCAAATTTTTATTTGAAGAACTTAATTTAATCACTTTCCTATCATGAATCACTCTAACTACTAGGAACAATATATATATATATATATATATATATATATATATATATTTTTTTTTTTTTTTTTTTTTTTTTGCGGTACATGGGCCTCTCACTGTTGTGGCCTCTCCCACTGCGGAGCACAGGCTCCGGATGCGCAGGCTCAGCGGCCACAGCCCACAGGCCCAGCTGCTCCGCAACACGTGGGATCCTCCCGGACCGGGGCATGAACCCGCGTCCCCTACATCGGCAGGCAGACTCTCAACCACTGTGCCACCAGGGAAGCCCGGAAAAATATTTTTTTAATTTTATAAATTATACATCATAATGGTGACATAACTTCTCCATTAAAAACCTGATGACGTCAACAGATGAATGGATAAAGAAGATGTGGCACATATATACAATGGAATATCACTCAGCCATAAGAAGGAAAGAAACGGAGTTATTTGTAGTGAGGTGGATGGACCTAGAGACTGTCATACAGAGTGAATAAGTCAGAAAGAGAAAAACAAATACCGTATGCTAACACATATATATGGAATCTAAAAAAAAAAAAAAATGGTCATGAAGAACCTAGGGGCAAGACGGGAATAAAGATGCAGACCTACTAGAGAATGGACTTGAGGATATGGGGAGGGCGAAGGGTAAGCTGGGACAAAGTGAGATAGTGGCATGAACATATATACACTACCAAACATAAAAAGATAGCTAGTGGGAAGCAGCCGCATAGCACAGGGAGATCAGCTTGGTGCTTTGTGACCACCTAGAGGTGTGGGATAGGGAAGGTGAGAGGGAGGGAGACGCAAGGGGGAAGAGATATGGGGACATATGTATATGTATAACTGATTCACTTTGTTATAAAGCAGAAACCAGCACACCATTGTAAAGCAATTATACTCCAATAAAGATGTTAAAAAAAAAAACCTGATGACGAAAATTAGCACTTGCTTCCAGGAAGTGCAGGTAAATCAACCAAAATACTTTACACAAAAGTCAAATTATATGGACAATGCTTTTTCCTCATCCCTTCATGCCTGCAGTGATGTATACCACTTAACCCCCTCCTATTTACTTAGGAGAAAAATATTTCAAACATTTATTAGCATATAACCAACACACACTTTGTAAGCATGTACCTACATGAATGCTTGCATAAAACACTTTCTTTGATGCAAAATAATCTTAAAATGTTTATAGTAATTATATTTTGGTTGTGCTGTTATTTTTATTCTAAAAGTGTTGTGTGTATTCTGTGGGATAAAGCAGATGAGTATTTACATTGGTGTCTCTAGGACCTGTGATTGTCAGCATGGCAGAAAGAAGAACAGATGTAAGATAGATGAGGTAAGATAAAAATCAGGTAGACCTGAATTTGTATTGGAAGTTTCAGTTTGAACTCAAAACAATTTTATCTTTAAACAATATATACAGCATATGTTGTTTATATACTAGCTCTGTCCAATGAAAAGACCATAAAACAAAGACCAATCCAGTAGTAATGAGCATGTGTAGTGCCAAGATTATGCTCTCTTCAATACTAAAAAGACGAAAGTTCTTTGGAAAAAAAAGTCTGAATCCATTTTTGCATCAGGATATGTACAAGAAGAGCCTGAAACATCCTATAATACCAGGAAGCAAAGGAGATTTAAAAGACTTTGTTTTACAAGACTACTAAAGATGTCAAAAACACTCAAAATCCAGCGTGAAGAGGTTCCCACAGCTCAAAATAGGACAGTTAAGCATAAGAACATAACTGGAATGAATCAAAATATTTCAAAAATGTTTAAGTACATAAGTCAATATGTAAATACTGAAAATAATAAATTTACTGGTGACTTTTGGAGAATGATAGGGCATGAATGCCTTAAAACTAAAAAAGAAGAGATTGGTTCAAGATGGCAGAATAGAAGGACACGCTCTCACTCCCTCTTGCGAGAACACTGAAATCACAACTAACTGCTGAATAATCATCGACAGGAAGACACTGGAACTCACCAAAAAAGATACCCCACATCCAAAGACAAAGGAGAGGCCACAATGAGATGGTAGAAGGGGCTCAATCACAATAAAATCAAATCCCATAACTGCTGGGTGGTGACTCACAAACTGGAGAACACTTATACCATAGAAGTCCACCTACTGGAGTGAAGGTTCTGAGCCCCACGTCAGGTCTCCGAACATGGGGGTCCAGCAACGGGAGGAGGAATTCCTAGAGAATCAGACTTTGAAGGCTAGTGGGATTTGATTGCAGGACTTAGACAGAACTGGGGGAAACAGAGACTCCATTCTTGGAGAGCACAAACAAAGCAGTGTGCACATCGGGACCCAGGGGAAGGAGCAGTGACCCCATAGAGACTGAACCAAACCTACCTGCTAGAGTTGGAGGGTCTCCTGCAGAGGCTGGGGGTGGCACTGTCTCACCATGAGGACAAAGACACTGGCAGCAGAGGTTCTGGTAAGTATTCCTTGGTGAGAGCACTCCCAAAGTCCATCATTAGCCCCACCAAAGAGCCGGGTAGCCTCCAGTGTTGGGTTGCCTCAGGCCAAACAACCAACAGGGAGAGAACACAGCCCCACCCATCCCCAGACAAGCAGATTAAAGTTTTACTGAGCTCTGCCCACCAGAGCAACAGCCAACATTACCCCCCATCAGTCCCTCCCATCAGGAAACTTCTACAAGCCTCTTACATAGCCTCATCCACCAGAGGGTGGACAGCAGAAGCAAGAAGAACTACAACCCTGCAGCCTGTGGAACAAAAACCACATTCACAGAAAGAGAGACAAGATGAAAAGGCAGAGGGCTATGTACCAGATGAAGGAACAAGATAAAACCCCAGAAAAACAACTAAATGAAGTGGAGAGAGGCAACTTTCCAGAAAAAAAATTCAGAATAATGATAGTGAAAATGATACAGGAATCAGAAAAGGAATGGAGGCAAAGATCGAGAAGAGGCAAGAAATGTTTAACAAAGACCTAGAAGAATTGAAGAACAAACAAACAGAGGTGAACAATACAATAACTGAAATGAAAACTACACTAGAAGGAATCAACAGCAGAATAACTGAGGCAGAAGAATGGATAAGTGACCTGGAAGACAGAATGGTGGAATTCACTGCCGCAGAACAGAATAAAGAAAAAAAAAATTAAAAGAAATGAAGACAGCCTAAGAGACCTCTGGAACAACATTAAACACAACAACATTCACCTTATAGAAGTCCCAGAAGGAGAAGAGAGAGAGAAAGGACTCAAGAAAATATTTGAAGAGATTATAGTCGAAAACTTCCCTAACATGGGAAAGGAAATAGCCACCCAAGTCCAGGAAACACAGCAAGTCCCATACAGGATAAAACCAAGGAGAAACATGATGAGACACATAGTAATCAAATTGGCAAAAATTAAAGACAAAGAAAAATTATTGAAAGCAGCAATGGAAATATGACAAATAACATACAAGGGAACTCCCATAAAGTTAACAGCTGATTTCTCAGCAGAAACTCTCCAAGCCAGAACGGAGTGGCATGATATACTTAAAGTGATGAAAGGGAAGAACCTACAATCAGGATTACTCTACCTAGCAAAAATCTCATTCAGATTTGATGGAGAAATCAAAAGCTTTACAGAGAAGCAAAAGCTAAGAGAATTCAGCATCAACAAACTGGCTCTACAACAAATGCTAAAGGAACTTCTCTAAGTGGGAAACACAAGAGAAAAAAGGACGTACAAAAACAAACCAAAAACAATTAAGAAATAGGTAAAAGGAACATACACATCGATAATCACCTTAAACGTGAATGGATTAAATGCTCCAACCAAAAGACACAGGCTTGCTGAATGGATACAAAACCAAGACCCATATATATGCTGTCTACAAGAGACTCACTTCAGCCCTAGGGACACATACAGACTAGACTGAAAGTGAGGAGATGGAAAAAGATATTCCATGCAAATGGAAATCAAAAGAAAGCTGGAGTAGAAATACTCATATCAGATAAAATATACTTTAAAATAAAGAATGTTACAAGAGACAAAGAAGGACACAACATAATGATCAAGGGATCAATCCAAGAAGATATAACAATTATAAATGTATATGCACCCAACATAGGAGCACCTCAATACATAAGGCAACTGCTAACAGCTATAAAAGAGGAAATTGACAGTAACACAATAATAGTGGGGGACTTTAACACCTCATTTGCACCAATGGACAGATCATCCAAACAGAAAATTAATAAGGAGACACAAGCTGTAAATGACACAATAGACCAGATAGATTTAATTGATATTTATAGGACATTCCATCCAAAAATAGGAGATTACACTTTCTTCTCAAGTGCACACGGAACATTCTCCAGGATAGGTAACATCTTGGGTCACAAATCAAGGCTCAGTAAATTTAAGAAAATTGAAATCATATCAAACATCTTTTCTGACAACAACTCTATGAGATAAGAAGTCAATTACAGGGGGAAAAACGTAAAAAACACAAACACATGGAGGCTAAACAATACATTTCTGAATACCCAAGAGATCACAGAAGAAATCAAAGAGGCGATCAAAAAATACCTAGAGACAAAAGACAATGAAAACACGATGCTCCAAAACCTATGGGATGAAGCAAAAGCAGTTCTAAGAGGGAAGTTTATAGCTATACAAGCCTACCTCAAGAAACAAGAAAAATCCTAAGTAAACAATCTAACCTTACACCTAAAGGAACTAGAGAAAGAAGAACAGACAAATCCCAAAGTTAGCAGAAGGAAAGAAATCATAAAGATAAGAACAGAAACAAATGAAATAGAAACAAAGAAAACAATAGCAAAGATCAATAAAACTAAAAACTGGTTCTTTGAGAAGATAAACAAAATTGATAAACCATTAGCCAGACTCATAAAGAAAAAGTGGGAGAGGACTCAAATCAATAAGATTAGAAATGAAAAAGAAGTTACAACAGACACCGCAGAAATACAAAGCATCCTAAGAGACTACTACAAGCAACTCTATGCCAATAAAATGGACAACCTGGAAGAAATGGACAAATTTGTAGAAAGGCATAACCTTCCAAAACTGAACCAGGAAGAACTAGAAAATATGAACAGACCAATCACAAGTAATGAAATTGAAACTGTGATTAAAAGTCTTCCAATAAATAAAAGTCCAGGACCAGATGGCTTCACAGGTGAATTCTATCAAACATTTAGAGAAGAGCTAACACCCCAAACTCATTCCCTGAGGCCACCATCACCCTGATACCAAAACCAGACAAAGATACTGCAAAAAAAGAAAATTACAGACCAATATCATTGAGGAATATAGATGCAAAAATCCTCAACAAAATACTAGCAAACAGAATCCAACAGCACATTAAAAGGATCATACACCGTGATCAAGTGGGATTTATCCCAGCGATGCAAGGATTCTTCAATATACACAAATCAATCAATGTGATACACCATATTAACAAATTGAAGAATAAAACCATATGATCATCTCAATAGATGCAGAAAAATCTTTTGACAAAATTCAAAATGCATTTATGATAAAAGCTCTCCAGAAAATGGGGCATAGAGGGAACCTACCTCAACATAATAAAGGCTATATACAACAAACCCACAGCAAACATCATTCTCAATGGTGAAAAACTGAAAGCATTTCCTCTAAGATCAGGAACAAGACAAGGATGTCCACTGTCGCCACTATTATTCAACATAGTTTTGGAAGTCCTAGCCACAGCAATCAGAGAAGATAAAGAAATAAAAGGAATACAAATTGGAAAAGAAGAAGTAAAACTGTCACTGTTTGCAGACCACATGATACTATACATAGAGAATCCTAAAGAGGCCACCAGAAAACTACTAGAGCTAATCAATGAATCTGGTAAACTTGCAGGATACAAAATTAACGCACAGAAGTCTCTTGCATTCCTATACACTAATGATGAAAAATCTAAAAGTGAAGTTAAGGAAACACTCCCATTTACCATTTCAACAAAAAGAATAAAATACCTAGGAATAAACCTACCTAGGGAGACAAAAGACCTGTATGCAGAAAACTATAAGACACTGATGAAAGAAATTAAAGATGATACCAACAGATGGAGAGATATACCATTTTCCTGGATTGGAAGAATCAACATTGTGAAAATGACTATACTACGCAAAGCAATCTACAGATTCAGTGCAATCTCTATCAAATTACCAATGGCATTTTTTACAGAACTAGAACAAAAAAATCTTAAAATTTGTATGGAGACACAAAAGACCCCGAATAGCCAAAGCAGTCTTGAGGGAAAAAAACAGACCTAGAGGAATCAGACTCCCTGACTTCAGACTATACTACAAAGCTACAGTAATCAAGAAAATATGGTACTGGCACAAAAACAGAAATATAGATTAATGGAACAAGATAGAAAGCCCAGAGATAAACCCACATACCTATGGTCAACTAATCTATGACAAAGGAGGCAAGGATATACAATGGAGAAAAGACAGTCTCTTCAATAAGTGGTGCTGGGAAAACTGGACAGCTACATGTAAAAGAATGAAATTAGAACACTCCCTAACACCAGACACAAAAATAAACTCAAAATGGATTAGAGACCTAAATGTAAGACCGGACACTATAAAACTCTTAGAGGAAAACATAGAAAGAACACTCTTTGACATAAATCACAGCAAGATCTTTTTTTGATCCACCTCCTAGAGTAATAGAAATAAAAACAAAAATAAACAAATGGGACCTAATGAAACTTCACAGCTTTTGCACAGCAAAGGAAACCATAAACAAGATGAAAAGACAGCCGTCAAAATGGGAGAAAATATTTGCAAACAAATCAACGGACAAATGATTAATGTCCAAAATATATAAACAGCTCATGCAGCTCAATATTAAAAAAACAAACAATCCAATCCAAAAATGGGCAGAAGACCTAAATAGACATTTCTCCAAAGAAGACAGCACATGAAAAGCTGCTCAACATCACTAATTATTAGAGAAATGCAAATCAAAACTACAATGAGGTATCACCTCACACCAGTCAGAATGGGCATCTTCAGAAAATCTACAAACAACAAATGCTGGAGAGGGTGTGGAGAAAAGGGAACCCTCTTGCACTGTTGGTGGGAATGTAAATTGATACAGCCGCTATGCAGAACAGTATGGAGGCTCCTTAAAAAACTAAAAATAGAATTACCATACGACACTGCAATCCCACTACCGGGCATATACCCAGAGAAAACCATAATTCAAAAAGACACATGCACCCCAATGTTCATTGCAGCACTATTTACAATAGCCCGGTCATGGAACAACCTACATGCCCATCGACAGACAAATGAATAAAGAAGATGTGGTACATATATACAATGGAATATTACTCAGCCATAAAAAGGCACGAAGTTGGGTCATTTGTGGAGATGTGGATGCATCTAGAGACTGTCATACAGAGTGAAGTAAGTCAGAAAGGGAAAAGCAAATATCCTATATTAACGCATGTATGTGGAATCTAGAAAAATGGTACAGATAAACCAGTTTGCAGAGCAGAAATTGAGACACAGATGTAGAGAACAAACATATGGACACCAAGGGGGGAAAGCAGCAGGGGGTGGGATGGTGTGATGAATTGGGAGGTTGGGATTGACATATATACACTGCAGTGTATAAAATGGATGACTAATAAGAACCTGCTGTATAAAAAAATAAAAGAAAAACAAAAAATAACTAATAAAGAGAAAGAATTGGTACCATCTTCTATCTCATGGTAACCAAATGGTTAATGAGATCAAGTTTCTCTTTATAAGGTATATTAGTTAATAAATGAAAAAGAAATGATGAAATATCACCATTCTGTAATCTCTAATGAACTATTCAATCTAGACAATGATCATTAATGAATGCTAACATAAAGAGACAGAAAACTAGATGGTCTTCATCCTGATAGAGGTATCACCTAATAGTCTTGATAATTTTTTTTTAAAAAATTAGACCCGAATCCAATAAATCCTCAATATAGAGATACCAAAGTAGAAGTATCATGGGGGTGCAATCAGCACAATCTAGATTGTGCACAAATGACTAGGTTTTTTTTCAATAATACAGGGAGAGAGTGGGAGAGAAGAAGCCATGTGTTAAGAGAAATATAGGAGACGTATCAATTATTTGTAAAGCCCTTATGCTAATCCTGATTTGAACATGCACAGAATTTAACACTAATCCCGATTCAATTAACTGTTAAAAATATTAATGAGATCATTGGAGAAATTTGAAAACAGACTAAATATATATCGTTATTAAGAAAGTATGCTGATTTTTCTGTAGGACAATGACATTGTGTTTATTTTTAAGAATCTTTATCTTTTAGAGATACATGCTGAAATATTTATGAATAAAATAATATGATATCTGGCATTTGCTTCAAAATAATCCTTGGGGAGGGAGAAAGTGTACAGGGGTATAGATAGAACAAGATTGGCTATGAGTTAATAATTATTCAATCTGAGCTGTGGTATACAGCAGTTCACTACAGCATTAGTCTCCCTATAAGTCTGACATTTTCCTTCATAAAAAGCTAAAAAATATCCTTCTTTGAAATCTGGCAATGAACATCAGGTCATTATGGGAAAATCTTTAACAATAAAATCCACACGGCTAAATTTAGGGTACAGATTTAAATCATTGTGGAGACTGCTACCCTTGAGGTCGTTTTGGTAGACCTTTTGTCATCCAACCAGATTTTACCAAAACCATCTGTTCTGCTCATTTCTAGCATAGTTGTCTTCTTTGGTCTGTTTGTAGTATTCAGTGAAGCACCAGACGGGATTAGACTTGGGGAAGAAAACAGCAAGAAAGCATCATAAAATCATTGTGACTTGTTTTTTCTACTTTTATTTTGGTAACTCTACCAACTGAATGATACCTGCAAATTAATTTTACCAAGTGCGCTTTTTCCCACTATACAAACAGCTTTCCTCATCACAGCCAGTAGGAAACTGAATCTCCCAAAGCTATTCTCTTCCGGTGCTTGTTGTACAATCCACACATCTGTGACAGTGCTGTCTCACCGAAAGCTCACAGCAAAGCCAGCATGATATAAACACATGGGGACAGACAGCATGCTGAGCTCTTCTCTGATACCCCAGAATTATTCTAGGGCTTATAGTTATGACTAGGGCATACCCCGAGGGCTAAATGTTACTAATGAAAAACCAAATATACCTAATTAACTGCACTGCTCTGGGCTAGTGAGAGACCAGAAATTTCCAAAGCCACTTGAGAATGGTCGTATTTATATAGAATGGTGCTACATGTGAGAGTATTTCTTTGAAGCACGTACCTACTCCTTTTATCCCGAGTGCCTGTCTCTTTGGACTGTTTATGCTACACTGCTTCAAATCTTAACACTGGGCTTCTTCTTGCTAACACTAAAGTGGAAGGGGTCACTATCGTGGCTATTTGTCTTGCATTTCATTAGAAGCTATGCATTTTTGGTGCTCAGAAGTAGAAAACACTAAATTCCACCTACATTATCAGTAGGAGAGTTGAGCCAGATAAGATTTTAAAATAATTATCAGCATTTAAATTACATCCAGAGACATCAGAAACTTCCCTTCTCAAGCACACACTGCAATATAGTTGAAAGTTTAAATTTGATAATAAGGAAGAATAAAAGACAGATATTTTGAGGAAATCAGAATGTTAACATTGGAATTATAGTCAATGCTCAATTTATCCATAGTATTACACAAAAAAGCAAAATTCACAGTAATTCAAACTTTCAGCAATCAGTTTCAATATTTTCCTGCAGCCGTTCTTGATTAGAAATAGATATATGAACTAAGGTAAACTAATTTATAATTCTACTTCTCTCTCACATACTGGTTACCTTTCTAAAGAGGAAGAAAGAGTGGTGAGCAATAGTTACAAGGGAGAAGAGGAAGAAGAAGCAGGGGGAGGAAGCAGCAAAAGTAAGGAGTAGAAGAAGAAGACAGGCAGGCCTCGGGAAAGGCGGTTTACAGAATGCTGCAGAAAACCGGATGTAATGAGAAAAATGCAAATTGGTTTTTAGATCATTGAGTGAACGGTATGTATATCTCATTTCCCTTCAAGAATCCACTGTTAATGATTTTAAGGAATGCATAATTTCAACATGGTATTCTGCTTAACATGTTAAATGCTAAGTTATGGTGTTCACGATCGTAGGACCTATTTGCAGGCAAGAAGCTATGCAACCTTATTAGAGAATCAATAGCTTGTTCTGTTTTGTGCTCTCAGTAAATTTTTGCCACAGCTTCCAAAGGAGTTTAGGTCCTAAAGTTCTCTCACATTTCTATTTTAAAACAGAAATGTGTAGACTTCTTTCGGCTAAAATCCAATTTATTCAATAGCAAATTGAGCTAAATAAGAAGAAATCTAAAGATACCTTGGGGAAGCAGCCAGTGCTTTTTTGGAGCCTCAAGCCAATCAAAAGGGAGAGAACAGAAGGTGGGGTAGGTGGAATAAATGGGGCCTAGCTGCTGGCTCATCAAGTAATCATAATAGTCCAAAACATATAACAATCAGTTTGAAAAGTTACTCTGTTCATTTGACAGCTGGCAAAAGAACTCAGCAAAGATTTAGCATAAAAGACAATAAGGCTGCTTCTCAGAGGACTCACCTGTCTTTCCCAGTTTCCTTCTTAAACACTCCATCACAGTAACTCATGCGCTTCTCCGTGGTCACGTAAATCTGGGCATTGGGATAGATGTCAACAGTCTTTTTCAGCATGTTGTAAACAATGCCATTGCCGTCTTTCCTCATATTGCGGAAAGGGCCCCAAATAACATAAATAGTAGCATTTGCTTCCTTGAAAAAATAATCAGGGTTTTTCAGCAAAAGAGGAACGCTGGTATGGGATACAACTCGAATCATTGTCATGCGGCCAACATCTTCTTCATAGCCCTTGGTGGGGGCATTGTTCATTCTCCAAATGCAGGAAGACTGATCTATCTCGTTCCCCACCTTCTGGCCAACCATCTGACCTGAGTTTGACACTATGGCACAAAGGTTACAGTCCAGTTGCAAAGGCTGAAAAACAAAAAGAGAAACAGGGCGGGGGAAGAAATGTGTAAATTAGTAAGTTCCATCTATCCAAACAAGTTCCTCTGGGAAAACAGAAAATCCAGATATTGTGCATAACTGCTGAGTGTGGGAATACCTCTGAAATATATTTATACCAAACCAACAGTAGTTGTATTGCACTTTAATTTATTATTTAATTACGCCTGTCTACTAGACGGTAAACTCTGTAACAGCAAAATCAATGTCTGTCTTCTTCATTTTAACCTCACTCCCCAGAAGTCCCTGGAATACTATAGTAGCTCAATATATAGTGGTTAAGTCAGGAAATGAAAGCAATTTAATTTAGATAATTAAGATAATTCATTAATTAAGATAATTTATTAAGACCCTGAACTTAATATTAGGGAAGAAATGGACTTTTCCAATTCATCTAGAATTACTGATTTAGTTGAAAAGAGAAAAGCAATCCAGAAGAAACATATCAACATACCAACAGGTTCAATCTAGGTGGGCAAATTGAGTAGCAAAGAGACTCAGAAAAGTCACCAGGATAATTATCACACAACTGTCAATGGTAGGGACTCAAAGTAGTTATTTGACTAACTACTAACTACTATGTACCATGTTCTAGGGGTTGGGGATTCAGCTGTGAACATTTTAAACAAATATCCCTACTCCCACAGAGCTTACATTCAAGTGAGGGAAGAAAGGTAACAGACAAATCTGCACAGTATATGTTAGATGGAGGTGAGTACTAAATAGGGAAAATTAAAGCAAGGAAGGAAGTAAGGATGTATCTATGTGAATGTATGTGTGTGTGTTGGTGGAGTGACCAGAAAAGGCCTCAGGAAAAAATTATATTTGAGGAAAGACTTGAACGAAGTAAAAGGGCTGACCATGGGATTTTGCAAAAAAAAAAAAAAGGCATTTCTGCAAATACCCCAGGGTAGGAGAGGAACAATAGGGAGGGCAATGTGGCCTGGCAGAGCACTGAGAATAGCAAGTGAGTACTGGGGCAAGAGAGGTGGCAGGGGAGCCGTCACTTAGGGCCTTTTACTTAAGAGCCACTGAGGGCTCTGGGCAGGGGAATGACTGATCCAAGTCACGTTGTAACAGCTTTGGCTGCTGTGTGGAAAACTGACACAAGGAAGGCAGGGGTAGAAACTGTGAGAACAGGATGCTGCCATAATCCCAGCAAGAGAGGATGATGGCTTGGACCAGGTTGGGTAGCAGAGGTGGTGGTAAGAAGCTGGTCACATGCTGGATATTTTCTGAAGGTAGGGCTTGCTGGGTTGACCAGTAGATGGAAGGTGAGATCTGAGAGAGAGAAAGGAGTCGAGGATAACTTCAGATTTTTAGCCTAAGAAATTGGAAGCCTGGAGCTGCCTTTAACTGAGAAGGAGAAGGCTTCAGGAGAAACAGACCGGGGGAGGAAGCAGGAGCTCATTTCCAGACCTGTTAGATTTAAGGTGACTTGAACACAGACTCCTGCAGCAAATGTTATAACAAAACTACTCAAGTAGCTTTTATTTATCTTCCTGATTATTAAAGTAATATGGGCTTATTGTGGAAAACTTGAAAAATATAAAAAGAATTAAAACTCTCCATATTTCCACCACTCAACAACGGCTACAATGTTTTGTGGTATTTTCTTCCTTCTAGACATGTTGAGAAATACCATTTATACAATTTGGCCGCCTTGATTTTTCAATTAATTCCACATCATTAAACTTTCCCATGTTAGTAAATAGTCCTTAGCGATATTTTTAATGCCTGCATAATATTCCATTGTATGGATGTACCATAATGTACCTATCTGCCTCCTTCTGGGCATTAGCTATTATCTGATTTTTTTATATCACAAAAAAATTGCTTTGATGAGCATCCTTATGCTTCCCATTGTATTCTGGATGCTAACAGTTATTACATTAATTTAACTTTACTTCTTTGATTTTGTTTTCATGGTACACTGTAAAATACACTAGAATGACAAGGGTATTTATTTGAGATGTCAAATTAAGAATTTCAAAAAAGCTTTACTTATGCAGCCCACAAAGGTCCATTTGTGAAGTGTCTTAAAACTCTGCTATGAAAGGGACTATCCATCACTCCTGCTACAGTAAGATTTCTGAACTAAGGTGGGCAGCAGGTGATCCAGGCGCCAGGTTAGAATAGGTCTGCTCAAAGCGGGTGAGTATATTAGAGCACTTGGAAATGGGGTTCTCTAGGTTGGTGTCATAGTGAAAACTTCACCAGTGGGCAAATGGAGGCACAAGGGGATGCCTCTGAGAATCAGGCATTGATCTAAGCCCCTTCCTCAAGCACCTAGGAGCCCACAGTCTTTGGGGATGATAAGGAAGAACACAATGTTCTTCCTGCCAGGCGATTTGCAGCTGGGCCTGACATCCATTACACTTAGCGGAGTCCTCCAAACTCACTTAGAGTCACACAAATCAATGCCTGATTTAAATTGTGTGGGTCACATGGCACATTCCAACTTATCACCAAGATGCATATGGTACAGGGAGGTTAGGTTCCATTTATTGTTCCAAGAAGTTGCTTCACTGTATAATAAAAACATTTTGAGGATACAGGCCTCCACACATTAAAAAAAGAATCAAAAAGAAAGATATAAAGAAAAAGCCTTGGGTGTGTTCTAATCTACAACATGTAGCAATCTGCATTGGATTTCCAAGTCGTTAAAGTGAATTAGCTGGTTCTGCTGTAACAAAGCTTAATTTAACTAATAAAAATCAGTATACTGGTTTCACTTGACAATTGTGACCTCTGAGAGTGATCAATTAAGACATCACAATCTGTTTCATGACAACATATCAGGATGCTGCAGCTGTGCAGTTTACGAGGTCAGCAGCTGACTAACAACTTGAGGGCAAACACTGGGAATAACAGCTTGTCTATGTGACAAACATGTAATTGGGCAGGGTGCTACGAATGTAATGACTTTGGGGATAGGTTGTGATCTTTAAATTGCCCCTTTCTTTTATACTTTTCGCTTGGCCATATTGTCACCACGGCCAGAGTGGTAAGAAACTTCTGCATGTCATACTTCTTGTTCTCAGACCTGCCTAGCTGTCTGGTTTCCTGAATGAGGTGCCAGGAGACATGGCTGCATGGAGTGACTGCTCTATTTACCACCTGGTTGCAGGAACCATCTTTACAGCATGATAAGAGCGCAGGGCTAGATGAATGAAACAATCCTAATCATAATCAGAAGCTTCAGGTAACACAAAGAGCTTGTTAAAGCACAAGGGACTCATTTATATGTTTGAAGGCACCTTCAAACTACAGTAAGCTATGATAAAAAGAAAGCCGCACCTGGGCATGAATGGATGGTTTGACCCAAGAGCTGCTCTTATCTGGTTATCTCAGTTCCTTTTATTAGCTTTATCGCTGCATCTTGTGATCTCAACTTTCTTTGTTAAAACGTCCTGCTGTTTCTTGAGCTCGTTTATGTTATTTGATTTGAGGCCCTTGCTTGAAAATTTATTCCATATGTGTCCACTCGCTCAGTTCTGCCTCAGTAAGCAGTTTCTTTCTAGATTGAGGCCCTGGATTTTCCGAGACCTTTGGAAAGATTTATCTGGCTCCACTTTATCAAGCCTCATCTTAACTTTCAATTCTCCTTTTCAGTTGACTTGTCCCTATTTTTTGTTTTTCTTTATTAAAAACAAACTTGACCTCTTTGTCTTTTCCTCTTGCACACTCAAAACATCAAGCCAAACGCTTTGCTTGGGCTTGGGCTGTGTCTATAAACTGAGATCACCACAAATATACAGCTGACCCTGTCTAGGCAACTGTGTCACTGTTAAGAGAAAGCTCGCAAATGTCAAACGCTTTCTTTTATTTGACATCTAAGACACTGATTTTTTTTTAGTGGTAACATCATTATACAGGCATACCTTGTTTTACTGGGCTTCGTTTTATTGCGCTTCATAGATATTGCGTTTTTTACAAATTGAAGGTGTGCAGCAACCCACATTGTCATATGATGGTTAGAGTATTTTAGCAATAAAGTATTTTTTAAATTAAGGCATGTATTTGTTTAGACATAAGGCTATTGCACACTTAATAGACTATAGTATAGTGTAAACATAATTTTTACATGCCCTGGGAAACCAAAACATTCGTGTGACTTTACTGCAATATTCATTTTATTGCAGTGGTCCAGTACTGAACCTGCAATATCTCCAAGATTTGTCTTATTTGATTTGGGTATTTTCTCCCTCTGCAAAATAATACTGGCTCTATACCTGCATATCTGGAAATAACAGTCAGCTTGGGGAAAGTTAAGTATTTGGTGATATCTAGTAAACAATCAAGTAATTTTTACCTAGCACCTATTCTGTGCAAGGCTCTGTTAAGGGTAAAATAATTTTAGAATTCTAATCAGTGTGAGTTTTAACCTCAGTACACAGCCTTGAGGTAGGTGGGGAAGTTTTATGATCAGCTAGGGTCAATTCATATACTATTTTAAAGGTCTAAGGGATTGCCTTGAAAAACAGGTCCTTTCTCTGCTAAAACAAATCTTGACATTTGCCTCCTTACAAGAAAAAGGACTTGATTCCTGTCTGGGATGCAGGGAGAGGATGAGAGAGGGAAGAAGCAGTGTGAGGGAGATATATAAGTATGGTGTATTACATTTATTGATATTAACATGATTGAATACATACTATGGGCCAGTCATCCTGCCCAGCACTTTATTACATTATTCCATTCAGTTCTCATAATAAATTCTTCAAAAGTTAGTTTTTATTTCCCATTAATGAGTTGACGAAATTGAGACAAACATGATGTCCAGTGGGTACTACATGTCTTTCAGGTTAAAAAGAGAGCACATATTACCTTTCATGAAATGCACTCACAGCACTATTAAGAAGTGGGGGATATTAAAGAAATATTTACTATTAATTTGCACTATTCCTAATATACATACAGGCAAACACCGCAAATCTCACCCAGTATCATATTAAAATTATTTATATTAAATTATAAATTAATGCTCTTAACCATGCTGGCGGCCAAGAATTTCACCAAAACAGGACAAAGTTCTTAGCTGATGAAAGTCCCCTCAGGAGTGTTACAGTTTGCATGGGGGTAGAATTAACCTCTCCTTTCTGACAATGGCATTATGATGGCAGAAGAAATTATGTGGACATTTTTTTCTTAATATTTCAGTTTGAAATACGGCTGAAATTTTAGTCTAAGATAATCTAATCATGACCAATTTTATTGGCTTTAAAATGGTCCTCCACATCTTTTCACTCAATCTGCTTTTCAAACTTTTTTTCATAGCAGCAGTGAATCGTGTTTCTTTCTGAAGCATTAAATGATTACAGTCCATGTCCGAGAAAACAAAAGGCCATGGCAGATGCTGTTATAAGCTGGTCTCCGTGGCTAAAGAGAATACCTCCCCCTGTCGGAAAGACTCCTTGAGGCAAATGCACTCTAGAAGCCCCCAGTGGTTGCTTTCAAGTCCTTGGGAAGCAAAGTCTGCTGGAGATGCCAAGCCCTCCTCTAACTCTTTGAGTCGCTCCCCTCTCCATATGAAGAAGGCATGTAGGTTCTAGGACACTGGCTGCCTGGGATACTATGCTCATCCTGTAGGTCATTTTACAGGCATGCTGATTTTTATTTTTATCTTTTCCGAAGCATGAGCATGTAGCACAGAAATGGATTCTCGTTTGCATAAACGTTGAAGAACGTAAGCGCCAGAAATCCTTGCTACTATGGAGGTAAGGAGGAAGACGTGGCTCTTCTCATCTCTTTTTAAGAGTCTGTGGTATTTTAATAATTAGCCTTATTTTCCTGTGTGTAAATATTATTTAGGTGGACTCTAGGAACCAATTTACCATGACATGCCCAACTGATCCTTGCCTGGTTGAAAAAAGAAAAAATGACCAAAACTAACAGGTCATTCACTCTGATCGGCAAGTTTCACCTTTTGTTGAGTCACAGTCACTTTTCTCTTCAAACTAGGACACATATAGTTAAAGACTTCTTTCTGTTTTTCTGCTCTAAATTTACACACACACACACACACACACACACACACACACACACACACACACACACACACACACACGGTCACCCTCATCCAGCTAATGAGACAGCTCACCCCCTGGCCACTTTCTCCATCCTGCTCGCTACCAACCACTCTGGAAAATTCCCCTTCTCTCTTCTTTGGGTAAGAATCAGACAAACTGCCCTTTCCTTTTTGAATGATATATTGGGACAACTGCCAAGCACTTTACATTTTAATCAGTAAGAAGAATGAAATATTTAACCTTTACTTTTTTCTCCATGAATAAGCTTATAGACAATACAATAGATAATTAAAATCTGTGAATTAAAACTTGCAAAACAGTGTGGTTTCCCCAGCAAAGAGAAATGGCCAGGTACGAAAGGTCCCCTGTCAACTAGTTCTAGTTATTAAATCTCTGCATTTATCACTGAGGTGGCTCTACAGAAAACGAAGGTCAAGACATTAAATTATGAAACAGTCAGGATTAGAAAAGGTCACTAAAAATTCAAGTAAAATTTAACCAAACCTGCTAATTCAAGTAAGCAGACACAGCCAGGGATGAAACACAGCACTGGACAGAGATAATCTATCTCCCTACTTTAGCCCCATATTGAAAATGAATTTCTATTTGATGTCTTGAAGTCTAAAATGAAACTTGCTCATCTCAAATAAAAGCAGGAGCTTCGATAAATATTTCAGAACGAAAATCATGTTTGAATCGAACCGGCTTAAATTATTAAAAACATTGTTTTATATTTTCTAAGGGTTGCTTTCACTTCAACCATGAGAATGCAATCTAAAGTATCGGCAGTGGGGCACCCCTGGCACCTTAAATGCTTTACAGGACCATTAGCGACTCACCATTCACTAATCTACTACTTTAATGTTGAAATAAATGAGATCTTTGCTTTTCACCATGCAATTTGAATAAATTTGAACAAAGCAGGTTGAACAAAGCTCTGGAGACACACTCTTCAGTTTGCTGTCATTTATTCCTCTACTCTTCCTGAATGTCTTTAGAATTTTAGTCTTAGAGGCTTCAACATGTATAATGACGCCATTGGGGAACAGATTTTGCCTTTATTCTCCTCGATGTTCTTTTGAGGTCTTTCAAGTGAAAGGTACAAAAAAGGCATTAACAATCTGGCATTGTTTTTATTGCTTGACAAAGAAAAAAATGTATTTTAATTTTTCCTGTGTTTCAGGAATGGTTAAGCAAGCTGTTTTCATCTACACTGAGTCACTTTCAGCAGACCTCTGTGAACAAAGAATTGTAAAGACTGTTCTAGAGAGAAATCAACACAGTTCAACTAAGCCAGCCTGTATATGTACTTTTGTACCCCTCCACAGCCAGCTTCTTTCAGTTAATGCAGCTTTCAAAAGCAGTGTGTATAAATCATACACTATGAGCAACAGCACATAAAAAGATACATTTGATAACCCACAGTTTGGCTCTGACTCTGTGGATTTGGGATATGGCATTTACCTTGATTCCTACCTGGTGGCATTACATCCAATAATAGGGGGGTGCATAAAAATGTTAATGTCAAGAGATAATTCTAAAACCAGCACCATAAAACTATGTTTCTCAGTCACCGTAGATGATGTGTTCTCTTTATTTGGAACTTCCTTTAGAAAATGCCATCTGTATAATCATGAAGGCACACCAAAGGAAAGCAGTTTGCTTTCTCTGGACTGGAAGGCAAACAATGAGTCTTTTCAAACCAAAAAAGAGTTTTCACCTATAGACTGAGAAAATGGGAGTAATTCATATTTCACTATCACTATCAGATCATACCAAAATTTGACTGATTTTGAGGCCAACTTACCTCTGGATTATTTTCCTCTCCCTTCAGGAAGATGAGCTCAGGACCCAGTGCTAACATACTATCTCTTCATGGATCACATAAAGAGAGTAAGAGAGAAAGCTGATTTATGCTATGGTATTAGTATCTCACATGTCGCTCAACTAGGGACATGGTTCTTAACTAGCTGTGCATTACAATGACCAAAGGAGCTTTAAAAAAATTATAATGGCTGGACTTCACCCCAGACTATTTGAATCAGACAACTCTTGAGGATGGTGCCTGCACGTAAGTTTTTTTTTTTAAGTTTCACACATGATTACAGTGGGCATCTAGGTTTGAGAAATATTGTCCTAGAGGAAATAGCAATGGCAAATTAGACCATAATGCCTGATAAAAAAGGATGAAAAACAAAATGGTAAATTTGGATCCCTCACGCACTAGATGCCAGTGTAGTAAATCCTTCCATTACCCCTCAAACACTGCTAGATTGGTGAGCAGCAGTTAGGATTGAAATCAGTCCTATAAGTCAGAGGTTATGAAGAACAAATGGGAAAGATATTGCAGGTTTGCATGTAGTACCAAGCATGAGAACTTCATTTCCACAAAGATATTGTTAATTATATAGCATGAGAGGTGTTCTTTATGTTCTCGCCAGAATTTGCTTTGGAAGCAAGGAAAATCATGTTACCTTACAAATGCTCTTAATTGTCATGTAGAATTTCTGCCAGCATATAAGGCTAGTGATAAATTGAACATTTGTTGACATTCATTCAATACAGGTTTTTTGGTTTTTTTCATCTTGTTTTATTTTCTAGGCTGGAGGATGCTTTAGGGGGTTTATAGTTTGAGAGGAAGGGGTTGGTGAAGAGGGAGTAATTGCAAATACAAGAAAAGGAGCCACTAATGGAGTGAGAACCCAGGAAAGATAGGAATCAATAATTTAAGGAATATTACTAGGTCATAAAAAGAATGAAATATTGTCATTTGCAGCAACATCGATGGACCTAGAGATTATCATACTAAGTGAAGTAAATCAGACAAAGACAAATATTACATGATATAACTAATATGTGTAATCTAAAAAATAATACAAATGAACGTATTTACAAAACAAAAACAGACTCACAGATGTAGAAAACAAATTTATGATTACCAAAAGGGAAAAGGGTGGGGTAGGGATAAATTAGGAGTATGGCATTAACAGATACATACCACTACACATGAAATAGATAAAAAACAAAGACCTACTATATAGCACAGGGAGCTATAGTCAATATCTTGTAATAACCTATAATGGAAAAGAATCTGAAAATCCTTTTCAGAATTTTATATTTTAAATATAAATGTATTTATATTTACTTCTTTTATATTCGGATATATATATCTGAATCACTTTTCTGTATACCTGAAACTAATACATATTTTAAATCAACTATAGTTCAATGATAAATAAATAAATAAATAAAACTTAAGAGCACAGTTGGATGAATAGCCTTTGAAAAAGTAGAGACACCTCTTCCTCTGAGACAGGAAAAAAAGAATTAAGAATGAGGAGAAACATGTAACCTTACAAGACTGGAATACAACTAGGATTTACTCCAGATTCCCTTATATTTCTATAAAGCAAGTAAGGGTTAATTATTGAGAGACTTAGAGGTAAGGTTAACAGACTGCGGAAGAGACATGAACTTTTGAGAAAGAGAATATTTTGAGCAAGAATCAAAAGGATTGCCAATTATGCCACAGTTAGAATTTAGAAATTATAGACTTTTGATGAATATACTGTAAGGTTATGCATTCTTTCTCACACTGTTTAGGAGCACAGAGGCAAGGATGAAGAAAGAGTTTAGCTAGCTTGATTCAGGGCTGGAGATTGAGGCAAGTGGTGTACTGAAAATTCAAAGTTGAGAAATAACTATGGGCACTAGTAACATGAATTCCAAACTGAAAGTGGAAGGAAATGGTAGGAAAATGAGTAAATGGAAGAGATAAGGAAACAAATATGTCTTAGTGGGGTTATGTTCCTTCACTGGAGACAGGGAGAGATAAGCTTGTATTGTATATCTTAAGGGTATGCTTGTTTGGCGAATAAGGAGAAAAATGTGGCTTACAGGCTTCAGGAAGGAAGCTGTAGTATAAGTCATTCCTTCCAGTTTGGAAATGCAAAAACCAAGGAACAGAGAATATTCAAATTCATTATCATTAAAAAGTACCATGTTCTTGGATTGAAAGAACTAATATTGTTAGATGACCATACTACCCAAGGTAATCTACAGATTCAATGCTATCCCTATTAAAATACCAATGGCATTTTTCACAGAACTAGAACAAAAAATTTTACAATTTGTATGGAAACACGAAAGACCCCAAATAGCCACAAGAATCTTGAGAAAGAAGAACAGAGCTGGAGGAATCATGCCGCCTGACTTCAGAATATACCACAAAGCTACAGTCATCAAAACATCATGGTACTGGCACAAAAACAGACACACAAATCAATGGAACAGAATAAACAGCCCAGAAATAAATTCACGCACTTATGGTGAATCTATAACAAACGAGGTAAGAATATACAATGAAGAAAAGACAGTCTCTTCAATAAGTAGTGTTGGGAAAGCTGGACAGCTACATGTAAAAGAATGAAATTAGAACATTTTCTAAAACCAGATACAAAAATAAACTCAAAATAGATTAAAGACCTAAATGTAAAACAAGAAACCATAAAAATCCTAGAGGAAATCATAGGCAGAACACTCTTTGACATAAATTGTAGCAATATTTTTTTGGATCTATCTCCTAAAGCAAAGGAAATAAAAGCAAAAATTTTAAAAATGGGACCTAATTAAACTTAAAAGCTTTTGCACAGCAAAGAAAGCCATTGACAAAACAAAAAGACAACCTACTGAATGGGAAAAAAATATTTGCAAATGATATAACTGATAAGAAGTTAATATATCCAACATAATAAAAACAGTTCATACAACTCAACATGAAAAAAAAAACTGATTAAAAAATGGGCAGAAGACCTGAATAGATATATTTCCAAAGAGGAAATGCAGATGGCCAATAGGTACATAAAAGTATGTTCAACATCACTTATCATCAGGGAAATGCAAATCAAAACCACAATGAGATATCACCTTACATCTGTCAGAATGTCTATCATCAAAAGTCTACAAATAACAAATGCTGATGAGGATGTGGAGAAAAGGGAACTCTTGCACACTATTGGTGGGAATATAAATTGGTACAGCCACTATGGTAAACAGTATGGAGGTTTCTCAAAAAACTAAAACTAGAACTACCATATGACCCAGCAATTGCACTCCTGGGTATATATTTGAAAAAAACAAAAACTCTAATTCAAAAAGATACATGCACCCCAATGTTCATAGCAGCATTATTTACAATTGCCAAGGTATGGAAGCAACTTAAATGTCCATCAACAGATGAATGGATAAAGAAGCCGTGGTATATCATATATCCAATGGAATATTACTCAGCCATAAAACAGAATGAAATTTTGCCATTTGCAGCAACATGGATGGACATGGAGGGCATTATGCTAAGTGAAATAAGTCAGACAGAGAAAGACAAATACTGTATGATATCACTTACATGTGGGATCTAAAAAATATAACAAACTAGTGAATAAAACAAAAAAGAAGCAGACTCACAGATATAGGGAACAAACTAGTGGTTACCTGTGGGGAGAGGAAAGAGGGAGGGGCAACATAGGGGTAGGGGAAAAAAAGGGTTATTATGGAATTATATGAAATCATGTATGTGAAACTGTTGAAAATTGTAAAACACTGTGGAATTTAAAGAATCATTCAATAGGAGAAAGAAAGAAAGAAAAACAAACAAACAAACAAACAAACAAACCAGCATGAGAATATCTGCTTCGGTATGTTAACTTGCAAAATTCAGACCATCTTTCCATGTATGGTAACTAAAATAACTGGAAAAAATATAAAAACCATCTCTTTAAGACTATCCAAGACCTAACAAGATAGTGAGGAGTTGCCAGTCTGGGGAAGTCTGGAACTCAGGGAGGTACACCAACACTAAGGACTAGTTTTGCCCTGGAGGAATTTGTGGCTCTGGAATAATTAGCTAAGTTCTGTTTCTGGCAGCCTCCTGGGTCTAGGAGGACAGAGATCAGAATCCAGAGCCCAAAAAGGGTAAATCAACATCCACTTTGGACTATGTGGAACCCTACATAAAGGACACCCTACATCAAGTTCACAGGACAAAAATTCAAGAATTAACCAAGCTCCAAAAGCAACTGTTGCCATGGGCTCTCCTAATCTAAACCAGACAGTGTCCCCCCCACCCCACATTAGGCAAAATAATCACCATGTAGTAACCTTGTAGCATCCTAACCAATCACCTAATGCCATGCTGCCAGCAGGAATTTTCTTTGTCTTGAGGCTATAAAAGTTGGCTACTAGCCCACAAAGGGGGCCGGCTCTCCCTGGTCTATCAGGAAGTCGGCCCACTGTATTTGAAGTGCCCCTCACTAACTCTGCTCTTTGTTCTTCATAAACTCACTCTTTTCTAAAATACTTCGTGTCTGGAAATTCTTCTCCCAACCTGTGCGCAGACATGACAAGACTACGACTGCTAAGAGGTATCCTAAGAGTAAGTTTGAAATAAACCAGTCTTGCAAAAATCTATCATCTTCTTTCACGTCAATTGGTTGGCTCTGACAACCTCAATTTTGGAAATTACATGATGTAGTCCTAAACATCTAAATGACCTTAGACATCTGGACAAAGCAAAGAAACTCTTCCCTGGAGAAACATAATGGCACCCTAGGCCTCAAATTATTGCTACAAATAAAATTTCAAATATATGAAAAGACAAAACACCATTAGAGAAAACCAATAGAAACAGTCCTATAGGAGCTCCACATATGGAATTACAGGGCAGACTAAAACAGCTATGTTCACTGTGTTCAAGGAGATAAAAGCCAAGTAAGAATGTTGGCAGGGAAATGAAAACTATAAAAAGTGATGGACTGTACGTGAAAAAGAACCACTTAGGAGAGGCAAGAGACTTTTTCTTCCCTCTTTGTTTCCTGGTGCACGAGGAGAGGGAATTAAGAGCGCTGCTTAAAGGAGCTCCAGAGACGGGCACGAGCTGCGGCTATCAGCGCGGACCCCAGAGACAGGCATGAGACGCTAAGACTGCTGCTGCCACCACCAAGAAGCCTGTGTGCGAGCACAGGTCACTCTCCACACTGCCCCTCCTGGGAGGCTGTGCAGTCCGCCACTGCCAGGGTCCCGGGATCCAGAGACAACTTCCCCAGGAGAACGCACGGGGCGCCTCAGGCTGGTGCAAAGTCACGCCAGACTCTGCCACCTCAGGCTCGCCCCATATTGTGCCCCTCCCTCCCCCTGGCCTGAGTGAGCCAGAGTCCCCGAATCAGCTGCTCCTTTAACCCCGTCCTGTCTGAGCGAAGAACAGACGCCCTCCAGCGACCTACACGCAGAGGCGGGGCCAAATCCAAAGCTGAGCCCCTGGGAGCTGTGAGAAGAAAGAAGAGAAAAGGAAATCTCTCCCAGCAGCCTCAGAACCAGTGGATTAAAGCTCCACAATCAACTTGATGTACTCGGCATCTGTGGAATACATGAATAGACAACAAATCATCCCAAATTGAGGAGGTGGACTTTGAGAGCAAGATTTATAATTTTTTCCCCTTTTCCTCTTTTTGTGAGTGTGTATGTGTATACTTCTGTGTGAGATTTTGTCTGTATAGCTTTGCTTCCACCATTTGTCCTAGGGTTCTATCCATCCGTTTGTTTTTTTTTTAATTTTTTTCTTAATAATTATATTTTTATTTTAATAACTTTATTATATTTTACCTTACTTTACTTTATTTTACTTTATCTTCTTTCTTTCTTTCTTTCCCTCCTTCCTTCCTTCCTTCCTCCTTTCTTTCTTTCTTTCTTTCTCTCCCTCCCTCTCTCTCTCTCTCCCTCTATCTCTCTCTCTCTCTCTCTCTCTCCTTTCTTTCTTTCTTTCTTCTACTAATTCTTTCTTTTTACTTTTTTTCCCTTTTACTATGAGCCGTGTGGATGAAAGGCTCCTGGTGCTGCAGCCAGGAGTCAGTGCTGTGCCTCTGAGGTGGGAGAGCCAACTTCAGGACACTGGTCAACAAGAGACCTCCCAGCTCCACGTAATATCAAACGGCGAAAATCTCCCAGAGATCACCACCTCAACACCAACACCCAGCTTCACTCAACGACCAGCAAGCTACAGTGCTGGACAACCTATGCAAACAACTAGCAAGACAGGAACACAACCCCACCCATTAGCAGAGAGGCTGCCTAAAATCATAATAAGTCCACAGACACCCCAAAACACACAAACAGACGTGGACCTGCCCACCAGCCTCATCCACCAGAACACAGGCACTAGTCCCCTCCACCAGGAAGCCTACACAACCCACTAAACCAACTTTAGCCACTGGGGACAGACACCAAAAACAAGAGGAACTACGAACCTGCAGCCTGCAAAAAGGAGACCCCCAAACACAGTAAGACAAGCAAAATGAGAAGAGAGAAAAACACACAGCAGATGAAGGAGCAAGATAAAAACCCACCAGACCTAACAAATGAAAAGGAAATAGGCAGTCCACCTGAAAAAGAATTCAGAATAATGATAGTAAAGATGATCCAAAATCTTGGAAATAGAATAGAGAAAATGCAAGAAACATTTAACAAGGACCTAGAAGAACTAAAGATGAAACAAGCAACAATGAACAACACAATAAATGAAATTAAAAATACTCTAGATGGGATCAATAGCAGAATAACTGAGGCAGAAGAACAGATAAGTGACCTGGAAGATAAAATAGTGGAAATAACTACTGCAGAGTAGAATAAAGAAAAAAGAATAAAAAGAACTGTGGACAGTCTCAGAGACCTCTGGGACAACATTAAATGCACCAACATTCGAATTATAGGGGTTCCAGAAGAAGAAGAGAAAAAGAAACGGACTGAGAATATATTTGAAGAGATTATAGTTGAACACTTCCCTAATATAGGAAAGGAAATAGTTAATCAAGTCCAGGAAGCACGGAGAGTCCCATATAGAATAAATCCAAGGAGAAACACGCCAAGACACATATTAATCAAACTGTCAAAAATTAAATACAAAGAAAACATATTAAAAGCAGCAAGGGAAAAACAACAAATAACACACAAGGGAATCCCCATAAGGTTAACAGCTGATCTTTCAGCAGAAACTCTGCAAGCCAGAAGGGACTGGCAGAACATATTTAAAGTGATGAAGGACAAAAACCTACAACCAAGATTACTCTACCCAGCAAGGATCTCATTCAGATTTGATGGAGGAATTAAAAGCTCTACAGACAAGCAAAACCTGAGAGAGTTCAGCACCACCAAACCAGCTTTACAACAACTACTAAAGGCTCTTCTCCAGGCAAGAAACACAAGAGAAGAAAGGACCTACAATAACGAATGAAAAACAATTAAGAAAATGAGAATAGGAACATACATATCGATAATTACCTTAAATGTAAATGGATTAAATGCTCCAACCAAAAAATACAGACTGGCTGAATGGATACAAAAATAAGACCCATATATATGCTGTCTACAAGAGACCCACTTCAGACCTAGAGACACATACAGACTGAAAGTGAGGGGATGGAAAAAGATATTCCATACAAATGGAAACCAAAAGAAAACTGGAGTAGCAATTCTCATATCAGACAAAATAGACTTTAAAATAAAGATTATTACAAGAGACAAAGAAGGACACTACATAATGATCAAGGGATTGTTCCAAGAAGAAGATATAACAATTGTAAATATTTATGCACCCAACATAGGAGCACCTCAATACATAAGGCAAATACTAACAGCCGTAAAAGGGGAAATCCACAGTAACATATTCATAGTAGGGGACTTTAACACCCCACTTTCACCAATGGAAAGATCATCCAAAATGAAAATAAATAAGAAAACACAAGCTTTAAATGATACATTAAACAAGATGGACTTAATTGATATTTATAGGACATTCCATCCAAAAACAACAGAATACACATTTTTCTCAAGTGCTCATGGAACATTCTCCAGGATAGATCATATCTTGGGTCACAAATCAAGCCTTGGTAAATTTAAGAAAATTGAAACTGCATCTACCTTTTCCAACCACAATGCTATGAGACTAGATATCAATTACAGGAAAAGTGCTGTAAAATATACAAACATATGGAGGTTAAACAATACACTACTTAATAACGAAGTGGTCATTGAAGAAATCAAAGAGGAAATCAAAAAATACGTAGAAACAAATGACAATGGAGACACAACAACCCAAAACCTATGGGATGCAGCAAAAGCAGGTCTAAGAGGGAAGTATATAGCAATACAATCCTACCTTAAGAAACAGGAAACATCTCGAATAAACAACCTAACCTTGCACCTAAAGCAATTAGAGAAAGAAGAACAAAATAAAACCCAAAGCTAGCAGAAGGAAAGAAATCATAAAAATCAGATCAGAAATAAATGAAAAAGAAATGAAGGAAACGATAGCAAAGATCAATAAAACTAAAAGCTGGTTCTTTGAGAAGATAAATAAATTTGATAAACCATTAGACAGACTCATCAAGAAAAAAATGGAGAAGACTCAAATCAATAGAATTAGAAATGAAAAAGGAGAAGTAACAACTGACACTGCAGAAATATAAAAGATCATGAGAGGTTACTACAAGCAACTCTATGCCAATAATATGGACAACTTGGAAGAAATGGACAAATTCTTAGAAATGCACAACCTGCCGAGACTGAACCAGGAAGATATAAAAAATATGAACAGAACAATCACAAGCACTGAAACTGAAACTGTGATTAAAAATCTTCCAACAAACAAAAGACAGGACCAGATGGCTTCACAGGTGAATTCTATCAAACATTTAGAGAAGAGCTAACACCTATCCTTCTCAAACTCTTCCAAAATATAGCAGAGGGAGGAATACTCCCAAACTCATTCTACAAGGCCACCATCACCCTGATACCAAAACCAGACAAGGATGTCACAAAGAAAGAAAACTACAGGCCAGTATCACTGATGAACATAGATGCAAAAATCCTCAACAAAATACAAGCAAACAGAATCCAACAGCACATTAAGAGGATCATACACCAAGATCAAGTGGGGTTTATATGCAAGGATTCCTCGATATACGCAAATCAATCAATGTGATACACCATATTAACAAATTGAAGGAGAAAAACCATATGGTCAACTGAATAGATGCAGAGAAATCATTCAACAAAATTTAACACCCATTTATGATAAAAATTCTCCAGAAAATAGGCATAGAGGGAACTTTCCTGAACATAATAAAGGCCATATATGACAAACCCACAGCCAACATCATCCTCAATGGTGAAAAACTGAAAGCATTTCCACTAAGATCAGGAACAAGACAAGGTTGCCCACTCTCACCACTCTTATTCAACATAGTTTTGGAAGTTTTAGCCACAGCAATCAGAGAGGAAAAGGGGATAAAGGGAATTCAAATCGGAAAAGAAGAAGTAAAGCTGTCACTGTTTGCAGATAACAGGATACTCTACATGGAGAATCTTAAAGATGCTACCAGAAAACTACTAGAGCTAATCAATGAATTTGGTAAAGTAGCAGGATACAAAATTAATGCACAGAAATCTCTGGCATTCCTATACACTAATGATGAAAAATCTGAAAGTGAAATCAAGAAAACACTCCCACTTACCACTGCAACATAAAGAATAAAATATGTAGGAATAAACCTACCTAAGGAGACAAAAGACCTGTATGCAGAAAATTATAAGACACTGATGGAAGAAATTAAAGATGATACAAATAGACGGAGAGATATACCACTTTCTTGGATTGGAAGAATCAACATTGTGAAAATGACTCTACTACCCAAAGCAATCTACAGATTTAATGCAATCCCTATCAAACTACCACTGGCATTTTTCATAGAACTAGAACAAAAAATTTCACAATTTGTATGGAGACACAAAAGACCCTGAATAGCCAAAGCTGTCTTGAGAATGAAAAACAGAGCTGGAGGAATCAGGCTCCCTGACTTCAGACTATACTACAAAGCTACAGTAATCAAGACAGTATGGTACTGGCACAAAAACAGAAAGATAGATCAATGGAACAGGACAGAAAGCCCAGAAATAAACCCACGCACATGTGGTCACCTTACCTTTGATAAAGGAGGCAGGAATGTACAGTGGAGAAAGGACAGCCTCTTCAATAAGTGGTGCTGGGAAAACTGGACAGGTACATGTAAAAGTATGAGATTAGAACACTCCCTAACACCATACACAAAAATAAACTCAAAATGGATTAAAGACCTAAATGTAAGGCCAGAAACTATCAAACTCTTAGAGGAAAACATAGGCAGAACACTCTATGACATAACTCACAGCAAGATCCTTTTTGACCCACCTCCTAGAGAAATGGAAATAAAAACAAAAATAAACAAATGGGACCTAATGAAACTTCAAAGCTTTTGCACAGCAAAGGAAACCATAAACAAGACCAAAAGACAACCCTCAGAATGGGAGAAAATATTTGCAAATGAAGGAACTGACAAAGGATTAATCTCCAAAATTTACAAGCAGCTCATGCTGCTCAATATCAAAAAAACAAACAACCCAATGCAAAAATGGGCAGAAGACCTAAATAGACATTTCTCCAAAGAAGATATACAGATTGCCAACAAACACATGAAAGAATGCTCAACATCATTAATCATTAGAGAAATGCAAACCAAAACTACAATGAGATATCATCTCACACCGGTCAGAATGGCCATCATCAAAAAATCTAGAAACAATAAATGCTGGAGAGGGTGTGGAGAAAAGGGAACCCTCTTGCACTGCTGGTAGGAATATGAATTGGAACAGCCACTATGGAGAACAGTATGGAGGTTCCTTAAAAAGCTACAAATAGACCTACCATATGACCCAGCAATCCCACTACTGGACATATACCCTGAGAAAACCATAATTCAAAAAGAGTCCTGTACCAAAATGTTCATTGCAGCTATATTTACAATAGCCAGGAGATGGAAACAACCTAAGTGTCCATCATCAGATGAATGGATAAAGAAGATGTGGCACATATATACAATGGAATATTACTCAGCCATAAAAAGAAACGGAATTGAGTTATTTGTAGTGAGGTGGATGGACCTAGTGTCTGTCATACAGAGTGAAGTAAGTCAGAAAGAGAAAGACAAATACCATATGCTAACACATATATATGGAATCTAAGAAAAAAAAATGTCATGAAGAACCTAGGGGTAAGATGGAAATAAAGGCACAGACCTACTAGAGAATGGACTTGAGGATATGGGCAGGGGGAAGGGTAAGCTGTGACAAAGTGAGAGAGTGGCATGGACATATATACACTACCAAACGTAAAATAGATAGCTAGTGGGAAGCAGCCGCATAGCAGAGGGAGATCAACTCGGTGCTTTGTGACCACCTAGAGCAGTGGGATAGGGAGGGTGGGAGGGAGGGAGATGCAAGAGGGAAGAGATATGGGAACATATGTATAGGTATATGTATAACTGATTCACTTTGTTATAAAGCAGAAACTAACACACCATTGTAAAGCAATTATACTCCAATAAAGACGTAAAAAAAAAACCGCTTAGAAGTTCTATAACTGATAAATATGATACATGAAATGAAGGATTCAATGAATGTATTTAACAGTAAATTAGCTGAACAAAGAGCAAACAAAACTAAAGAGAATTAGTGAACTAGAAGACAGAAGCAACTGTTCAGAATGAAACATGAGATTTAAAAAGAAATAGTTTAAGAGACACAGAGAATACAATTTGAAGGCCTAACACAAATTTATTTGAAAGACCAGAGAAGAGGAGAGAGTGGACAGAAGACAATGGCTGAGAATTCTCCAGAACTTATAAGAATCTACAAATTCAAAAGGCTCAGCTGATGACTCCCAGGTGAAATAAATAAAAATAAATCAACATCTATACACATCATAGTGAAGCTTCATAAAAACAAAAAAAAAGAGGAAATTTTAGAATTAAAAGTACCATAAAATAGCATATAATTTGAGAGGGAGGTAAATGGAGTTCAAATATCTTAAAGTTCTTACATTGTCATGGGAAGAGGATAAATGTGCTAAGTAACATTATACTTTCATAAACTTAGGATGTCTGGTGTTATTCCTAGGGCAGTAGTTCTCATCCTTTTTGGTCTCCGGTGTCATTTACAGTCTTAAAAATTATTGCGTATTCTAAGGATCTGTTGTTTATGTGAGCTGAATATATATTAATATTTACCATATTAGAAATAGAAAATTTTTAAAAATTACATATATATTTATTTTTTAAAAACCAATATGTCCATTTCATATAACCTAAGTAACACACTTTTTTATGAAAAGTAATCATAGTTTCCACAAAAATAGTGAAAAAGATATTATTTATATTTTTACAAGTTTCTTTAATCTCTAGCTTAATGGAAGATAGCCAGATTCTCACATCTGTTTCTGCTTCAATCCATTAAAACATGTTTTGGCTGAAGTAGATGAAGAAAATCCAGCTTCACAAAGATATGTCATAGTAAAAGGGAGATAACTCTGGATATTTTTATTTGAATCTATACCAAAATTTGACAAATGGCAGTTTCTTAAAGTTTATTTGCAATATGGAATCTAAAACCATATCAATAAAATTGTCTATGTTGCATCAGAATCCATTTGTCTAGCTTGTATCTTGCATAGATCTTCAACTCATGCATGATTTTATAACATCATACACTGCTAATCTGGAAAAATATTAGTCCAACGAGTTATGCAGATATTTGAAACATTGGTATTTCCAAATGTATATTTTAAACACATTTATTGATGTTACCACTGACCTCATCAGAAAAGCCTCTAATTTTTGGAAAACCAGAAAGCTGATGGTGACAAATAGAAATTTTCCAAAATGCTAATTTTGACTTGAAAGTTCAATTTTTGTCATTAGTTAAATATACTGCCTGTTATTGACAAGCTCACTTCACTCATTTTAGAAAATGTCTGCCAAACACCTAAATCTGAATATTCATAATTTGTCTGTTGGCTGTTATTTCAAGTAAAAATGATGTCCGGTGAAACTTGCAACTCGTATGAAATTTTTCAAAATAAAAGAATTAGGAAGAAAAATCAATGTAAGTTGCAACATTAATAATAAAATCATATGATCACTTCAAAAGGAAAATCATATGACCATATGATCATCTCAGGAGATGCAGAAAAAGAGTTTGATAAAATTCAACATCAACTAATGATTAAAAACTCTTAGTTAGGGACTTCCCTGGTGGTGCAGTGGTTAAGAATCCGCCTGCCAATGCAGGGAACACGGGTTCGAGCCCTGGTCTGGGAAGATTCCCATATGCTGCGGAGCAACTAAGCCCATGCGCCCACAACTACTGAGCCTGTGCTCTAGAGCCCACGAGCCACAACTACTGAGCCCACATGCCGCAGCTACTGAAGCCTGCGCGCCTGGAGCCTGTGCTCCGCAACAAGAGAAGCCACCGCAATGAGAAGCCCGCACACCGCAACGAAGACCCAACGAAGACAAAAAAACAAACAACTCTTAGTTAAGAAAAAGTAACAGGGAGATTCCTTAATTTAATGAAATGTTTCTACAAAACAAAAATTCTATAGCAAACATTGCACTTCACATTTAATGGTAAAATGTTGGAAACTGTCTCTTTGAAGTTGGGATTTCCACTATCACCATTGCTATGCAATATTGTACTGAGTTCCTAGCCAGTGCAGCAAATCAGAGAAAAAAAAATGAAATATATAAGGATTGGAAAAGAAGAAACAAAAATATAATTATTCACAGATGACATGATGGTGATGTGGTTCAAGGCAAGCCACCCAAAATATGCCACTTGGCATATTGATCATTTTGAATTAGAGTTACTTAAGAAATAGCCTGTGCAATAAGGATACTCTGACCCTCCTTTGTTCCCCTGAACACAGGAAATAAATCTGTCACGTAGAAGGTACCCTCCCTGTACCAGAAGGTAAAGAGACATCCTTATCACCAGAGATAGAGAATTTAGGGCCAAGAAGGCTGTATAAACAAAACTTGTTACTTCTTCACTAATTTACTACCCCAAGCCCAAACTTCTTTGTTTTGTTAATTCTTCACAAATTTATTCTTTCTTTTTCTAAAAGGTATAAAAGCTGCCTGCTTTGGTCACTTCTTTGAGTCTCATATTTTTATGAGCTCTCATATCGACAAAATTAATTTTGTTTTTCTCCTGTTAAATCTCTTAGGTCAATTTTATTATTAGGCTGGCCAAAGTACCTAGAAAGAAAGAAGGGAAAAATATTCCTCCCCTAAAATGGTATCAGATAATCCACGTATAATTTGTTATAATTTTTATTAAAGTTAGAATTGTTAGGTACAAATCAGAATGCAAATCAATTGTATTTCAATATATCAGCAACAATAAAAAATTTTTAAGTGTATCATTTACAATGGCATCAACATATAAAATACCTAGGTATAAATATCATAAAATATGTGCAAGACCTCTGTGGGGAAAATAACAAAACTTTCTTGATAAACATTTAAAAAGCTCTCCATAAATGGAGGGTTATAACATGGACATGGAATAGAAAACTTAATGATGTGAAGATGTAAATTCTCCTCAAACTGGTCTATAGATTCAAGGTAATCTTAATCAAAATACCACAGGATTTCTTTTCTGGAGCTTTATAAGTTGATTCTAACATTTATATGGAAATGCAAAGGGCCAAGAAAGCTAAAACACCCCTGAGGAAGAACGAGGTGGTACTGGCACAAGGACAAACAAAGAGACCCATGGAACACAGTAAAGGGCCCAAAGAGTTGTGATGAAAGCACCAAGCAGAGTAGTAGAGAAAAAAAATCAGGCTTTAAAAAAAAGTGGAGCTGGAAGAACTGGATAAACTCATGGAAGAAAATAAATCTAGACTCTTACTTATATGCAAAAATCAGCTTCTGGTGAATTGGAAACCTGTATCTGAAAGACAACAGTAAGCTTTAAGAAAAAAATATACAGGGGAAAACTTTTATAATATCACAATAGGAAATCTTTTCTTAGGATATAAAAGCACTAACAAGAAAGAAAAAGACTGAGAAAATAAACCATATTAAATTTAAGAATAGCTGTCCTTCAAAAGATGACATTAAGAGAGTGAAAAGGCAGGCCACAGAGGTATTTATACAGTTGACCCTTGAACAACAGGTTTGAACTGCAGGGGTCCACTTACACAGGGATTATTTTTTCGATAGTAAATATTATAGTACTATATGGTCTGCCGTTGGTTGAATCCACAGATGTGAAACCACGGATGTTGAGGAATTATGTCTTCAGAAGGCTGACTATAAATTATATACGGATTTTCAACTGCATGGAGGATTGGTGCCCGTAACCCCCTCGTTGTTCAAGGGTCCACGGTATATATTTTCTCCCTCTCCTAGGGTGTGTGTGTGTGTGTGTATCCTAGAAAGAGTTAATATACAAGATATATAACAAATTCTTACAAATCAATAATAAAAGACAGGAAACAGCCAAAGCAACAGAAAGACTGACAAAATTCAATTGTTACGTAAAAAAGGAAATTCAAATGGCAAATAAACATAAGAAAAGGTGCCTATTATTAGTAATCAGAAAAATACAAATTAAAACAATAAGATGTGTTTGCAAATTTACCAGGTTGCCTGAAATTAAAATGTCTGACAATACCAAGTGTTAAAAAGAATGTACTGTATAGTAACTGGAAATCTCAAGCAATAACTGGTAAGAGTGTTAAGTTTATATTAACACTTTGAAAAACTGTAGCATTATCCTGTATATCTGAATATATGTATATACCCTAAGACCCAGGAATTCTACTTCTTGATATATGTATCCTATAAAAGTGCATTATTTTATGTACCAGGATTCATGTACAAGAATATTTAGAGCAGCATTGTTTATAAAACTCTTAGATTGCAAACAACACAAATTTTCATCAACACACTTATGCAAGGGAATACTATCTAGCATTGAAAACAAATCAACAACATGGATGAATATTAAAAACATTACATTGAGCAAAAGCCAGATACAAAGAAACACATAGTAGAAGATTCTATTTATATAACACTCTTAGTAAGCTAAGAGTAAGATTTTTTTTTAATGTGATAAAGAATATCATTCTGAAACCAAAACCAAAACCAACATCACAGTGCCCTACCAGGGTAGCAGTCATGTGTTGTAAGATGGTAGCTAAATGGTCTTCAAAAACAGTTTTTTGTAGACAAATATGTTGAGAAATGCCACATATATTCTCCACCTCTTAGATTGCCAATGCATATTAAACACTAAAGGCTATGTAAAGTCATTCACTAGGGAAATATGTCTCATTTTGCTTAATTCAGAGTTCCAGAAAATTATTTGGAAACCTCACCTTATTTGGGGGGGGACGGGGGTGTAGGAAACTGATTAACATCTTATGGGATAAGAGTTTGGAATATAGTTTGGAAACTCTGCACTAGATATAGTCTTGTTAGGGCTGGGAGCAAGACATGAATGCCCACTGATATCATAATTAGTTCACATTGTTCTGGAAGTTCAATAAAATAACTGAAGCCCAGAGGCAGGGTTGGGGGAGGTATTAATACTGGAACAGAGGAGAAAAATCATCATTATTTGCAAATGATATGATAATCTTCCTTGCAAACACAACCAACCAAAGAAAAATGATTAGAACTAATAGCAGATTAAAAAATGGTAGCCAGCTACAATATGAATGTACAAAATTATCAACAATACCATCAGGAAAACCAGAACTAGAATAAAAAGAACTCTAATGTACAGTAGCAACCAACAGAAAAAATACCTAGGGAAAAAAACTGAATATGAAATTTGTGAATGCTCTAAGAAAATGAGCACCTTATATAAGAATGAACTGCAATAGGCTGTCCAGATACAGAATTATAAGTGGTTTTTAAGAAAAAAACAAAACAAAACAAAACTTGAATTGCTACATCCAGGCTAGATAATTGCTGAAGTTTATTTCAGGTCTAAGATCTTGTAATCTACTATTGGACAAGTCAAACCCTTTGAGTTATTGGAATCTGATATTAAAGTTAAATATAATATTTATACTTGCTTTGGAGTCTCTTTTTCCTTTATTGCTATTGGTAATTATAATTTGAAATCCCTTTCTTGTTTGAATAATTATTTTTAAACTATTTTAAATCTTCTTCTAGATATCATGGGTTATTGACCCAGTAAATGAAATTACTGAGCCCACAGTATTTTAATGCTTTAATGAAGTGACTTTCTAAAATGCACAGTCCCTATAACCATGTAAAGCACAGCAATTAGTTAAAACTGAAAAATACCACTCTTCCAGGACCCAAGATTTCAGAAACTAGACAAACTAAAGACTCCACTCAGGCTTCAGAAGATAAAACGACAACAATAAACAAATAATTACTTGCAGGATGAATGAACCAAAATGCTTTGTTGAAAATTATGGTACATCTTGGCCACATTTTTAAGAGCAGATTTCAGACTTTCTTAGCGTCTTCTCCAAAGTCTACGAAACTAGATTTTAGAACTCTCCATGGGATAATTTTGATAAAGAGTAATTTGGGCATCTCGCAGGTACCAAATATTGTAGCAACTTTACATGTTTTAAAGCTGAAAAAAAAAAAATAAGGTCCTTAAGTGAAACCAGATCAGTTGCCATAAAATGTTAAAGCATAGCCAATGCAAAATGTAAACAACTGTTTAATTTTTGTTTCACTTACAAAATAGATTTACTGACAGGCCATGGAGAGAGTGGGATTCCTTCTCACCTTAAAGAAGGAAATCTGAACCTTGCAAGAATCTTGGCTGCGTGCTGCAGCTAACATACAAATCCTCAGCACAGCTTCCTTGCCTCACTCCTGGGCTCCAGTCTGTAACTGCAGATCTGAAACACAGGGCCTAATTAATAATCTAATGAATTAGGTAGGAATATATTATTGATTGGCCTGATCATAAAAATAAATAAATAACCTTTCAGTACCATATAATTCACTTGGTGGGGAGTAGGGAGTTGGGAAATGAGGGGGTGAGGCAGAGAGGGTGAGTATGAAAAGTCAAATAATTTTTCTATTTCTATTTTTTATGAAAACATTTTTCGTGTGTGTGTGTGCAACTGCTGTAAACAAACAAGTGCTAATTTTAGGCAAAGTTTAGGTGACATTTCAAAAAATGGGATTTGCTCCAATTAAGTGTTTATTGCTTGTTAGAGGAGACAAGAAGTTAATGATACTGTGGCCATATCCTTTCTATACCTTTTTGGTTCCAAAAGCATACATTTGCCCATAAACCATACTTTCCAAAATGGGTTAAACAATAAAGACATAATTTAAAATAAAAGCTATTAACACCAGGGCTTTGAAGGTTTAATATATAAACATTTATATATAAATATATATAATTTTATCGAGTAATTTCAATACCATCAACCTTCTACATTCTTTCATATTCTGCTTCTATCTCATCAGAACTTAAGTTGTTTTGGGAAAATTATAATGGAACCAGTTTCCAGCAGCATAGTAGAATAAAAACAAGAGTTGGCTTTGTCATCAGACTAGCATTCAAATCCCTCCCTGCCCCTTTCTAGCTGCGTACTTTTGCAACGATTTCTCAACTCTTGACTCTCTGTTTCTTAACTTCTGCAACTAATTTATTGGCTACCCGTGAGCAACCTCCATATTTGTCCCACAGCAAATCTGAGTAAAATTCAACACTACTCCTCATTTCCCACAAAAGAAAAACCACCCCACAGAGTATAAGTGGACAATGGAAATTTTACCGAAGATGATATGGGAATATGGAAAAAGGTTCTCCCCTTCCAAACATTCATTTCTTCCAAGCAACATATCATAAACTCTATATCTCTCCATTTATTTACAGAGCAGTATATTTCTCTGGGTTCCTCCAAGTTGAATGCTCACACCTACCATTCACCCAGCCCCCTAAAGACTCTCTAGTGAGGCTTCCGGGAAGATGGCGGAAGAGTAAGACGCGGAGATCACCTTCCTCCCCACAGATACACCAGAAATACATCTACACGTGTAACAACTCCTACAGAACACCTACTGAACGCTGGCAGAAGACCTCAGACCTCCCAGAAGGCAAGAACCCCCCCCCCCCACATACCTGGGTAGGGCAAAAGAAAAAAGAATAAACAGAGACAAAAGGATAGGGACGGGACCTGCACCAGTGGGAGGGAGCTGTGAAGGAGGAAAATTTTCCACACACTAGGAAGCCTCTTCGCGGGCGGAGACTGCGGGTGGCGGAGGGGGAAGCTTCGGAGCCACGGAGGAGAGCACAGCAACAGGGGTGTGGAGGGCAAAGCGTAGAGATTTCCGCACAGAGGATCAGGGCCGACCGGCACTCACCAGCCCGAGAGGCTTGTCTGCTCACCTGCCGGGGCGGGCGGGGCTGGGACTTGAGGCTCGGGCTTCAGTCGGAGCGCCGGGAGAGGACTGGGGTTGGCAGCTTGAACACAGCCTGAAGGGGTTAGTGCACCACGGCTAGCCGGGAGGGAGTCCGGGGAAAAGTCTGCACCTGCCGAAGAGGCAAGAGACTTTTTCTTCCCTCTTTGTTTCCTGGTGCGCGAGGAGAGGGGATTCAGAGCGCTGCTTAAAGGAGCTCCAGAGACGGGCGCAAGGCGCAGCTAAAACTACGGACCCGAGACACGGGCATGAGACGCTACGGCTGCTGTTGCCGTCACCAAGAAGCCTGTGTGCGACCACAGGTCACTTTCCAAAACCTCCTTCCGGGGAGCCTGTGCAGCCCGCCACTGCCAGGGTCCCGGGATCCAGGGACAACTCCCCCGGGAGAACGCAAGGCGCGCCTCAGGCTGGTGCAACGTCGCGCCGGCCTCTGCCGCCGCAGGCTCGCCCCGCACTCCGTGCCCCTCCCTCCCCCGCCCCCGCCTGAGTGACCCAGAGCCCCCGAATCAGCGGCACCTTTAACCCCATCCTGTCTGAGCAAAAAAACAGACGCACTCCGGCGACCTACACGCAGAGGAGGGGCCAAATCCAAACCTGAGCCCCTGGGAGCTGTGAGAACAAAGAAGAGAAAGGGAAATCTCTCCCAGCAGCCTCAGGAGCAGCGGATTAAAGCTCCACAATCAACTTGATGTACCCTGCATCTCTGGAATCCATGAATAAACAACGAATCATCCCAAATTGAGGAGGTGGACTTTGAGAGCAAGATTTATGATTCTTTCCCCTTTTCCTCTTTTTGTGAGTGTGTATGTGTATGCTTCTGTGTGAGATTTTGTCTCTATAGCTTTGCTTCCACCATTTGTCCTACGGTTCTAGCCTTGCTTTTTTTTAAAAAAAATTTTTTTTTCTTAATAATTATTTTTTATTTTAATAACTTTATTTTATTTTACTTTATCTTCTTCCTTTCTTTCCTTCCTTCTCTCCTTTAGACAATGAATCATCCCAAATTGAGGAGGTGGACTTTGAGAGCAAGATTTATGATTTTTTCTCCTTTTCCTCTTTTTGTGAGTGTGTATGTCTATGCTTCTGTGTGAGATGTTGTCTGTATAGCTTTGCTTCCACCATTTGTGCTAGGGTTCTATCCATTTTCAAAACATTTCTTTTCTTAATAATTATTTTTTTTTATTTTAATAACTATTATATTTTATCTTACTTTATTTTATTTTACTTTATCTTCTTTCTTTCTTTCCTTTCGTTCTTCCTTCCTTCCTTCCTCCCTCCTCTCTTTCTTTCTTTCTACTTCTACTAATTCTTTCTTTCTGCTTTTTCTCCCTTTTATTCTGAGCCGTGTGGATGAAAGGCTCTTGGTGCTGCAGCCAGGAGTCAGTGCTGTGCCTCTGAGGTAGGAGAGCCAACTTCAGGACACTGGTCCACAAGAGACCCCCCCAGCTCCACATAATATCAAATGGCAAAAATCTCCCAGAGATCTCCATCTCAACACCAGCACCCAGCATCACTCAACGACCAGCAAGCTACAGTCCTGGACAACCTATGCCAAACAACTAGCAAGACAGGAACACAACCCCACCCATTAGCAGAGAGGCTGCCTAAAATCATAATAAGTCCACAGACACCCCAAAACACACAACCAGACGTGGACCTGCCCACCAGAAAGACAAGATCCAGCCTCATCCACCAGAACACAGGCACTAGTCCCCTCCACCAGGAAGCCTACACAACCCACTGAACCAACCTTAGCCACTGGGGACAGACAACAAAAACAACGGGAACTATGAACCTGCAGCCTGCAAAAAGGAGACTCCAAACACAGTAAGATAAGCAAAATGAGAAGAGAGAAAAACACACAGCAGAAGACGGAGCAACATAAAAAACCCACCAGACCTAACAAATGAAAAGGAAATAGGCAGTCTACCTGAAAAAGAATTCAGAATAGTGATAGTAAAGATGATCCAAAATCTTGGAAATAGAATGGACAAAATGCAAGAAACATTTAACAAGGACCTAGAAGAACTAAAAATGAAACAAACAACGATGAACAACACAATAAATGAAATTAAAAATACTCTAGATGGGAACAATAGCAGAATAACTGAGGCAGAAGAATGGATAAGTGACCTGGAAGATAAAAGAGTGGAAATAACTACTGCAGAGTAGAATAAAGAAAAAAGAATGAAAAGAACTGTGGACAGTCTCAGAGACCTCTGGGACAACATTAAATGCACCAACATTCGAATTATAGGGGTTCCAGAAGAAGAAGAGAAAAAGAAAGGGACTGAGAAAATATTTGAAGAGATTATAGTTGAAAACTTCCCTAATATGGGAAAGGAAATAGTTAATCAAGGCCAGAAACCACAGAAGAGTCCATAAAGGATAAATCTAAGGAGAAATATGCCAAGACACATATTAATCAAAAATTAAATACAAAGAAAACATATTAAAAGCAGCAAGGGAAAAACAACAAATAACACACAAGGGAATCCCCATAAGGTTAACAGCTGATTTTTCAGAAGAAACTCTGCAAGCCAGAAGGGACTGGCAGGACATATTTAAAGTGATGAAGGAGAAAAATCTGCAACCAAGATTGCTCTACCCAGCAAGGATCTCATTCAGATTTGATGGAGAAATTAAAACCTTTACAGACAAGCAAAAGCTGAGAGAGTTCAGCACCACCAAACCAGCTTTACAACAACTGCTAAAGGAACTTCTCTAGGCAAGAAATGCAAGAGAAGGAAAAGACCTACAATAACGAACCCAAAACAATTAAGAAAATGGGAATAGGAACATACATATCGATAATTACCTTAAATGTAAAGGGATTAAAGGCTCCCACCAAAAGACACAGATTGGCTGAATGGTTACAAAAGAAGACCCATATATTTGCTGTCTACAAGAGACTCACTTCAGACAGAGAGACACATACAGACAAAGTAAGGGGAAGGAAAAAGATATTTCATGCATATGCAAACCAAAAGAAAGCTGGAGTAGCAATTCTCATATCAGAAAAAATAGACTTTATAATAAAGACTATTACAAGGGACAAAGAAGGAGACTACATAATGATCAAGGGATCGATCCAAGAAGATATAAAAATTGTAAACATTTATGCACCCAACATAGGAGCACCTCAATACATAAGGCAAATACTAATAGCCATAAAAGGGGAAATCGACAGTAACACATTCATAGTAGGGGCCTTTAACACCCCACTTTCACCAATGGACAGATCATCCAAAATGAAGATAAATAAGGAAACACAAGCTTTAAATGATACATTAAACAAGATGCACTTAATTGATATTTATAGGACATTCCATCCAAAAACAATAGAATACACATTTTTCTCAAGTGCTCATGGAACATTCTCCAGGATAGATCATACCTTGGGACACAAATCAAGCCTTGGTAAATTTAAGAAAATCGAAAGTGTTTCAAGTATCTTTTCCGACCACAATGCTATGAGACTAGATCTCAATTACAGGAAAAGATCTGTAAAAAATACAAACACATGGAGGCTAAAAATACACTACTTAATAATGAAGTGATCACTGAAGAAATCAAAGAGGAAATTAAAAAATACCTAGAAACAAATGACAATGGAGATAGGATGACACAAAATCGATGGGATGCAGCAAAAGCAGTTCTAAGAGGGAAGTTTATAGCAATACAATCCTACCTTAAGAAACAGGAAACATCTCGAATAAACAACCTAACCTTGCACCTAAAGCAATTAGAGAAAGAAGAACAAAAAAACCGCAAAGTTAGCAGAAGGAAAGAAATCATAAAGATCAGATCAGAAATAAATGAAAAAGAAATGAAGGAAACAATAGCAAAGATCAATAAAACTAAAAGCTGGTTCTTAGAGAAGATAAACAAAATTGATAAACCATTAGCCAGACTCATCAAGAAAAAAATGGAGAAGACTCAAATGAATAGAATTAGAAATGAAAAAGGAGAAGTAACAACTGACACGGCATAAATACAAAAGATCATGAGAGATTACTACAAGCAACTCTATGCCAATAAAATGGACAACCTGGAAGAAATGGACAAATTCTTAGAAATGTACAACCTGCCGAGACTGAACCAGGAAGAAATAGAAAATATGAACAGACCAATCACAAGCAGTGAAATTGAAACTGTGATTTAAAAATTTTCCAACAAACAAAAGCCCAGGACCAGAAGCTTTCACAGGCGAATTCTATCAAACATTTAGAGAAGAGCTAACACCTATCCTTCTCAAACACTTTCAAAATATAGCAGAGGGAGGAACACTCGCAAACTCATTCTACAAGGCCGCCATCACCTTGATACCAAAACCAGACAAGGATGTCACAAAGAAAGAAAACTACAGGCCAATATCACTGATGAACATAGATGCAAAAATTCTCAACAAAATACTAGCAAACAGAATCCAACAGCACATTAAAAGGATCATACACCATGATCAAGTGGGGTTTATTCCAGAAATGCAAGGATTCTTCAATATATGCAAAACAATCAATGTGATAAACTATATTAGCAAATTGAAGGAGAAAAACCATATGATCATCTCAATAGATGCAGAGAAAGCTTTCAACAAAATTCAACACCCATTTATGATAAAAACCCTGCAGAAAGTAGGCATAGAGGAAACTTTCCTCAACATAATAAAGGCCATATATGACAAACCCACAGCCAACATCGTCCTGAATGGTGAAAAACTGAAAGCATTTTCACTAAGACCAGGAACAAGACAAGGTTGCCCACTCTCACCACTCTTATTCAACATAGTTTTGGAAGTTTTAACCACAGCAATCAGAGAAGAAAAGGAAATAAAAGGAATCCAAATTGGAAAAAAAGAAGTAAAGCTGTCACTGTTTGCAGATGACATGATACTCTACATAGAGAATCCTAAAGATGCTACCAGAGAACTACTAGAGCTAATCAATGAATTTGGTAAAGTAGCAGGATACAAAATTAATGCACAGAAATCTCTGGCATTCCTGTACACTAATGATGAGAAATCTGAAAGTGAAATAAATAAAACATTCCCATTTACCTTTGCAACAAAAAGAATAAAATATCTAGGAATAAACCTACCTAAGGAGACAAAAGACCTGTATGCACAAAATTATAAGACACTCATGAAAGATATTAGAGATGATACAAATAGATGGAGAGATATACCACTTTCTTGGATTGGAAGAATCAACATTGTGAAAATGACTCTACTACCTAAAGCAATCTACAGATTCAATGCAATCCCTATCAAGCTACCACTGGTATTTTTCACAGAACTAGAACAAAATATTTCACAATTTATATGGAAACAAAAAAGACCCCGAATAGCCAAAGCAATCTTGAGAATGAAAAACGGAGCTGGAGGAATCAGGCTCCCTGACTTCAGACTATACTACAAAGGTACAGTAATCAAGATAGTATGGTACCGGCACAAAAACAGAAAGATAGATCAATGGAACAGGATAGAAAGCCCAGAGATAAACTCATGCGCATGTGGTCACCTTATCTTTGATAAAGGAGGCAGGAATGTACAGTGGAGAAAGGACAGCCTCTTCAATAAGTGTGCTGGGAAAACTGGACAGGTACATGTAAAAGTATGAGATTAGAACACTCCCTAACACCATACACAAAAATAAACTCAAAATGGATTAAAGACCTAAATGTAAGGCCAGAAACTATCAAACTCTTAGAGGAAAACATAGGCAGAACACTCTATGACATAACTCACAACAAGATCCTTTTTGACCCACCTCCTAGAGGAATGGAAATAAGAACAAAAATAAACAAATGGGACCTAATGAAACTTCAAAGCTTTTGCACAGCAAAGGAAACCATAAACAAGACCAAAAGACAACCCTCAGAATGGTAGAAAATTTTTGCAAATGAAGCAACTGACAAAGGATTAATCTGCAAAATTTATAAGCAGCTCATGCATCTGAATAACAAAAAAACAAACAACCCAATGCAAAAATGGGCAGAAGACCTAAATAGACATTTCTCCAAAGAAGATATACAGACTGCCAACAAACACAAGAGAGAATGCTCAACTTCATTAATCATTAGAGAAATGCAAATCAAAACTACAATGAGATATCATCTCACACTCGTCAGAATGGCCATCATCAAGAAAATCTAGAAACAATAAATGCTGGAGAGGGTATGGAGAATAGGGGACCCTCTTGCACTGTTGGTGGGAATGTAAATTGATACAGCCACTGTGGAGAACAGTATGGAGGTTCCTTAAAAAAACTAAAACTAGAACTACCATATGACCCAGGAATCCCACTACTGGGCATATACCCTGAGAAAACCATAATTCAAAAAGAGTCATGCACCAAAATGTTCATTGCAGCTCTATTTACAATAGCCCGGAGATGGAAACAACCTAAGTGTCCACCATCGGATGAATGGATAAAGAAGATATGGCAGATATATACAATGGAATACTACTCAGCCATAAAAAGAAAGGAAATTGAGCTATTTGTAAGGAGGTGGATAGACCTAGAGTCTGTCATACAGAGTGAAGTAAGTCAGAAAGAGAAAGACAAATACCGTATGCTAACACATATATATGGAATTTAAGGGGAAAAATGTCATTAAGAACCTAGCGGTAAGACAGGAATAAAGAAACAGACCTACTAGAGAATGGACTTGAGGATATGGGGAGGGGAAAGCGTAAGCTGTGACAAAGCGAGAGAGAGGCATGGACATATATATACACTACCAAACGTAAGGTAGACAGGTAGTTGCAAGCAGCCGCATAGCACAGGGAGATCTGCTTGGTGCTTTGTGACCGCCTGGAGGGGTGAGATAGGGAGGGTGGGAGGGAGGGAGACGCAAGAGGTAAGAGATATGGGAACATATGTATATGTACAACTGATTCACTTTGTTATAAAGCAGAAACTAACACACCATTGTAAAGCAATTACACTCTAATAAAGATATTAAAAAAAAAAGACTCTCTAGTTATTAGGATCCACGCTTCTTAGGGGTGAGTAGAGATGCATCGATAATAAATCATGTGATTAATAAACAGAAGCACACACGTTCACATTTTCGCGGGGAAATAAAGGCTTTTTATTTCCTGCATTGTATCATGTGAGGATTCCCTTCAGAACTTGTAAAATCATTTTGTTTAGGCTTTGCTCTGTTATTTTTCTTAGAATATGTTAGTAATAAAGTTAAATATGTTTCAGAAGCATTGTACACTTGTTACCCTCATTTTTTTTCCACACAAGCCTGCTTGGTAGAAAAATGCTACTTAGAAAACATCAGGAGGTAAAATGTCAGATTCAGCTTAAGGACAAACAGAGCGAAGGCTTCTGTGTGGGTTGGATCACACATGTGGATTATGAATGGTGAATAAAATCATTCTTCCATCTCATGATAAGAATAATTTCTCAGACCTGAGCTCCCCCACTGCCCCACAGAGGAAATCTAAGTAACAATTGTGATCCGTTCTTAAGACTGCACTGCAAGCTTTAAAAGAAGACCAAGGCCAGGAAAATTCCACTAATGCTTTTTGTCTTCTCTGAGCGATGATAAGATAGTTCCTAATCAAACAGCATTGGGCTTTGTTCCTTAGAAACAAAAGGACAGATTACACTAAAAAAAACTTTTAATAAAATTAATTTTAAAATAGATTCCTAGCTGGGTGTTGGGAAGGCTGTTCTCAAAAAAAATAGTGTTATTTGTAGTCCTTTTTGGAAAACTAGTTAGGTTTTATGCGTAGTATGGATAACCACAGATGGCAGTAACGTGTATAATGTATGCAAAGGGGAATGGTTCCAGGCTGATATTTTTTCCCTGGAAAACTTTCTAATATTTCCACATTAATAATGGGCCATTATCTAGAAATTGAAGCTGCTAAGTCCAGACACCATAGGACTTGTAGTTATGCTTTGAATGTGTTCTTGCAAGTATCCAGCTGCAAGTTAAATGCAGTAGCCTATGGCTTCCCAAGCTGAATTTCGACTTTTATTTCTAGCTAACTGACCTGTGCTCTGGTTTTTGACTGCAGCATGAGGTCAATCCACAAAAATATCCTGGATGAATGAGAAGACATTGCCACCAAACCCTGAGTTCCAACTCTCAAGCTGGAAGTCTAACCTCTAATTTACTCTAGTCCCAGGCTGATGAGACCCATTATTTAATGAAGTCTCTCTTGGTTGTCTGTCTATCAAAGTATTTGTGTTCATGGAGAGAAAGTGATAAGCCAAAATGCTAATTATCCATTTTTCTAAAATAAAATGTCCATGCTAAGAATAACGAGTTATTAAAATAGCACTTTCATCTGACATAATACATCTTAACAAGCTCTTTGTATCCAGGGATTTTCATTGCCGGACATCTTATCTAATAAAAAGGAAGAGATCTACTTTCTATCTATTCAGGCTTTGTTAGCATTGGTCATCAGCTTTTGAATTTGAATGCTGTTGGAAATAATGAGATAAGATGGGGACATCCAGTCTTTAAAAACAGACTTTTTAAAAAAACCTATGCTTAATGTATTGATTTATAACATCATGTGTCCAGGTACCTGGGTCTAAAATAGTGGTTCTCAACTGGGAGCGGTTTTCCTCCCTAGGTGACGTTTGGAAATGTCTGGAGAGATTTGGGGTGTGGGGTGAGGTTCTACTGGCATCTAGTGGGTAGAGGATCTTTCAATGAACAGCAAAGGTCCCCACAACAAAGAATTATCCAGCCCAAAAAGTCAGTAGTGCTGAGGTGGAGAAACTCAGGTCTAAAAGAAATCAAGGAATCCTAATAAACGATTAGGCAACAGTCTAATGAAATTAAGCTATACAAATGCTATGAATTTAACCTTTTCTGTGTTCCAAGTTTTACTGATTTTTCACAAGAGTCTACCTTCTTAGAATAGTACTGGTTGTACTGAATGTAAGTTAAGCCCTAATTTCGTAAGATCCCAGGTTTACATCTCGGTCTTGTGCTAGATTATGTAGAAAACTTTCCCTCTGATGAAAACTGGATGGAGAAAAGTATGTACTGAAGGAGAAATAGGAAAGAATAGAAAGATGGTAAATAAGAAGAGACAGGGATGGTTGAGTGAAAGTGAGTAAAATCAATTCCAATGTTATGAGTCAAACATATATATTCCTAATAGCTTTGAGACTTATTTCTAAAGAATATGCAATCCTGCAAAAAGTTTTGTTAGCTAGTGAATTTATGTGCTACCAATATCATCAGCATTACCTGCCCACATAACCCACATTCATTTATATATAACCACGCAGGTGGAATAATTTCCATCCTGTCACAGGCTTACATCACACACTTAAAACTTGAGGCCTTTCACACACAGGGACTGCTTTAGTTCAAGAGCTGAAATAACTGTCACCAACACAACAATTTTATTAATCACTTAAAAAATTAATAGACATTTTGATAATTGGGAATAAAGTAATTTGGGGAGCATAAATAATGTGCCATTTTGTTTTCTGTATGAAATTGTAGTATTCAACTTCCAAGGTAAAGTCCTAAGTTATTTTTTGATCATAAAACAACTTACAGGTTCAACCTCTTCTAGTCTTCCTACAGGAAAAGTCAAGAGAAAACAGTTTATATTCTAGACAGGTTTCTGTTTCCTTGGCACACAAACTCCTAGCACTAGAGAGCTGTGAAGAACACAGTGGTTTGGGGTTGGCAAGCTCTGAGCATTTCAGTTCCCAGCAGCCAGGCTCCTCTGAGGCCTGCCAAAGCCACAGAGCAACACTTAGTCTTTGGAGCCAAAACCCCTTGGTCGGGAACCATCATTCTCTGTGCAAAAACTCAGTATGTGCTCCATTAGCTAAAAGGTTGATTACCAGTAGCAGAACCTTTAATAAATCTTAGCTAAGTTTTGAACTCTGAAGGATGCTAGTGTTATAGAAATTCAGTAGTCAATAAATCCATAATGTAGATGCCAGAGAGGGGCAGCCATCCCTATTAGTTAACATCAGAGTCCCTCTCATGGCTCAGATTTAATATAATAAATTCCTTTCAAAAAATAAAAAAAAACAACAACTTGGAGAGTAAAGATAATAATAGCTGCAGATACTGGTAGAAAGAATCATCAACATTTATTTACAATGGAACAACTTATCTAAAATTCATGTATACCCAATGGAGAAATATTTGTTAGGATACAAGGTGGCTCCTCCAAAACAAAATGAAACACAGAAGTAAAAATACCGTGAAAACAATATAAATAGTAAATCATTTCTATAAATAAACGAGCACAGGGAAATCTATCAAAACCCATTAAAACAGGAATTGGACATATAACTGAGTTCGTATGTAAAGGCTGGATTAAAGGTCAGCATGATACAATGATAGAAAGTGGTAGCAGATTATTGATAGGGGAGAAAGCAAATATCCAGCTGTGTTAAATTGCTGGCTATTATAAAAAATTAAATCATATACATTCTTAATATGTGGAGCCAAAAAGTTAGGCTGAGTGTATAAACAGTAGTATGTAAAAGCAGAATACTAAATCATCTAGAAAACAAACACATCGAGATGTTTGGCATTTGATCTTATTTTCATCATTCTCTCAAAGTATGACCATTTTTTCATTTCCTCCTTGACAGATAAATTGTGTCCAGCACAAAAATCTTCCAGGAGAAAGTAATTAAAATGTGGTTGATGTGTGCCATACTTTCTTAATAGAAAACATTTTTAAGAGGATAAATTAAAAGTGATCTCAAAGGTTAAATGTAATGAAGTGTGCCTAAGATACACAGTTACCAATTAAAAACATATCTGTGGTAATTAGCATTCAAAATAAACATGCAGATCCTGAGCTTGGGAATCCACATTTCATACTCTCAAAAGGCATATAGGTCCATGAAAGTAACTGAATCCAAACACAAAGGACACAAAGCAAGACACTGCCCTCTGGCATTAGGTTCCCAGTCATAATCAGCCAGCAACCAAATTTCTCTAAGTTTCTTGACCAGGTCATGTTCTTGCCTCAGCCTCAGAACTTGGACTATTCTGTTTCTTTTTCCCTGGAATACTTGCCCTCCACTTCCCCTGCCATTTTTGCAGGTAACTTCTCATCATGCACCACCAAGCTTAAATGTCAGCTTCTCAAAGTCTTATCCTGACCACCCATCCAGCTCAAAGTAAATCCTCCCCATTAGGTCTTTTCATAGCACACAGCATTGTACCCTCAGAGACATTATCATAATTGTAACTGTGTACTTATTAATCCATTTACTCATTTATTGTCAGTCTCTCCGGTTAAACCCTACATTTCTTGAAGGAAGAGAACAATCCATTCGCAACTGCATCAACAGCACTAACAATCTACCTGCCCCAAAGCAGGTGTTAATAATATATATATATATTTTTTGCGGTACGCAGGCCCCCCCACCGCTGCGGCCTCTCCCGCCGCGGAGCACAGGCTCCCGACCCGCAGGCTCAGTGGCCATGGCTCACGGGCCCAGCCGCTCCGCGGCACGTGGGATCCTCCCGGACCGGGGCACAAACCCGCGTCCCCCGCATTGGCAGGCAGACTCCCAACCACTGCGCCACTAGGGAAGCCCTAATAATATTTTTGAATGCATGAAAATAGATTCAGATGTACTGTAAATATCACACTCGTTATCTGCGATGTTTACTGATAGAGTGGTTTTAACACCATTACCCAAACGTCAATGTTAAATAGTGTTCTGCTTTATTTACATAGCATCTTATATTTTTCAGAACGTAAGTCTTAAATTTTTTTAAGTGCAGTGAATTCTGAGGAATCTCCAAGAATATGGAGACCTCTGGTACCACTGGGTCATACAGGTCACCAACTTCTTATTGAACTGGGAAACAATATAAAATATAAACTGTACTCTGTATTCAGTGTCTAAACCACACAAATATATGCCTTTGTGTATATAAGCACATGTGCACATGTGTCAAAACACACTATAGCAGATTCCTAGTCAGGAGCTCTGCTGGACACTTTCATGATAAAGATACGTGAGGATTTAGCCCTTGAGTTCTTTCTGCTCCTGAACTTTTCAAAAATTGCTTTTTTAACCTACATTTTACTTTAGCATCCAAGAGGTCTAATATGAAATTTCAGATAAAGTATCATATTGAGTTAGAGAGACTGAATCTAAAAGAGACTTGAATTTATAATAAAAAGGTGATGATAGCTGGAGAAGCCAGGATCACAGGATTTTTTTCTTCATTAAGCAGGTCAGTTCAAATGGGTACAACATGAAAATGGAAGAGGGGCTTGAAAGCAAGAAAAATAAAAAATAACAACACAGTAGGATTATTCATCTACACATAAGACTATAAAATAATTTTAACCTTCATGTTTAAGAAAAAGGCAGATTTTAAGTGTTATTTGAGGAGTACAATATGTAATATTCAATTGCAATTTTAATGATTAATTAGTCGATAAATTCTATAAAAGCAAGGAAATGGTTTTATTCTTTGTATAACTCCAGCATCTAAAATAGTGTCTGAAAAAAAATAAAATAAAAATTAAAAAATAGTGTCTGACATCTAGTAGGCAATCAGTAAATATTTGTTAAATGAATAATAGCAACTTCTATTAACACTCTGTCAAATATTGTGCTAAACGGCTCATAAATAATATACCAATTAATCATCACATCAACCTTAGGAGGAAGGTTTATCATTACTATTTTATAAATGAATTAAAACAATCCAAATAATTTCTGCGGGATCTGAGAGCAAAGCTAGCATTCACATCCAGGACTAGATGACTGCAGAGTCTGCTTTCCTACCCACCACACTAAACAGACTTTTTGGACTTGCAGAAGTGTATGGAGCAGAAATGCAACCACATTTAAAAGGATGTGCAGAAAAAAATATCAGAATGTAAGATGAACTACAGAGCTGGAGAACAGGTCCTATTTCTGTGCAATCAGTTCACTGAAGCTGCAAGTACAATGCCTAAGATGTTACGGAAGTGCGTAAAGGCAGGATGGGGGTGGGAAAGGGAGTCCAGAAAAAATAGATAGCAAATAAATAAAGAGCTCATTCCTTTCCATGGTAACAACTATACCTCTAGCTGCAACACTGCCAGTGCTGTCAGAAGAACCTTGCAGAAGTGGCAGGGCATTTCTGCCAAAACAGGGCAGAACCTGTTTTTCAAAAGAATAATAATGAAAAAATAAAGTCCTGTGGTGCTTTTCCTCTATCGGGCCTGCTTATAAATTCATAGCACAGCATGGAGGTTATTAAAATCCCATATGTGAGAACCACACACAGCACAAAGAGATATGAATTGGCGTTCCAAGGAGATAATGGTATCTAATAGGCAAAACAAGTAGTAGGGTTTCATTTTTATTGAGTACATTTGAAAAGGGCTCAGCATCCAACTACTGCGTGTGGATAGCTGACCATTCAAAGACCGTTTCTCCCCTTCCTTCCTAGGGATTAATAAGTGGGATATAAAGAGTAGGGCTGTTATCTGCCCAAGTCTGGATATTCCCATGACATTCTTCCTTTGCTTGCAACTGTTTGAAATAGAGTGGATCAAAGTGTCTCTGGTTGACTTGGCACTAAAGGGAAACAGAGCAAACCTCCCCCTGCTCCCCGTGTAGCATCAGGCAGTCCCAGGAGTCTGAAGGAGCTCACCACTTCCGGTCCAGAGTACACCAGAGACTCATCTCAGGGCCCAGCACAGGCTGGTTTACACTTTGTTATTTTGGGGCTCATTTGTTTGTTTGGTCAGAAAAGGTTGCTGAAAGTCCTATTAGGGAAAATCAAACATGACTAATAGCAGCCAATGCTATCCTATGTGCTCTGGCAATGAGGGTGGAAAGCAGCATCTGACAAAAAGTCAATTTTAAGAATACCCTATGATCTTAATCATCGGAAAATCTTATATCTGAAATTTTCTAAGTAACTTAGCTCTAGAATTTAATTAAGACAAACTAATAGCTTCATTTTTAATTCATTTACTCTGAAATCCAATTTTCAAAAGCAGGTAAATTCATGGCCATAAACACCTGGACCAGAGTATGGGTAGAATACACTAAGAAGCCAGAAGTTTAAAATTCAACTAGAACACAAAGTAATTCTACAGTCTTTCCACATACCTGAAAGCAGCTCTTTTGCCCCTTTCCTAGGTACCCATTTCTGTCCCCCTCTAACCTTAAAAACCTAATTACAGGGTTCACTATAATTACAGGGATCACTAAGCAATTGAAACTAATTCCTGACTTACACTTTCCTGAATGCACACCATACCTTGCCTAACCTGTCCATTGTTTCCCTAGATAAAAACAATTAAGAATGAAGCATGAAGTGGTTAAAGATTGATTACCTCTCTACCCCTAAGGAGTCCTGCATCATGAGGGCGAAATAACATCTGAAAAGAGAGTCAGCCGGTGTGCACACAATGGAGAATGATGCAGAACCCAACCTCCTGCCTCAATGATTCACTGAGAGTCTTCCCCCCCATTTTTCTCTTTAAAAACTGTCATAGCTGAGCAGAATCTTTGGAGTTGGTCTCTGGACACAAGTCCACCTTCTCCCCAGATTTTCTGATTAGAGCACCTTTCCTTTCTACTGACCCTTGCCTCTCAAATTATTGACTTTTGAGCAGCGAGCAGCTAAACCTGAGTTTGGTAACATAACCAAAACCCAAAAAAGCATCTAAACAGAATCTAAACCAAAAATCTGAAATGTATGGAAAAAGGGATAACAAAGATAGGAAATTAACTAAAATCTGAAGGATTTCTGAGTTGGATCATCATTCATTCATTCAGGAAAAACTTAATGAGCGTATGCACTGTTCCATGCCCTGGGAGATTCTGCAGGAAAAAGAGACAAAGTCTCTGTCCTCGTGAAGCTCACATTTAGTACTGAGAGGGAAGGTAGAACACCTCCTGCAGCCTTAGAGTTACCTTAGCCAAAAAAAAAAAAAATTAAATGGCTTGTCTGTTGACCTAAATTTTCTTCAAGGAAACCCTGAGCTCCAATGTAAAAACTCATCATCGAGCTGATAGCTTTAAATGAGGAGCAACAAACGTGGGAGACATGATGAGGCAATCATCTCCAGCCTAGGAAGTAGAGGAACAGAAAAGCCCCAACTAAGAGCAAGAAGAATTCAGCAAGATGAAAGGCCATTCTGGAGAGAGGTTCAGGCTAAAATGAGCTCTAGTGTGGGAGAGAGAAAATGCTGCGTCCTAAAAGTGGGAGCATCCTTAAATCAAGCTTTAGTATCAAACCTCTTAGATCTCCTAAAAAACCTCTGTTGACTTATGTCAACTATCTAACTACCACATCTGAAATGATGAGATGTTCTTGGGCTAGTAATTTAGGATAATACCCGGCTCTTTCAAGAATCCTTTACATAGGGGTTATAAATACTCTCTCACTGGGTATCTGGAGATAAGAATGTAGAAAAAACAGGAAGGAATAAAAATTTCAAGGCTAACATTGAGGAGGCCTGAGTTCTAAGCTCATCTCTAACACCCATAGTTATGAGATTGTTACGCAAATCACTTTATCTCTCTATGTTATTTCATATGCCAATTGCTGATAATAGGACCTCCCTATCCAAACTAAGGGTTATCAGGAGACTAAAACAAAATGGATTTTAAGAAACAAGGAAAGGACACACTTGGAAAGCTCACAGCTCATTTTCACAATTCAGGTCAGCCTGGTTTAAGCCTCTTGACTGAGAGTAACTAAAAAACAACATCTACAATAATAGTATTTGCTATAATTTACTGAGTGCTTAATACATGTACCAGACACATATCTCATTTAATCCTTACAATGACCCTGTGGAGTTTCTGTGACTATTGCCCACACATTACAAATGGGGAAGCTGAGGCCCTGAGAAGTTAAGTATTTTGTGAAAATTCACATATCTGGTAAATCAAATTCAGATCTATCTGACTCCAAAGCCTACAAGTTAAACCACTAAACTACTGTAGTTCTTACCCACCTCTCAAGATTCAATTCAGTTCCTATCAGTATAATTTAATTGAATTAATCCACAAACATTTTAGTTTTTCAAATACATAGGCTTTCAGAGTTCAGGTAGCTTATACATTTGCAGAAAATGACATATACATGCCCTTGCTATAAGTTCCCAACTTACTTAGCCATGAGTTCTTAGCAGTGGAAGCAAGGTGAGTACATCGGGAAGGGACTGATGTCACATGCGTTGGCACTCACCATTTGGGTCCTTAGCACAGTTCTAAGCTGCTCTTGACTCTCCAGGGTTGTAGAGTCCCACCAGAGTTAGGAAAACAAATTCTTCTCATCTTACTCTTAACACTTACACTAATTTATGCAGCTCTATTTAAGCTTCTGGTTCATGAGCCAGCCTTGTCATCAGTGTAAGCTCATCCTCATCCATAGAAAACAGTCAGTTCCCAAAATATCTGTGCCTCCAGCTTTCTGGAAATCCCATATTCTTGATTGCTCAGTATAGTTCTAGGTATTAGAAGGATTTAAAACAAATATAAGGAACAGTCCAATCCCCTAAGGTAATTATAGTGACAATCACAAACATTTATAGAGTGCTTACTTTTGTGCCAGACACTGTTTTAAGTAATTGACTCATTTAATACTCAAAACAGCACTATGACATAGGTATTATTGTTACCTTGATTTTACAGTGAAGAAACTAATAAGACACAGAGAGTTCAAGTGATTTGTCCAAATATTAAGCTGGGATTTAAACCAAGTAGTCTTGTCTCTAGGGCTGTGTCTTTAACTACTATATCATGCTGCCCCACATGACAGGCCCTATATGATGGGGGAGAAAAAAAGATCTGAGACAATTAAATAATACCATTAGCTGGTATATTTATTTCCATAATAAATAATAGATGAGAATGTTAATGGGGTTTAAAAGTAATACTTTATTAGGTGGAGGAAGGCTCATGAAGAATACAGTACTGAAACCCAAGAAATGCCCTGTTTGTAATGTTTGCCCACCTTTTTCACCCAGAAAGTACTTCATTAATCTTGAGGTTTTTTTGTTTTGGGGGGGTTTATTAAAAGACATTTGATGAGGTACAACATATATACAGTAAGAAAACAAAACACTATTCTGACTTGTATCATTATAGCATAATTTTACCTGATTTGGAATTCATAAATGGAACCACATGTGATGCATTCTTTGGGTCTGTCTTTGTTTGCTCATCATTACATCTGCGAGACTCAACCATGCTGTTTTGTATGTATAGCAGTAGCTCATTCATTATTCCATTATATAAATATATGACATATAATTTTTTCATTCCACTGCTGATAGACAAAGGGTTATTTTAGACTTCATGAACATAATTGTACATCTCCTTTCCTGCCAAAAGTACACATTTGTTTTAGGTATACAGGAATGGAATTACTGGGTCATAGGATATGTGTATGTTCTTGTTATCTTTTGCTATTGATTTGTAGCTTAATTCCACTGTGATCAGAGGAAATACTACACGTAACTTCAATACACTGAATTTTTTAAAGACTTACTTTATTGACTAGTACGTAATCAATTTTATTGACTGTCTCATGTTTATCTGAAAATGTGTATTTTGCAGCTCGGGGGTATAGAGTTCTATATATGTCATTTAAGTTACATTTTTTAACTGTGTCTTCAAACATACTATATTCTTACTCATATTTTTGTCTGCTAATGCTAACAATTAAAGAGAGAGTGAGATCTATTAAAATCTTCAACTGTGATTGTCAGATTGTCCACTTCGAAGGTTTTTCAGTTTTTGCTTGAAATATTTTGTTATTAAATACATATCTTTTAAGATTATTGAATATTCCTGTCAAATTGCCCATTTTATCACCATGACATGGCCTCTTTCATTTTTAGTATGACTTCTTTCCTTAAAATCTACAATGTCTAATATCAGTATAGTTATACCAGCTTCCTTTTGATAAGTGTTTGCATGGTATATCTTTTGCCATTCTTTTATTTCCAATCTTTCTATGTCCTGATATTTAATGTGTGTCTATTCAGGTAGCATAAAAACCATTTTTATATGGTTGAGAGATACATCTTTTAATGGGAATATTTAAACCATTTATATTTAATATAACTATGAATATATCTGGATTCAAATTTACCACCTTCTTTTTTCCTATTTCCATTTGTTCTTTATTATTATTTTCTTGTCTTTTAAAAAATTAATCAAGTAATTAAAAAATTTTTCCATTTCTTCTTTATCGACCTGTTACTCTACATCCTTGTATTACTTTTTTTAAGTTATTACCCTAGAAGTTACACTATTCAACCTTGATTTATTAGAGTATAATTTAGTATTTCCGTCAATTCCCAAACATTGCAAGGATATTACAACATTTTAATACTTTACCTTGCTCCTACATTTTTTTACCATTATTGTCATGTATTTTAATTTAACTGGACATTATTATTTTTGTTTTGCATGATATTTATCTATATTTACCTTCATATTAAGTCTTTCTCTTGCTCTTCATTCCCTTTTTTCTTTGTTCCTGTACTTCCAAATAGGTTCACTTCCTTTTGTCTAAATAATTCTCTTTAATATTTTAATGTGAGTCTGCTGACAACAAATTCTGTTTTCATTCACCTGCAAATATCTTTATTTCATCTTTACTTTGAAGGGTATTTTCACTTTGTATAGAATTAGGTTAGCAGGCTAATAATTATTATTTTCTTTCAGTACCTTGAAAATGCCATTCCATTGTCCATTGGAATTCTGGATTCCACCATTTCTACTGAAAAAGTAGCTTCAATCTTGCTATTGTTCCTTTGAAGGTTTTTTTTTTCCTTTTCTCTGGCAGCCTTCAATGTGTTTTTTCTTTGTCCTAGGTTCCTAACAGCTTCATTCTGATGCTCCTAGGTATGGTTTTATTTGTATTTATGCGGCTTATGGTTCATGGACCTTCATGAAGTTGTACCTTAAGGTCTTTAACATTTTGAAAGATCCTTAGCCAATACAGTTTTAAATGTTACTTCTGCTACATTCTTTATCTCCTTGACTTCTGGGACTCCATGTACACCTATGTTATGCCAACTATTTGTAGTGAATGTTTTCTTTCCTTTTATTTATAATCTCTTGTAGACTAATTCTGTCATAAAATACATTAAAGATTTTGTGGCAAAGTCAATTGCTATAAATATTTGTAAATACTCTATCCTTATTTACTCATCTTGTCAGGGACTGATACTAAAAGTGGTCTCAAGATTATACTTTGAGAAGCACTATGTTTTCTTTTTCACTGGGTTTCATATGTCTGTTGTGTTCTTTTCTTTATCGTTCATTCTTTTCCTCTCTGTGCTTCAATCTATCATGTTTTACTAACATCTTCTGCTTTACTAATCTTCTCTTCTACTATGTGTAATGTACTATTAAACCCATCTCTTATAGTCTTAATTTATGTTTTTCAACTCTAGGATTAACATTTGATCCTTGTTTATAGATTCCAGTTGTGAAATAATCAATTTGTACATCTATTTTTCTTAAACATATTAATCACAGTTATTTTAAAATTTGATAATTCATTATATCAATAACATGTAATATATCTCTATTTCTTTTGAAATTCAGTTATTTGGTCTTATTTCCTGACATACCTGGAAATGTCCATTGATTATTGTACATTTTAAGGATGATAAGGCTTTGGAGGATATCTTCCTACACAGAGAATTTCACTTGCTTCTGGAAAACAGCATAGACATATTACCTTGGTCCTGTAGAAAATGGTCTATTTCCAGTTTTATTTTGCTTTTAAGAGTCTAGTTCTTCTGGGTCTCAACTGAGAGTTCTCCATTTTTACCAGGGCCCTTCCTCCTTAGGGGGCTCTGAACTATAATTTCTGCCCCTTAAATTCTACGGGATTGCTTAAATCCCTGTTTGGACTTTTGCTCTCTCTCTCCCTCTTTTTTTTTTTTTTTGGACTTTTGGTCTCTTAACTGCTGCATTCTTGGTTTCTCAGTCTGCTAGTGCACAGTGTAGATAGAGGTCCACAAATTCCTAGGGAAATTTGCATGCAGAATGCTGGCTCAGATATCTCTGAGCTCCCTTTTCTCTCGCATCTTGGTCTTTCATATTATGGCTGTCTTAGTACTCCTGAATATGAATTTCTGTCTCCTAATTCCACTGAGATTCCTGTGAGATCTAGGCCACTACCTTCTGTTCAGCCTCTATGCCCCTTTTATGTATTACAAATGCATCACAGAAGAAAAACAAGGCACAGAGAAGGTCCTTTTTTTTCAGTTGTCTTGACCTCTCAAATTCTGGCCCTTTCAGGTGCACTCTGATGCCTTCAAGCAGTAATTGATCCAGCTTCTTAGTGGAGGAATTCGTCTGATACCAGTTACTCCATCACGTCTGTAAGCAGTGTGCTTACAGGATTAAATAATGTAGAAAATAGCTAACATCACTAAATAATAGCAAATATTTAATAAGTATTTACTAATATTATTATTCCTACATATTAGCTAATGTTTAGTTCAGGGGCATTTTTTAGTGAATGTTCCTGGGAGCCCTTACTCCAAACTTCCAATGCCATGTGCTGTTTATTCCAACCCTTGCCCCTGGCATTGCAAGTGCATCTGTATTGCCTTTAGGTTACATGCTATTAGATTTTCCTGGTGTCTGGTAGTTTTTTACCACCATCAAAAGTCCTTTAAAATCCTCTAAAGGGGTGTGTGTGTGTGTGTGTGTGTGTGTGTGTGTGTGTGTGTGTGTGTGTGTGTGTGTGTGTGTGTGTGTGTGTGTGTGTGTGTGTGTGTTGTTTGCTTTTGGTTTTGTTTTTAGTAGCCCAAACTATTTGAAAACAAATCTTACATAGATTCCCAATAAATGCACCCAGAGCTGCCTGTTCTGGTTACTCTTATCTCAACCTTCCTTGTCATAGATAAATAGATAGATAGGTAGATAAACACTCCTGAGTTGTACAGTCTTGGAGCCCAAAACCTCTGAGGAACCCAGTTTAAAAACTACTACCGGGACTTCCCTGATGGTCCAGTGGTAGAGAATCCAACTTCCAATGCAGGGGATGCAGGTTTGATCCTCGGTTGGGGAACTAAGATCCCACGTGCCGCAGGGCAAGTGAGCCCGTACACCACAACTACTGAGCTCGTGTGCCTCAACTGGAGAGCCCATGTGCTGCAAACTACAGAGCCCACGTGCTCTAGAGCCCCCACCACAACTAGAGAAGAGAAAACCCACATGCCAGAACAAAAGATCCCACATGCCACAACGAAGACCTGACACAGCCAAATAAATAAATAAGCAACAACAAAAAAACTACTACCATAGTGACAATTTCTGGACACTGCAGCTCTTAAAACAAAATAATCCTTAAATATTAATGCCATAATTTTGAAAACATTGCCCAACATTTTATCTTCTTTAAGTCCCACCATAGAAAGGCCCCGCATGGCTCAACCAAAATTTCTGGTGATTTTTACACATCACTCCACTTCTGTAGTGCTCATCAGAATCCAAGTTATTATGCATTTCCTGCATAATATGCTAAATACACGTCATGGCCTAAGTACTATGCCTGTTTATCATCTGAATAAACAAGTATCAGATGAGGCAGCAGAGTTATCACGTACAATCAAAAGCAACTCTGACTCAAGATGGTCTAAATGTCAATATTAGGCTCTTCATTGCTAGAAGAGAGCTACACAGAAGAAAAGTGTGTAGTATGAAAGCACTAGGAAGGAAAAAGAAAAAAGATGAACAACCAAGCATGTTATATAGAAGGGCAGACATTCTAGGTTCCATGTGCTATTGTTTGGGCACAATGTCACAGTTAAAAGAATAGAGTTGAAAAACACAATTAATTTAAAAATAATTCCAATCTTATTTTGGTCTCTCAAAAATAAATTTTAAAATAAATAGATAGCTAAATAGATAAATAAATGAGATCTAAGCTATAATCCAACACTCCTCCTCCTTTTAAATAAACTTTTTAATTGAAGTATAGAATAAACAAAGGCATAAATAATAAATGTATAGCCTAATGGATTATTTCAAATTGATCCTGGGTATGTAACCACTACCAAAAGTCATGAAATAGAAAGTTACAAGGACCTCAGAAGCCCCTCTGCCCTTTCCCAATTACTACCCTCTCTCTGTTCCCAAAAGGCAACCACTATAACAAACATAGGTTAGCTTTGTCTACTTTTGAATTTTATATAAATTAGATATACAGCATATAGCTTTTAACATCTGATTTGTTTTTTATCTTTGTGAGACTCACCCATATTTCATTCTTCTTCAGTGCTATATACTGTTTCATGATATAAATATACAATTTGTTTATCCATTCCACTATTGATGGACATTTTTATTATTCCTAAATGTAGCTATTATGAAGAAAGCTGCTATAAACATGTATGTGCGTGACGTTCTGTGCTCACATGTACTCATTTTGTTTGAGTAGATACCTAGAAGTAGAATTGCTAGGTTATAGGATATAGGCATAGCTTGGAGCTATTGGGAGTCCAAGTCCAGACCACTGCAACAAAGCAAATATTGCAATAAACCGAGTCACACAAATTTCTTGGTTTCTCAATGCATATAAAAGTTATGTTTACACTATACTGTAGTCTATTAACTGTGCAAAGCATTATGTCTAAAAAAGCAATGTACATGCCTTAATTTAAAAATACTTTATTGCTAAAAAATGCTAACCATCATCTGAGACTTCAGTGAGTCACAATAGTAACATCAAAGATCACTGATCACAGATCACCATAACAAATGGTAATAATGAAAAGTTTGAAATACTGTGAGAATTACCAAAATGTGACGCAGATAAGAAGGGAGCAAATGCTTTTGAAAAATGGTGCCAATAAACTTACTTGACACAAGGCTGCCACAAACTTTCAACTTGTAAAATACGCAATACCTACAACATGTAATAAAGCAAAGCACAATAAAACAAGGTATGCCATATGTTCAATTTTAAGAGATAGTGATAAACAGTTTACCACAGGGGTTGTATTAATTATACTCACACCAGGGCTTCACTGGTGGCGCAGTGGTTGAGAGTCCGCCTGTTGATGCAGGGAACACGGGTTCATGCCCAGGTCCGGGAAGATCCCACATGCCGCGGAGCGGCTAGGCCCGTGAACTATGGCCGCTGAGCCTGCGCGGCGCGTCCGGAGCCTGTGCTCCGCAATGGGAGGGGCCACAACAGTGAGAGGCCCGCGTACCACAAAAAAAAAAAAAAAAAAATACTCACACCAGCAGCGTAGCAAAGTTCCAATTCCTGCATATCCTTGGTTTTGTCAGTCATTTTTAGTTTGGCCATTCAGGTAATATTTTTATCTCACTGTGGTTTTCCTTTTTTTTTTTTTTTTTTTTTTTTTTTTTGCGGTACGCGGGCCTCTCACTGTTGTGGCCCCTCCCGTTGCGGAGCACAGGCTCCGGACGCGCAGGCTCAGCGGCCATGGCTCACGGGCCCAGCCGCTCCGCGGCATGTGGGATCTTCCCGGACCTGGGCGCGAACCTGTATCCCCTGCATCGGCAGGCGGACTCTCAACCACTGCGCCAGCAGGGAAGCCCCTCATTGTGGTTTTAATTTGCATTATCCTGATGAGTAATGAGGTTGAGTATCCTTTCACTGTCAATTTCACTATCCTTCACTCTTTCGTGAAGTTCCTGTTCAAGTTTCTTGCCCAGTTTAAAAACACTTCTCAAAAGTCTCCTGCTTTCCTTTTCTTCTCCCAGAAGCCCAAGTGGCTAATCTGCCACACCCCATGCCTCCTCACCTACTTCCATTTATTCTCCTTAACAAAGCTGATGTGGCCTACCTGCCATACTTTGCTTCTTACCTCTTTGCTTCATCCAAGACTCAGATTCTCCCCAACACAGGAGAGCCTGGGCTGCAGCCAGCAGGAATCCTCCCCCCCTTCCTCCCCTGCTGCTACTCTATACCATCCTTCTGTTTCTGAATCACCAGAAGCCCAGGAAACGTCTCTTTAGCAGTTTCTTGTAAGTTCTGTGAGGTTTTTTTTTAATTCCTTCTCATGACTCTACACTCTCCTATGCCATGTTGGGCACCTGGCATCGACTAAATTCTGCAGATGGACTAGGAAAGAAAGAACACACACAGGAGACCACTCTACAGTCTTGGATGTCAAATTTGACCATTTGCCAGGAGAAACCTGTTTTTCTGAGAGATGAGCCACACATTACAAAGAGAACGAACAGCCCACCAGCTCTCCTAATCTTCCTCCTGGGTAGTATTCCTCATTTTTCAGTAACCTCAAACCAAAAGCCATTATCAGATTCTCCATCTTTCTCCACCATGGAAAACTACTTGGCCACAGTTTGACAGGCACAGATGGTACCACCAGCTGCAAGTTTTTTCAGTTCTTTTTGACTCTAAACTGCCCTTAGTCTTAATCTCTTTGCAGTTTGCTCAGTAGGATGGGAGAGGGGGCCAAACTTCTAATCTGGGTACAAAATTCATGATGCGAGATTTAGAAGGGTCTGGTGAAGGGTGCAGTGGGGTTAGGGATATTGGCAAGACACATGAGAAAAAAGCCCTGGGGAAAAAAAAAAGTATGGTTAGTCAAAATGAATCAGAAATTTTAAAATAAAGGCTGAGGACCCATAAAGAGAGGAGTCACAAAAAGAGGAAAACATTCTTAGGTCTCATGGTAATTTTTCTGCTGGTCTGAGAATTTCTGTATCAAGTAAGGAATAAGGAAAAGAGAAATCATTTCTGGGAAGTACACTGAAATGGCTATTCAGTTAGAATAGCCTAAACTGACCGTTCTGATTGTGTGAAGTGGCATCTAACAGACCTGGATGATCTTTTGTACCACAGAAAACACTAAAAAAAAGCAACTGTAAGAGTCATTTACATATATTCTGGGTCCTGTATAAAGCAAGTAAGCATCACTCATTCCCGACAAGAGATTCTAGCCAAAGATCTATCAACAAGGAGGCAGGGAAAGTTGGAAAGACTGATCATGTATCTTATTGCTAGGGACCATGCTGCCAGTTCTGACATCTTCCTCTCATCCTCCCAGGGTATAAACCTACGAATCCATATCTATCTTTTAGTTACCCTTTGTTTTTATATCCAACTACTATAAAATACCAAAGACCATCAGTCTAAGGGTAGGGAAATGAGCCAAGAGGCCTGGAGTAAGCCCTTTTCACCCCAAACATTGTTATATGATACAATCTGGCCTTTGTGGGAAAAATAGTAGAAAGATGGTACCATCCATGCAGTCAGGGGAGTGAGAAATACCAAAAGGCACGTCTGGGGGCATTAGCTTCTTGTCCTGAGGAATGTGCCATGTCACTCTACAACTGCAAACTCTGAGCCCGGCCCAACCTCTGAACTCAGGGGACAATTCAGTTAGATAATAGCAATAATTTCTTTGAATTTTTGTCATGTGCCAGACATGATACTAAGAACTTTACATACATTTTCTCAGCAAATCCTCACAATAGTTCTGTGAGGTCAGTTCCATTATTAACTTCCAAAAGTTAAAAAAGGAATATAATACTAACAAACTTTGCTAATTTATACATGTATGTTGCAATACCCAGAGCAACCACTAAGAATACTATATAAAGTGATACCATCAGAAACACTATAAAGCAATAAATATGGAATCCTAAAAATGTTCAAGTAACCCTCAGGAATATGAGAAGCAGAGAAATATGACAAATGGAGGAAACAAACAGAAAACAACTAATAAAATGGCAAACTTAAGCCCTAACACATCAATAAATACCTCCCACGTAAGTGGTCTAAAAACACCAATTAAAAGTCAGAGGTTTCTGCAAAGTGGATAAAAACAACAATCCGACAATACGCTGTCTATAAGAACAGACACATGCAACAGCTTGGACGGCTCTCAGGAGAATTATGCTGAGTTTAAAAAGCCAGTCTCAAAAGGTTACATACTGTGTGACTCCAGTTACACAACATTCTTAAAATGGTAAAATCATAGATATGGAAAATAGACTAGTTGTTGCCAGGAGTAAGGAAGAAGAGAAAAGGAGGGAGCTGGCTGTGGCTATAAAAGGGTGATAAAAGCACAAGAGATCCTTGTGATGGGATTGTTCTCTATCATGGCTGCGGTATTGGTTATGTAAACCTACACGTGATAAAATTGCATAGATGTAAACACACACACACACAGACATACACGTGCATGTACAACCCGTGAAATCTGAATAAGCGTGGTGGATTTGCATCAGTGTCAACTTTCCGGTTGTGAAATTATACTTCCACAAGATGTTACCATTGAAGGAAGCTGGCTGAGGGTATACAGAATTTCTCTGTATTATTTCTTACAACTGCTATGAATCTACAATTATCTCAAAATAAAAAGTTGTTTTTTAATGGAGGAAGAAATATACACTGAAAAGGAGGGCTTCCATTTGCTTCTGCCTCCCAATCCTTCTATTCTCTTCCCCAGGAGTAACTAGTGTGGCTATTTTCCTACTTATCCTTCCAGAGATAGTCGGCAGTCTCTCCACATAGAAATATGTGTGAATGTACACACAGATTTTTACACAGTTTTTAAACAGATTTTAACATCATGTACACTTTCCCCCACGCCCGACATTGCTTTATCAATTTATCTTTGAGCTTTTAGTAGTGATAGAGCACCTTGTTTTAATAGGTGCATAGCATTCCTCCTATAGATACTGATTTATTTAATCAATCCTTTGTTCACGGAAAAACATGATCCAACAAAAAACAGATATTTGGCTTATTTCCAATTAGTTCCTATTATAAATAATGCACCAGGTGAGCCAGTAATCACTGAATTGATTTTTTTCTAACCACATCAATCCTACCCCATACATGCACGCTCAAACAACGAGGGTGGTTTGGTTCTGGGGTCTTGGGAGCCACGCCTAGATCTTCTAATCACTTTATGGTGTGTTATGCTCTGAACTCAACAAACACTGAGCAGATTTTTATTTATCTTTGTTACCATGCATCACTCAGCTTCTCATTGTTACTTTATTTTTAGGCTTGCAACTTTCCCTTGGTAAAAGCGAACCTACTTATAATTTCCTGCAGACATTTTTCTCTACTTTAAGAACATGTTTCCTCTTGATTGTCTCCCAAAACCTAGAGCACCCTCTCTTCTTGATTCACCTCCCTGCTGTCTCTGCCACGACTTGTCCTCCTAGAATGGGGAACTACTTTTTCCTACAATCCCATTTTGACAAGCAGCTCAATCAAAAGTGTAACTGCTCTTTCTCTTTGAGTACAAGGGAAGTAACGTGTTGTAATATGCCTCACAGGCGTGTAGCCAGGTATAAATAGTATGGTGTGTACTTGAGTGGGGAGCAGGCACTTGTACTTTGACATCATATGATCCCTCCTCCTTTCCTCTTTTTCTTATGTATGTATACACACAATATACTTTTCCATCAGACATATATGACACTAAGTAAAATGAATTATAATACAGATAATATGTAGTCTAACTTTACATTACATATGACTTCAATAAAAAGTACATGAAAAATGTTATTAGAATTAATCTGTCTTTCCTAAAATAAAGAATGATAAGTAGTAAGGAAACATATTCAAGTAATCATGTTATTAAACTAATACTAAGTTACTAAGGTTTCTTCCAAATTGTCCATCTTTTTGATTGTCCCACGAGACCTATATGTGATGCAAACTTGCACAGTCATGAATTTCAGAATTCCTCACAGACCTCCCACCCCCATGCAATTTATTTGGAAGGAGAACAGTCCACCACTCCATGGGCATACACAGATCAAGACCAAGCCCAGTATTCCCTGGCCAGTTTCAAAAAGCTTTACTCTCTGGTCACTTTACTCTCTGGCCACAAATCCACCCTAGAAAAAAGAAATTTTAATAAGTTTGTTTTTGTTTTTTTGCGGTACGCGGGCCTCTCACTGTTGTGGCCACTCCCGTTGCGGAGCACAGGCTCCGGACGCACAGGCTCAGCGGCCATGGCTCACGGGCCCAGCCGCTCCGCGGCATGTGGGATCCTCCTGGACCGGGGCACGAACCCGTGTCGCCTGCATCGGCAGGCAGACTCTCAACCACTGCGCCACCAGGGAAGCCCAAGAAATTTTAATAAGTTTTAACTCCAACAAAGATACGAGGTTTGTAGTTACAGGAGCTGACAAAATAGTGTCTCCAAGTTACTGCATATCTCAGGGGCACTGACTGGTCGACTTATGCCAACAGTTTGCAGCTGAGGGGGTGTGATGACTGGCCAATGAAGCTGTGCTAAAATTTCCTCAAAATCACTTGTGAGCTTGTCCTTGAGAATTTTATGCCAAAATTTAACAGTGGCTCTCATGAAACCAGGAAGATGAGTACAGGATGATTCCTGAAGCTTGATGTCAAGTTCTGCCATAGAGACCAGAGTAGAGGGAAAGCTATTTAAGATAAGCAAGATGCTGTCCAATCTCTTCAATTTGGTTAACCATGGCTCCAAGATCTTCCATCCAGGGCTTTGCAGTCCAGCAGATGGCTGTTGATGGAACTGAAAAAAAATGGCTTTCTTGCTCCAGAAATTGATTAAGGAATTGCTTTGATTCTTCTGCATTTTTTAAGGCACGCTGAATTCTTTTAGGGATTTCCGATGAAACTGTAGGTACCTGTTCTTCTAACTGCATTTTACTTTCTGTCATCTGTTCTATGAGTTTATCAAGTTTCTTTAAAGATTTAAGGTCACTTCCGACTTCCTCTTCTATAAATACCGCCACATAGGAAGGGAGATCACCATTATCTGTACCTTCGCAGACTGGTTTGTTTCCAACAAGAGCTGCAATATTTATGTCACTTTTCTCCTTGATGTTCTTCTTTCGGTCACCATTTTCAGAGCCACACGTGGTTGCCAGCGACTCGCCGATCTCGCCGGCCGGGAGCATCTTGCCTCAGTGCGAGTCCTCGGCTCCTTGCGCAGCCAGCGTGGCCAGTGGACTCCGGCTCCGGCCAGCGATCTGACACCAGCTGAGCCTCGGAGACCGTAGCTCCCAGAGCCACAGCAACTTTCTCTTCCCTCTCCTCTTTATGTATCACCTCCCCTCATCTCTGCGGAATTTCCAATCTTTCAAATAGACACTTTAAACAGAATAGCAGTTATAAATTAATATTTATATATATAATACTAATTATGTATAATAATATATATAATATATAACATATAAAAAGAATGTAAAGTTCTTGCTGTGAGAAAACATGAAAGAAAAAAGAAAAGCTGGCTATTTCCCAATGCCAATTGTGGAAAATCACAACAAAAAGCATTTTCCAGTTGTTTGTTTACTTTGTTTTCATAACCAAAGTCATGGCTCAGCTCATGCACTGGTATGTTAGCTCATTTCTGCCAATGAGTCAACAAAGGAAAATGTTGACAGAACTGAATATGTTTGTGTGCACGCGTGTGTGTGTTGATATTAATGTAAAATTATGGCCCAATAGGTAAATGACGTACTAAGATGATCCACAGTTGTTTTTAAATTGTTCCCGTGTAATTTTTAAACGTACATCTCCAGTGTCTGGTAAGTGCTCAACGCATATTTGTCGAGTGAATTTGAATGAATAAATGAGAATGCCTGTTTATGTCAATGAGTTTTCTTAAAGCATCTGTACCTACATGTCAGATGTGTGTTTCATTAGTGTTGCATGTGTCTGTGATTATGAAAGTTTAATGAAAGGTGATGAGGCTTCTCTTTGGCTTTCCCTCTTCAGGTAAATATTCTGTAGCCCTTGCAATATTCCATTATGTGCAAGCTCTGCCTTATCCCTAAAGATTATTACTTTGTGCGGCAGGACTATTTTAATGTCTGATCTATTCCACCAGGTGAAGCAAACAAATTAGACAGAGCACCACAGCTGCTTGGTATAGGATGTCCTCATGTTTTTGCTCCCTTTTTTCATACACCCAAGCATCACATTTATTTTTTCAACAGCTGCTGCACATTGAGCAGACTTCCTAATTAGCTAATGTTTAGAAAGCCCTTTGAAGATAAAAGCCCTATGTAAGTGCTAAGTGTTATTATTACCTTGACAAAAGAGTTCTCTTTTACCCTGGCTCACTGCAAAATGTGTAAGCTTTCCTTCTCTCTAACTAGTGGTAGTGAAACTATAGGCTACATAAATCTCAGGAGAAAGAATTGGAAATTCATCTGTGGCCCTTGAATGTAAACAACTGGGTACCTCTGAGTGTTCCTTCATGTCTTAATGTCATGTTTACTAGGCAGAAGAAAAGAATGCTGGGGATGGGAAGGGTGAGGCTATGGAATGCTTTGGGGGAATGCAAAGCTTTGAACCCAGGTTTGCCTGGCCACACACCTGAGCTCCTTCAACAAAAGGTAACACTTCAAAGTCACAGTCATTAGAGCCTCAAGAGGGTACAAAATAAGTATGGTGTCATTACTGATACAATCTTTTATTATTTTAGAAATGTAGAAGAGGCAGGGAGCATGTCTGGCTGCTTTGATCAGGGAAGTCATTAGGAAAATGACCTTGATCGCTTTCTTAAGGAGATAGCTGTGCTACATCCTACAGAGTAGGACGACGGGAACTCTCAAATCACCAACTCATGGATTAGCACTTGATATTATTTTCATTCCAGAATGTATTCAAGAGATAGGAGGTGAAAATAATGGGAGAAGATGAATTGAAAGAACAAATACCCATGCCATGGAAATCAGCTCTGGCCTTCAGCGCTAATTTAAATAAATTAGTCTTTTCTTTTCTTTTTTTTTTTTGCGGTACGCGGGCCTCTCACTGTTGTGGCCTCTCCCGTTGCGGAGCACAGGCTCCGGACGCGCAGGCTCAGCAGCCATGGCTCACGGGCCCAGCCGCTCCGCAGCATGTGGGATCTTCCCGGACCGGGGCACGAACCCGCATCCCCTGCATCGGCAGGCGGACTCTCAACCACTGCACCACCAGGGAAGCCCTCTATTTTTTAAATAAATAAATTACTTAAATTTATTTCAATAAATGATGTTATCACCAGTTTTTCTTAATGGCACTAAAGTTTCAAATCTGAGTACCTGGAAAGATAGGACAGTCGTGGCACTCATTGAGAGGGAAGGAATTTAGAAGAAAAGAAACTGGGAAGGGGGGAAATAATAAATTCTACCCAAAAGATTGAAAATTGAAAAATTTTCCATTAAAATCCCCAACTGTTAGGCAAGGACTCCGCAAGCAGCTTTAGTACCGTCTGGCCATGCAGAGCTCTTAATCAGCCTGCTTCTCCTGTCACTTGAAAACTGCTGCTTCCGCTTCCTGGTGCCAAGGTACACTTATGGAACAAGGACACACTCGAGAGGCTCACATGCCAAGATAAAAACACTTTTTGGTGTCCTCCCTAAATGATACTGGAAGTAGAAAATACTATGTCTTTCACAGCTCTAGGGCTAAAACTCTGGTGAATGGAGAAATCCATACTCCAGATCAACTTTGAAATAATCTCTTGGAACAAGCAACAATTCATAGCTCCCTCCTGCAAAGCAGGAACAGGGGTAGTGAACTGCTTAGCAGAAAGCTTGTTTGCGGCTAATATATTAGATAAATTATTCAAGAACAACATCCTTGTGAGCCCTGTAATTTCTGCCAAGTAAGTAAGCCTGTTGACCTACAAAATGTAGATCAAAGACCAAAAGTGCATTTCCCACAAGATTCCTTCCAGGCTCTAGAAACTGGATTGGCCAAGTTGCTGATCTGAAACCCAAAACATGGAGCACAAAATATTGTCACTCAGAAGTTATAACGTAGGTGAGATAGAGAGGTTCAGATAACAGAGAAAGAGAATCTTGGATTCACCACTGCCAGCAAGTGACATCAAAATTCTCCATAATTTGACCCAATCACTCTTTCCAAATAGATCTTCCATTACTACCAAGCTTCCTCTAACCTGAATCACTTGCTTTTCCATTTCTTATATATCCTGTATTTCCAACCTCCACTTGTTAATTCCTACTATCACTTTTTTGTAGAATGCCTTTTCGTTTCAACTCCCCATTTCCAAAATTTCCCCCTTGTTCAATGGTTATCTCACGTGTCACTTCCTCAGGGAAGCTTTCCTCTCAGGGAGAAGTATAAATAGCACTTCTGCTTCATTTCTCATATGGAAACAACTACTTTCCCCTGTAAAGTGATGCTATTAAAAGAATATATTTTGGTAATGGCTTTATTAGTCTGGAATCTCCTTGAGAGTGAGATCCATATCTATTTCATCTTAGATCCTTTTTGGCTGTCAGTCCAGTACATTGAAAAGTAGAAGATGCTAAATAAATATTTATCTAATAAAAAATCACTCAACAGTCCTCACATTCATCATCACTTATTGCCAGGTACTATTCTAAGTGCTGGGATATGCTGTGAACAAAGGGGACTAGCATTTCTGACCTAATAGAATTTACATTCTAAACTATGAGGCAGAGAATAAACAAAATAAATAAGTTGTGGATGGGTGGGTAGATGGATGGATTACAAAGTAAAAAACTGGCTTTATCAGTGGGAAAATAAACTTTCCCAGAACATTTTCTATTCTCTATATAAATCAGTTTCTGAGGCCAAAAAAGTGATGGTTCATCTCATCCACAATAATTTTAGATAAATAGAGGACAGAGAATCTGATTTCTCAATTTATTGCTGTACTGATTTCAGATGCCCTTGCACAAGTCACTTTTGGTGACCTTGTAAAAAATATTTTAATGCCCATGAGTTTATGAAGAAGCAGTTTCTTTGGGTCAGAAAGAGCACATTTTAGTCTGGGGATGCCCCTATAAAAGGAATGTTGTTTTCAAATAAGAATTAACCACTGAAGATGGAAATATGAGAAGGCAAAAGTTTGGAAGAAACAGGGAAGATTTTTACTTTGAAAAATAGATGTCTGTTTATGCTAATTTAATCAAGCTTGTAATGAAGACAGTTTTCACAAAGCAGTTGGGACCTGAGATCTTCAGACCCATAGTGGCCAGTTTCTGTGTCACAAGTGAGTCCATTAAGCTTATTGTTATTAAGTTACTAATTTTTCTTTGCAACATGGAATGGTGAGAATCATTTCACGCGTCACCATTCTACAGATGGGGTGAGTACCTGTTCCAACAGGTGGCCACATCTCATGCTTGGTCTCTGCTGCCTCGTCACTGGGAAAAACAGCTAGAGGCATTATATTCTCCACATTATTTCATAAGCTGATTCGATTTTAGAGAAAACATCTATTTGTGGCTAAAACTCGACTTCAAACTTAGTGAAAAACACTTAGTGAATAAGAACATCTTTTCAGTGTTCCAAGCTAGCTCTCTGAAAGGAGAAAGCAGCATAGCCATTCAAGTGCATTTCCATTTCCTTTGTGATTTTCAAGGCTCACAATATTCTGATTTGGAATTTTCTACCTATTGTAGAGACAGTATTGCCTAATAGCTAATGTGGTCTCTGTGAACACTTCCACTTCAGTCTCAGCCTCTAGCATAAGTCATGCACTCTTATTTGTTTCCTGCCCCTTCTTCCTTCTCATTTTCTGAGATTCTAAGAGACCAGTAGAATGGAGGCTGTGTATGCCATCGGAAGGGCTGAGGGTAAGAAGTGAGTGACCATAGCATCAGTGAAATTAGTTAATGCACCAGCTCAGAATCAGCTTGTCCAAGTTCAGCTCCTAGCTCCATAATTACTAGCTGTGTGACTTTGAGCAATGTAGCAAATTCCTCTGTGCTACAATTTTTTCTTTGGTAAAATAAAGATACTGCAATCGAACTGTCCTGAGGGTTAAATAAGTTACTGTCTGTAGATAGTGAATGTCTGGTGCCTAGTTAGCTCCATGTATTCGTTAGTTGTTCTTCCTGCAAGTGGAAGAGGAAAAAAAAAGAGTTTCTTCTGTGGCCAGGGTCTCAGCTTCCTCTGGCTAGGATTCAAAGTGATGTCTGAGCATGTTGACAAATTGGGGGGCAGGCTTCTTGACGTGTGTGCCTGTAAGGGATAGAGGAGCTTCCTGGGAAAGAATTCTTCCCAAGGGCTGAGCTTCACGATTTAGATCCAGTAATGAAACCTCGGTCCTGGTGGAGGAAAGAATTGTTCTGATTATATCTGATCTGACTTCAGGCTAGTCTCATAAGTCAAATAGACTTATTTGTTTCTAGGGAGATAATGAGCCATATTGAAAAGGGAAGACACATTTTACTAAAATCCTATTAGACACTGGAGCACAGATAGCACGGTCCTGGGACCACCCTCTAAAGAGTGAAAGACACTCTTGGGGACAGAGAGGTGCTATTCTCCACTTCCGCAGAGCAGCCGTCGAGGGGGAGGGGATGGGGAATGGGGGACAAAACTTTTAGTGGTCACAGACTGCCCACATGGCACTCAGCTAAAGAAGGGCTAAAACTATTGATGTCCACAACCCTCTGAATGCCATTGGAACCAAGATACAATGAAACTGTTGCTTTGTTACAATACAGAGACTAAAAACGTGACATGGCTCATAAACTCTAAAGCCATAAAGAAACTTCACCTGCTAGATGTACAATCCTAATAAAGTCAGAGAAGGAATAAATAATTTCATTCCTTAAGCATTAAACAAATACTTATTAAGCCCCTCCTATGTCCCAGGTATTGTGTGTTACATGCAATAAGGGATACAAGGCAGCGTAAAACGGACCAGTTTCTGCCCTTACGGAGCTCACAGTCTGCAGTGGACTGGAGTGAAGAGACAAGTCCCCAGACAACTAGAAATCAGTCAGTGCTCTGGAGGGAAAGGTATGCAGAGCTGGGGGAGCACATGAGGGCACACAATGTGGATTTGGGGTACCGGTGAGGGCTCCATCCTTGAAGGAATGACTTCTATGCTGAGGAGCTGAAGAATAACTGCAATCTAGCTGGGCAGAGACAGGGATGAGCGGCATTCTAAGCCACGGCAATAGTATGGGCGAGGGTCCAGGTGCCGCTCCATACAGAACTGTTATAAGCAGGGCCAGCAAAGTGTGACCCACAGCCCACTGCCTGTTTTTGTAAATCAAGTTTTATTGGAACATTCACTTTCATACTGTCTATAGCTGGTTTTGTGCTACAAATGGTAGAGTTGAGTAGTTGTGACAGAGACTGTACGGTCTGCACAGACTAATATTTACTATCTGGACCTTTGCAGAAAAAAACATTCTAGAACATAACAGGGCAAGTGGCAAAGTGGTGAGCTCTCTCCCAGTGAATTTCCTTCAGCATTTTTCTGGTGTTGGATTGGACAGAAGTATAAAGCAAAACGGAATGAGTCGACGGGTACACTTTTCCATTCAGGTTACAAGTCAAACTCAAAGCAATAGCCCCTGTGGCACTATGAAAGGAAGAGGTGCTTTGTGGTATGTTTTTACATTGGTGCTTCGTGGAGCCTTTTTATAGGACATTTTTTTTTTTTTTTTTTTTTTTTTTGCAGTACGTGGGCCTCTCACTGTTGTGGCCTCTCCCGTTGCAGAACACAGGCTCCGGACGCGCAGGCTCAGCGGCCATGGCTCACGGGCCCAGCCGCTCCGCGGCATGTGGGATCTTCCCAGACCAGGGCACGAACCCATGTCCCCTGCATCGGCAGGTGGACTCTCAACCACTGCACCACCAGGGAAGCCCCATAGGACATATTTTTATCCAAGTTGCTGGGAGGCAGTAACTCATTACGTGCTGCTGGGACCAAAAACTGTGTTTCTAGATTATAGCCTCAAATTGCCAGCAACACGCAGAATAAACACACTATCTGACAAACTACACGACAAGCCCTCTTAAGATGAAACGCTGAAGGCAGGTGGCACACCCAGTGTGGCCACACTGTCAGGTCTTGACTGAAATCACAGTTGACATTCATCTGGTTCAGAGAGGTATCAGTAATATATGAACAGAAAACCTTTACTTTGGGGTTTTAGAATGACAACAAAAGCTTCACGGAACTTTTGCCCCATTCAAAATTTAGTGCATGTTTCTGCCTGGAACCTTCTCCCTTACTCTCCTATAATCTTACCATCCTTTGTTTGTAGTTACATTTATTTCCATTGCCTACAAGGATTCAGATAAATATCCCCACTTCCTGTTTCCATAGTGCACTGCGCACTTACCGTACAGTGGTGGTTCTTTCCCGTCATCTGCCTCATTCCTGTAAGATCCCTGAGGGCAACGCTGTACCCTTCTTCCATTGTAGGACAGTGCCTGAAACATTTGTGGGTCCTCAGTATATATTTATTTAACGTATTAATGAAAAGGAAAACCAATAATGATTGAATTAATGCTATGAAAGGAAAGTTTTATATATGGTTCACTCTTTAGTTAACAAGCATAATTACATGAATAATGAGCCATATGGTTCTGATATCAACCACCATTTCCCTCACACTGAGGAATTAGCCAGGGGTTGCTTAGAGAATATTCTCTTTTCTGGTTGTAGTTTATATCTTGTTCTGCTTTATTTTGTCTAGATTTTGCAATCCCACTGATTCTCTGCCTCAGAGTCCTACACTGCCATTTTCCAATACTGATCCGCTAGAATGGACATTTCTTTACGTCAGAATTTTTAATATTTACTCTAAAGACTTCTCAATCTCTCGTCTATAATAAAGATTTAATGAACCATATTTCTATGGAGCTTTGTTTATTCCAATTTTCCTTGCAAAGTGCTGGCTTCCAAATCTTATGCCTAGCAACGGTACTATTTATCGGCTATAGTTTTCAGCGCTTGTATTTTCTGTCAGACCAGGGAAATGGGAGGCAGTTTTTACCCAGAAGAAAAAGTCATTTCTTGATTGATTTCAAGTTATGATACCAGGGGCACCTTGATATTTGCTGGGTGGAGACTTTCTGTTTAATCATTTTATACCCACAATCACACAGAAGAAATAAACCAAGTAGGGAAAGACCTAGAGCTCCTCAATGAAGATGTTCAAAATGGGAGAAAGATCATGGTACAAGGCATTCATTTTGCAACCTGTGTCCTTACATTTATTCTTATTCTTATCATTTACTTCTTTCGGGAAGTAGATAATCCATGGAGGGGAAAAAAACTCACAGGTGTTGCTTCAACAAACTCAGGAATCAAGTAGAACTGACTGTGTGCATTTTTTGCACTTAAGATCTAGTTACAAATGTCTTCAAATGTCTAAATGTCTAACAGTATAAACAGTAGATATTTCATTTTAGAAGCTGAATTAAAAGTCAGGGAAAAAGAATTTGGAGAGGCTAATCAGACTGGGTTTTCAAAAGGAGATCCATGGACTTGAGTTCACAGATTTATTTCCTGCTTTGAAAGCAAAACAAATAGTGCATCGGACAAAATTAAGCTGGGTTAAAAATTGAATATTTCATGCACAAATTGATTTATAAAGAAAACAATGCATTCTGAATGCATTGAAAGGAATTCTGAAATGTATTAAGAATCAGCTTAGAGAAAAAGAAATTCAAGAAGTTAAATCTGATTAAAGAAACCATCCAATGTGAAAAGAGAAACAGGAGGGACTCAGTCTGATGTAGTAAGGCAATAGCTTTTTCTGAGGCTGGCAATTCTGTAATTTCACACCTAACACATATGTTTTACCAGGGATTGTGGATAATATAAGGACTTGAAGGAGAGAGAAAAAGCAAATGAAAGTGGAAGATTATATTTACAGATCCATACTTCCATGTAGTTGACACAAGAACGATAATCATGAATTAAACTAATAAACCTAATCCTCAGAAAATTAGAGACAATGTACATGGCTCTGTTAGTTTATCAGTTTTAAGAATGTGAAAGAATGGAAAGACTATGCTTGTCATTATTTTAGAAGAATTCTAGGACCTACTTTTACAAACATACTCAAAGCTCTTGTGAATTCTTCTTCGAAAGCATCTTAATTATGTGGACGACACATTGATTTTCACTGGCACAAACCTCAGAGCCACAGACTCTAGGTTCTGAAATTATTTAAGGTATCACAGAAAATTCTGCACATTATCTTGTTAAAACAAAAATAATAGCTTTATCTTCAGTAACTGTGGAAAAGAATTTAATTTTTAAAAGAGTTTTTAAAAGGGATGGGTTTTTCTTAATAATTCTGTCCCAAGTTTCCTTGATCTTTCAGGAGGTCAAGAGTCATTCATTTCCAGAGTCTATTCACTTATCTGTCAAAACATCCAATATCTGTTTTTGGAGTTTTAAATGTTCCTTGCACTGAGTTTCACAATATTTTTCTGATTACAGAAATATTTTGGTACCATTATTGTCAGAGAAAAACAATCTAGAATAAGGAGACTTAAATGATGAAGATTTTTGAGAATTTTTCAAGTGTATTAAAATATTCTTCCTTCATTTTTATAAAGAGAAAATTGACAGCATGTCTAATGTAAGAACTTTATATTTTCAAATATACTTAGTTTAAAAATATCACAGTGGCCAAGAGGTGGAAGCAATCCAAAAATCCATTAACAGATGAATGGATAAACAGAATGTGGTATATGCATACACTGGAATATTATTCAGCCTTTAAAGGGAAGGAAATACTGTCACATACTACAACGTGGATGAACATGGAAAACATTATGTTAAGTTAAATAAGCCAGCCACAAAACAACAAATACTGCATGATTCTATTTATAGAGATATCTAAAACAGTCAAATCATAGAAAAGGAAAGAAGAATGGTGGTTAGCAGGGAATGGGGGAGGGGAGAATGGGGAGTTGTTTAAGTGATATACAGTTTCAGTTTTACAAGATGAAAAAGTTCTGGAGATCTGTTGCAGAATAATGTGAATGTACCTAACACTAACGAAACTGTACACTTAAAAATGGTTAAAGTGGTAAATTTTACGGGTTTTTTTCTTTTTTTCTTTTTTTTTCAGTACGCGGGCCTCTCACTGCTGTGGCCTCTCCCGTTGCGGAGCACAGGCTCCGGACGCGCAGGCTCAGCGGCCATGGTCCACGGGCCCAGCCGCTCCGCGGCATGTGGGATCTTCTCGGACCGGGGCACGAACCCGTGTCCCCTGAATCGGCAGGTGGACTCTCAACCACTGCGCCACCAGGGAAGCCCACGTTATGTATTTTTTACCACAATTTGAAAAAACAAAACCAAAAGCAAACCCTAAGATATGTTTCTGACTCACTTACATTTAATTCATCACTCATTTGCAAAGAAATCAGAGGGCCGTGAAACCCTTGCCATCAGCCCTTTAATTAGCCTCTAGCTCTTTTTTCTGAGACACAAAATCTCCTATTTTGACAGGATTAAATGAACAGGAGTACACGAAAGGAAAGGTTTAAATTTTCCTTGAAATTGCGATGCTACCACCAGAAGGCCAATGAGGTTCTAAACTTGAAATGTACACTTGACAATCACTGTTAATAACTAAGGTACACCATTAGGCAAATTCCCCAACCTACTTATTATGTATGAACACAAGCAATTATGCCTTTGCAGAATACACATACCATATACTGCAAAGCATGGAATCAAATTAATGCATAATATTGGGGGGTGGGGGGTGGTGGTGGTGGTGTGATGAACTGGGAGATTGTGACTGACATATATACTCTAATATGTATAAAATAGATAACTAATAAGAACCTGCTGTATAAAAAAATAAATAAAATTAAAATTTTTTTTAAATTAACACATAATATAATCTAGCATGGATAACTGAAAACAGGAATATTGATTAGCCACCAGAAATATTTCATCTCAACACTTTGTATTTTTATTATTAAGTAAGGAAATAAACAAGTATATTTATTATTAAACTATTGAAAGAAATGGTTGAGGTAGAGAATATTTGAAATCAGGGCCCAAATTTGTTCATTCTCAACAGAGCAGCAGTTATTAAGTTATACTGCTTAGTGTTAGGCTACACTGGTAAAATAAACAAAGCATAGTCTGGGCTCTTAGAGCTCTTATAACAAAATGAGGAATTTAGCTAGGCCTCTATATATAATTAAAACGTAGAGAGAATAATAAAAGAACCATAAACAAAGGGCTATAAGAATGCAAAAGAGAGAAAAAAATAGACTGAAGTCACAGACTTATGGTCATCTAGACTCTGATAAAAGACATCAGAGATAAAAGTCTACCTCCCAGGGCTTCCCTGGTGGCGCAGTGGTTGAGAGTTCGCCTGCCGATGCAGGGGACACGGGTTCGTGCCCCGGTCCGGGAAGATCCCACATGCCGCGGAGCGGCTGGGCCCGTGAGCCATGGCCGCTGAGCCTGTGCATCCGGAGCCTGTGCTCTGCAACGGGAGAGGCCACAACAGTGAGAGGCCCGTGTACCGCAAAAAAAAAAAATCTACCTCCCAGGAGCATCCATTTCATCTTGAGAAGTTCTGGTTGATTAAAAACTCTTGAATGTATGTCTCCCTTTAGCATATAATTATTTGGAGGGATGGGTTATTTATCTATATGGTAACCCTTATTAATTATTAGTAATTTAATTAATTCATTTAATCAAACATCATCAAAGTGGATGTGGAAAATCCAAGTGGAGCTGACTTGGCATTTGGATATGAGAATCTGGAAGACTGGAGAGAGGTCTTAGCTAAAGGTGTGCATTTGGGAGTCATCAGCTAATAAATGGGACTTGAAATCCTCCATCATTTCTCAAGCCTTTCTTCTCCTCTCTCAACAATCCAAGCCCATCTCTCACCTGTCCTAGTTGATTCTACTTTCTGGGGTGGGCAGAGAGGACATAATTCAACTCAAAACACTTATAAGATGTAAATATGATCCTGTCATTTCCTCTTCAAATGATCTAATGGGTCCCCACTGCCTGTAGGATAAAATCCCTGGTTTACTAAATGCTTCTTTTTATTTTTATTTATTTATTTATTTTTTCCGGTACGCGGGCCTCTCACGTGTGTTGTGGCCTCTCCCATCGCGGAGCACAGGCTCTAGACGCGCAGGCTCAGCGGCCATGGCTCACGGGCCCAGCCGCTCCGCGGCATGTGGGATCCTCCTGGACCGGGACACGAACCCGTGTCCCCTGCATTGGCAGGCGGACTCTCAACCACTGCGCCACCAGGGAAGCCCTACTAAATGCTTCTTAATCTGGCCCCTAGGTTCTCTCGTTTTACTTCTTGGAACACTCTTTCTCCCCATCCCCCTCCCAGATATCATCAACAATAAATGTAAAATTATAATAGCAATATGTGTTTTCATAACATGGTGCTATAAGAGATTCTAACAGTGGATTTGAGCTAATGAGGGAGATGAGAGGATGCTTCCTCAAGGAAGTGATGACTAATCTGAGAAGTGAAATAGCTGAAGGTTAGGTATTTGAAGAAGGGAGAGAAAGGCATCCCTGAGAGAGGGAGCAGCTTGTCTTCCATGCTTAAAGGATAGACTAAAGGAAGGTGAGGGGAGCCTGGCGTGAGATGAGGCTGGAGTGGCAGGGAGGGCCAGACAAAGCAGGGCCCTGTGGGCCCTACCCAGCCATGCCCACAAGAGTGTGGGGAAGGCACAGGAGTGTCACCCAGGTGATTTTAAAAAATCACCCTGGTAACTGCAGAGAACCAGAAAACAAAGGGGAAGAGGCAAATGTGGATGTGAGAAGCCCAGTTTGAAGCTATTGAAGAGGTTCAGGCAAGAGATGATGGTGTTCTCTAGCTTGGAAATGGTCTAAGTGAGTTCCAGAGATATTAGGTGGTAAAAAATGAGTGCTTGGAAGTGGATCGGTTATGACGAATCAGGGAGAAGGGAATGCCAGAGATAATTTCTAGAATTCTGGCCTGGGTACATGGAAGGCCGTTAATGCCATTTGTTAAAATTGGAAAGAGCAGAAAAGGCTTATGAGTTCTGCTTGTCCATGTTGGGTCTGAGAAGCCCCTGAGGCATCTTGAAGGAAATGTTGAGTGGGCAGTTGGGGGATCGGAGGCCTTGTCCACGGTGGATATATAATGAATCTCCACCATGTAGATTGTAACTGAAGCCATAAACATCAGTAAGTCAAAAATGAGGAGAAGAAAGTACCTAAGACACTGAGCTTAAACTGCAACATTTAAACACCGGATAGAAGAGAAGTCAGCAAAAGAGATGAAAAGGATCAATTCACATCACGGATATGGAAGGGAGAAAATGTTTCAAAAATTAGGGGTGGTAAACGCCAATAAATTTTGCCAGTAGTTCAGCTGAGAAAAAGACTGAAAAAAAAAAAAAAAAGAAGAGGAAGAAGAAAAGAGGAAGGAAGGAAGAAGAAGAAGAATTTAAAAACTTATCTGTCATTACTTTTCTCCTCTCCAACCTAAACATCTCATGTCTTTCGTCTATTAAGCATGTCACAACATTCCCATTTCCAGTGCCTTCATATAAAGTCACTCTATTATGAATATGCCACAGAGCACTTTTGTTCATTATTCCCTCATCCCTGTTACACACTTGCTGGTCATGGGGGAAGATACAAGATTAGTCAGAGCAGAAGCTCATTCTCAAAGAGCTTTCAGTCCAACAGACATGTGGGGGCACACTCATATATAAGTAAATACAATGCAAAGTGCCCCCAAAAGAGTCTGTTATTAACATTCAGAAGAGGTGGTCATTATTTTCATTAAGTTTTTATAGAAAAGGAAACATTTGAGCTGAGTCCAGTAGGGTGAATAGAATTTAGACACTGATGAGATGGTGGGAAAAGGTCTTCCAGCTAGGAAAACAAAACAAAATTTAAAAACCCAAAAAATAAAGGCGGCAGGGAAGGAAATCAGAAGACTGGTGTTGGGGAGTGTGCATAGGAGCACTGGGGGAAAAGGTGGGAAAATTAGTTGGTGGAGGGCTATGATTATTTGGCTAAAAATTTTAGACTGTTTCTTATTGGCAGTAAGAGTTCACTAAATGTTATTCATGGTTCCCATTTGTGTCTCATCCTGGAAGTCCCATTTTATGTCCCTTGAGTTACGTACTGTGGGCATGCCTCTTTGGAACAACCTTAGTACTTTCCCTCAAACAGAATTCTTTCCTCCCTCCCTCCCTCCCTTCCTTGCTTTCTTCCTTCCCTCGTTCCTTACTTATTGACAGTACAATTATTATATTTGGATCTCAGTAAGGTTTCACTGAAAGTACTGACCTGGTACAGGGATGGCTCAGAGAGAGGGAGAATTGTTTGTGGCTATTGTAACAGTTTTTATGGAATTATGCTCAGGCATAGATTTTCACTATGGATTGGTATCAAGACTAGGAGATTCAAGAAAAAGTTAAAAGAACTAGAATGCCTTTTGCTGTATTCTTTTTTTCATGATACTCCTTTAATTTTTAATTAACTTTCATTATCATCTCCATTACCTGCTTTATATCTAATACCTTCCTTGTCCACCCCAGCTCTCCTTATGTCCCTTCATTGCTTTACTTTTCTTCATAACACTTAACAACAACCACACACTATATTTTACTTACTTATGCTGTTTCTTTTTCGTCTCTCTCCCGTTTCCCACTAGAATGTAAACTCTGTGAGGTAATTTTTTGTTTTTTTACTCTGTTGTTCAATGCTGTATCTCCAGAGCTTAGAAGAGGGTTTGGCAAATGGCAAGCACTCCGTGTTATTGAACGCACTACCTAATTCGTTTTGGCGCTTATATCTAGATCCCATCAAAAGCACTCTAAACAGACTGGCTTTCTTCTTAGAAGATAGCAGACAGCGTCAAGAGTGCAGTAAACAAAAGTGATGAAGGGTGGACTCAAAAAATATCCAGGAGGTAGAGAGTCCAAAGTATTTGACAATTCAATAAATGCTTAGAAAAGGTGAGAGAAAGAAATCAAAGATAATTCAAGTTTTCAGACTAAGTAAGTAGGAAAAGTAGGAGCTACTGGCAAAAACAGAACCAGGGATACCAGCAAAGAAGCAGGTTTGGAGATTAATATTCTAGAAACTGATTAACAGTATTATTATTGTTTCCTATAAAATATTACTTTGCACCATAATATATTATTTTGAAAAAGCAGAGAAATGTGATAAATCCTTGCATTCCAAATAACCTTCTTTAAGCCAAAAGTATACACTTATGAGACAATACCATATGGGAAGGCGAGACAGAGAGAGGCAGAACAAAGAAATTGTGACTTTGATAGATTAAACCCTTGACTTGATAAATAGTTCATGCAGATCAGGAAGTCCTGCGTGCCAACACAAAGGGCCAAAAATAATCTTGTAGTTTAAAAGAGTGAATGAATGATACGCACTCTGAGCTTGGAAAAGCCTCAGCTGTGATCATGAAATATGTATCAAAAGCACTGACTCTCTGGGTGATACGTAAAGTTTTCTCTCTGCCTGTGGTGGAAGCTATTTTTTCTCATACAGAGTGGGCCAAATTCAGATTACAGATTCTACATTTTATAGTTCTTCTAGCATAAATTGCTGCAAACCAAGCGAAATCCAGAATACCCTTTTTCTTGGTTGGTGGAGAAAGTGGCAGTCTATAAAAGGAAAGGAGCTAGCAGATTTATCCTCTTTATCACAAAGGGAAATCACAATGATAGCTCAAAGTGAAAGAGAAAAAGGTCATATATCAGAAAAAGGACTGAAAGGAAATACACTAAAATGGACATTTTCTTTGGTGGGGATATGCATATTTTCTACTTTATTTCTTTATAATGAATATATATTACTCTCCAATTAGAAAAAAATAAAAGGTTGCTTTAAAAGACTGATCACTGGTTTAAAGCTGCTTGAATATAAGCTCATGGGTCATTTTAAAGAAATTCTGACAGCTTGCAGTCTCCACGGAAAGAAGAAATTAATTGAGGAGCGACGGGGATTTTTTATATCAATGCAAGTCACTTTGAGTTTAAGCAAAAAAGAAACCACGTGAGTGTTTTGGAACGACTAAAGCATAGGCAATTCTAATCACCCCGATGAGATGCTAAATACATCAAATTATATTAAATTCATAGATACCCCTTAAATGCTGTTTTAGTACATAAAGTCAGCCTCTGCATCCAAAGAGTATTTCAAATAATTTATATTTTTTAACCTCAAAATTTCCCTTCTTATCTCAATTAGAGTCTACAAAAATGTTTGGTTTGTTTTGGTTTGCTTTGTTTTAGGACCATTTAAAAAAAAAAAAAAAAGAAGAAATGCAAGGAGTAAATAACCAACCTGATAGCTAAATATAGATAAATGTAGAATTGTCAGTACTGTCTACTTCCCCCAAACCAACATTCGTAGAAGTTCTGGAGCAATACTTGCAAAGCATAACTAATCATTTGGAAGGAAATAAAAAAGAAACCTCTCCTCTATATACCCAGCCACATAGGTACACACCTCACCAAATTCCATAAAATTTCACATAAATAAAAACTGCTTTGATTTTTAAAGTGACAAATCCATCATCCTCTAAATGCGGCACACCCTTGGCATTTAATAATTGAAGTTCCATCATTTGGATCTATGAGAATTAAGCCAAAAATTCATTCCATGTAATACACAACAAATACCCACTGAGGGGCAGGGGCTGCTCTAGCTATTGAAGATGAGTTGTACATGCAGCAACAAGGTCCCCTCTTTTGTGAAGATGACAAGACAGAAGTGGAAGGCCAACAGGAAAAAAGGAGCCATTCCCCAAACTAAGATCAACTCTAAGACTACTGTACAGGGTAGATGGTGGGCTGGTGGGTAGGCAGGGCTGGCAGGCCCAGGCAACCTGGGACAGGAAATCAAAGTGGTTTGGTTCTCACTGGGGCAGCCACTGTGAATCTACATCAGGGACAGCAGCAGGAGCAGGACAGCTACCAGAAGGAGGTGGAAGGTGAACACTTGGCAGGACCCACAGCTTCAGTGGCACCTCTGTAGCCATAGCCCCTATCAAGGTGGCAGATGTCATCCTGACATTGGTGCTGCTTGAAAGGAGCGTGGGAACAAGGTGAACCTGGCAGATCTGTACAAAGACGAGAAGGGTGCCTCTACCCTGGGATGTCCCAAGATCCACTTGCTGGGGTTTGTGGAGCAGAACGGGGCTAGAAAGACCAAGGAGGCCCAAGTCCATGTCTGAAGGTCAATTTCTCTGTGACTGGAAAGTGGGGATGAGCCCACAATATGGAAGGCAATGTTCAAATCCTAGCTGACCCCATGGGGCCTTTGGGAAGGGGACAGACTTATTACTAGATAATTCTCTGCTGCTACTCTTTGAGGTAAATGACACAAGAAGTTCTCCATGGCGATAGATGCCAGCATTGTGAAGGCCCTGAAAGTGGGGCCCAAGAGTAAAGCCTTCACCTACAGCCTGGCTCCCAATACCCTCTTGCAGCTCTGAGGTCTGCACCCAGCGGCCTTCTGCTACCCCTTCCTCTATCCTGCCTGCCCAGCCCCAAATTAGATGGAACCACCCAACTAAAACCTTGGCCAGATTTCTGCAATAATCACTCTGGTTCAAAACAAACAAAAAAACTGGGACAGGGTAACTTAATAGTCACAGAGGAGAGGGGCCAACATTCGTTGTAGTACCACAAGGGAAGGCCTCTCTAAGGAAGTGACGACAGAGCCGAGATTTTTCAGACAAGAATGGCTAGCCATGTGAAGACCACGACCTCAACAGTGTCTAGGCAGAGGAAACAGCAAGCAATCCCCTGACAGAAATATGTGCAGCATGTTCTGGGGATAAAAGGAGGCCAGTGTGGGGATTTCCCTGGTGGTCCAGCGGTTAAGACTCCACACTTCCACTGCAGGGGGCACGGTTCAATCCCTGGTTGGGAAACTAAGATCCCACAAGCTGCGCACAGCCGGAAAAAAAAAAAAAAAAAAGCAGAAAAGAAGGAGGCCAGTGCGGCTAGAGAGAAGATGTGGGATGGGTTCCTTTATTGACCCTGATAGGGAGTTGGCATTTATTTTGACCTCAATAAAATACCAATAAAGATTTTAAGGAGAGGCACCAAGTAATCTGGTTTAAATTTTTAAAAAATCATTTTGGCAGCTCTCGAGAATGGGTGATTGGGATGGGAATTGGAGGATGAGAGTAGAAGCAGAAGACCAGTCTAGGTGACGAAGTTGGCGGTGTCTTAGATTAGAGAGTCACAGGGAAAATCAAGAGAAGTGGACAGGTTTGGAAATATAGCTGGCTGGCATGCTGATAGATAGGATGTAGGGGCAGACAGGCAGTGAAATCTCTAGGATGCCTCTTAGGTTTCTGGCTTAGGAAACTGGGTGGATAACCATGCCATTTACTGAGATGGGGAGGAATGGAAGAGAACAAATTTGAACAGAAAACTCGATTCTGAGCATGCCCTGAGATAACTAATACACAGCCCCGTGGAAGTGTCAAGCAGGCAATGGAATATACAAGTAAGGAACTCATGGTAGGCATCAGGGATAGAGGTATAAAGTTATACAAGGGTACTTCAAGCGATGGAATGGATAAGGTCACCTGGGAATAAAATATAGATAGAGAAGAAAAGAGGACCCAAGGCTCAAGCTCTTTAGCACTCCAGCTATTAGAAATCAGCCAGAGGTGAAAAAGCTATCGAACAAGTCTGACAATAGCCAGCAAGGTCGAGGAAAAACCAGAAGACAGGCACTGCAATGAGTGCTTCACTGTCAGTTCCCGGGAATCTACAAGGCTGGTAGCATTCATGCTGTAAAAAGGATGAAGTAGTCAACTGGATGAGATGCTGGTGAGAGGTGAAGTCAGCCAAGGACACAGACCGAACAACTGTGTTGACAACACTGATGTCACAAATGAAGTCAACTTCCTTCATTTGAAGGAGCACTTCAGTGTTGAAAAACTAACCAATTTTTTAAACAAACTATAATCACTTTCAAATTTATAAAGTGATTATAAACTATAATCACTTACTGGTTACAAATTACCTGAGTAACTAGTAAGTCAAAAAAGGAAATAAAATAATGGTAGTATTAAAACAGTATTACAACAGCGTTTTTCAACATTTCATTATTGTCCCTCTACAGAGCCTGTTTAAACAATTTTTTCCTAATTGCAGTCCCACCCCCATGACATTTTAATGCCACAGATAGACTATATATTATCTATGTACTGTGGCCCTTTGAATGGCCACAAACCATTATAATATCAAAGAACTTTTGCCCCACCCAAATCTCCCCAGAATCAATTTTCACTCCCCTGTGGATGTAACATCACTCTGGTTGAGAATGCACACTTTATAATTATAGGCTGCTGCTAAAGTTGTACTTAGGGGAAACTGTGTAATGCGCTCATCATTAGAATGACCATATAATTTATTATCCAATTGACATATTTTTGAGAGGAAAGAGGGTGTTATTGGTAATTGTATTGAGACAGTAGGCAAACACCAAAATGTCCCAGGCAAACTGGGGTGTGTGATTCTCCTGTCATCATGAACTCTGAAAAAAAATTGTAAAAATATAATTGGCAATAAAAGAATTCTAAAATGAACAAATCAATAAATCTAAGAGTTTGTTTGTCAGAAAAAATGAAAAAAATGAGCAAAGATGGAAAATCTAAGACAGACAGAAAAAGAGAAAACGCAAAGCAAATCAGAAGTTATAAAATTATATAAAAACATAGATATAACAGATTTTAAACATATCATAGAACACTATATACATTCTGTACTAAGAAATGTGAAAGTCTAGATAAAAAGGGAATTTTCTGGGGATGTATAAATTTTTTTAATGAACTCAAAAAGGACTTAAAAACAGTATGGGTAATCATGAAAGAAAAGAAAATGTTATCAATGAAATGTTTTCAAAGATAAATTTAGGCCATACATTTCTTTGGAAAAAAATTCTTTGAAATCTTCAAAACACACATAATGATATGCTACATAATATGTTTCCAAGCTGAACAGAAAGAAAGTTCTCCAATTCATTTTATAAAGCTAGCACAAGCCTAATGCCAAAACTTGACAGTTAATACACAAAGAAGAAAACTGTAGCCCAATCTCGCATATGAATATAGACATGAACATCCAAAGAAATTCTAGCAAATTAATCCACTCTCACAAGCTGATTAGTACGCATGATTCAGGACAAAATCTACCTTAACTTCTCAGCACTAAGTTACACTTGGAACTTTTGTACTTCATTTAACACTTTTCCTAGTCACAGGGGTAAGGAGTTAGAAAAGAATGTGATGCTGCAAATCCTTAGAACTATAAAAGTGAAAAATGTGTCAGAAATTTGAGATGTGGTGTTTAAAATAGTATGATCATATATCAGAATAATAGTGCTTAGGAAAGCTCCAGTACTGTAGTGTTTGCTTCACAACTGTCAGCCCCTGTATTAGTGTAAGTACTAAAAGAGTTTACGACACTAATATTTCATGTTTTAGATGAGATAAAACAATAATTTTAATCCATGTCGTAGAGCTGGTATAATAGAAAGCTTATCTGAGAAGCTGGAAAACGTGTTTATTTTCAACCTGTCTTGGTTTAAAAATCTAAGACATGATTCCTACATTTACCCGTCTTACTGAGGATCCTTTTACTAGACTATTAATTGCACCTGAGCTGAAGAATCTGATTCAAACGAATACTTTTAAAATGTGTCACTCAAAGAACATTTTCATGGTTTTTCTCTTAGTCTTATTAACTCTCAGTAGTAATACCTTAAAAAAACTCAAGCTTAGAGAGGCATGGACATATATACACTACCAAACGTAAGGTAGATAGTTAGTGGGAAGTAGCCGCATAGCACAGGGAGATCAGCTCGGTGCTTTGTGATCACCTGGAGGGGTGGGATAGGGAGAGTGGGAGGGAGGGAGACGCAAGAGAGAAGAGATATGGGAACATATGAATATATATAACTGATTCATTTTGTTGTAAAGCAGAAATTAACACACCATTGTAAAGCAATTATACTCCAATAAAGATGTGAAAAAAAATAATAAAAAAAAAACAAAAAACAAAAAAACCCTCAAGCTTAAAATACCTCTTTTTAAATTCAGTACTTGGTAAATCTTGTGAGGGAGATGTAAGCATTCAATACATTCATCTATTTTAAACTTGTTCAAATTTCTGGATTTGGAAATGGACTAGTTTTTTTTCTTCAAATTTTTATTTTGAAAAAATTTAAACCAACATAAAAGTTACATGACTAAGAGAATGAACATGAATATCCTATGTACCTAGAATGACCAGTTGTTAAAATTTTGCCACATGTACTTTATCTCTTTATCCATCTATGTATCATTCTATATTTCCCTATATACATATTTTTGCTATGTGTTTGAAAATACATTCCAGACCTCATGACCCTTCAGCATATATATTGTGAGTATAGTGATGGTTCCTTTTCTAAGCACAATATATTTAACAAATGAGGAAATTTAATAGTGAAAGTAATATTTTCTAATATAGAGTCCATTTTCAAATTTTGCCAATCAATACTATAATACAAATCCTGTTTATTAGTTTAAAACTTTTATAATCAAATTATATATAAAACTTGGAAACTTCAAATATGGTTATGGAACAGAACACTAGCAACCTTGCCAATGTAAAAGGGGAGAGAAGAGCAGGGGAGCTAATATGCTCATCTTGGTGGGGAGGCAAGACAGGCTGCCTAATGGTGATGGAACAAAAAATCAAAGTCTAAGTTTAGTATTTAAAGTTAAAAAGAAAATAAGCAGAAGAAGCAAAATATGAACATAACCATCAAACTCTGGGAAGGGAAGGAGAAGAAAGGTAGGGAGAAAGGAAGAGTGAAATCCCCCCTTTTCATAGAGCGGAGTCAATAAATAATGTCTAAAGTTGATAGGTCGAGGAGTGGTAAAATAAGGCAGGAAGGTTCTATCTCAAAATATTAATCTAGTTGTTCCCTGTGCATTTCCCTCCAGTTCTTTTGTCTTATTTGTACCCCAAGAGTTATTTTCCTCCTTCCATACCTATCCCCAGTCGACACCAAAGGGGAAAACAAAGTTTCAAAGAGCCACAGACTAAGAGGTTGGCAGGGCTTTTCCTCTAGGAGAGGCTGAGTAAGACTGGATGTGGAGAAAAGTATGAGAGAAGGTGAGGGGCAACACAGAAGAAAGAAAGGGAAGATATCCTGGAGGGACAGAAAGAGAACAGCTCCCACAGAGGTCTGTAAAGTAGCACAGAAAGGATTCGGAACATGAGCTGTCCTCAGCTGTGGACTACTCCATACCAATCCATCCCCTGCTGGACAACGGGTCTGGCGTTCAACAATCGTGGACACTTGTAAGACCCTACCTGAAAAAGGGTAAGAGGGAACTTTGCCCCTGACCTGGGTGAATCTAGATTGGCCCAGCAGGGAATTTCTCTGTAAGAGTTCAGTGGAGAATGCATCACCACTGGTACCTATATTGTTTGATGGAATATAGGCAACTATCGGAAGAACTGAATTTTTTTTAAACTGAGGCTTTAAAAAATATGACTGGGGAAGAACAGAAGCAGCACAGGGGATTTCAATTCTTGTGTACTATTAGATTCTTTTTATGTACATTTATTACCTTTGTAGAATTTTTAAATAGAAGATTAAAACTCTTGGCTTTCATCACTGAATACCTACTGTTAGCCAGGCGCTATGCTAGGTGCTTTAAACACATTTTCTTCCTTATTATTCAAAACAAATTAAGTACTGCATATGTAAAGATAGGGGCCCAATATTAATTTAATAGTGGATTACTAAACAAATGCACAGTGCATGTGTATAGATGTGCTACATAAATAACAAATGTTGCATGAAAAGCTTAAAAAATTCCAGAACTCCAATCTTGTCCACCAACCACCTCATCACATATATGATCATTCTGCCTGGATTGCATAAAATTGGCATCAGCTTTTTCAAAGTTCTTGTTGCTTGAGCAAGAAAAATCTATCATTCAATGATAATTTCCATTTCTGTAGCCTCCCTGTGTCTTGGAAGTTCTCGGTCTGCAGTGGTTTAGAGGAGAGAAGGTTCTTCTAGCACAGAAACCTTAAATTAGAGTGAATGGAGACTTGGCACAGCACCTGTGAAAGCTTGCCAGCCTCTGCTCCGCTGCCTTTCCACATCCACTCTCATGTGCAAAGGGAATCAGAATGTACAAGTGTCTGGGAAAGATACTTCCACATTCTGAAATGTACAAAAATCACAGGTGGTCTCTCACACTAAATCAGACTTTCAGGGTAAATCAATAGGGTCAAAAAGTGCACAAGACAATAAAACTACAGACTAGACAGGCAGTGCTAAATAATGAGTTATTTCCATAACACAGTGCATAGAAAGTTAGAAAATAAATAACAGGAGCTACTTTTCTTTCTTTTTTTTTTTTTTTAACATCTTTATTGGGGTATAATTGCTTTACAATGGTGTGTTAGTTTCTGCTTTATAACAAAGTGAATCAGTCATACATAAACATATGTTCCCATATGTCTTCCCTCTTGCGTCTCCCTCCCTCCCACCCTCCCTATCCCACCCCTCCAGGCTGACAGGAGCTACTTTTCAAGTGCATTCAGCATGGGTGATTTTATTTTGTAGGGTTCTCTAAGAATAGAATATCCTTTACAGTAAAAACTTGTTTTCAGAGCTTCCAGTTCATAGGCTTCTAGGAAAAACAGGAAGAAAGCTGTCTTATTATACAATTGCTGCCACAGTTTGCAGAGAGGATATTAATTAAACACTGTCAATAGATTTGTAAACTTTCATTTTCTTTATTAAGTTTCTAAGACGAACATCAAGCACATACCATAATAACTAATATTTGTTAAACCACATACCAGACACCATGCTCAACACTTTATATATATATATAAAACTTCATTTACTTCTAAAAATGCCTTCTGAGATAAGACATACAAATATGGCCCTATTTTTTTGGTATAGTTAGGCAACTTGTCCAAGAACACTGTATTAGTATGGGTTTTCCAGAGAAACACAGCCAATAAGATGGATGAATGGACAGATGGATAGATGGATAAGTAGATAAATAGAGAGATATTGATAGATGACAGATTAGATAGATTAACTGATAGATTGATAGATATATCTAGAGATATAGAGATAGATATATAAAAAGATTTTTTAAAATCAGGAATTGATTAACATGATTATGGAGGCTGAGAAGTCCAAGATCTACAGTTAGAAAGCTAGAGACCCAGGAGAGCTAGTAGTATCCTACTGTTCTAGTGTTCTAGTCCAAGTCCAAATCCAAAGGCAGCAGAAGACCAATAATCCAGCTTGAAGACAGGCAGACAAAGAATTATTTCTTTTATTCTATTCAGGCCTTCAACGGATTGGGTGAGGCTCACCAATATTGGGGACAGCGATCTGCTTTACTCAGGCTACTGATTTAAAACTGTTAACCTCGGGCTTCCCTGGTGGCACAGTGGTTGAGAGTCCGCCTGCCGATGCAGGGGACACGGGTTCGTGCCCCAGTCCGGGAAGATCCCACATGCCGCGGAGCGGCTGGGCCCGTGAGCCATGGCCACTGAGCCTGTGCGTCCGGAGCCTGTGCTCCGCAATGGGAGAGGCCACAGCAGTGAGAGGCCCACGTACCGCAAAAAAAAAAAAAAAAAAAAGTTAACCTCACCCAAAAACATCCTACATACACACCCAGAAATAATATTTAACCAAATATGTGAGTGTCCCATGGCCTAGTCAAGTTGATACACAAAATTAACCATCACAATCACAAAGCTAATAAATGGCAAAGCAAGAACTTGAACACAGGCAGTCTTGACACCAGAACCCTGGTTCCTAACCACTATTATATACCCTTCTCATATCTAGTAAGCAAAAGTACAGTAAACCCTACTATATAAATAGTCAACTTCATCGGGGGTAGCACCATGGGAACTAGATAGTTGTTAGGGTTCACCAGGATTTAAATAGCTTAGATACCACCATTTCCTTGCTAGGAAACGATACTATATAATATTACCATACTATATTATATTATCATTCCATCTCATTCTATTCTGTTCTTTTTAATATATATCACAAAGTTAAAAACGTAAATATTCTCATACAAATACATAAGGGGCCTGTGTCAAAGATATGTTAAAATCATTAACGAAGGAACCAGAAAGCAATAAAGCTAATTCAAAAGAGAATACAAGAAACTGACAGGAAGGTAGGTAGGGCAATAGGCAGGTGGATGGATGGAGAGATGGATGGGAAAAGATTGCTAGAAGACATTTCTAAGATATATATACAAAACTGCCTAATGGTCTAGAGAGCAATAAAACCCGATAAAATGTTCTCTACTATTAGAAATCATTTGCTTCTCTATTGGACAGTAGTGACTTGCATCCCATAGTTTTCTATTCATTAACATCAGCTTTATAGAGTTTGGACTAAAATCAATGGTAAATAATAAGCCAAAGAAAATTATATTGTCCAACAAAGTCTGCTATGAATCAAGAAGAAAGCTGACATAGCCCTGGTATTCATAGCCTAGAGTCAAAAGACCAACAATTGATATAAAATAATATTATATGCCAGGGGATAATAAGTAGTACAGAGAAAACTAAAGCAAGGTGAGGAAAATGAGTAGCAGGAAGGCAATGGGGAGCTGACATTTTATAAGAGATGGAGGAACTTTTGTGACATTTTATAAGAGATGGAGGAAATTTTGTTTAGGAAGGGAAGGAAGAAGAGTCTTAAAGGAATCAAGAGAGAAAGGCATAAGGACATCTGGGAAAAGACAGTTTGGGGAAAAGTAAGAACCAGTGCAAAGGCCCTGAGGCAGGACAGGTAGTTTGAACAAGAATTGCAAGGAGGCCAATGCGGATGGAATGAAAGGAGCAAGGGAGCGAGTAGGAGGAAATACTTTCTGAGATGAGGGTGGGAAGTGGATCCTACTGAGAGGTGGGGATGGGAGCAGATCCCATAAAGATATTGCTTTTTACTCTAAGATGGGGCATGAGTGAAAAATTCTGAGCATAGGAATGACAGGATTTGTCTTCAGCTGAAAGGAACATGCAGAGGAGATAATGGACGTAAAACTCTTAGCACTGTGTTTACTGAATGTTATTGTGCTATTACTTTTAGCGTTAGAAATAATATTCCAAGGTAGAGACACTACCCTGCTAGGGTTTTCATGGACCTTGCTGTTAACAGCCTCTGTGTGGGTATGAGATATGCTTATAAACATCCAGCAGGCTTGTTTACCCACTGCCTCTATTCTCCTTCGCTCTTTCGTTCATCTCTTAGCTCCCTTCTCCTTCTCCTTCTCTCGCCCTTCTCCTCTCTGCACTCTGTCTTCTCTCTATACCTCTGCTCTCTAGCCTTGTTTTCTCGTTCTTCTATACTATTTCATTCTCCTGCTTTTACTCTAAGGAAAAGGGATTCAAAAAGGGATTTAAAAAGTCAGCAACAGGAAAGCGGGATAGGTAAAGAGGCCCACAGGGGCAGTGTCTGCTTCTCACCGCTGGGGGAGAGGAAACCTGAGCCCACAAGCAGGGTGATGGTGTCTTCTTGCTTTACCCACACTTAACCACGCACGGTAAGGAGGGCTGGCCTGCTCCAGGCACAGCAGCTGTCAGCTTGGGGTTCAGCAGCAATCGGTTGCAGATTAATCAGCTGTTCCCTTGTAAACCAGAGCCAAGGGTCCCGAGGGCCTAGGAGGGCAGATAGGTGTGGTGTGTGACAGAGAGAGGAAGGCTGGAAGAAAGAACTGAAAGAGACTGGGGGGCCCCAACAAGGGAATGGAGAGACATTTGATACTGATAACTTCTCCTGCTTCACAATGTTTATAGCTCTCTTAAGACAGTTGTGGAACCACTGGAGAATGATAGCTACTCAGCTCTTACGATACACCAGCATGGAACTCATTTCTACATACATTTTCCTCATTTAAATCTCACAACAACCCTGTAAGTATAGCATATTATTCCAGATCTGGCAGTTCTCAAAATTCTTGATCTTTCTTCAATACCGTTCTCCTCTGTAGGGGCAAAAAGAGCTAGCTTAATACAGCAGAAATGGTCTTCACTGAACACATGGCTATTCTTCTAGGCACTAGAGACACAGTCACAGTGAATAAAATGGACAAAATGCACGTCCTTGTAGAGCTCACGTTCTAGTGGGGTAGACTGGCAATAAATTAGATAAATAACCAAATTAGAAAGTATGTCAGATATTAGTAATAGCTAGGGAGAAAAAAATGCTGGGAAAGGGAATAGGACATGCAAAAGACAGGGGGTGGGTAGGAAGGGGGACCAGGGAACGTCTCCTTAGAAGCACAAGGGTGACAGGCTCCTCTTAGACCATGTGACTTTCTCAATCAAAAATCTCCCTTTGGGGCTTCCCTGGTGGCGCAGTGGTTGAGAGTCCGCCTGCCGATGCAGGGGACACAGGTTCGTGCCCCGGTCCAGGAAGATCCCACATCCGCGGAGCGGCTGGGCCCGTGAGCCATGGCCGCTGAGTCTGCGCGTCTGGAGCCTGTGCTCTGCAACGGGAGAGGCCACAACAGTGAGAGGCCCGCGTACGGCAAAAAAAAAAAAAAAAAAAAAAAAAAAAATCTCCCTTTGACAGGCTCTCCCGTCTTCCCAGAGGAGCTAGAGGGAAGGGTTTCCATTCCTGGACTGTAATGGTATACCTGGCTCTTTCTCATCTTCAAGTCTCAGATTAAATCTCAGGAAGGCCAATCCTGGCTAAAGTTGCTTTCCTCATCCTTTACCAGCCATAACTCCCTAGCATAATATCACATCTGTTCCTTTCATAACACTTTCAACAATTTGTAATTCAATTGCATGTTGGTTTATTTGAATGTTTGTCTCCCCCACTGTTTATATTGTGAGTTCCAGGAGGCCGGGGATAAGGTCTTGTCCCACACCTGCCCACATCCACTGCTCAGCTCAGTGCCTGACAACTCTTTGATGAATAAATGAATGAATATGCTACTTATAGCAATCCTCAGAGACAGCCTTAATTCCTCAGTAAAAACCTGTTTTACAATTACTTTTCACCAGCACATTTATCATATAATGTAAGGGATTCCTGCTATTCCATGGCGTTAACACGCTATCAAGGCTTTAAGAAAATAAAAGGCAGAGAATATCAAAGCACTTCAAAGCTAGAAGGTGTTTGGTCCTCACTTCTCCCCTGTAGTCTGTAGGGTTTTGCTTTAGATGTTGAGGAGAAGAAAGGAGAAGTAAGGTAGGCATTTGTTCTGACCTTGAGGACAGGGAAGGCCGCCTGCATACCAGTAGTTGACAGGCCATGATGCCGCAGAGTTTTTCTAGCTGTTCGTCCTGGCTGCGTGCCTGACTTCTGTCTGGTTTGGACTAGTTTCCCAAGCTTTCTAGGTTGCAGATGCAGCTCCCATAGAACTCAGAACACACACTGATCTCGCATTTTTATTTTCATTCCTCCTGGTTTGGAGTTGTCATCATGCTTAGCCTTCCTTTTCCTTTTCCTTTTTTTTTTTTTTACAATCCCTCCAGACTGCAGAACAAACTGATATTAAAGCATAAGTTTTATAAAAAAAAAGACTCTTTCGCTGAAAAGTGGTAGGGCTGCAGATGTCCATTTTACTCTTGTTACTTTGTGTCTAAAAGGAGAAAGCTTCGGAACTCAGATGATAAAGCACACACATTAGTCTTTCAGTTCTGAAAATACTTATCTATCAAAAAGTGGGGAAAGGCAGCTTAGAGAAATGCATTTAGGGAAAAAAAAATCGAACAGGATAATCAAATTAATGACTGAAATGCCTTTTACCTAAAAGTGGCTTATTCAGCTAAGGGAGGATGGAATACACACACATCATCTATGACCTTGCCGTGGTCATTCCAAGATTCGTGATGCAAAATGCACTGAAAAAGCCCCCTTAAACCTAAGATGTTAATGAGTAAGCACACAGGCCAGCTCTAGACTCCCAGAGCCTTCAGGGTGCCTCCTCTAGTCCCTGGCCCCCGCTGCCAAGGAAAGTCTTACTCCCAAACACAAAGCCTTTCAGCATTTTCATTTTCTCAGCCTTTTATAAAAACTAGACCATTTTATCACCTGCCTTGGAAAAAGAAGTGTGCAGATTATATTTCAAATATTTCAATTTCATCCTTTGGCAGAGTTTGATTTCTCCTGGGGAATTAGTTGCTGGCAAGGCTGGGCTGTCAGAGGCTGCTGTCCTAACAGCTTCTCTCTGGTCCCTGGACAGGCAGGGGCCAAGGTCTTTGAATTCCTCAATGATTCCTTTCCCAGGATGGCTGTGCACCATTGTGAGAGACAAGCTGACCGCTCAAAGCCCCAGCTGGCTTGTGGGGTGCACCCTCCTGGACCAGAGAGGTGTAAGAGGTGAGACTGGCCACAGCAACAAAGATCTCCCATCCATCCTACCCGGTCCTCACCACCCCGCAAAGATTCGTCAGTCTGAAGGGCACACGCAGAATCACCATCAGCTCCTAGTTGGGAAAACACTCCTATTTCTGGGCCTCTGTGCCCAATTACCAGAGCCTTGGGCCAACAGCTGTTTCCTCTTGACTTTTATAGAGACAAAAAATGAAGGTTAACCTCTGGGTCACTTGGAAGCCCCACAAATATGCTCTGAGGGACCACAACAATGATAATAACTGCTTTTGCAAGGTGCTTTGAAATTCACCAAGGATTTTCATGTTAGCTGCGCGGAATTCTAAGGACAGCCTTGTGATGTAATTATTTTCATTATCCACACTGGTCCCTTCCCTGTACTTTAAATCCCTGAAACAAACTCCTAGCTCAGGACATGTGTTCTTGCCTTTTCTTCTGTCGAGAACAGTCTTCCTTCAGCTATCTGCATGGCCTTCTCCCTCTCTTCCTTGAGGTTTCTGCTGAATGTCACTTTTTCACAGAAACCTTCCCCAAACACCTCCTATGAAATAGACTGGGACTCCAGCTCCCTTTCTTTGCTTCAGTTCTCCCTCATAGCACTTATGACTTACGTATCACTTGTACATTTACCTATTTTTTGTAGTTTATTGGCTCCTGTCACTAGATTAGATGGTCTGTGCTGTTCACTGCTCTATCCCAAGTGCTTAGAATAGTGCCTGGCACATAATAGGTAATCAGTAAATAACTGCTGGAAAAAATGAATGAATGAATGAATGAATGAATGATCGAGGCCCATTTTACAGTGGACCACACCCTATTAACAGAGTAGGACATCAAGAGGAAAAACGTCTGACTCAATATATGAGTTTCCTGTCTCTGCTATAACACATTACCACAAATTTACTGGCTTAAAACAACACAAATTCATTATCTTTCAGTCATGGAGGTCAGAAGTCCAAAATGCGCCTTACTGGGCTAAAATCAAAGTATTGGCTGGGCTACATTCCTTCTGGAGGCTCTAATGGAAAATTTGTTTCCTTGCCTTTTCCTACTTCTAGAGGTAGCATGCGTAGCTTGCCTCGATGTCCCATCTTCCAACTTCACTCCATCTTCTAAACTAGCAGCATAGCTTCTTTAAACCTCTGATTCTGACTCTCCTGTCTCTGTCTTTCACTTATAAGGACGCTGGTGATCACACTGGGCCCACTAGGATACTCCAGGAAAATTTCCTCAAGATCCTTGACCAAATCACATCTTCAGCTCCCCTTTGCCATGTAAGGTAACATATTCACAGTTTCCAGGAATTAGGACATGGACATCTTTGGGGGCCATTATTCTGCCTACTATACTCAAGGTCACTCAGTAAATAGCAACGCTGAGATTATAATGCAGGTTAGGCTTTCCAAACCAATGACTGACTCATCAGAAAGAAGGAAAAGGAAAACTGAGACAGCATCACTACCAAAGACACACAGGTGGCAGCGGCCTGGGGACCATTCCAACCTCTTCTATTGTACGCTCACCTCGATTCCATCCTAGGTGGATATCCTGGTAGATAATCCTGGATGACAGTGACGTCCATAGACCTAATTTCTTTATCTGTTGACAAACAGGACATGAACTTGGCCCCAATTCTTTGGGTCAGAATCACAAGCAGAAGTGCTCGAGCGTAGGGTTTCTCAGCCTCAGCACCGATGATACTTTGGGCCAGATAATTTTTTGCTGGGGGACGAGAGTGAGGGCTGTCCTGCACTTTATAGGATATTTAGCACCAGCATCATCCTTGTCTTCTACCCACACCACCTCCATCCCAGTGATGACAACTAAAATGTCTCCCATTATTCATAAATATCCCATGGGGTGGGGGAGGGATTACAAAATCACCCCAGGTAAGAACCACTGCTCTAGAGGAAGCAGACCTAAATGCCACAGCGCCGGTGCAGGGGAGCAGGGAAGTCAAGCCTCCAGATGAATCACGTGTCCAGGAATCTGAAATTATAGGTGTCTTTGTCTTTATCTACATTAGGCCCATCACAATAAAGAATTCTGGCTGAAACACATTTGGCTGCACTGAGCATAAAGTACTTCCCCACGCTGCTGGCAAAACATAATTAACCAAATGACAATGGCTTTCACATACACATTGATTCCTGTAATTTCAAGTCTCCATTACTAGATAAATCAGCAGCAGAATTATCAGACTAGCAGAGAAGTCTCCTCTCCTAGCAGACTTTTTGTTAAGAATATTAATCCTAGAAGAGTAATACTCTCCCTCTGCTTTGTAAAGCAGTCTGCCTATAAAAATGTTAATAGCCACAATGTCATTTTCAGTATGCTTTTCCTCCCTTCGCTGTGCCCCTACGAGAGCAGCTGTGGGCCCTTCTGACCAGAAGGCACGATGTAAGTGGCTGGTCCACGGAGGGCCACGTGCTCAAGGGCTGCCGGGAGAAAGCTTTGCAGTCCTTGCCCAACTGGTAATTCATTTTCTGGGCATTCACCACTTCACACAGTCCTTTGGAAGTGTCGCTCTAGGCCAGAAAGCACAGGAGGGTTAATACCACCCCATCCCCCAGTACTGGAGGTAGAACCCCATTCGATGTGACCAAGTTATGCTAGGAAAGTACATAGAAAATGTCACAGCCCCCAAGTGTTGAACAAGCCCCCAGGATTCTCCCCAGGCTCGTGAGTGTTATTTAGGTGAGGGCTTCTCAAACATGCAAGCGAACCCTCTGGAGATCCTGTTAAAATGCAGACTTTGATTCAGTAGGTCTGGGCTAGACCCTGGGATTCCACATTTCTAACCAGCACCACAGGTGATGGTAACCTATAGGTTACCTATAGGTCACACTTTAGGTATCAAATACTAAGACAACCTGCTTTTAAACCCCTTACCCTTAGACAGCTGGAAAAGGCCTCATTCCAAGAGGAGGATATCCCTGAACAGAAGCCACTGGTGCACTTAGTTCCGCCTCACACACAAAGAGAAGTTTGTTTGCTGCCTCAGTTACTCTGCATTCCAAGCCATAGGAGAATTTCCTGACTTATTTCTGTATCACTGTAATTGCACAGTAGCTTCTGCCATTTGTTAGCATACACATCTGGCAGCCCTCCTGCCTCCGGGGCCAGCAGGCTCCAGACTCCAGAGTCCTGCAGAGCCCGGGAGAGTATCCAGCTGCTGACACAGCAGCCAGAAGGGGCTTGGGGTCTGTGGGAATGACTGTGCTCCACGTCCAAGGGGGTTCAGCCTAGCCTCTGCTTAAATGACAGGAGGGGACAGAGCTGGGCGGAGAGTCCGGAGATCAAAGGCTGAACTCTGCCTGGACTGACCGGCATCCCTCGAGCTGTGGGCAGATTTGAACAACTAGGGCTGTGAGGCAAATGCAGATGTCTTCCTTGGCCAGTGAAGGTAGCTCCGCTAGTCTGCACTCTCACGGCATATTAGCTTATCTGAAGGAAGCCCTGACTACATGCTAATGCAGCTGCTGTTCACAATCTCACAGCAGCCCAGACCATGAGGGGAAGAAAGGGATAATCACTAAGAAATCACTTTGCTATGGCAGGGTGGGATGGATTTCTGCTTAGATTTCAGAGATACGGTTCCCCAACGAATCAGTTCTCACCCCTGCCTGCACCACCCAATCAGCCTTGCCCTTTGACCTTGACCTTTCCCCTGCCTCATATTTTTCCTCAGCAGATAAATGGAAATAAAAGGAGCTACTCTTCACAGAGGTGCTGGGAGTGCAGTGTCTCGAACCTGGCATTGAGCCAGGGGTAAAACAATCTGAGATGTTGTCACAGTCCTCACCACTAATAGTTGTTTTATTTTGGACAAAATAAAACAACTTAAACTTGTAGTGACTTAGCTTCCTCACCTACATAATGGGTCTAAGATCCCAATGATTATCTCATGAATTTCTAATGGAGGTCAAACATGAATATGACTGTTGTAAACCGCTCCAAATGCTGAGATTCCATCACCAATGCCAAATGAGATACAAAAGCCTTGTTTATACCACAGAGATACACTACTGTTTAGAATTGGAGATCTCTATACTTAAGCATCTTGGGATTCACTTATATGGTAAATTTAAGAGCATTCCATGACAATCATTAGGGTAAAACAGAAAATATTCTGTGCCTTGCCATGCTAAGAAATACAATACTATGAAACATGTTTTAGATCAAAGTCCTATTATTCTAACAAATAATTGAAATGATACCAAAAGAAATTAAGATACAGCAGGGGCGGAGACAGGAAAAGCCAGATATATGCAATCATTCTTCCAAAGGATTTTAGAAGAGATCATTTATTTGAAGTGCTCCTGACATGTTGATAGAGCAGTTCAATCTTTTGCCAGTGAATGTTTAGCCTTTTGTTTTTCATTTATAGATATATTTGAATATATACTTAGGACATGTAATAACTATGGAACTTCACCACAAACACAGCACTGAGGACAGACACGTTTCTGAGCCGTGTGGATGAAAGGCTCTTGGGGCTGCAGCCAGGAGTCAGTGCTGTGCCTCTGAAGTGGGAGAGCCAACTTCAGGACACTGGTCCACAAGAGACCTCCCAGCTCCACGAAATATCAAATGGCGAAAATCTCCCAAAGATCACCATCTAAACACCAACACCCAGCTTCACTCAAAGACCAGCAAGCTACAGAGCTGGACCCTATGCCAAACAAGTAGCTAGACAGGAACACAAACCCACCCATTAGCAGAGAGGTTGCCTAAAATCATAATAAGTCCACAGACACCCCAAAACACACAAACAGACGTGGACCTGCCCAGCAGAAAGACAAGATCCAGCCTCATCCACCAGAACACAGGCACTAGTCCCCTCCACCAGGAAGCCTACACAACCCACTAAACCAAATTTAGCCACTGGGGACAGAAACCAAAAACAACAGGAACTAAGAACCTGCAGCCTGCAAAAAGGAGACCCCAAACACAGTAAGATAAGCAAAATGAGAAGAAAGAAAAACACACAGCAGAAGAAGGAGCAAGATAAAAACCCACCAGACCTAACAAATGAAGAGGAAATAGGCAGTCTACCTGAAAAAGAATTCAGAATAATGATAGTAAAGATGATCCAAAATCTTGGAAATAGAATAGAGAAAATGCAAGAAACATTTAACAAGGACCTAGAAGAACTAAAGATGAAACAAGCAACAATGAACAACACAATAAATGAAATGAAAAATACTCTACAAGGGATCAATAGCAGAATAACTGAGGCAGAAGAATGGATAAGTGACCTGGAAGATAAAATAGTGGAAATAACTACTGCAGAGCAGAATAAAGAAAAAAGAATGAAAAGAACTGAGGACAGTCTCAGAGGCCTCTGGGACAACATTAAACGCACCAACATTTGAATTATAGAGGTTCCAGAAGAAGAAGAAAAAAAGAAAGGGACTGAGAAAATATTTGAAGAGATTATAGTTGAAAATTTCCCTAATATGGGAAAGGAAATAGTTAATCAAGTCCAGGAAGCACAGAGAGTACCATACAGGATAAATCTAAGGAGAAACATGCCAAGACACATATAAATCACACTGTCAAAAATTAAATACAAAGAAAACATTAAAAGCAGCAAGGGAAAAACAACAAATAACACAAGGGAATCCCCATAAGGTTAACAGCTGATCTTTCAGCAGAAACTCTGCAAGCCAGAAGGGACTGGCAGGACATATTTAAAGTGATGAAGGACAAAAACCTACAACCAAGATTGCTCTACCCAGCAAGGATCTCATTCAGATTTGATGGAGAAATTAAAACCTTTACAGACAAGCAAAAGCTGAGAGAGTTCAGCACCACCACACCAGCTTTACAACAAATGCTAAAGGAACTTCTCTAGGCAAGGAACATAAGAGAAGGAAAAGACCTATAATAACAAACTCAAAACAATTAAGAAAATGGGAATAGGAACATACATATTGATCATTACCTTAAGTGTAAATGGATTAAATGCTCCCACCAAAAGACACAGACTGGTTGAATGGATACAAAAACAAGACCCATATATATGCTGTCTAAAAGAGACCCACTTCAGACCTAGAGACACCTACAGACTGAAAGTAAGGGGATGGGAGAAGATATTCCATGCAAATGGAAACCAAAAGAAAGCTGGAGTAGCAATTCTCATATCAGACAAAGTAGACTTTAAAATAAAGAATATTAGAAGAGACAAGGAAGGACACTACCTAATGATCAAGGGATCGATCCAAGAAGAAGATATAACAATTGTAAATATTTATGCACCCAACATAGGAGCACCTCAATACATAAGGCAAATACTAACAGCCATAAAAGGGGAAATCGACAGTAACACATTCATAGTAGGGAACTTTAACACTCCAATTTCACGAATGCACAGATCATCCAAAATGAAAATAAATAAGGAAGCACAAGCTTTAAATGATACATTAAACAAGATGGACTTAATTGATATTTATAGGACATTCCATTCAAAAACAACAGAATACACATTTTTCTCAAGTGCTCATGGAACATTCTCCAGGATCGATCATATCTTGGGTCACAAATCAAGCCTTGGTAAATTTAAGAAAATTGAAATTGTATCAAGTATCTTTTCTGACCACAACGCTATGAGACTAGATATCGATTACAGGAAAAGATCTGTAAAAAAATACAAACACATGGAGGCTAAACAATACACTACTTAATAATGAAGTGATCACTGAAGAAATCAAAGGGGAAATCAAGAAACATCTAGAAACAAATGACAATGTAGACACGATGACCCAAAACCTATGGGATGCAGCAAAAGTAGTTCTAAGAGGGAAGTTTATAGCAATACAATCCTACCTTAAGAAACAGGAAACATCTTGAATAAACAACCTAACCTTGCACCTAAATCAATTACAGAAAGAAGAACAAAAAAACCCCAAAGTTAGCAGAAGGAAAGAAATCAAAAAGATCCGATCAGAAGTAAATGAAAAAGAAATGAAGGAAACAATAGCAAAGATCAATAAAACTAAAAGGTGGTTCTTTGAGAAGATAAGCAAAATTGATAAACCATTATCCAGACTCATCAAGAAAAAAAGGGAGAAGGCTCAAATCAATAGAATTAGAAATGAAAAAGGAGAAGTAACAACTGACACGGCAGAAATACAAAAGATCATGAGAGATTACTACAAGCAACTCTATGCCAATAAAATGGACAACTTGGAAGAAATGGACAAATTCTTAGAAATGCACAAACTGCCAAGACTGAATCAGGAAGAAATAGAAAATATGAAGAGACCAATCACAAGCACTGAAATTGAAACTGTGATTAAAAATCTTCCAACAAACAAAAGCCCAGGACCAGATGGTTTCACAGGCGAATTCTATCAAACATTTAGAGAAGAGCTAACACCTATCCTTCTCAAACTCTTCCAAAATATAGCAGAGGGAGGAACACTCCCAAACTCATTCTACGAGGCCACCATCACCCTGATACGAAAACCAGACAAGGATGTCACAAAGAAAGATAACTACAGGCCAATATCACTGATGAACATAGATGCAAAAATCCTTGACAAAATACTAGCAAACAGAATCCAACAGCACATTAAAAGAATCATACTCCATGATCAAGTGGGGTTTATTCCAGGAATGCAAGGATTCTTCAATATACGCAAATCAATCAACGTGATACACCATATTAACAAATTGAAGGAGAAAAACCATAATGATCATCTCAATAGATGCAGAGAAAGCTTTCGACAAAATTCAACACCCATTGATGATAAAAACCCTGCAGAAAGTAGGCACAGAGGGAACTTTCCTCAACATAATAAAGGACATATATGACAAACCCACAGCCGACATCATCCTCAATGGTGAAAAACTGAAAGCATTTCCACTAAGATCAGGAACAAGACAAGGTTGCCCACTGTGACCACTCTTATTCAACATAGTTTTGAAAGTTTTAGCCACAGCAATCAGAGAAGAAAAGGAAATAAAAGGAATCCAAATCAGAAAAGAAGAAGTAAAGCTGTCACTGTTTGCAGTTGACATGATACTCTACATAGAGAACCCTAAACATGCTACCAGAAAACTACTAGAGCTAATCAATGAATTTGGTAAAGTAGCAGGATACAAAATTAATGCACTGAAATTTCTGGCATTCCTATACACTAATGATGAAATATATGAAAGTGAAATCAAGAAAACATTCCCATTTACCATTTCAACAATAAGAATAAAATATCTAGGAATAAACCTACCTAAGGAGACAAAAGACCTGTATGCAGAAAGTTATAAGACACTGATGAAAGAAATTAAAGATGATACAAACAGATGGAGAGATATATCATGTTCTTGGATTGGAAGAATCAACATTGTGAAAATGATGATACTACCCAAAGCAATCTGCAGATCCAATGCAATCCCTATCAAACTACCACTGGCATTTTTCACAGAACTAGAACAAAAAATTTCACAATTTGTATGGAAACACAAAAGACCGCGAATAGCCAAAGCTATCTTGAAAAACGGAGTTGGAGGAATCAGGCTCCCTGACTTCAGACTATACTACAAAGCTACAGTAATCAAGATAGTATGGTACTGGCACAAAAACAGAAAGATCAATGGAGCAGGATAGAAAGCCCAGAGATAAACCCATGCACATATGGTCACCTTATCTTTGATAAAGGAGGCAGGAATATACAGTGGAGAAAGGACAGCCTCTTCAATAAGTGGTGCTGGGAAAACTGGACAGGTACATGTAAAAGTATGAGATTAGAACACTCCCTAACACCATACACAAAAATAAGCTCAAAATGGATTAAAGACCTAAATCTAAGGCCAGAAACTATCAAACTCCTAGAGGAAAACATAGGCATAACACTCTATGACATAAATCACAGCAGGATCATTTTTCACCCACCTCCTATAGAAATGGAAATAAAAATAAACAAATTGGACCTAATGAAACTTCAAAGCTTTTGCACAGCAAAGGAAACCATAAACAAGACCAAAAGACAACCCTCAGAATGGGAGAAAATATTTGCAAATGAAGCAACTGAAAAAGGATTAATCTCCAAAATTTACAAGCAGCTCATGCAGCTCAATAACAAAAAACAAACAACCCAATCCAAAAATGGGCAGAAGACCTAAATAGACATTTCTCCAAAGAAGATATACAGATTGTCAAGAAACACATGAAAGAATGCTCAACATCATTAATTATTAGAGAAATGCAAATCAAAACTACAATGAGATATCATCTCACACCAGTCAGAATGATCATCATTAAAAAATCTAGAAACAATAAATGCTGGAGAGGGTGTGGAGAAAAGGGAACACTCTTGCACTGCTGGTGGGAATGTGAATTGGTACAGCCACTATGGAGAACAGTATGGAGGTTCCTTAAAAAGCTACAAATAGAACTACCATATGCTCCAGCAATCTCACTACTGGGCATATACCCTGAGAAAACCATAATTCAAAAAGAGTCGGGCTTGAGAGTCCACCTGCCGATGCGGGTGACCTGGGTTCGTGCCCCGGTCCAGGAGGATCCCACGTGCCACAGAGCGGCTGGGCCCGTGAGCCATGGCCGCTGGCCTGCACGTCTGGAGCCTGTGCTCTGCAACGGGAGAGGCCACGGCAGTAAGAGGCCCGCGTACCGCAAAAAAAAAAAAAAAAAAGAGTCCTGTACCAAAATATTCATTGCAGCTCTATTTACAATAGCCAGGAGATGGAAACAACCTATGTGTCCATCATCAGATGAATGGATAAAGAAGATGTGGCACATATATACAATGGAATATTACTTAGCCATAAAAAGAAACAAAATTGAGTTATTTGTAGTGAGGTGGATGGACCTAGAGTCTGTCATACAGAGTGAAATAAGTCAGAAAGAGAAAGACAAATACCATATGCTAACACATATATATGGAATCTAAGAAAAAAAAATGTCATGAAGAACCTAGGTATAAGACAGGAATAAAGACACAGACCTACTAGAGAATGGACTTGAGGATATGGGGAGGGGGAAGGTAAGCTGTGACAAAGTGAGAGAGTCGCATGGACATATATACACTACCAAACGTAAAATAGATAGCTAGTGGGAAGCAGCCGCATAGCACAGGGAGATCAGCTCGGTGCTTTGTGACCACCTGGATGGGTGGGATAGGGAGGGTGGGAGGGAGGGAGACGCAAGAGGGAGGAGATATGGGAACATATGTATATGTATAACTGATTCACTTTGATATAAAGCAGAAACTAACACACCATTTTAAAGCAATTATACTCCAATAAAGATGTAAAAAAAAAAAGAAAAGAAATTAAGATAACTGAGCCCTGTCTTGCTTCCCTTATGTAAATGCAATCTACCCTGAGTTCTTCTTGGTAAGCTAATGGCACTCTGAGGAAATCCACGGTGAGAAACTGCAGCTTCCTCCCAGCCTTCTCAGCCTGCCCTAGCATTCTAATCTTTGCCTCATGTCAGGCAGGCTTTGAAAGTGTGACCCTGCGTTCCAGATTCACTTATTCTCTTTCCCCAAAACAGGAGTCCTTATTAAAATCCATGCAGCCCCTTCAGCTGTGGCACTGCTGGCTGAGCCCAAACTGACAACATTGAAAATAGCAAGTAAGAAGGGGAAAACAATTTTACATGGCTCTTTTGGATCAATAAAATTAATGATTTTTACCAGGAATAAGTTATTCTTACTCCAGCATGGTTAGAGATAGGTGGTCAGTCAGTCTAGGCTGGTAGAATAAGGTTTCCCTGTAAGAGATATTCATTCACTTAACAAACATTCCTTGAGCATCTGCTACGTGCTCTATGACAATTGGAAAACATAATTTGGAAAAGTAGGTATTAAAAACCTCAGTTAATTATTTGCTTGGTCTTTATTGAGGTAGGCATCAGGTAGAGTTCTACTCCCAAACGACCTTTTGAAGCAAGTAGATGCAGACATATTATCAAATAGTGAAAAATGTAGAGTGTTCTGGATCAAACTAACAAAGTCAGTAGAGGATTAAATGGCATCAACTCAAGTATTTTGAAAGAGCTGGAATAATACTATGAATATGTGTAACTCCTGAGTGTGCATTAGAATCACCTGTGAAGCTTTCTAAAAATACCTGTGATATCTGTGACACAGCCTAACCTCTGAAAAGCCTAGCCTCTCAAAGTATGGTGCCAGGACCAAAAGCATAAGAATTATCTGGAAACATACTACAAATGCAAACTCTTGAAACTGGCCTCAGATCTACTGACTCTGAAACCCTGTATTAGGGCCCAGAAATTAGTATTTTACCCAATGCTTCAGGTGAATCTGATGAATATTAAAGTTTGAAAATTGCTTCTCTAAATTATACTTTCCAGGGACTTAGGTGTGCTTATAGAAGAAGTCAATTTGTCATTGGGTTATTTCATACTATTATGGTTCCCACAAAAGCAAAATATAAATGGAAACGTCTCAGTGGAGGAGAATTAACATAAACATGGCGACAGAATCACATCCTTATGAGTTCAAACTAAAGATTTGAAAAGATACATGCACCCCAATGTTCAATGCAGCACTATTTACAATAATCAGGACATGGAAGCAACCTAAATGTCCATCAACAGAGAAATGGACAAAGATTTGGTACTTATATACAGTGGAACATTAGCCATAAAAAAGAACGAAATAATGCCATTTGCAGCAACATGGATGGACCTAGAGATTGTCATACTGAAGTAAATCAGACAAAGATGAAATCACATGATATCACTTATATGTGGAATCTAAAAAAAGGGTACAAATGGGGACTTCCCTGGTGGCACAGTGGTTAAGAATCCACCTGCCAATGCAGGGGACACGGGTTCAAGCCCTGGTCTGGGAAGATCCCACATGCCGTGGAGCAACTAAGCCTGTGAGCCACAAGTACTGAGCCTGTGCTTTAGAGCCCACGAGCCACAACTACCGAGCCCGCATGCCTACAGCCCCAGCTCCGCAACAAGAGAAGCCACCACTATGAGAAGCCTGCACACCAAAACGAAGAGCAGCCCCCGCTCGCCGCAACTAGGGAAAGGCCACAGCAACGAAGACCCAACACAGCCAAAAAATAAATTAAATAAATAAAAAATAAACTTTAAAAAAAAGGGTACAAATGAATTTATCTACAAAACAAAATAGAGTTACAGATGTAGAAAACAAACTTATGGTTACTGGAGGTAAGGGCGGGAGGGATAAATTGGGAGATTGGGATGGACATATACACACTACTATATATAAAACAGATAACTAATAAGGACCTACTGTATAGCACAGGGAACACTACTCTTCAATGCTCTGTAATGGCCTATATGGAAAAAGAATGTAAAAAAGAGTGGATATATGTATATGTATAACTGATTCACTTTGCTGTACACCTGAAGCTAACATGACATTGTAAATTAACTAGACTCCAATAAAAATTTAAAAATTAAAAAAAAATATAGATATATAGTTAGATAGCAAGTTTAGAAAATCATAAATGGTATAATTAGGTAAGCATGGATTTGGTTGGCCAATGTCAGAATACTAGAAAGCAATAACAATAAAGAGAAGCTTCAAAGAAGAAATCTTTAGCAAGGGCTGCCTTATCCAGTATATAATAAACACATGTAATTCTACCAGCTGAAATCATCTTTGAAGTAAGAGATACTATCTTACTAAATTTATTCCTCAAAGGTAGGCAATGCTTAATGGTTACAGGTTCAGATTTTAGATTTGCTTGGGTTCTTCCACCTAGCAACTCTATGATCTTGGGTAAATTAATTAACCTCTCTGTGCCTCAGTATTCTAATCTATAAAATGAGAAAATAGGACCAACCACATAAGATCGCTGTGACAAGCGTGCTCTTATACGTAAATTACCAGTAAGCACTTGATAAATGTTAGCTACCATAGTCATTATCATATGTTCTTTCTATCTCCTACTGCATCTGGCCCATCATTCAAGTATTTGTTTTCTTAAATTGAAAGATATTAATAAAAGTCTTAGGAATTTTACAATACATATAGACAGGGAGTGAAAACATGCATAAACAAGGATAGCTAGATTCACTGAGAAGAGAGGCAGAAGATAATTTTTTCATTGACTGATTAATAAGAAAATTTTAAATGAAGGTTGAGATAAATTGATGGATGTCAAACCCATAATTGGCAATTATGAGAATTTAATGGTAGTTGAACAAAATTATAGAGATAAAAATAGAATCTTTGGGCTTCCTTGGTGGCGCAGTGGCTGAGAGTCCGCCTGCCGATGCAGGGGACACGGGTTCGTGCCCCGGTCCGGGAGGATCCCACGTGCCGCGGAGCGGCTGAGCCCGTGAGCCATGGCCACTGGGCGTGCGCGTCCAGAGCCTGTGCTCTGCAACGGGAGAGGCCACAGCAGCTGGAGGGCCGCGTACCGCAAAAAAAAAAAAAAAAAAAAAAGAATCTTAAGATTAGAAAGGATCTTGGCAAAGCATGTATTCCAAATCAATAGAAGAATATATATTTGGTAGCATCCCTGTGAGTCTTGGTACAAATACTTCCAGTCATTGAGACCTCGTTATTTGACAACATAGCACATTTGAATTTTGAACAGTTTTAATGTCATAAAGTTGTTACTTATATTGAGCTCAATCTGCCTTCACACCTTCCAATCACTGTCCTCCTTCCTGTGATTCTTACGAAATACAAATCTTCCTGAGCATTCACACCCACTGAACATATTATAACTGAGGAGAGCTACATCGCTGGATAAAACTAATTCATTTTTCTGTTAGGGTTGAAATAAATACTACCCTGAAACTCAAACATTTAAAAATATTTTTGCATGTGCTTCTCTCTGTGTGAAGGCACCACTACAGACAGGAAGGGAATGGAAGGGACTTGAGATATACAGAGGACCTGACCTTTAGGAGTTTATGGGTACATAGAGGAAGTCAGCTCTACACACAAGTGATGGGAATAAATGGTTATATGTGCTCTGATAGAAATAGGTAGAGGCTACATTAGGAACACAAGCACACCAAGGAGAAGAAGGTAATCAGAAAAGGCCTGGAAGGTAGTAGCTCACCAGGTAAACGAGGGGGAGGGGCAGACATTTGAAAATTCAGAAAGGCATGAAATACATTGTGTATTTTGGAATTCAAAGTGATTCAGCATGGCCAAAGCTTTGAGCACCATGCGGAGGGAGTTCAATGAGTGATAAGCTGAGAGGCAGGCAGATGTCAGAGTCTATAGACTGAGTGGTCTTAAGGACTAGCCGTATTAATAGATTGATTCAAAACACAGGCTCTACCCTTGCAGCCACCTTATCCACTACCTCAGGGAATGCCATTAGCCCTGAGACACTTAGCACAGCCTACACATGATAAAAACCTGATTCATCACGGCCTTATTTCTTTCCAAGGACGTGGTATCGACTCTGTTCTATACAAGGTAACTTAGAGTTCAGTGAAGTTAAGTACCTCATCTCAATCTGAGCACTACGGGACCAGCAGAGGAAAATCAATCTCACAATTTGTTGAGTCCCAAGTTTTCCAAATGTTTCCGGGTCTTTTTCATGAATTAGAAAATGAGAAAAAGGAAATGGCTGGATAAAGAAAGTGTACCACATCCCAAAGCTTCCGTGAAGAGGAATTGATGGGGTGCAGGCTCCAGTTGTTGGCCAATTAGTGATGAAACCTCCAGAGGAGCATTCTAGCAGGTTCAGCTCCCACAAGACATCTGAACCAAATGTTTTGTTTTCCCTTTGGGGATCCCCACTGTCATTAACCTGGGGAAGCTCCATTCAAAACACTCATTTGGTGAAAGGTAGCCTGTCCACACTGATGCACTGCCACAGAATTAACTCCAGGTTAGGAAAATCGTGAAAGTGAGCACAAGGAAATTTATAGCACTAACGACTTTAACAAATCTGAGCTGATTAACTGGATGCCATGAACTGAAATCCTTGTGTTCCAATCAATCTTCCAGGAAACTTCATGAAAGCACACTTGAGGGAGTAAATCCATGAGATATTCTAGGCAGGTTTCTTTATAAAAAGAGGGGAATAATCAGGAAAGACACAATACACTGACAAGTAGGGTGATTATTACCTACTAATTCTTAAGTTAACACTCTTTGGTAAATAAATGTCTGCATTTACATTAATTCCCCATAAAAGGAGTCTTGACACTTTTTCGAACAAAGATCCACTTGAGACACTTACTCATCAGAGAAAAATTTGCCCTAATCAGTTGGAAGTCATAGGGAAAAGACAGTGATAGGACATTTTCAGGATAAGACCATTACCAGAATGGGAACCCATAAATGATTCGTGAAATGAGTGACCGGTCAGATGAGGAATTGATAGCAATTCATCCAGTATTTAAATCGATAAGTTGCAGAACGTTTAGGAAATAACAGTTATGGACAAGAAGTAATGCTAATGATGTAGCATTTGAACAGGAAAGGGGGAGAAAGTTTCTACTCAATCATTACTTAGAGAGTCGAAGGAGTGAGTGACTGCAACCAGGAATGCATCTGGATATACCCTTCTGGGCATCTGTTTGTGTGATTAATTTTCCAATAAAGTTAGAATAAGTTTCTCCTCATGAGCTGTAGAAAACATCCACTCCTTCCTCCGTCCTGTTCCACTACTCGTTAAAAAGCAATTGTTCTTTACATCAAACTATGCAGTGGTTCGTCTCCTTCCATTGGTTGGGTGAAACCACAGCAAATCTGAGGGACTCAATATTCAATGACCATTTTAAAAGCGTCTTATTCAAAAGGAATGGCCAATAGCCTCACATAATTATCACAGCTATGCTAGCTAATGTCCTTTGGTCCTCAGTATCCATTTTTACCTCCTTCTGTGCTCTTTCTCCATCCTACATAGCAAGAGCTGGAAAACTAACAGCTACATTTCCCAGATTTCCTGGCCACTACGGTTCTGGATGCCATTTACATTCTGCCAATGGAAAGCACTCCTGCAAAATGTGAATTGCAGAAGGAAATGGGGCTCAATCTTCCTGTAGCATTGCTGGCTGAAGGGTAGCCTCTGGCAATTGTAGCATTTTCATTAATTAGACACCATATTTGTGGTGTGGAAAACTGGCATTCCCAGTAGCTTCCTGCAGTTATCTGACCTTGAATAAGTTATATACCTTCTCTGTCCCTTGGATTACTATTTGTAGATAGTGGGATAATAATATTGTGTGGGGTTCCTTTGAAGACTATGTGAGTATCTGGAAGGAGGTGTTAGGTTTTACTTCTGCTGCATATACCCACCTAGAAGAATGCCTGGAGAAAAGAAGTACTTAATAAGGGCTAGCTAAGAAGATGATGATTTGAGACCAACAGTATATACCTGACAAAGGAAGAGATGTGATGTCAGAAGACAGAGGATAGTTGTGTGGCACTTAACAAATTACTTAACCTCTGTGCTTCATTGGTTGAATGTTCTCAATTCAAAGTGGAGAACATATCAAGTTCACAAAATTATTAAATGGGATAATATGTCTCTAAACTGTAAAGCGTAAAGAATTATACAAGTGTTTATCATTATTAGTTACAAAAAAAGTGCTGAAGAGGGTCACAAGAAGGAGCTGTGACTTTACAGAGAATCAGGCAAACCACCATGGAGGAAATGGCCTTTGGACTGGGCTCTGTGGAATGGGTATATTTTCTACATGTGGAGACAGCAGAAGCTTGCCAGTTTGAACTAAGGCATGAAGGCGAGAAACTGAAGGGCCAATATAGAATATATTCTTCTTCTTCTAACATCTTTTCTAGTAGTTATGCCACATAAGCTTTGAGAAACAGTTAAGAGAAGGAATCCTAAGTGGAATCTCCTACTTGGCTTTCTGCATACTTAACATCACTTATGGAAAAGAAAACTAGTCATGGGGGCAGGACACATTGAAAAGAGGAAGCTCACGGGCATGATTATGTAGCCTACAGAATTTAAGATGCATTCTTCTATATTAAAAGCAAAAAAGAAAAAAGAAAGCTTCCTACTAGCAGGAAAATGTCAAGGTGGCTCAGATGGTGAATATTATTCTGTTGCCATGATTCCTAGGGTTTGTCAGCATAAGTATTTTTAACACAGGCACGCCACTCACTGAAGAGATGAATGACCTCATGTTAGGTGACTCCATTCCCAACTTCTAAGTGGGGATAATAAGAACAGGCTGAGAGTGGGTTATTTAATGAAAAGGAAAATTATAATGATCATGCTGGTTTCAAGAAGCAAGTAAGAAAATTGACCACAGACTCATGCACTTATTTATTTAAAAATAAATAAACAAGTAAATTCTGGAGATGATGAGGGCAATTGGAGTCAGGTCATACTCATGTGGCTCCCATGGATATCAAAGACAAATCTGCCTCTTTGAAGGAGATATTCAAGAAGGAAACACAAGGGCTATTTGGCATATAGCTCGGCACCTAAAACTGTGCCTCATTTTCATCCTCTGTGGATTTCTGATGGTATCAACTTCCACCTAATTTAAAATCAAGAGAATATATTACCATATTCGCCAAGTTCTTTAATTTGAGAAAGTCAATATTTTCACACGGAAAGGCTGTCCTGAACACATCCTGTCTGAACACTCATATTGTTTCAAGAATACAGGGTTCAAAGGCTCAGTGCAGCCAGGGATGAAATACAGTTATCAACCATACTGCTTTTGAAACAGGGCTTAAGTAACTCATAAAACAGCAGTTTCTTTTGAAAAATGTTAAGGAGAGAATAATGAGGTCAATTCATCAGCAAGATAGCAAGAATGGTGGTGTTCTAGTTGTTGTGCCTACCAGTACAATACAGTAAAAATTCGGGAGGGCTTCGCTTTTGTTCTCAGTCCAGATGTGAACTGTGACACCATAATCGACTTAGATCAGCTTATACTAGTAAGTAAAAATCGCAACTCCTATACATCATCATCAACAAAAGCAATCAAGACATATATGAAAGATCTAAGCCATTGAACCCTGAGCAAAGGAAGTAGGGTCGGTATAAAGAATAATGTTTCAGCACATCGGATGCTCTGGAGTCTGGATTTCAAGACTCAGCCCTGCCATTTTGAGCAAGTGTGATTTGGAGCCAGTTGTATAACCTGTCCTTGTCTCTGTTTCCTTATCTACAATATAGGAGAATAATTTTACATAACTCAGAGACTATTTGTGAAAAATTTTCAAATTCAATGCTTCATTAAAAGACTTACATACACACTGTTACGGTTAATTGCATATGTCAACTTGCCTGGACCATGATGCCCAGGTATTTGGTCAAACATCATCCTGGATATTTCTGGGAAGGTTTTTTTGGATGCAAGTACCATTTGAATTGGACTTTGAGTAAAGCAGATTACACTCAATAATGTGGGTGGGCTTTATCCAATCAGCTGAAGTCCTAACTGAACAAAGACTGACCTCTCCCAAGTGAAAAGGAATTCTGTCAGCAGACTGCCTTTGGACTCAAACTGCAACACTTCCTTGAGTCTCAAGCACAGTGGACTGCCCCAACTCACCAGGCCTCCACAACTGCATGAGCCAATTCCTTAAAAGAAATCTCTGTATATATACACACATCCTGTTGGTTCTTTTTCTCTGGAGAATCCTAATACATACATCATGAAACAGATGAAATTATTTGGCATAGATGGTTTAAAACAAGAAAGTACCATCTTGATAAGTTTCAAGAGAAAAATCATAGTCATTTCAATATAGGCCCCAAAGTCATTTGATAAAATTCAACACATATAGATACAATTTTAGAAAAACAATTTTAAAACCAATTGAGTTATTCCTTAATATGGTAAAGAAAACCCAGTCAGGTCAACTTTATGCTGAGTGACCAAGCATTAGAAGCACTCTTTTAAAATTTGCAACTGTTTGATAAGCTCTGGTCAGTGCAATAAACATTGAAAAGAAATGAGAAAAAGATCATTTAAAAACATTGAGATTGCACACCAGAGCAATCCAAAGGAAACTTCTAAACCTTAACTAGAACTCTTTAGTATAGCAAAAAATGCAAGACAAATATGTGAAATTAATAGCATTTCTGCATACCAAAATTAAACAGCTATAAATATGATTTTAGCTTGTACTAAAGATAAGAAAAAGAAAACAGCTCAGCATACATTTATGGAACTCCTATTAGATGCCACAAGAACTTTGTTTAAAATGTATATACATGCTTTTTCAGCAAATTACTTAAAAATTACTTGTATAGATAATACATTCTTAATAGAAAGAGCAACTGTTATTAAAACATTTGTTTTTTATTAAGTTAGCATATAATGCAATTCCAATCAATATTTCACTAGTGTGGGTAGATGAAGTTATTTGAAGCAAATATGCATTCTCTCTACACTGACCTCCATAGGAGGAGTACACTCCACTCCAATGATGTTGGACTCGGCCATGCAACTTGCCTTGGCCTCATGGTGGGTGAAGTGTACTTTCTTGCATCTTCATATTGGGCTTGGCTCTGTGACTTGCTTTTGGTCAATGAGATGTCAGCAGATGTGAAGCCAGCAGAAGCTTGCAATGTGCTTCCAAAGTTGGGCTTAATCTCTTGTGCTTTTGCCTTCCCCGTGAGAAGAATATACTCCAGTTGGCCCAGAGGTCATCAGTGAAGAGTGACACAGGAAGCAGACCTGGGCCTAACTTGCATATTTGAAGCTAAGCCCAGCAGAGCCCACTGGATGGGCAGTATCCCCGCTGACCCACAGAAGAGTGAGCAAGAATAAGTTATTATTGTTTAAGCCACTGAGTTTGGGGGTGATTTGTTACACAACACTGTTATGCACATAGTTGGCTGATACAACTGAGACTTTCCATTTTGTTCAACAAAATGATGTAGAGGTGAATTAATATTCTGAAAAAAAAGTTGAGCAAAGAGGAAGCAAGTCTAATCCCACAAGGAACAATAATTTTAAAAATAGTATTTACCGGGCTTCCCTGGTGGTGCAGTGGTTGAGAGTCCGCCTGCCGACGCAGGGGACACGGGTTCATGCCCCGGTCTGGGAAGATCCCACATGCCGCGGAGCAGCTGGGCCCGTGAGCCATGGCTGCTGAGCCTGTGCATCCGGAGCCTGTGCTCCGCAACAGGAGAGGCCACAACAGTGAGAGGCCCGCGTACCGCAAAAAAAAAAAAAAAAATAGTATTTACCAAAAACAAATGTTGATCAATGAACCAAAATAATGAGCACAAAAAATAGAGCTAATAAAAATATATATATATACACACATACATACATATACATACATATATACATTCACACTCACACACACACACACACAATGGACTATTACTCAGCCATAAAAAAAGAATGAAAGAATGCTATTTGCAGCAACATGCATGGACCTAGAGATTATCATACTAAGTGAAATAAGTCAGGCAAGGAAAGACAAATATTATATGATATCACTTATATGTGGAATCTAAAAGATAATATAAATGAATCTATATGCAAAACAGAAACAGACTCACAGACATAGAAAACAAACTTATGGTTACCAAAGGGGAAGAGGGGGTGTAATTAGGAGTATGGGACTAACAGATACAAACTACTATACAGAAAATAGATAAGTAACAAGGATTTATTGTATAACACAGGGAACAATATTCAACATGCTGTAATAATCTAGAATGGAAAATAATCTGAAGAAATACATATATAACTGAATCACTTTGCTGTACACCTGAAACTAACACAATATTGTAAATCAACTATATTTTGATTTAAAAAATAGAAAAAAATTGTGGGCAAAACAGATACTTTTCAGAAAAGTGTTTAGAATTGTATGATCCTTTTTTTCTTTTCTTCTTTCTTTTCTTTTTATTGTATCTATATGAGAAGATGAATGTTAACTGAACCTACTGTGGTAATCATTTCACAGTGTATGAAAATCGAAACATAAATATATATATATATATATATATATATATGAAATGGGCTTCCCAAAACAAAGGGAAAGAGAGGATTGTAGGATAGTAATGATAAATGGTTAGCAATGTAAAAAATATCCATAAACTTTTACATACACCACAATTACAACTTCACAAATATGTGCATATAGAGAAAGAATATATAGAAAATGATTGCATAACAGGATATTTAAATAAAAGTACTTCTGTCTCAAGGGTTTTGGGAGAAATAACAAAGACGAGAAAAATATAACATTTGTGCGCAGTATTTCCATGTACTAAAACTATAGGCAAAATAACCTATACAGGACATTTTGAAATTATCAAAATGCTTCAGTGAGCATTTGCCTATCTCTGGCATATATAAGGAATGTGAAAGAGGCATTTTTTGAGGAGAAAAGTGGTCCCTCTCTTTAACCTCAAGTTTCATAAGCCTTTCCAGAGCAGAGGTGTGATTACATAAATGGTAGCTATTATTACGAGAGACAGTATGTGTGGTGATCAAGAGCAGGAACTCTGGAGCCAGGATATAAGTCTCAGCAACTCCACCTTAACCTTTCTATGCTCCTGTTTCCTCATCTGAAAAATGGGATGATAATAATACCTACTTACTAGGGTTATTATGAGGCTTAAATAAACTAGTATATGTAAAGCATTTAGAACAATGTCTGGCACATAGTAAGCACTACATGTGTTGGCTTATTATCACCATCAGCATCACTGTTATTGATAGCTAAGTGTCCTCAATCCAACAAATATTATTAAACTTTATTAGAAAGAGTTATTGGCGAAATACAATACTATATGGAATGACCAAAAAGTTGTTTAGTTTGTACATTTTCTTCCCAGAAATTCCACAAATAATTTACATTGCCAAAAAAGTGGTTTGCTGTACAATAAAAGAAACTGCTGAAGTGTATGAGTACAGCTAAGAGGAATTTAAAAGCTAACACTGACTTCCACATGTATTCTTGGGGGAATCTTTGAAGGACTTGTATTTCATAAGTTTTTTGAGGAGAAGGCAGGAATTATTTCTATAATACTTATTTTTTTCCCCGAAAGTATGTTGTATTTGGTATAGAAAATTAAAACAATGATGTATTCGCAATGCATTTGTCTTATACATCCCTTCCCTATGGAGCTGGACTAGTATATATTTCAAACTATTTTCAACCACTCATTCTGTGTCTTCCTCCATCTCAGTTAATGGCAATCCCAGCCTTCCAGATAGATACACAGGTCAAAAACCCAAATCCATTTTTTACAATAACTTTTTAAATTTTAGAACAGTTTTAGATTTACAGGAAATAAGAGGGCAATACGGAGTTTCCATATACCCCACATGCAGTTATCCCTATTATCAAAATCGTATTTTGGTATGATACATTTGTTATAATGAATGAAACAATACTGGTAAATTACTATTAACCAAAGTCCATACTTGATTGAGATTTCCTTAGTTTTGACCTAAAGCCCTTTTTCTGTTCCAAGATCCCATCCAGGATACCACATTACAGTTAGTAGACATATCTTCTTAGGATCCTCAAGGCTCTGGAAGTTTCTCAGACTTTCCTTGTTTTTTCTCTGGTGTTTTTCTCATTAGTCAGGGGTTATGGGTTTGGGGAAAGAAGACTTCAGAGGCAAACTGCCATTTTCATCACATCTTCCTAAGGGAACATACTACCAACATGATTTATCGCTATTGATGTTGACCTTGACCACCTGGCTCAGGTAGAGTCTGTCAAGTTTCTCCACTGTAAAATTACTTTTTTTCCCATTTCCATGTTGTACTTTGGAAGGAAGTCACTATAAGCAAGCCACAACGGAGTAAAAGAATACTCACTTCTACAAGTACTCCAAACAATATACCTATCTAGACATTTTTAATTCTATTTTTTTGATAACAGAAACAGCTGTTTCACAGATAGATCTGTGTTTCACAGATAGATATTGCTTAAAAAATATTTAATTCTAGTAATTTGTTCTAGTAATAAGTGCAATATGTGCTCATTGTATAAAAACTGGAAAACATGTTTAAGCAAAAGGTCACCTAAAATGTACCACCCAGACATAGACCACTACAGTTAATATTTCGAGGTATCGTCTCCAAAACTTCTTTCTATGTCTACATATAAAGAGTTAAAATAATCCTCTGCATATACTACTTTATCTCACTTATTACCATTTAACATTAAGAAAAATTGTTCTGTAGTTTTAGACAGAGTGTTCTCGTCTTTACAATTCCTGAGCCTAGCAAAGTGCCCAGCACGTAGTGGCTTCAGCAAGTGTGATCCAATGAGATTTCCGACTTGAATGGATAAAGCCTCCATGAAACCATTTAATGTAATTTGCTGACCAAGGCGTTCTCAGTCTCTTCCTTTGCCTCACAAGATAACCAAAGACACAGGCATAGCATCACCAATTTGGGGCCTTGGAAAATGAGTTAGATTAGTGAAATAGTAGGTTGTCTGTAAGGACTAAAAGATAATGGTGTGTGAGGTGTTTAAACACACAGGCCTATGATCCCTTATCCCAAATTCTTTTGACTAGGTATATTTTGGAATTCAGAATTTTCAGTTGAGGAGGATGATAGAGCAAATGTTCAGTATATTATGAAACACCACGATTGGGCATAGGGAAACACATCGTAGTCAAACAGTCATATTTTTTTATACCAAAGCATGTGAATAATCACAATAAATAGACCATTTCCTTGTGTTTTATAATTTCTAACAGTGCATTCTAAGAATCCCTTGTGTCTGGGTTATGGGAACACCCTCTAGAGGAGTCCCAATTCCTTTAGCTCCAGTTTATTACCAGCTAGGGACCACATTTTTGGTTGATTTCTCAGCTTGCACAGTTCCTAGAAAGTGCAAGCAGTAAAATTCAAATTGTAAAACCACTAGGGTACACGTCTGGCATTTTGAAGTTCCAGGGACAATTTTTTGTTATCTAAAGACCAAAGATATAAATAAGCTTCCTCATCTGTTTTCTGTGCCAGTTTTCATGATTTCTTTCCTAGCCCAACCTTTCACTTGGGGAAAGCTTGTAAAAGCCCAGCTTTAGGATGGGGGAGGGGGGTTTCTCACTCTCTGCCTTTGCTGGACCCAGGCCTTGCCCTCTAACCTGTACGGTGGATATAACCCATCTCCTCAGTCACTGATACTGATAAACTCCCAGGAAACCACACCATCAGTCTTCGGGCTTATACCTCTCTTTCCATTCCTTTTCAGTTTCTGGTGCCTGACGATTTCCCTCCTTTCTAGCAAAGCCAGCTGGGCAGTAAATAATATATCCTATTTTATCCAGCATGTCTTGGTGTTACAGCAGAATTGTCAGGTTATCTCAGGCCACCGTATTGCCAGACCAGAACTCTTAATTTCATTTTCCTTTTAAATAATATGTTTGTTAAATACTTTAAAATATTCTATTAGCCAGATTACTCAATTAACTAGATAAACCTCTTCCAAAGCCTTACGGAATAATATTTAATATAGGAGCTATATAGTTACTCTTGAAATAAAAAATTTTTTAATGAATATTTTTCTTTTGTCAGTAAGCCTTTGTGAGCCTACCCTGGAAAATGAGAAATCACAATCTGATGCCATCTACTTAGTGACAAATTATCTTCCAGGTATTGAATACAATCGTTTAGTTGAAATTACTTGAATGTTCACTATTCTTAACAGCAACAGAATAAATCTGTTATGCTGAAATGTCAATGCCCTCTAGGTGGTATTGTTCCAGGATACTTGTAATCAAACCAAACCTATCTCTTTCTCTTCCGTAGTGAACCCCAATCTTAATTTTTCTTTAAAGTGGAGTTCATTGTTGAGCCTTAGCACATTGTCTGGAACTGAACAAGGACTTATTCAATATTTGGTGGCTGAACTGCTACTTGATGAATGGTTTTGTGCTAGTCACTCTGTCAGGCTATTAGCTGGAACTTGAGAAAAGATGAACAAAATCTCTTACCATTGGGGCCCCAGTTCTATTATCTTTTTCAACTTTCAAGTCAGGGTGGTCTTTGTGGGTACTCTGTTTTGTTTTTCTTTGCTTGTCACACATGAGGTAATTTGATATTTGAATTTCTAATACGCCCCTTTCAAGAGTGTTAACATACAACTGGCAAATGAGCATTTTTCTATCTAAGGTTGGATGATGAATAAAATTCCCTTATATCTTCCTGGGGAACCAATTACAACATTGAAAACCATGATAATACCAGATCTTTCATCAATAACAGATGTGATTTGTAAAGTAAAAATCAATCTGTTTTGACTGATGATGCCTCATAGCAATAAGGAAGATTTCATCTGAATAATCATCATAAAACTATATGATTAATCTGTTGAGTAAGACTAGAAATTCAGTAAGTAATGAGTCTTATCAGGTCATTTTCTGGCTTTATAACCTTGGGAAATTGTGACCTTCACATTCCTACCTCAAAAGGACAAACTAATTTCCTAAACATATGTCCCTGAGCAGGGAGATATATAGGGCGCATCTCTGCAGACACCTGAGCCAACTGATGGAATGACGGATGTGTCTTCTCATATTCGGCCTCCCAGCACGTTTGAAGCATGGATTTGGAAAGATAACTCCTCACATCCTCCAGGCAGCACTTTGTTTAAAGATGAGATTCAGAATGTTTGGTTGCTGTTGCTGTCAAATAACTATAATATGTAATGTATATATATCTCAGCTAGGATTCTTGTGGTTGCAGATGACCAAAACATAATCGAAACATGCAGACATGAAAGAGAGCGATTTACTGGCTTCTACAGTCAAACCACAGAGGTGGGTAGGCTGACTTCAAGAATGGCTGGTCTCAGCACTAGAGTACGGTCCAGGCCCTTGCTTGAGCTCTGCAACTGGTTTCTGCTTCTCTCAACGTCTTGGTCTCATTCTCTCCAGGGAACACAGCCACTGACACCCAGAGAATCATATCTCCACAGCTCTACCACTAAAAAGAAAAGAGGGCCTTTCTCATAGCATTACACAGAAAAACAATAAACTCTGGGAAGGGTTCAGAATGGCTCATCTCAGGCCATATGTCCACCCCTTGACCCGTCAAGAGATTGGTCAATCACTGGCCTGAATCTTCTGCTCACCCCTGTAGTCAGAAGGGAAGGGATCGTTTCTGTAATAAAGGGACAGTGGCAACCAATAAAAGGCACTATATATACTTAACCAGATAATTATATTTATTAACCATTTTATGATATAATATAGTGTATATGTATATAGTCTCTGTATGTTTGTATTTGAGAAAGTGTAAATTGTCCTGTGAGCATGCGTACATGTATATATTGCATGCATGTATGTGCATATGGATCTATTTTCTGTATATTTTACATAGTGGTTCATGACTATGGATGGATACATACATTGTACATATGCATTACTGTTTTGCAAGTAAGAGTGTAGTTTTTCCTTTTCCAGGGATCCCATTCACATCCCCAGATCATAATTACCCAGTGAATGTATCCTCTACCTTCTATCCCCTAGAGTAAATTGCATTCCAGGCAGATTGCCCTACTTACTGCCCCCACAGGTATCTGATTTCTTTCTCTGGAAAGTCAGAGGAGCACTCAGGCCTATGGCGGTGCCTCAGGAGCCCCTTGAACATGGGGTGCCACGTCCTTGTCAGCGGTACACAAAATGAAGCATTATTAGAAGTGACCTCGTATACGGTTTTCGTGGCATCAGGATCAAGGTAAGAGCACTCCAAGACTGGGTAACCAACCAAACAATATAGGGAACTGGAAGATAAAAAGTAAGGGTAATGGAACCAGAGGGAGGTGAAAAATGAATCAACAGAGTGTGAGGCGGTGGTGATTCCTAGTGCAGACGTTAGTTGACTATGGCTAAGTGTAGCGCTCTTGGCCTACTTGGGAGTGGTAGGAGCCGAAGGAAAATGGCCAGTGCAAAACTTTCGCTCTTCTCTTCAACTCTACTTTCCCTTCTCTCTCAGTCTCATCAAATCCTTACGCTATGCACGTGGCTCACCTCTCCCACAAAAGCTTTCTGGAATTATCACCCGCAGCAGTGTCCGTCCCTCTCATTTGGCAGTGGAGCTTAGACTGCCTTGAGATCTGGCCACTGTTTGGGAGCTGCTCTTTCACAACCAGATTGAGAAACATAATCTTGTCTCCACTCAATAAGTACACTCCCTCATGCTTAGGAAAAAGATAAATTATCTTCAAAATGACGAAACCAATATGCCCATGCCAAGGAAGTAATCTTTGCTATATTTTAATTTAGGTGTTTCCTTTCCTATAACAAGCCAATAGTTGAAAGTTATTTTGCTTTACGATTACACAAATGGAATGTTCAGATTTCAGTTAACAACTAAATTGATCAGTTTAAAATTTTTGGAACATATATTTGCATATAATTGCTCTCAATATACTTATGTAAAATCCAAAGTCTATATTCCCAAATACAGAAAACCTATTCATGTCAGCTTTAGTTACACGTGTACATTTATTTGAATGTGTGGAGTGTGTGCTTTTACTTCCAAGAAAGTCAGCTCTGTTTCTTAATTGTCGCTATAACTACAATTCGGGAAATGCTATTGCAACATCAATATGTTATGCACGTCTTTAATTAGGTTAGTGCGGCCTGTCTGTCACAGCAACTGATCCTAAGTATTCTTATTTAGTCTACTTGAAGCTTTAAAATGTTCTCTTTTTATAAGAGACATATTTCGGCCTCATTAAATTGTTAAGCAAACCAATATAAGCCCTACAACTTGATTGCTATGTTCTAGAAATCCTGTGCTTCTTCACTTAGCACATCTTTAGCACCACCTGAAAGAGCACTCTGCCCCAAGTACCTGAAATCCTCCGCAGCTGTAATGTGTTAGGGCTCTCTTATCAGATGGAGACATCTGTCACCCCCCTGATCACCAGGAAGATCTGGCTGTGGCATCCTATGGAACTCCAGAGCTTGATTCTCTTATCTAGTAGTTAATGCAAACGAGTTGCAGGTTGCTTGCTCTGAGCAATGTCTCACACCAGGTCACCACAAAAGAGATAACACAATGACTGATTCCATGGTTTGGAAATTACAGATAGAATCTAGCCTAAAGTTCATTTCCTTCTCTTTCCTCAAAATCTGACAAGATCTCAACAGGGAGAAACAACCATTACCTGGAACCAAGCCCTGCGGTACTTTGGTCTTTTATACCTTTTTTCTGCCGCAATTAATTTAAAATGAATCGTTAAAACTTGCATTAAGGAGAAAGCAGAGGTTTTTTTTTTTTTGAAACACATATAGATGTTATACGCTTTTTACCATGTCCGAGGTCAAAGGATAATACAGTAACTGCCATAAAGCTATAAGGGGATTCTCTCAAATTCAGTCCTGTTAAAATGGAAGGCTGCATTATTAACCAGTAGTGACATGAGAGGGCAAGTATGAACAGCTAGCAGGTCAGGGATTAAAGCAGGGGTGGGACACAGGGGAAGTATAGGACCTATTGCAAAATCTAAATCTTTCCCGGTCCCAGCTTCAGCATGGCACTACCTCCTGGTGGCGGGCAGCTCAAACGTAAGTACTGATGAGGAATTCTGGGTTCTGGGGCCAGCAGGGACTTTCAGCATTTCAGCACTCACCGAGTTAGTTGGCACTCATTTTGTTTCCCTGCTTCTCAAGACTTCTCCTCCCCCAAATATAAGAACTTTAGCCTACACTGGTTAGGAAAGGGAAGGGGGACAGGGCAAAAAATGGGAGCCAATCACCAACTGTATTATATTTAGACCGTCATTATTGTGATGGGATGGGTATTTTAATTCTTTCAATTTAACTCTTCTAGATTAGTCCTCATAGTTTTCACTGCATATTCCTTTTTATGGATCTGGACCAGAAAAAAAATACTCCAACCATATGAAATATAACTAAGTCCATCTATTTATCTCTCCTGTGTTCTTTGCACATTTACTTCTTGTACTTCCTTTGGGAGCAGACCATTCAAAAACTAGGTGAATTGATAAAATGAAGCTGAGCTTGAACTGGGTATAATTTACTATATGGGAGGCCTTCACGACAGACTGTCACAGATTCATGAGACTGCTTATACTTCCGCTTGTGCCAAGCCAAAGGGACCGGAACTCATCTCATCTTTGGTTTTTTATTTTATTATTTTTTTTAATTTTTTTTTAATTTTTCACTTACTATTTCTTTTTTTTTAAACATCTTTATTGGAGTATAATTGCTTTACAATGGTGTGTTTTTAAAGATAACAAGAGAATCAAATTTTGCTCCCAAGCAACTCAGCTCTCCAGTGTCCGCGAAATCTTCAACCTAATCCTGCCACTCCCACGCCCCATCTTTTTTAGACAGTAGTGGAGAGGCATTCTTTCTTGTAAACATTTCCGCTCATAAAATTTTTGTCTAGTGGCAGCAATGTCTGATCCAGCTAAAGCACTGGGCCACAAAACCATCATCAACAATGATCATGTTTGCAGATGCTCTAAGTCTGGAAATCATTGCTGGCATGTCTATGTGTTTAAAAAAATTCTTGGACTTCTGGTGGTTTCTAGAAAGCATGTGCTTTCTTCTGAGAAATTTCTGAAAAAACCTCAAGGACCAAGATTTTCAAATAAATAGATCATCTTGGTTACCACTTGACTCAGCTCAGCCATCGCTATTGACCCTTCTCCGGATTAGAATAGAGTGAATAGGCACACAGGAGTGTGTAGTTATCTTTGAAGCAAAATTTGAGGGCCACTATTATAGCTATTTGCCCCAGAACATCAAATCCACCACTTATCATTTTTGCTATATTACTTTGGCTCTTGAAGATTTTTCGTTCTGAGTCTAATAGTCTAATACAATTATCTCTGGCAAGGCCTGCACTTGAAGCCATTATTTGGTGATGACTAATGCACAGAGAATTTGGGCTAAGAGTAGAACACAGACATGGGGTGGGAAGGGTAGAATTTTGAGAAGGAAAGATGAAATCAACAAGGGTCACCAAAACTTGTTTTCCTCCCAATTTAGCCTAGAACTATCTGAGTTTGGAGGAAAATCTGTCATTCTTTTGGAGTGTTATACATTGTTTTTCAACTTCCATGCAAAATTTTCTGCTTATTACTTGTACTAATGTCACAGCATGGGGCCTCCCTTTCTATCATGCATAGACTAGAGGAATAAGTTAGCTGTATATCTGCTAGTTTTTACATAAAATGAAATTGCCTATTTCAAATATTTTTAGTTTATTTTAAATAGGTTACTATCCCATTGCTTTTTTTAGTTAAATATTTCTTGCTGTTAAAGTAGATGAAAACGCTTTGTGTGATTCCAGTCCCTAAATATCCTACATGGGCTCAGAATGTATTTTTAATTTTTTATTATAAAATAGACATAGAGAAAAGTGCATACAACATGAATGCATATTTAATAAGTATTCAGAATGTGAACCCCCATGTAACTTCCAGCTGGATCAAGAGACAGAATGTTGCTGATATCTCAGAAACTCGCAACAATCACAAACCACACATTTCTCTCAGAGGTAACTGCTCTTCTCACTTATGTGATATCTAATTCCCTTGCTCTTTTTTTTCCTTTTTAGTTTTACCTCCTATACATTTCCCTAAACAACATCGTTTAGTTTTGTCTCTTCCTGTGATCTATAAATTGAATCACACTGTTTGTATTCTCTCATTTTTTGCATCTTTTGCTCAAAATTATGTTTGTCTAAGATTCATACGTATTATCACATATGGCTGCAATTTCCTCTTTTCCAACGATGTGTGGTATTCCAGTGTATGTAGCACAATTTTAACCATTCTCCTACTGAGAGACATGTGGTTGCTTCCAGGTCCTAGCTGTTACGAATAATGCTGATACACATGTCATCCACGCCTCCCACTGCATGTGCTCATGCATGTCTCTAGTGAATATACGGATGACTGGAAATGCTGGGACATAGGGTACGCAGATCTTCAGCTTTAATCGATAATGGGAAGCTGTTTTTTCCAAAGTGCTTGTTCCCCCTGCTAATATATGAGTTTCTATTGTTCCACATCATCACCAACACTTGGTATTGTTGGATTCTTGATGTTTTGCCAATCTGACATTTAGTGTACATTTACCTCCTTGTGCTGTTTTCTTCCTTCTCATTGTGGTTTTAATTTGCAAAACTCTGATTTCTAATGAGATTGGGAACTCCTTCATATGTTTACTTCCTGAATCCAGATCCTTTAAAATTTAAAGTCTGGTACTCTAGACTTTGGTATTTTGGTGTTGTTCACACTGAGCATTTCATGTCATAACTGGTAAGTACTGGGACAGCAAAAGAAACTCATTCACTGAACATCAATTTGGAACTGGGCACCTCATGTACTTTGTCCTATTTAATCCTCGTAATAACATGCTAGTTGACCTTGTTTTTGTAAGTGTGAGAACTGGCACTCAAATCATGCCTGTGTGCCTCTGTAGTCTAAAAACTCTATCCAGTAATCATGTTCCCTCTCAAGAAATTACCTCCACATGATCAAAATAATGATCAATATCCCGTAGTAAAGTCATTGTATTAAAAATTATACCAAAAGAATTTCAAAGGTGGCTGGTTAATATGTCTAACTAAATAACTGCAGCCCTAGGTCAGTTTTCCCCTTAACACTCCAAAATCCAGTCTATTAACATTTAAAGAAATGAAAGGCTCTTTGGTGGGATTTCCCTCATGAAAGTAATTCGTGAGACAATTCAGTCACATGTTTCATTTTCTACCCATGACAGGCACTTGTGAAATGATCAACACAATCCAGTAGAGTTATAGGATATTAAACGACAGCCAGAAATAAAAGTAGCAAAAGACAAGAGCGAAACACAAACTATTCTCTAAGAGATACATTTTTATATAGGTAATCAATTTATTAGGACACTCAACAAATTCAAGCAGTAGACACTTTTAAAAAAATTAATTCAAAGCCAATTAAAGGATAAACATCAAGGCTCCTAAAAATTTATGTTATTAATGGTGCCTTTTTTTTTTTTAACTATAAAGGTCTAATAGAAAGCTTGTAAATCCTGCAGATATAGAAACAATTTTCAAAGAATCAAACTAACCAGAAGCAATGACTCAGGCATGAAATTGCCTACAAAAGCGTCTGGACCAAGCCAGTTTTCAACATCCCTCCCTGATGCTAAGAATAACTCTTGGGATGGGAGTAGCATTCTGTGGGTAACTCTCCTCTCTCGTATCTTTGCAAAAATGACCTTTCAACGGGATCTGATCCAAAACTCTTCCCAGTGATGTAGACACACTAATGACTTGTACCTTTGTCACCAACAACTTCCAACAGGCTTGGACTTGGCATCGATGAATATTAACCTCGCATTCATCCCACTCCATTGAAACAAACGGTGAAAACAATTTTATTAATCACTTCTATACACTTCATACATTTTGTGAGGTCCATTTTATTTCTACTTCGCTCCATGACACAAATCCTTGCTTGCAAAAGTGCTGGCACAGTGTATACTTTCTACTTGTCAATATACCTCCATCCTCTTCTATACCATCAATTGGCTACAAAGATTTAGAGGTTCAGTGATTATAGGATTTGAATGATTTTAACTCCTTTAAATTTGGAAACTCTTTAAACCCCATTTTCTCTGCAGCCACTGAGAATTTTTAAATCAGCTTGGCCTTTTCTAGCTCCAGGTCTAAGGATTACAGAGTTTTAACGAGTATAAATGCTTCTCTGCAGTTCTACAAAGAGCCGTTCCCAACCAGCTGACCTCCAAGAAATAAAGCCAGCCAGTTCTCCAGCTGGTAACTGCTGATCAGAGTTTCTAAATGGAAAGATATGTATGTTATGCCACAAACCACCAGGAAAACATGTAATTGCTTCCTCAACTCCACATGAAGCCAGTGAATCAGAAGATTTGATGTAGGAGGGGCAGCAGACTTTAGACGTGTGTCAGTAAATGTCCAAGAAGGAGAAAACAGAAAATGTCAGGGACCCAAAGAAGCTCACTGGGGCAGAGAGTAATGAGTTCACTGATTGCAAGCCACCTTGCTCCTAAAGAAAAGCTGTTACCATGGATACCCTCAAACCCTATGTAACCCTCTGAGGTCTTACCTCTTGCGTCCTCACATTTATGTATCCATAGTGAGTTCGAAGGGGCCGCCTGTATGTATAGGAGAATGGTATCCATTTTGCACCAGGTTGTCCGAAGCAGTTTAGTAGCAATGGAAAATTCACTTCATTCACAAGGCGCACAACCAGCAGGAAGAGGAATGCTGCTATGAAGCTCACTGCAATCACAGACTTTCTCTACAAAACAGTCAAAAAGAAAAGAAGAATGAATGACTTTCAGTCAAAAGCAGTCTCTGAGAGGTGCTTCCTCTCCCTTTCTCTTTCAAAGGGATCAAAGGACTTTGTCATTTAGGATATTTCACTTGGAGACAGAAAATAATCATTTGGTGACCAGGTTGCCCTAGTGTGCTGAGCCTCTGAGAACAAACAGCAGATTTCTTGGATTATCTTTCCATCCCATTCCAATCCCTCCTTACCTTCCCACCTTCTTTGGTGACTCCTATGCAGTTTTCAAAACCCAAATCAGACATTCCCAGCTACAGGTAGCCTTTCCTAACTGCTCAGTTCCCTCCCCACCATTATCCCCTGAGCCCCAGCCTATCTACCCTAATAGAGGTAAGAAGTCCCACCACTCCAATACTTCGAAGGCACTTCTACTGTTGTGCACTTTTCATGGTATAATTCCTTATGTGACTTTTCCTGCATGTAATTTTGAGTTCTGAGAACGGGGGCGTACTGTGCCATACTGCTCTGCGTATCCTAGGTCCTTAACACAGTACCTTACATACTGTAGGCACCCAGCAAACACCTGAGTGAATGAATAAATGGATTTTTCACATTCTTATAGATCCAGTCTCCTTACAGATCATATTCCGCTTCTTCACCTAGCACCCTCTACAGGAAGGAAACTTTGTGCTACACGATATGCAAAAGACTCAAAAAGCTAACAATAAGAGTAGGAAAACAAATCCACGTCAAGCAGCATAACAACATCCCCTAAACATGTTGTCATCAAACCAGAGTAGGAGCAACTGCATCTGACTGCCATGGGAAAGGAGAGATGTATTTGAGACTGAGCTTGATAAAATTCATGCATTTTAATCAATAGAGATGTGCGATCAGAGCTTTCTAGGAAGAGGAAACAGTAAGGAGGCAAGAAAACATGACGTTATTCATAGCCACATAGCACTTTGTTTTACTGGGACACAGAAGAAGAAAAAGCTGAAAATACAAACGATAACTTTATGGACTGTCTCAGATACCAAGCCGAGAAGTCTCTACTGAATTTGTTAGTTGATGGAAAGCAGAAGGAGACTTTTGTTTGTTTAATTTTTGAAATGTGAATGTTTTAAGTTATAATCAAACGCCAGTGTGTAAGGTGCTTTGGAGCAGGCAGAAACCAAAGATAGGCAGCAACTAGTTAGGAGAGCATTCCAATTGGCTAGGAGGGATGGAAATGAGAGCGGTGGCAGGGAGTGTAAAAAGGTGAGAAAAGACATGAGAAACTCAATTTAGGTGGAAGACAGAGAACTTGGCTACAGAAAATAATCTGATTGGATAGAAGTGGCAGGTGGAAAATTCAGAGATGCCTGAGATTTTGAGTCCAGGTAACTGCAATAATACTGATCATATCAGGAGAAACCAGGGTGGTTAGGGCAGAATTGATTTAAAAGAGTAAGAAGACTTGGCTTTCTAAGTCCTACTTTTCAAGGACTGATGGGTCATCGGGACGGAGCCATCAAGGGGTCAGGCAGAAAGTCAAGTCTAGAGCAAGAAGAAAGAGCAGAGCTGAGGGCAGATGTCAGGAACAACTCAGCCTTGTCTCCAGGGTGAAGATGTAACCGAAAGCGGGGGTCCGGCTGCTTGCTGCTCAAAAGCCAGTACTAAAGAGGCAAGGTTGATGGAAAGGAAAGTTTGCTTTATTTTGGGTGCCAGTGCAGCGGGGGAGGGTGGACGCCTGCCCAAAGGCTGAGTGGCCCCCACACTGACAACCAGTGGTCAAGAGCTTTTAAAGATGGGGGGTTCTATCAGCTCCGTCATCTTGAAATTAGTCATGTGGCAGTCTGACCAGCATCATCTTAATTGTGTTAGGGACAGTTAGTCTGAAGTTCCAGGGTCGGTTGGTTCCTATTTCTTTGAAGCCAATTCTCATAATTGTGGCAGCTTATGTCATGGCTATAGTCTTGTCATCACATAGTTAACTTCTTCCACCTGGTGGGGATTTCAGTATCTATGAGACAGCTCACAGGATACGGCTCAGAATGTTATCTATAGCCCTTAAGGAGGAGCTAAAGGTCCTCAACTAGGCTTACTGACTAAACTATTATTATTTAGTCTTGCTGGACCGTTTTCCTTTGCTTCTGCATTTTCTCACTTCTCTGATTAAACTTATTCTCTGGCTAAAGTTTTTCCACAGACAAAAGGCAGGCAGAGGACATGGCGGGTGGGGACCACAGGGTCCCACTCCATTTCAAAGACACAGTGAAGTATTCCTTCCTGAAGTTGGGCTTCACCCCTGATTCTTCTTCAAACTTAAGGGAAACTAAGTAACTTTCTGGGAATGGGTGCTGTTGTATTTTTAGCTCACCACTTCCTGGTGGAATTGGCTTCCTTTTACTCATCACAGAATGTCCCAAAGGAGAAAAGAAACCCAAAGGTGGCCCCTGTATCCTCCCTGGTCAGGGTCTCCGTCAGGGCAGCAGAGCAAGGCCACAAAGTCAGACACACCTAAAAGAAGTCTTTGCTCTTGTTCAGCTCCCGTGATGTGGAAAAGCCCATCCATCCCCCTGTCCAGCCAGCCCCATCTTCCAATCACCTGAAAGTCCCTTGAGTTCTGCCTCCTCAAAACCCCTCATCTCACCAGTAACTACCACAGCCTTACCTCATTTAACTTTCTAATCATGAAAACCTGTTTTAATTTGCTCCTCTGTGGAAGCACTATGTCCACAACATCGCAATGCGTCAAGGTAACAGCTTAAATGAGGTGACGGATCTTACAAGTTGAAAGGGACATAGACCAGAACAGATGGCTAAATAAAAGCAAAAGGGCCAGTCACCCATTAAGTAAACTGGTAAGAACCTTTTTTTACGGGTAGATTGTTGCAAAACAGCAGCTTGCTTTGAAGGAGACCCAGATGGGATTTGTGCCTTTGTCTATTCCAGAGCCCAGCATGGCTCTCTGCTTCTCTCAGCTGCCGCATTGCATTGCACGGCTGAGGGTCTGGGGACCAAAGCATGGAGGGCCTTTCTGAATTCACTGATCTCACATAGCAACACATACATAATGCATCCATGAGAGGAAAATAAATGAGCCCTTTTGACAGAAACTTCAAAATGGAATTAAATCACACTTGTAAAAGCCCGCTCCCCAAGTAATCCGTGTCTGCCTCCCATGTTCTGTCAAAGGGAACCAAGTAATGAGCAGAGAGCAGACGAGGGGAGCAAACGGGGAGTGGAAGCCAGACACCGACTCCTCTGTGCTGAGCCTGGATCACAGTCTGCAGTGGGCAGATGGGCTCTTTTCACAGCTCCGGCTTCCAGTCCCATTTCTGTTGCATTGTCTGAACCCGATTCTTTGCCTTTCTTTATATTTCCATATTCTTGTTTAACATGAACGCATTCCCATAGTGCTGATATAAAACCACCCTGAAATTTCACTAGAAGAGGTCTAATGTCAAGCACATTCTGGACACAAGGACAATGGGACTCAACATGAAGTACATTCTTCTAGTAGTCACTTCTGCCAGATCATGACCTTGAGCTTCAACAACTACAATGAAAACCATGGATGAGGCTACTCACAATCTACAGACACCAGAAGGCAGTGAGAATGTGTGTGTCTCTGTGTAGGGATGTGGGAGTTGGGGAAGTAACAAAATACCAATATCCATGATATACGTGAATATATTCACTCCTTCAAGGTGCAACTGCTCATTGAGTCCACATTCTGTGTAGACTTGGCAAGGTGCTGAAAAACAGAAATAAAACCATAAAAGACAGACAGACAGACCATGCTTCCAAAGAGTCACAGTTCAGTGCACCTGGCAAGTAAACAGAAAATTATAATACCACATATCAAATGGGGTGATGGAGGTATGCACAGGGCCCTGTGGCAGTCCAGAGGAAGACGGGGGAGAGCCGTGCCTGGGACAATTCAAAGAATGCTTGTCTGAGGAGGTGATGTTCAAATGCAGTCCTGAAGAACAAGAAGGAGTTAGGCAAGTGGAGATGGGAAGGCCATGCCAGGCAGACGGAACAGCACAGACAAAGGCACAGGAGTTTTTGAAAGGCCTTAATTTGGTCAGAAACATGCAAGTCATTTGATAAGTAGTGGGAGATATGCTGGGAAGTGGACAAGGTTCAAATCATAACAAAAAATAATAAGCCGAACGCATTGTCAGATGCATTTATCTGTCCCATCTACCTTACATTAGGATAATGAAAGGATAAATACATCAAAGTGCTGTTTTATAACTCTAAAATATTCTTCACTTTCCAATCAGATGTATCAATCACTTCATTTTATTCCGAACTGCCATTTAGGCACCACACCTTGTTTCCAGTTGTTTGAATTAAGTTTATCCCATCAGTTGCTTGTTCTTTTAACTGTTTTGAGTCTATCAACAGTCAGCAAATTAGACTCTACTTGTTTACACATGTGTTCTACGTCTAACGATTTGTTTATGGATGTGATCACTGTTGCCTTTATTGAGGTAATCAGAGCATCCCCTAGATTCAACAACCAACAATTAGGTAAGAGAAAGCAACAGTAAGTACTTGTCAAGTTTATAATGCATAAGATTCAGTTCAACAAACTTTTCGTACTGCAGAAAACAGACATAAATTTAATAAGGCATTGCCCTAAGATCAGACATGTGAACATTAAATGATATAATGGGTGGAAAAAGCAAAGCACAGTTTTAGGCACATAGTGAGCACTCAAAAATGGAAGGTGTCCCTATTATGATATAACCACGAATTGTGAGATCCTTGGTGGACATCAGCCAGTGGTGAGCATTGGCCAGCCTGTGGGAACAACGATAAGGACTGAGAGATATCTTTTTCTTAAATATTCCAAGCAGCTGCAAACACTTGAACTATTCAGTACAACTCATCCACACAAGCTCTGAGAGAATGTCACTGTGCCCAAATAGATCTGATGAATTGCTTCAGGGAAAGCTTTCTCCTTCTTTTGGGCAAGTCTGAAGGGGCCTTTAACAGCTGAGACATTTAGAATTTAATCCCCTCTGTGCTGCAAAAATATGCATCAAAAATGTGGCATTCCAGTTGCTCGCTCTTTAGAGTAGGATATCAGACTTCATAGCAGAAATACCTATTTCAAAATAAAACCCACAGAGAATTCATGATTTAGGGAGAAAACAATTGCCGAGATTTGGACCTAGCAATTTTGCAACCTTTATTAACATTTTTATGTTTTTATTCTTTTTACCACAAACTTCAACCACAGAATAAATTCTTTAACTTTTAGGTTAGTCGGTTGCTAGATTTTTGGCTTCTTTTTCGTAAATGATAAACAACAGTACAAAGGCGTATTTTTCTACTTAAATCGTATTATTTAATGACTGAATTAGTTGCTTACATGGTAAAATGGTGCACTTTTGTCCATATGCTGTCATCTACTCAATAATAAATATGAAAGCACAGTGCCAACTGTATTATTTATACCATTACTCAGTAACCTCACACATTGATAGGACCCTACTCATTGCTTATTTGTGACCTGATCAAATATAATTTCTTTTCCCATATAAAAAGTTGTGCCACTGGCCAAGCTCCAAATCTGGTTCTCCCTGAATACAACAAAGCTTCATCCCATTTGCACAAGGATGAATTATCAAAGCTCAGAGTATATACATAAAACCCTTCATTTGTTTCACTTTATTTATTGAATCAACAAACTGGATCCTGCTTGCTAAACTATGGTGAACTCTGGGGGAAATCTCACTCATTTGTTGGGGGGATAAGAAAAGGAGGGTAAAAAAAGGTGGACAATTCTAGACTGGTGGAGTCCACACAGGAGCTTACCAAGGGCAGCCTTAGGCAGCATAGCTGGTAATGGAATCTTAGAGGCCATCAAGAATGGAGTAGTGAATGTCAAAAACAAGGTCAACATGGGAGAACGAGTGGCATTTCAGAATCCAGGAGGCTGATGAAGAAAATGTGATAGGTAAAAGCAATATATTTTGAGAGCAGGCTTTGAAGAAGGCAGAGGAAGTGAAGCTAGAGAGGCAGGAAGGGATCTGGTTATAAGAAGTTATATATCATGTCAGAGTCTGGACTTTTCTGCAGAATACAAAGAAGGGGTCTAAGTGTGGGATAGAGAGGGTCAGATCTGATCAAGGAAAGCTCACTCTGGAGGTGGTGTAGTCAATGAATGGAGAGGCGGGAAAGACCCTTCAGGAAAGATAATGACAAAAGCCAACAATGGACTACTTCTTCAGATATCACTAATGGACACTGAATTCTCAATATGAAAACTGCAATTGTTACTTTCAGAGACTGGCTTTTCTTTTCCTAGTAGGGCCAGTGGGAATAAAGTCCAGATACAGCAGATACGGATGAATAATCATCATAGACTTAAGAGAAGATAATATTTAATGAGTGTTATTAGTTGGAGAAATATTTCTGTAATCCCTACTTTCCAGATGAAGAAATAGAGATATGAAGAGGTTGAGTAACTTGCCCAAGGTCACAGAGCAAGAAAATAGTAAAGACAGGTACTGAACTCAGATATTCTGACTCCAGAGTCTGTGTTTTACCGTATGAATTAACTAAGTTGTTAATTGTTACTCATACCAACAGGAATACTCTTACAGGATTGGTTCAGAAATTTTAAAAACTGGTACTAGCCATTAGCAGATTTTGTAATACATTTTGTCAATAAGCAAAATACCTAATTCATATGGAAAATTAAGAGGCTGATCTGAAGCATAGCAATTATATTATTTCAAAATCAGTAATTTGTGGACAAATTTAACTCTGGCTCTATTCCCAGTATTAAAAAAAACAACTACAGGGTACCATTGATTAGCACTAAGGGAAAATAAAGCAATTATTCTTCCACTTGTGCTGGAGAATATTAGGTACCCTTTGTCAATTAATAGTGTGGAGCCTTAATTCAGACAGTTTATAGGAACCAACATGACAGAATGGGTATGTCTTTTTTTCTCAGCTCCACAATTCTATAATCTTTTTATTCAGTGAAGATGCAGCCAAACAGAAAAATGTTGATGGTTTCTTTAAATAAATACATGCATAAATATATAAATAAATAAAATTAAAATGAATTTTTTACAGTAGTGGAACATCTTCAATACGGTGATCTACTTTAAGAATTTGGAGCCATACTTGTATATTAATGCATATATGTGGAATCTAGAAAAATGGTACAGATGAACCAGTTTGCAGGGCAGAAATAGAGACACAGATGTAGAGAAAAAATATATGGACACCAAGAGGGGAAAGCGGGGGGTGGGAGGTGGTGGAGGTGGGGGGGATGAACTGGGAGATTGGGATTGACATGTATACACTGATGTGTATAAAATAGATAACTAATAAGAACCTTCTGTATAATAAATAAATAAATTAAATTAAATTAAAAAAAAAAAGAATTCGGAGCCACATCACACATCACCTTCAGACAGTCCAGTTCAGGCTGGGTACAGTCCAGTAAGAATTACAAATCCAATAAACAAAAGCCAAAGCAATAGAGTTCTCATGGGCACCCCCATTGTCATAAATTATTCTGTTCAAAACGCTAGTCCTAGAGAAAAATTACAGATGGCCAAAACTTCTTCAGGGATTTTTTTTCCCCCAAAGGAGACTTCTTATAGCTGCAAACACTAGAGAAGTTCAAGTTAATGTGAACATTCTGAGTGTCAGATGGCACGATAAGAGGTCACACTGAACTTTCTAACACATTTTAAAACCTAATGAAACATGTCAATGAGTTTTCAATATGCCTGCACATTTTCCTTCTTTTATTTGAGGAGGAAATTAGGTTTCCTGACCCATTTCGATTTTTAAACTGCTACAGTACCAAATGAAAAAAATCATGGCTACATTCACTGAGTTTGTCTATTTTGTAAAATTATATAAAACCAGTTTTATATCATTTTGCTTCTTCATCTTTATCGTATTGCTTCAGCATATATCCTTTCACATAGCAGAAAAAAATGAAAGTTCTTCAGAACCACAAGATAGAGCTGAAGACAGATATTGAATATGAAAAATGAAGGACCCCGCAAGCAGTCTCTCAGTGTGGCTGTACAGATAGACACAGAGAAATTTAATCCAAAAGACTGGTTCTCATGATGAGAACCTCAGAGACGGGGGCAGATGAACCTGAAGTTATCTTTTCTCCTTTTTTCATTAAATCCTAGTACTTATGGGAAGAAATATGTGCCAGTCCACCTGTTGCCCTCTCCCTGTCCCCTGACATTCTGTTGAGCGAAGAGAGGGGCTAACTAACCAGGGGTAATGAAGATAATTAGGTCATCAGACCAGGTGCTTTTGTTTTATTCTCAGCCAACTTATAGTCTTCATTGGCCTTACTTGGTTTCTATGAACATCTGCTTGGCATCTTTTACTCTTAAAAAGATGTTTGTCTTTTAGAATCCAATTCTTACTTTGTGTTTAGGACACAGAAGTGGAGCATAAGGATAAATTCTGGTGGTCATAATGTCATTAGGGAAGGAGTCCTGCCCAGAAGCACCACGATAATGATGAGAATGACAATGATGAGGACGATGACGATGACACTGAGTTTTCTTACCATGTCACATGAATCTATGTGACATTACACTATAAAACACTTACCTTTTAAGCAGTTTCAGGCCTACCACCTCACATGATTCTCCACATAGCCAGTGAAGTAAGAAGGGATGGTTGGATGCTTGAAAGCCTCATCTCCCATTTCTCCTTTCATGCCCTCCATGTTTCCACCTGGACTTCTCACCATGCTCCAACGGCCCTTGGCTACCCAGTTCCTATGACTTTGTCAAGGCTGCTCCGCACTGGTGCCCTGCTGTTTTCTACCATCCCCATCTCTACAAGTTCAAATATAACTCAGCTTAAATAGTGTACCTCCCCAAAGCCCTCTATTTCTCCCTGGCTTCCAGTTCATGGATGAGGGTAGGGTGGGGGTGGTGGGTAGTGAAAGAAGATAGAAGAAAAAGATAAAGAGGAATGCAGAGGGAGGAAGGGGGAGAGGGAAAAAGTCCTCTATAATTTTCTTTATAAAAATTCCTTGAGGACGTGAACAAAGGCTGAGAAACATCTCTCATACAGACAGCATCAAACACAGTGTCTTGAACTTAAAAGACATTCAGTAAATATTTGTGGAAGAAAGGAAAGAATAAAGGGGAGAAAGAAGAAAGAATGGAGGGATTCAAAGTTATTCTCTTCTAAATATAAGCAGTAAATCATCCAAAAAGTTTTAGTTTAGGATCATTAGGAAAAATGTTTTTCTATGAGGGGAAATTGTTCTTTTCTTTCTTCTTCTTAATTCACCTCACTTGGAGATTTCTGTGTAAATCTGATGTGAGTGTGGAGGGGAGGTCGGGGAGGAGGGTTAGGAGGGGGAATATAAAATGAAGTGGGAAGAATTTGAGTCTTTGTTAAACCGGACTTTTCGCTGAGCACTGCTTTGAAGTTCCTGATAGAACTCTCAGATCTGCTTAGAGCAACATCATTTATACAGCACATCATGAAAAGACTTACAAGAATTCACATTTTTTAGAAAACCAACTCTTGTCTGAGGAGAACACTTAAAGCTAGAATTCCGCATCATGGAATGAAAAGTGCATAAAAGAAGGATTGCCTGTCCTTCTAATAAGGACAATGGCCCATTTTCTGAGAGAAGGAACTTGCAACTGTTTGCTGTGTGCTCAGCAAGTTATCAGGTATTGTGCCAGAAGCTTTATAGGGATGAAATTAGATTCTCACCAGCAGCCTATCTGTAGACTCAGGGTGGTCAAGTTACACTAAATGAGCCAATATACGTATCCTTGGGCACATTGTTTAACCTGTTTGTGCTTCTGTTTTCTTACTTAAAATTGGAGAAAAAATCGTACCTGCCTAATATGATTGTTAAAGGTTTAAATGAGTTACTACGTATGAAGGGCCTTACAGTACTGCCTGGAAAATGGAAAGTGCTCAGCACATGTTAGCTTTTACTGTTAGAGTATTTCATGAGATCTAAGACACCATCAATTGTCCATCACACCGTTACTCTAAATATGATAAGAAAGGAAAACAAGGTGGGGAGTCTAAGTTGTCTCTGCAAAAAGCTGACACCAAAATACTATTCCCTTAAAGTCAGAATATTCTAAAAATAGAGCTGCCATCCAGAAAGGCACAGCAAGAAGAGAGAAAGGAAAAATAATCCCCCCTGAGAACCTGAACCACAGTCAGATACTCATGCAGGTTTTTGATACAAGTTCACATTACCAGTGTGATTCAAGGTAAAAGTCAGTAAATAATTCAATTTAAAGTGGTCTCCAGATGGTAGTATCCCCAGGTGACCATCTGAAACAACACAAATCCTATCTGGAAGAATTAAACTTCGTTGTAGGCAAATAGCAACTGCAAGGTATTGTGTATAAGACACACCTCCTTCTCAGACATGTGAAAAAATAGAAAAACATTTTTAAATACATGAAATATGGTGGTATTATTATAGTTGTCATGGTTATCATTGTCATCATCATCATTCTAGGGAACAAAGAGAATCAGGAACGCAGCCTGGACTATTTTAAACACCTGTCCCTCACCCTAAAACCTAAAGGAAGTATAACCTCAAATCCATGAAGAGAGGATGACAGAGTCCTGGAGTTTCCCAGGACATTGGAATTCACCAATGTAAAAACCCTCTGGGTTTTTTTTCTTCTTGTCAAGACTGCACAAGTTAAAAAAACAACAAACCCCCTTTTTTTGAAAATAGTTAGACTACCCTTCACACACATTCATATGGACCCCATCCTCATGCACAGGTATCAACTGCTGCACCTTCCAGCATCTCTTTAAAGAATCCTCTTGCAGGTCAAAGTTGAACCTTGGTTGAGGAACGCATACATATTAAACAGTCTTTCGCTGAACACAAGTACAGTTTTTCAAGGGCACAGGTCTCATGATGATAATAAGTAGTATTGTGCCAAAAACACTTGCATTTCTAAGTAACAGTTTTCCTACTAATTCTGGATTTAACATTCGACTGTAATTTGAATTGCTCATGAAACATAAAGCATATTAGTTTATTACTTGTAGTCCCCTGTGCTAAAATAGCAAAGGCAGAAAGATCTCCCCTGTTACGCACAAGGTCTGCCATCAGTGAGGCTTTGATATTTCTTTTTATCATAACCAGATCAGTCAGTGACATATTTCCAATAGCCTACTAGCCACCGCTATTTGGATGTCTGAGGCAACTCAAATTCAATAGTAAGAGTCCAAATCCAAACTAATGATATCCTCTACCCACAACCCTCTCCCCCTTACCTCTGAGTGTGCCTCTGAGTAGCTACCACTCGTTACTTTGGAGCCCCAATAATTAAAATCTCAACTTTGCTTAGTATGACATGGGGCATCTTCATTTTCTTTCTCCCTGTTCCTCATCTATAAAATCACAGAGTCATTATGAAAATTAAATAATGAGGTAACACATAAAGGACCAAGCTTAGGACCGAGCACATAGCAGGCAATCAATGATCATTGATTTCCTTCTCTTCTCCACATATTGGTTCCCCTGCACAAGCTATCCTTCCTTCGTGGAATGTCTTCTTCTTTCCTTTCTCTGTCAGAAAACTGCTACTTATTCTTTAAGACCAAACCCAAAGGTCATCTCTTCTGAAATGATCCTGACTCTCCACGAAGATTTTAGAGCACTTTTTTCTGAAGCATAATTCACAACACTTGGTAATTATTTGATTGCCAGTGAACTTCATCATTCAACCAAATTCTGCAAACACATGGCATACCATGCCTCCACATTCTCTCCAGACAGACATTACTAATCAACCGCAGTACCATTTCTCTCCAAGTGAGGATGCAAATTCAGAACACTTTCAACACAATGCTCCAGTCAGTAGTGATGCTGATAAATGCGACCTGATATATTTACCTCTGTGGCACAAAACAGTTAGCAACTAAAGGCCAGAAGCTATACCTTGATAAGTCTATAACCCATGGGACCACAGATAAGACTGTTATCCTCTCTAGGTCTCAATTTCCTCATCCGTATGATAGAATGTTTTTAGGACCCTAGCTGGCTCTCAAGTCTAATGACACTATAATCATGACCAGGAACCCTGATTGGTCGTAGCTGATGTCACTTTGAGGAAGGTTTGCAGAACAGCTCTGTACATAGCCCCCACTCTAGGTCCAGGCCCATTTTTTATCAGAGAGTTACGCATGCCTTCAGACACTTGAAAATTGAACATGGTGTTTACGTAAGTGAAATAGAAATGGAATGAGAATTTGCGGTCTCTCAACTTGTTAGACAGCAGCTGACACTTACCAAAGCCTACCTGATTGCAGCAATTTTGCACCTGCTGAGAAAAAGTTTGCAGCAAAAGAGATCATTCCTTTTTAATCCCTGTCTGAAAAGAAGCTTCCGTATACTTTCACCCAGTTATACAGAATAGGATCAGGTTCAGTCTTTCATATGCCTATGGACACTGACGGCTTAACACCCCTAGTCAAACCACTTCCACTGAGCCCTGACACTCACAATAGGAATTTTAAATGTCCACTGAGTTATTTTGTTGAAAACCTGATATCAAAGCAAAGAGAGTCTGAACATTTTCAATTCTACGTATATTTATGAAAACAAGAAAAAAACCCAAAGCTGTCCCTGTGTCTTACATGTGACTGCATAAAGATGAGGTTTCTCTGGAAATTGTTACTTCTATGAACCAAATATTCACATTTATTCAGTAAACATTATCATAAAAATATATACAAAGGTAGTTCCAGGAAAAGAATTACCCATAAATAGTTGTGAAGAAACAAAGGTCACTTTCCCAAATTTAGAAACAGGTTCAGTTGATGGGAGGTAAGCTTGTGCTAGATCTTCTTATTTTAACTAAACTCTCAGCACTGGTGCCCAAGACCCAGCCTAGGCGGGAATTCTTTTGCAGAATTAGGTCCCAATGACTGAACTTTCACAATCCCACCACCTCCACCACTGAGCCTCCCATTTACTAAATGTCTCTGTTCACTGTTGCAGCGACTGGCTTAATATCTCTTTCCCTGTGGGACTGCGAGCCCTTGAAAAGCAGAAGCTCTACCTGTCTTGTTCATCAATGCTTCCCCTTTGGCAAAAGCAGCCAAGCCAGAAGCCTTGCGTAAACAAAACTCCAAAACACATGAATAATCCGGGAACGGTTCTGGAGGCCCAGGTGAGTATGACACAGTTCACCTTCTCTAGCCACATATCTCCTGGACTAGCTCAGCGACAAGGGCTAGGCCACCTCCACACCCTCGTTTCTTCTTGAGCACCTGACCACCAATTTGTAAGATGGTGCTTAGAAAACACATCATTCCTTTTCACTTAAAAAAACGATATCTGCCAAATTTGTTAGGTAATTTTCCAAAGCGTGAAGTTGGCCCAAAGTCGGCATATTTTGACATTTTTCTGCATTTTGTTATTTTGGGGCGTTATTTTGCGAATCGGGCTTTGCTCCTGATTTTAACAAAGCCTCTTCTTCCTGAGCAAAACAGATGAGCCGTTCAGCAAGACAGGGCAGCTTTTATCTGCAAAAAAAAATCTGCCTTTCAGCAAAGCAGATAATACCAGCAAAACGAAGGCAAACACAGGCAATATTTCCTGTATGTGAATTGTGATTCTTTTCTCCAGTGGGATGAGCAAGTGGCAAGATAGTTTATTCCCACGTGGCACTGACAGCAGGCCCTGAATACTTCTGAATATATCACTTTTATTGCCTTTTATATTGAATTACTGTGAAAGAAAACATACTTTTGTGAGAATTCAAAATCAAAATACTTTAAGAGCTTTGAGAATCCACCTCCAGGACATAAAGAAAGGCTTAAGAAAACAAATAATTCTGTTCTGCTGAGCAATACCAGATACCACTCCCACTGAGAGAGGGCCCCTTCACAGAAAGGGAGATGGTATCAAATATTTATGCTGACTTTCAGGGAAAAAGGTTAAGTGTCCTATTTGGGGTCCAGGCACTCTGAGCCTGTCTCTGCTGCTTTAGAACTTGCCATGTAAGGGACAAAATTTGCCCCAGGGTGCTTTAGCCTGTAACATTTCAGCCTCACATGCTCCTTCTGAGACTTAATTCAAGATGCTTCCTAATGGTGTATTTCATTAGAACGCTCACCTCTCCATTATCCATCAATCATAAAAATTCTTATTCAATATATATCATTTCTTAGGTTTTCAAATATGTTTTTAGTAGATTTCCTCTTCTTTCCATGCAATCAAGAACTCCACCAACCAAGATAAGTTGTTTCAACCACTTTAATTCTAGGCTTGTCTTTTTCTATTTAGGTGAGAAGCTGTCTGTATGGTAAGATAAAGCCCAAGTGGCTTAGCATGATATAAAAGCCCCTTTATGGTCTGACCTCTGACTATTTGTCCAGCCTAGCTCTCGGCCTCCCCAAGCTCATTCTTCATATCTTAGCTATAGTAAGCATCCTGTGGTCCTTGAAATGCTCCATGCTTTTTGATAGCTTCATATACTGGTATAGTTCCTTCTATCCAAAATTTCAGTTTGGGGGAAAGAAAACAACAAAACAAAACAAAACAAAAAATAAAAATCTGTCTTCATACTCTAAAAACCTTCACCTCCTCTCAGACCGTTCCCCTAGCCTTTCTACTGCCTCATCAGGAAATTAGTCCCTAGATTCTTGGGGAGTCCATAGCCAGATGAGAGAGAAAGAGAGACAGACAGACAGACAAAGAGAGAGAGAGAGAGAGAGAGAGAGAGAGAGAGAGAGAGAAAACAAATAGAGATATAAGAACAAAACGAACATATATACATATATGGGTCAGCCATGTTATAACTGGGCCAGCCATGTTATAACTGTAGTAGCATTAACTGAGCATCTACTATGTGTGTGGAATTGTGCTGGACCTTTTACTCACATTTCCTCTAATATTTACAACTGTAATACACATAAATACTTTTATCCCCCACTTTACACTTTTGAGGAAACTGCTGGTCAAAGGGGAAAAATGATTTTCCCAGGATAACAGCTAATAAGTAGCGATGTCAAGATTCAAACCAGACTGTCTAAAAAGCTAGTGATCTTTCCATTATACCTCAAGGATATCTTCTCTCATAGCCCTGTATTGATTAAGTTATATCTCTATCTACTCCAATAAACTATAATACCTTGAAGGAAAGGACTACATCTTGGACCCTTAGTCCTGGAAACTCATTCTTTGGCACATACTAGGTGCTCAAGAAATGTTGGTGAATCAATAAATTAAATGAATACAATAATTTGCCTTTGTGCTTTTCAGGTGAAAAAACGGTTATTGTAAGTGGAAACTGAGATGCTTGTACATCTCTTGATGTTTTGTTTTAGTCATTTTCAAGAGGCAATGTAGTCAAAAGAAAAGCTGATTTGGAGACAGAGATTATAATCTCAGCTCCACAGTGGACAAATTAGTGCCTATATACAGATTTCTAAACTGTAAAATGAAGATTATAGGAGCCCCTTCCTCACAAATTTATGAGGTTTATCTCTGATAAAGGCTATGAAAAGCCCTTTCTTCACAAACACCTCATTTCCATACAAATGTTGACTGATGTTGACAGTCAACTACAGACGATGATTTTCCTCAAAGACTATTTATTTTAAAATATTACTTTTGTAAGAAGAAAGATGAGGGCTAAAGAAATTTAATATTTTCTACAAATCAATACACATTTATTGAGCACCTACACCGTGTCTATACAGGGTCTGAGTTCAGTCTATTCTCCTAAAATAAGAAAGTTGATGATGGCAGAAAAATATGAAGAAGAAAAACTAGTATGTATTCATCATAAAATAATTTAATGTCTTTCTTTCCTATTACGGTTGAAATTCTACAAGGGCAGGAACTGTGTCTGTTTTTGTTGCTACTACATCATCCTCATATAATATCTGGTACACAGATGGTGCTCAACAAATACTTATTGAATACACCTTCATAGTTCATTGTTTAGTAAAATACTCTCATGGACATTTGGGGTTTCTAAGATAAGGCATGGTCTGGAATCATCAATTTTCCATATAGGAAAAGCAACAGGAATTTGCAGACTGCAAACTGACAAGAGGAAGGGACGAGAAGGTTGAAAAAAGCCAAGAAGTCCAGGAAAATAGGAGCAAGCCAGGACCTAAGTGGAGTGACCAAAAGACATTTCCTTAGGAAATGACACCTGAACTTTCACCATCTACTGATATTCCAGTTCTCAAAGCATTATATTGCATGTATATTCTCCCCCACCTAACATACACACACAGACACACACACACACAGACACACACACACACACACACACATACACATACACACACACACACACACACACACACACACACACACTTTTCCCAAGAAATTGGCTTTGATCTGCAGGTTTTATTCTTCCTTATATATAATCCTTCCTCTCTGGAGCCAAGCCCAGTGGAGGCTCCAGAGGACCTAACCACGGACACTAAAGAAACCTGAGTTTGCGCCCAGACAAGTGAAATTTACAGCTCTGAATCTGTAATTTGGAAAATGAGGATAGTAACCTACCACTTCTCACAGTAACAGTGAGGACTGAAAAGTAATATATATTATGTAACTGGCACACAGTGAGTGCTCAGTAAATGTCTCTTCTACTCCCTACTCCCTAGCCTCTCTCTATTCATCCTACATCATGAGAGAAACAATTTGTAGCTACCAAGTCTCAGTTCAGCAGAGGGGGGAACACACATAGACACATACAGATTCAAACACCTTACCTTTACCAAATACACTAGTACTAAAGTCCAACACCTCCAAAGAATAATCCACTTGGTAGAACATTCTGAAAGTTTTAAACTACAAAGGCCCATGCTAGTGGCACCCTGAAATACAATCTTTGCGTTTCTTCAGTTGGAAAAATCTTCAAGAAGCTCTTTGATATCAAAGAACATACCTATTTTCAGTAGCTTTAAACTATAATTGCTCAGGCTCCCTGGTGGGAAAAGAAATAAAGTCTCATACAGAAAAAGAAAACATCTCAATAAGGTTTTCTGGAGGAAAAACATCTCTCACTGGTTTGCAAAAATTCTTAACAGAGCTCTTTTCATAGCATGGAGGAGGGAAACTACCAGGAAGAATCAAATTATTATATAATGGAAGCAACAAGGAAAGAATCACAATGCTCCATAACCTGATCTCTTTTTACAAATTGAACATCTTCTCTTCCTCACCCCAAATTACGGAAATTTAGCTTATTTTACCTTCTAACAGGTGAATAAAATATATAAAATAAATAGAATCCTCCCAGGATATTTCACTTTCATAGAGTAATAGACATTACTATTAATTTCACATAAATTATATGCTAACTAACACCAACTAACAACATGCTACTACAGACCCATCACTCTGCTTCTCTTAAGTGGGTTGAACTTGACCTTCAAAGCCCTTGAAATGCAAAAAAACTTACTCTTTTCTGACATTTATGAGTGTCTTTTCTGCTTGACTGCTTTTTACTACCTGGAAATAATAGTGAAAGCATTGTACAGGAAACCTGCTATAAACACTAACAAATAACAGGAAAGGCAGACAGTTTTATTCCGGGCAGGTTAAAGCTAATCTAATCAAATCTAATTCTCTCTCTTTCTGTAAGCCTACCACTATGTTCAATTTATTTTTGATTAGAAGTGTGATACGATAGTCTTCTGTTGGACTGCAGTTAAACAATACTGAGGTTTATATTTTCCCTACAGACAATTCTGATGAAATAACAGATTTTAAAGTTTGTTTTTTTTTTTTCAAAACAAAAACACCATCTAATAGCTAAATTCTAAGAAGATTCTAAGGGAAACTTTTTCTCACTGTTTATTGACTCTGAAAATTTGCAGATGGGTTCCATTCTAACCAATAATAAAATATACCTAAGAGAAAAGTGTTCTTTGGTCCTGGGTTTCAGAGATTTAAGAAAAAGAGCTCTTTTGAAATACTGACTAATGGTAGTAAAGACATTATGTGTATTTAAATACTGAATAATGGGACCAATGAGACCTGAAGAATAGTTAGCAATTTAGTCAGCAAGGTACAAAGAGCTATTTTCTTTCCATTGAACAAATGTAGTCTCTCATCAAAGATAGAGCTCCCTTACCGAGCACAAAGCAAGGCCACATTCCCCCCAAATGACTGTGCATAAATGACCAGTTTACCATTATGTGAAAGGTTTTCACTGACCAGTAAATCATCCTGTTTCTCCTACTCTTTAATTGTGGCATAAAGCAAATGCACATCCACCTACACACACACACACAAACACACACACACACACACTTATTTCTACCTATAATGTACCAGTTGTTAGAAACAGAAGGAATTTTACTGATGGTCTTAGAAGAAGAAAGAGGAAAAGACCACCCCTCCACCTTCAAATTAACATTAGTACATGACTTTCACCTAAAAGACTAAGAAACCTTCCACAATATGTTGGAATTTCAACAAGACATTTAATGTTTCCAGTGTTAACCTTGAGAATGATATGAAGAGCAGCAGCTGGAGAAGAGAGTTTAGTGGTTTCTTACAAAACTAAACATACTATTACCATATGACCCAGCAATCGTGCTCCAAAGGAGCTGAGAACTATGTCCACACGACACCTGCACAGAGATGTTCACAGCAACTTTATTCATAATTGCCCAAACACGCAAACAACTAAGATGTCCTGCAGTAGGTGAATGGATAAATAAACCGAGGTACATTCAGACAATGGAGTATTCAGCGTTAAAAAGAAGTGAACTACCAAACCATGAGAAGACATGAAGGAACCTTAATAAATACATGTTACTAAATGAAAGAAGCCAATCTGAAGAGGCTACTTACTGTATGATTTCAACTATATGACACTTCAGAAAGGCAAAACTATGAAGATAGTAAAAAGATCAGTGGTTGCCAGGAGTTAGGGGAGAGGGAGACATGAATGGGGGAAGAACAGAGGAATTTTAGGGCAGTGAAACTACTCCGTATGTTACTACAGTGATGGATACATATCATTATAAATTTGTCCAAACCCACAGAACGTATAACACCAGTAATGAAGCCTAATGTAAACTATGGACTGTGTGTGATAATGCTGTGTCAATGTAGGTTCATCAGTTGTAACAAGTGTACCATTCTGGTGAGGGATGTAGACAGCGGGGGAGGTTACTCATGAAAGGGGCCAGAGAGTATATGGAAAATCTCTGTACCTTCAGCTCAATTCTGCTGTGAACCTAAAACTTCTTTCCAGTCTATTTTTTTAAAAAAGAGTGGCAGCTGTGATAAAAAGGAAAGAACACCTGCCTTGGGTGTCACTTGGCTCTGGTTCTAGTCTGGGTGTATCTACTAACCAGCTATGCAGCCTTGGGCTCTTTTGGACTCAGTATCCTTATATGTACAATTGGAGGATAGAATCAACAGATTTAATATCTTCGAAAGCCAATTCTAGCACCATGTGGAAATTCTGTAGCCCTAATGAACACACAAGAAAGGTAAATGACAGATTAGTGCCACCCTAAAGGGAAAAGAGGACCCTACTGGCATCTACCAAAGTACCCACAGTTTTCTGTTACCAACTTTATTGATCAAATCTTCAAAGATATAACACTACGGCAACAACATTGTTGACAAAGTAAGCATTTAAAAAATTCTCAGTAAGGTAGAAAGATGGGTAAAAACCAATATGATTAAATTTTACAATGATAAATGGGATAGGTCACAAATTCAGAGAGAAAAAAAAAAAAGCATTGCTCCAATAAAAGATGGGTGGAAATGTTTCCTTGATATTGCTAGAAGGAAAAAAAAGAAGGTTTTAGTTGACCAGAAAGTTCAAAATGATTGACACAGCTGCTCTAGAAAATAATTAATTGAGGGAACTAAGGATTAATCTGGAACAGAGAAAACTTGAGGAGTGATTAAACATCAAAATACTCTCACACAGAAGAAGGAGTTGGCATATTTTTTTTTGAGTATAGAACTAGGTTTACCAAGTGGAAATTCAGGGAGATAGATTTTGACTTCATACAAATAATAACTTTTGTTTCATATACTGGAAAGTGTTTCCAGGGTATTTAATATGTCCTAGGCATAATCAAGATATGGGGCTACAGAGATAGGCATAGACTCATGCTCAAGGAGCTCAAGTCCTTGAGCTCAAGTCAAGTAATAAATAGGCTAATTTGAGAGGAAGTGAACACTTCAAAGGAGGAAGTAGTTACGCAAAGGCTTACCGGTGACTTTTAAAGGGAAATCTTGTATTGGGTGATTTGTTAAGTTAAACTGCTTTTGCAAGCAGTTTGTGTGTGTGTGTGCATGTGTGTTATTCAGCTATGAGAAAGAAAGAACTTCAAGTTCAAATCCTGCCATTTGCAACAACATTGATGAACCTAGAGGGTAATATGCTAAGTGAAATAAGCCAGACAGAGAAAGCCAAATACTCTATGATCTCACTTAAATGTGGAATCTAAAAAAAAAAAAAAAAAAATTGAACTCAGAAACAGACAGTCAAATGGTGGTTACCAGAACCTGGGGAATAGGTAGAATGGGAAGATGCTGGTCAAAGAGTAAGAGCCTTCAGTTATAAGATTAAAAAGTTCTGGGGATCTAATGTACAGTATGATGACTAGTAAATAATACTGTATTGTATACTTGAAATTTGCTAAGAGAATAGATCTTAGTCATTCTCACCACACACACACAAATAGTAACTGTGTCAGGTCATGGATGTGTTAGTTAACTTGATTGTTGTAATCATTTCACAATGTATACATATATCAAATCATCACACTGCACACTTTAAATATGTACAATTTTATTTGTCAATTACACCTCAATAAAGCTGAATGGAAAAACAAAACTTCTTTACAAATTTCACTCCAGGCTACTGGTCCAAGGTGTGGCAGGGCATTTCCTTTAAAAATTGCATTAAATAAGCTGATCTTAATGGCATTTATATACCAAATATCAGGACTTCAGTCACAGGGAGTACTTAAATGAAATGAGGAGCCATGGTCATCAGTTCATTCATTCTTTCAACAAACATTCCATAAGCTCCTCTCACACTTGCTCTGTGGAGGTCTGCCCTTACGATGTCGAAAACTCACCGGTTTTTCATGAGAATTCCCCAGTACCCAGGTCTATCACTGCACAGTCTCCCACTAGCCTGAAGCCACCATTTCTAACAAAATAATTTAAATGGGGACCCAGAATGCTTTAACTTCCCAACAAATCGGGCACCAACAACCACCCATTTGCAATGTTGCTGTCAGAATATTAAGTTCCTGAGAAGGTTCACTGATTATTACTGGTTCAGCTGATGTTTTGTGACAGGCTACAACGAATACAAATCCCAGCAATTGTCTTGGAGATCTCTCAGAATAGCACTGTAAGATTTCCTCGGTGAGACTGCGAAGTCTTGTGGCTATAAATCTCCCCCCAGTACCACTGCTTATTCAATTTAAGGCTGCAATCCCAGAGAGATTAATGAGATGGGTTGTCTACTAGTCAAGGGAAGAACACAAGATCTATCCCATCTTATTTCATCTTCTGGTTTAATCATTATAAGTGTTATGTAATGTGACATTCACACATTATTGAAGACGTTCAAGGAACAAACTGCATATCACTAATCAGCAGATCATTTTTCAGTTTCATTTCTTGCAGACTCTAAAATTAATGATGCCCTCCCTTTTCTATTAAATCTGTTTTTTTCAGAAAAAGTTATATTAAATAAGAAACTGAACAGGGGAACAATAAGTATTCCTTTTTTTCTTTTGCAATTTCGGTGCTTTTCCCTAAGCTAATGAAATCCAGCAGTGTTAGAAAAAAGGCTTAAGGAGCAGCAAATTATTTTCTTTCGGTTCGTTAAATCTCTGACAAGCAACTTGCTCCTTCTGGATCCAAAATGTTCTTTTCCCACTTGATTCTTTCATGTCTGCTATTCCTCTTTACCTTAGTGGTTGCAACACACTTGGATGCTATTTCCAATCTGCTAATTGGGTCCAGGGGAGTGTCTGGATGAACTGCGGCAGTGAGGCCGTGATGAACTCGCTGGGCTCCATGCTCTCTGCCAGTATCTGCTCCCACTGGAATCTTCTCTGACAGGGCTGCAGGCGTGCTCAGGGCTGGGACAGCTGATGGAAGGGGACACTCTGGCCTCAGGCACTGCAGTCTCAGTCAGCTGGGAAACAGAGGGCTGGTCCAGCCATCCGGATCTGCACCCTCTCCAGTGACGTATTGGGAGACTTTAATTAAGTAAGAAACTCTTTCAACAGTACTGTAAAATATTAAAGAAGGCTCATCAAAAAGAAGCTCTGGGTTCTCTGAAATTTAAGCTTTTAGTAGGCTCCAGGAACCCTTTTTATTTTAAAGTAAAAGCCAATTAGAACATCCATCTCTTCCTTTCCAGTTCAAAACAAGCCAGTCTCCACAGATTATGATCCTTCACCCTCTTTACTACCCTCTTATTTAATAATTTAAGCATTACTTCATTCTGACATTTCTCAGCTGGAGCTTTCATATTCAGCCATTCAGGCAAACACGGCGCCTGCTTCGGCACAGCAGCTTGGTAAATAGGTCGGGTCAGACATTCTGTACAATCCCCTCCACCTCCATTTTATTCACACAGACCTGTCCACCTCCTGAAAGCCGCCTTCCTTCAGGGAACATGCAGTAGCTGATCTATCATTGAGTGAAAAAAAGCAGCAGCAATGTCTGGGGAAGCCCCTAGGATGTCACTGCTATTAGGAAATAGGTCTCCAAATGCAAATGTTCCAGTCTTGGGAGAATGTGAGCTAGCCTTGGAAGGGGAGGGGAAGAACAGCCATCAAACTTGAATTTGGAACAAAAAGACCTGGATTCTGGTCCTGTGTCACCTCTCTGGGCCTTGGTTTCCTCTGCTGAAAGAGGATATCTGCTTCAAAGAGCAGCTATAGAAATACACCCACATACTCAAAGAGGCCGTAGTCTTAGCTGTAGTAAAAGGGAAAAATGGAAATAACATAAATATCTACCAGAAAGAGAAGTGGGTAAGTAAATAATGAAATATTCATTCTATGGGCAAGCAGCAGTTTAAAAGAATGAGATAGATCAGTGTGTTTTAGTACGGAATGATTTTTCCAAGACATGCATGGGCTTAAAAAAAAAAAAAAAGCTAGTAGTAAAAATTATGCATAGTATGCTATCATTAGTGTAAAAAGAATACAAAGTAACATTGTACATTTTTTTATGTTTAGTTTGCATGTAAATGAATAGAAAACTATATTGGATATAATACACTATTAATGGTAGTGGTTAGCCCTGTGGGGCGAGCAGGGAACTGAGACAGAAGTGCTGCTCAAAGGGAATATTTACTCTTATTTGTAATATGTTAATTTTCTTATTAAAGAGTGTATTTTTTAGAGTTACAGATGTAGAAAATAAACATGCTTACCAGGGGTAAGGCGGGGGAGGGATAAATTGATAGAATTGGGATTGACATACACATACTACTATATACAAAATAGATAACTAATAAGGACCTACTGCATAGCACAGGGAACTCTACTCAATACTCTGTAATAGCCTATATGGGAAAAGAATCTAAAAAACAAAAGAGTGGATATATGTATATGTATAACTGATTCACTTTGCTGTACACTGAAACTAATACAGCATTGTAAATCAACTATACTCCAATAAAATTTTTTAAAGTGTATTTCTTTATTAAACGTGTAATTAAAAGTTGTTTTGAAAGGAAAAGAGTGCTTGTGAGATACGTGTGTGAAACTACTCTGGAAAAAAACAAAAAAATGCTTGGTAGACGTGAACTTTTACTATCTTCTCTGCCCAGGCCAAACCCCACATATCCTGGCCATTTTCTCCTTGGACAAGGTGGGCAAAGCAACTCCCTCCTCAGTTCAGTTCTCCCACCATGACTGGCTCCAATGAAAGTGGAACGTCCTTTCATTGGTTACCTCACAGTGTAAATGACCAAAAAGTGAATGGGTGGACCCCAGGCTGGGCCTACAATAGGCCCTTGGTAGATGTCAGACTCTGTTGATTACTAGGCCTCAAAGTACATCTAAACTTCCTTTTGGCTTCTTTCTGTCAATGCTTCATTCAGTCTAATTTAACGGAGTTGATTTAAGTCAGTGTTTCCCAACCCCTTTTTTTGCAGCCCCTGCCATGCCAAAGGGCAAATTTTTTTCCTAATCACACCATTCATGAATTTCTGCCCTCTTGGGGGTGCTTTCATCCCTGTTGAGGACTTAAGTAAGCTACCCATTCTTTACTATGTACCAGGTACTGCTTAAAGCATCGTACCTGATTGGACATACTTAGTCGCCCAAATCAGCTGAGAAATCTGAGGCACAGATAAGTACTTACCATAGGTTCCATGGTCATAAGTGTCAGACCTGGGGTCCGAACCCAGACAGTCTGACTTCCTTCTGTGTTCACACTGCTTCTCAGAGAAAATGTGCCCCAAAATGCTTGAGAAAAATATCTTGCCTCACAGACAGAGATCAATGGAGTTTATTCCGAATGAAACTGTCACCCTTCCGTCATGTTTACAGCACGCAGAGGTTGAGATTAAAGGTAACACACCAGAGTGTAAGTAACATAAGGTCCTGTAAGCACAGTTTTCAAGAACACAAGTGGGAGGACAAAACAAACCTGTTTTTGCTAGAGTTCATGGCAGTTAAAAATACAGAACAAGATGAGAACACACAATAGCACAAGACATAACTTTGGAGGGTGAAGACTGGTTCCACACACCATATGCAAAAATCAGATTTTTGAGCTCCATGCCTTCATACATCACTGAGCAATGTATATGTTTTCCTGCTCCCTGTGGGGAAGCCTGGGTCATTTGGTGTCTTTCCAACCTCATCGCCTGGGACTCCTAAAACAGTGCTCCCTCCCTGGCTCTGGCCACACCTGTCTCTTATATTCCCAGAGGCTCACTCACACACCTCTGCACATGCAATGTCATCCAAGTCCAGCCTACTTTTGAGGGTCTACCTCAAATCCAATCTCCTCCCCACCTCAGACAAGCCCACATCCTGTCCCCTCCTGGGAGACCCCTGCCCAGCCAGCCAGATCGGATTTCTCCCTCTTTTGAGCTTCCTAGAACATACCGAGCTCAATGCTCATCTGAAGCTCTTTGCGGTAGGGGTTGACTTGGTTCTGTGTGCCATTCCCTCCGAGACCTCCATTCCCAGGTGGGAAGGCTTGGCTAGGACTTACACTTCTAGGTACTTTCCCCAGGGCCCAGCAAATAGTGATTGATGGGTTGGCATGTTTGAGGGACTGGGTCTGATGTGGTTTGCTCTTTAGAACGTGCATACCAAAACATCTATCTGGAGGAGTGAGCGCAGACATTGTTTTGGTCACTCTGAAAGCAGAAATTGGACCCCAGGACTTGAAAAACGTTAATATTGGATATAAGGATGGAGAGAATAAAATAATCAACATTTCAGCTCTGGCTTCCACAGTGATCTTATATGTTCCCCCAAAGCTTCTAGACAACAGACAACAGGCATAAAAGCTTTTTGGCCCACAGGCTAAAAAGGTAGCAGGTAAAAATCCCAGTAAGCAGAAGAGCCCGCCCTCTCAGTCGCAAAATGAATCAATATCCTCTCAACGGAGAGCGGGACATATAATTTCCTACTACTTCTGAGGAGGGCAGTGGAGTGTAGGCAGTAAGAACACTGGCTCCCAAGGCAGGCTGATTGCTAATCCCAGTGCTGCTGCCCACAAGCTGTTCAGCCTTGGATAAGTTACTTAACTATTCTGTGTCTCAGTTCCTTCATCTGAAAATGGAATTAATAACAGTATTCCCACCTCAAAGACTGTGGTAACAATTAAATATGATACACTTAGAAGAGTGTCATTAGCTACACTACTGTTTGCAAAAGTACAATCACTTTTTTATTATATTATAAAAAGTGCATGTAATCAGGAAAGAATAAACTAGCAGATGCTCTTTATGTCTGTATAATGTGGAAGAAGAACAAAGAGAGACAGACTTTCAACAATGCTTAAACTCTTTGGGCATCACTGTGTACATTTCTCACATGACAGTATAAAGTAGGCTGGTTTTTATTTATTTACATTCCTGAAACATTTATTTGACAACAATAATAATTTATAGACAATATAATCAGGGAGAAAATAAAATTAAATGGTAAGACCATTTCAAGAGACAAAGGAGAATACTGTTGTTTGCAGGTACTGTGATTGTCCACATAAGGCAGCCAATAGAATCTACTATAAGTATATAATGAATAAAATAATTCAGTAATTTGGCCAGATTAAAAATCAATAGCAAAAATCAATACCCTCTCTGTGTTTTTTGGGGGTTTTTTTTGTTTTGTTTTGTTTTGTTTTGCGGTACGTGGGCCTCTCACTGTTGTGGCCTCTCCCGTTGCGGAGCACAGGCTCCGGACGCGCAGGCTCAGCGGCCATGGCCCACGGGTCCAGCTGCTCCGCGGCATGTGGGATCTTTCCGGACTGGGGCACGAACCCGTGTCCCCTGCATCGGCAGGCGGACCCTCAACCACTGCGCCACCAGGGAAGCCCCCGTCTCTGTGTTTTTGTAGTCATCAGTTAGAACGTGTAATGTACTATTCACAGTAGAAACACATAGAATACAGGCTGCCTTTTGTAACACCCACAATCTGGGCTAGAGATGACAGAGTCACTCTTTAATTAACCTGCTGCTACCAGATGATCCTAGATAAACTATTCATCTTCTAAACAAATGAGCTTCTCACACTTACTAAAATGAATCCAAAATAATAGCTGTTAGCTTGAGGTGGGGGAAGGAGGCTTCAGTTTAATGTGATCATATAACTCCATTTCTTATGGGATTTATGCACCACCCCACATTCCACTGGTGTCAACAAATGGCAGAAAAATAACCTACAACTGACAAAAAGCAAACTTATAAATAACTTCAACTGCCCGTATTCTCTTAACTAAGCAAATTATCTTCATAATGATGCTAGACAGTGGCTATGAATGAATTTACAAACAGACACATGCTGTGATCATTTGTGCAAAATAAGAAATTATTTCACCTAAAAACACTTTTCACACGGGTTCGTGCCCCGGTCCGGGAAGATCCAACATGCCGCGGAGCGGCTGGGCCCGTGAGCCATGCCACTGGGCCTGCGCATCCGGAGCCTGTGCTCCGCAACGGGAGAGGCCACAACAGTGAGAGGCCCGTGTACCACAAATAAAATAAAAAAGAAAGAAAGAAAGAAAGAAAAACAAAAACATTTTTCACAACCAAGGACACATAAGCAGTTTTGCCTCAAGGCTGGCACCGTATCATTGCCTATCGCTTCCTCTCTGGCCCTGAAAGGTATAAAGGCCGAGCTTGTCTTGCTTTAATAACTTCTTTTGTTTCCTTATTGATTTCTTCCTACAACCATCTGCTGGCAAGATGAGCAGACCAGAATTCAGAGCGGATTGAAGCATATACACTTTTTAGTGTAAATTATTTCATTTCATTGGGGTTTCTTGTAGGATATTTCAAATGGTGTGTATCTTAACTGGGTCGTTTATAAACAACCTCCAACCCTACTTTCCAGAGACAATATAAGTGAAAAGAAACTGTGAATTTCAATTAAGGGCCAAGGTCTTCATGTTCCAATTGTCCCACTCTCCTGGTACATTCACAATCAAGGCAGCAGTTCTAGGGTTCAGGCTATGGCGCTCCTTGCCTAATTTTGCAATTCCCATCTGCCTTGGCTGAAGTACACCCATGAGCTCGGTGGCTTTATAGCATCGACCGTGGCACTTTTCGGAGGAAGGGAAAGGCCACTGCATCTTATTCCACCCACAGAGAGAAGGAGTACAGCCCACAGTCAAAACCAAGGACTGCCAGAAACCTTCCTCTTGGGACTGCTATGTACCCAGGAGCACAGGAAAAGAGAAGGCCTGGCCCTCTCTCCTCTCTCACTTGATTCTCTGTGGCTGGAGATGAGAGAGGGCCTGGAGAGGCCTGTGACTCTTCAGACACATTTGCTCCTGTGGTGTTGAAAACATCACACTGGGGTGATGGCTGCCCCTGTCCAGCAGAATGCTCCCTGTGATACCTTTGTCTGTGTCTGTCTGTCTAGCTCAGTATGTCTGTCCTGGCTCTCCATCACTCCCTCTGCCTCTCTGTATCTGTCAGATTGTTTCTGAGTGTGTGTGTGTGTGTGTGTGCGTGCGCATGTGCCTGTATCTGCCTGTCTCTCCCTCCAAGTATGTGTCCTTCCTTAGCTCCTTCTCTCTGTCTCTGTCTCTCTCAGCCTGTGTGTATCTTCCCGTCCCTTCCTCTCTCTGCTCTGTCCCTGTCTGCCTCTTTGAGGCTCTGCTGGTCCATCTGTGCTTCTCTCGTGGTTGTCCAGTCATTCAGGCCTGCACGATGACTTTCACAGGCCCAGCACTTTTGCCTTCATGGGCTCCCTCCTCTAGGGAAAAAAATATTGCAACACATTTTATGATCGCTTTGGTAGAGAGACAAATATAATCCAGGATGGATCCATAACTGTATATTCATTATTATTATATTTAGTTTTTCTCCTGATTAAAAAAATTAATTAAATATTTTATGGACCCCCTAAAATTATCATGGGCCTGAGGCAACATGCCCTGCAGTCAGAGTCTTTCCCTATATACACTCACACCTGCACACACACACATACCACACCCTTCCAACAGAAGGCTGACCCTGCGTTCCCAGCTTAGAAAGTTGTAAGCAAGATCATCTAGTCTACTTTTGCTCTAAGCTTTGGGGCTAATGTTATTTTGTTCCGGCACATTCTTCAACTTCTCACAGGTTAGGGTGGTAACGCTTGTCCTGTCCTTATTCGGGAAAGTTACAATTGAAGCTTCTGGTGAGAGCTTCAGGATAGAAACAAAGTGTGTGTTTCTGCCTGTTTCAAATTCTAGGTTAGGCACAAGGAGTTCTCCACGCAGCCAGGTCGAGTCCACTAGACATCTGCCTTGGGGATGTAGCTGAAGCTCCAGCCCGACTCAGATGCTCTTTTCCTTGCCTCATTTCCTGCCTCTCTTACTGGGAGACCTGGCTGGATAAAGGCAGAAGGATGTGCGACCATGCATCTTCCTATCCACAAATGTACTGGCACCCCATTGTGACACAACTCACACCACCATCATCTCTCTAAGGATGCCTTGGCATCTCACACATAATGAAGCTTGCTTCGTCTTCTCAGAGAGCTAGCTGGGCGATGACACGTGGTGGGGGTAGGGAGCAAGTGGCCACATTTGACCACCTTAGCCTGGGAAGACTGAGAATAATCATTTGCCTCCAAACCTAACCACCATCCACACTCTGTCCCCAGAGACAGTTTTCAGGTTTGCTATTTGGTTCTTTAACTTGTTTCTGTAATAGTCCTAATTAAAAAGTCCCCCCCAAAATCCCTAAGCTTTTTGCTATTTCCCTGGGAAACAGAATCAATGAAATTGATTTTCTTCTTTATCAGTAAAGCTTATAAATTGAAGGCACAAATCCCAGAAAGCCAGCACATTAAATTTATCTTAATGCTACTAATTGGAACCCCCCAAAATGTCCTTTTTTGCTTGTTAAAGTTTCGAAAAACAACTAAATCCCACCTGTTTCAATTATACTTTCCTATCTATTTCCGTTGGCCCCAGTAAAATAAAAATAGGTCCAATGTGCTCTTTGAAAATTAGAATTCTCACTTTTCCAATGATTTTGACAATTTCTGGCCCTGAACCTTTTTTGCCAGTTTTGCTTACAATAATGTCCTCTTCCTATTTGCTTTTATTTGCTAATGGATTTTCCTCTCTGATCCTTTGGTGTTACCTGCACACATTTACCTTCTAATTTCCTTCTGGTCTCAGAGACCTGTCAACGATTCACCTTATCAAAGACGAGAGAAAAAAATTAAAATTATAAATCTAATAACGGTAATACTTTAAGGCATAAATTTCTGTCCTTTCAATATCCTATGCATATCTAACTCAGTTCTCTGACATTTCCATTGCTTTGAACCAATCAAAAAATTCTCATCTTCCGACAAGCAAGGACACAAAAAGGATGAATGACAAGGAGATCAGGTTCTTAATAACATATTCATGAAGGTTCCCTTTTGCATGGTCACACGAAGTCTATAAGTTAAGCTCAACATGTGAATTTCCAAGCAATCTGAATCCCAACATCCGAAGAAAAGATGCCACCTGTTTATTTCTTTATTTGTTTTTAACATCTTTATTGGAGTATAATTGCTCTACAACGGTGTGTTAGTTTATGCTTTATAACAAAGTGAATCAGCCATATATATACATATGTTCCCATATCTCTTCCCTCTTGCATCTCCCTCCCTCCCACCCTCCCTATCCCACCCCTCCAGGCGGTCACAAAGCACCGAGCTGATCTCCCTGTGCTATGTGGCTACTTCCCACTAGCTATCTACCTTATGTTTGATAGTGTATATATGTCCATGTCTCTCTCTCACTTTGTCACAGCTCACCCTTCCCCCTCCCCATATCCTCAAGTCCATTCTCTAGTAGGTCTGTGTCTTTATTCCCATCTTGCCCCTAGGTTCTTCATGACCTTTTTCTTTTTTTCTTAGATTCCATATATATGCGTTAGCATACGGTATTTGTCTTTCTCTTTCTGACTTACTTCACTCTGTATGACAGACTCTAGGTCCATCCATGACCCAGCCACCTATTTATTTGTTAGCTAACTGTTTTCACACTTGGGTTCGCCTTGGAGGACACAAACAAAAGAAATGCAATGGAAACACAAAGGTGGATGCCTGTATTTATATTTCCCGACTCCCCATCTCAGCATCGTCAAAGAAACATAGAAATCATAGGGATAAAAAACCTTGTTGCACAGGAAAATAATCTAACTGGTTAAAGTCATGACAAGATGTGTAGGGTTAACATTTCAAACCCAAACTTAAGGTAGATGAGCAAAAAGGGCAAGACATGGAGAAGCTCAGTGGTACCAACCAGGCCAGATTTTCTTTTTATTATTGATTTCAGGAGCTATGGAAGATCCTGATCCCTTGTGCCTTCCCCTAAGTTGATGGGACAAAGGAAACCGAATGGACCGGTTCCTCCTCAGGCATATGCGACCCTTCAATGAGCTCTACCCCAGACTGCCTGAATACATTTGAATTTGTTTAAATATAAAGGCTCTATTATAATATACAAAAATAGAAATAAATGTTATTATTAATTCAGTTGGTTAAGTCGTACATCCAAACTCAATGTGAGTTAGAAAAAGAAAATGGAGTTTCCTCTTTACATGGAAAAAACAAATTTTCAGTCCTGTGTAACATAAGCAAATAATAATATCATAGGAAAAAAAACAAAGCTACTACCTAGCTCGGTGGCTTTACCACAGTGTCCTGGGGCACTCTGAGGTACTGTGGAGGCTCTGGGGTCACTGGGGGACAAGAGGGAAACCATGGAAGGAAGTGACTTTTCTAGGACTTTAACACAGTGCGTCTTACATAATACACTGTTGCAAGAATGATCTCAGTGGTTTAAAAAAATTAGTTTGAGGCCTTCCCTGGTGGCGCAGTGGTTGAGAGTCTGCCTGCCGATGCAGGGGACACGGGTTCATGCCCCGGTCCGGGAAGATCCCACATGCCGCGGAGCAGCTGGGCCCGTGAGCCATGGCCGCTGAGCCTGCGCGTCTGGAGCCTGTGCTCCGCAACGGGAGAGGCCACAACAGGGAGAGGCCCGCGTACCGCAAAAAAAAAAAAAAAAAAAAAAAAAAAAAATTAGTTTGAAAATATAGATAATTCCTCTGACTTAAAAGAAAACTCAATAAAGCTTTTCTCTGAGAAATAGGAATTTGTACTAAAAAGATTTTTTTTCCAAATCTTATTTGCAGCACTGTTGATAAAGTTAAAAACTGGAAACGACCTAAATACCCAATAATCAAGTCTTGGGATACAGTTAGTATAGAGTTTTAGGCAATATTAAGAATGATAGTGTAGTTTTAAACATTTTGACATGGGAAGATGTTCATAATAAATCTGAAGGGTTTCAAACATAAAAAAAGAGATTAAGTATGGTATGATCTCATTTTACATTGTCTATGTATTTATCACGTATGAAACTATATATTTATATAATATATAAAATATCAATACACATATACATATGAATATGTATTTGTGTCCATAAGCCTCTTGCCCTCTCCCCACCTCCTAAAATCCTTCACGAAAGCTTAATATCACCAGTCTCTCAAGGCAGGACAAAAGGAAGGAAAGGAATTGAACAAATAAAGCCAGAACTCCTTCAAGCAGGCAGAAGAAGAGAAAAATGAGAAATATCTGTAATGTGATTTTGTCTCCTCACACAAGGTGGTTATATATTGTTTCTAATCACCTCAGGTGACTTGAGGGCATGGATTTTGGCATCAAAAAGGCTTACAGACGTCCTACCTTTTTCATTTCCATTTTCCATGCATCCTACCTTCTCCATTAACCTTTTCCTCCCTTTTCCATTTCTGTCTGAAGATATTTCTGCTTCTCTAGTGTCATCAATTAAGCTAACATGGGTAGAGATGATATCCCAGCACCCGGCACCTGGTGTGACTCAATATACAGTCTCTTCCTCCCTCTCTTTACTGTCAATTGTGCCTAAACATGTGTTAATGATCTTCAAGAATAATAAGTGTAGGCCACACGGATTAACATTTTCTTTGAAAGCTCCTAAATAGGCAGTACAATTGTGTAGCAAAGTGAGGTCTGGGGCCTTCCCAAGGACCAAGCGTTTGAAAACAAGAACAAGACGCTGAATAAACCCAAACCACAGCCAGTTTGTAGTCGTTATCCTCTGGATCCAGCTCCTGAGTTCCGGTTAAACAGAAGGGTGCTGTCTGTTGGCCAGGCTTCACTTTCCAATGCTTTTCCCAGTGACCTTGGCCCTACTTGAATTCCTCTCTGTGTGCCTTTGCACACTGCGTGCACTCTGTGCATATGAGGAGCGCAGGCACACGGCTGCAGCGGCTGGCACAGGCTCTGCCCCGCAGGCTGCAGGCATCTCTGTCTGGCCAGCTTCACCACTGACAAGCAGCCAGGGCTGCAGTCTGACGCCTCCCTCAGACTGGAACCAAACGAAGTTCATTCACCCCCTTACTTCATTAACACAGAAAATAAACTCATAATTAAGTGTGCTTTTGTTTCATGTTGTTTTCTTCCTAAGAAAATTTGCAGACTCGAGAAAAATCCGTATTGATCCTAGGCAATATCTCAGGGTAATAATATCTTCAATGAAAAGGAAGAAAGCTCACAATAAGGTGTCTTCCCCCAAATAACAGTGACTCTGCCAGTGACTATCCATGTGGCTCTGGGCAAGTCATTAAACCTCTCTGTGCTTTAGCTTCCCTATCTGTAAAATGGGGTAATAATGTAATAACAGTCAGTACTCAAAGGTTATTATGATATTAAAGAGTCAAATTTATAAAACACTTATAGACTTGGGTGGGGAGAAAGAAGGCAATTTCAGTGAGCATCTACCTTGTATCAGATGATTTCATATATTATCTCATTTGTCTCTACGACCAAATTGTAAATGGGTGCTCTTGATCTCATTTTACAGAAAAGAACACAGAGTCTCAAATAGAATAAAGTGACTTGCTAGCAAGTGACTGAGTTGGAATCTGAATAGAGGTTGATCTGAGTCCAAATCTTTGTACAACACCATGCACATAACATTAATAATGGTGATAACAGCTACCATTTATTTCATTCTCAATTCTATGCCCATTATTTCACTTCATTCTTACAAGAATCCTTAGTGATAGTACATAGGACCGGCCCCTGCCATGGCCCATAGTGCATCCAACTCAATCTGCTGTCTCTGGTGGCATCAGTGAGGGACATGCCAAAAGAAGATCACAGTCCTCACCCTTGATCGAAACAGTTACAGCTCCCCAAATGGCACGCTGGGTATTCATTTACCAAAAATAGTAAATGCTGAAAGAACCATTCAAAAAAACATAATTCATGTACCCAAACTGGAAAGGACACAATGGTTCTAAGATGAAAACAGAGACATTTGTAAGCAGCAGTCTCCAGTACTTCTTTACTCCTAGCCACATATGGTTAAGAACATGTCCTCAATTTACTCACACAAAAGGCAGACTTATACAACTGATGAAGTAAATATAAATAGGACTTCTGAAATTTTTTCCAACTTTCTACTTTGGCATCATTGACTCAGGACATAAATGGTAGAGGGGAGGAAAGAGGAGACATAGGCAAGTGAAGGAAAGAGAAGTGGGCAGGGGGAAGGAATGGAAAAGAGAATGACAGATGAGAGAAGGACAAAGGGCAGAACAGGATGGAGGGGAGAGGCAAGAAATAGAGGAAAGGAAACAGAAGAAATGTTTACTGAGCACCTGCTTTCTCAAAAAGCCTTTATGGTAGGAAACATTTAGCACTCTTCTGGTTGAATAACCTATATCTCTACCCTGTTTCTGAAGTTGCATCTACGTTGAGGATGTCTGTTAAGTTTTGGAAACTTTCTACCTAATTCTTCCTATTTCATTGTTGGATTCTGAGGCAACACAGGTGAGGAGACCCAGGTGAGGTGCCTGAGGTTGGCATGCCTGGCACAGGTGTCACAGTTGTGCTCTGGCTCTATAAAGCACGGAGACTGCCTGAGGCCATGGCCACTGTGGACTCCTCTTCTGCCTTGGACAGATGGACCGACCACCACTGGCAGACATTACCCCAGGCACCACAGCTGAACCCAGCACTCTCATGTGCTGCACTCACTTGATTATGGCCACCACCTGCCTCTGACAAGCCTTCAGGAACACTAGTCATCTCTTCCCCACAAAGTCTTCTCCCATTTATGCCGTAAAAACATCCCGCCACAGCTCCGGGGCCTGTTGGATAGTGCAAGTTGATTGATAACAACTGTGTCTTCCAGGGGAATATTCCACCCGTGAGGATCATAGATGGCTAGATGACTCGAGGTAATTTTCTCACCAAAGAACACTGGGCTCAGGCATCCTGGCCATATTCAGCAGAGAAACCTTCCCAGTCAGATCCACAGAGGAGATTTTTCACAGCTATAAGCTTTTACTTGAGTTGTTATTGGAGTTTTCCATCACCGACTGTTTAAGAAAATATTAAAAATCTACACACAGACTTCTGCTTTACAATTTCAGTTCACCAGCCTGGCTGTGTGCGTCAACACACAGTCTAAGGGAAGCATGCTGGTGATGTCTGCTATCTGCTTCCTCAGGTGTGTAAAAACTCTTCCCTGGGGGACAGTTGGCCTCCTCTGCCAGCGACAGTGACAAAAGGAGTGGAAGAGAGTACTATCGAACCTCTGCTGACTTTGGGGAGGGGGTAGAATGTCATGTAATTGGGCTATAGAATGAATTCTTCATTCTGGTCATTGTACTCAGTGCTTAGAAAATTCTGAACATTCTTTTTGCCTCAGGGAATGTACAGTATGATGAGTAAAACCACTTTGGAGTGAAATTCACCTACTTTTAAACCCTGGCTTTGCTGTAAACACATCAGCTGTGTGACTTCGAGCAAGTCACTTGGCTCCTCTAAACCTTGGATTCCTTGTCATTGAAACGGGAGAAACTACACCTACCTTGAGAGGTAAGGTTTAGTAAGGTCATATAGGTGTGGCAGGAACATTTATCAAAACTACTTCTAGGGCTTCTCTGGTGGCGCAGTGGTTGAGGGTCCGCCTGCCGATGCAGGGGACACGGGTTCGTGCCCCGGTCCGGGAGGATCCCACATGCCGCGGAGCGGCTGGGCCCGTGAGCCATGGCCGCTGAGCCTGCGCGCCCGGAGCCTGTGCTCCGCAGCGGGAGAGGTCACAACAGTGAGAGGCCCGCGTACCGCAAAAACAAAACAAAACAAAACAAAAACTACTTCTAAATTGTATTGTTCTCCCTTTATTTCTAATTCTCTGTTCCTTCTCCTTTCTGACAAGTAGGTAAACTCTATCATTCTTTGACTCAAGGATTTGGGCTCATCAAAAAGTAGAGGTAAGCCAATATCAAAGGCCTTTCTTGTGTTATGTAAACACTAAAGTCCATTGGGAAAAATGCCTAGCAATAGTTAGAAAATGTGATGTTGAAAGATATCATTTATAATAGCAACTAAGGACACAAAGACCTAAATTGGTTAAAGATATGGGTAGATTAAGCTACAGATAGAAAGGCTCAAACTTATAAAATTATAAAGATGTCAATCCTCCCCCAAATCTATAATTTTAATGTAATTCAGTAAAAATATTGGAAATTTCCAAGCCAATTATAAAACTTATTCAGAAGAGCAAAAGGTCAAGAATGGCCAAGACACTCCTGAAGAATAAGGTAGAGACTTATATAAGGGAATAAGGGAAGAGACTAGCCTAATCAGATGTAAAGCTTATTATAAAGTTATAAAAGCCAATGACACTATGGTACTGACACAAACACAGACAGTGGCATACAACAGCCCAGCAATGAATCCACACATATATAGAAACTTGGTAGATAACAGTGATGTCATTGCAGATCACTGGGAAAAGATAAGTGGTGCTGAGACAATTAATACAATAGTCATATTCAAAAAATAAACGGAATAGTGCCCCTTTTTCATCCCAGGTCAATTAAAGATGCATGTGGGGAAGGGGGTGCGGGTGTATAATGAAGTTGAAGTAAGAAATATTTTTATAATAAGACACTAAACTATATATCATAAGGAACAGTTTGATATATTTAACCATCTTAAATTTTTTAATTTATTAAAAGACATTATTTTAAAAAATAGAAAAAGTGAAACTCTAAATCACAAATCGGGAGAAGATACTGCAACATAAATAACTGACACTTGATTTATAAGCAGAATATATGAGAACTTCTACAGATTAATTTAGAAGAGAAAAACAACCCAGCAGCAAAATGGGTAAGACATGAACAGATATTTTACAAAAGAGGAAATAAAAATACCAATAAACAAATATATATGTATATTTTGGGAACTCCTTCCATGCAGGCACCAGAATGCACAAGAGAGATGCCTGGCGGCATCATTCATGATAGCCTTAAACTGAAACCAAAAGAGGTCTAACAAGAGTAGCCAGATGAATAAACTGTGGTTTAATTACACAGTGGAATGCTATATCAGTGAAAAAGTCCATCAACATAGGCAAATCTCATAAACCATGCAGAATGAAAAAAGCAAGTTGCAGAAGAATATACATAGATGCTATCATCAATATAAAATTCAAAATCACACAGCACTAAACAATATATTGTTTAGGAATATATACATATGGAGTAGAATTATATTAAAAAGCAAGGTATTAATAAACACAAAGAAAGCTTACCTCTGGCAGTGAATGTAGGAGGTACAGCTAGGGAAGTCTAGAAGGGGCCTCCAACAGAACTGGTAATACTCTATTTCTTAAGCTGGGTGGTAGGTCCATGGGTTTGTATTATATTATTCTTCATTATCTTATATGTTATATATATTTTTATAGGTATAAAATAATGTTAATGGACTTGTGGGATCCAATGAAGACCAATAAGATGTTAGGAGAGGTTTGATGGGAGTTATTATGAGAGAAAGATACTTCATATTCTGAGAAGTTACCCAAGGCCAACTGTCTCTCCTTCTGGAAGACACGGTATGCAAATATAAAGCCTGGAATCACTTTATCCATTTTCCCCCCACAAAGAAATACATCTTAGGCGCAACCTCATATCACATTAACACAGTACACAGGAAGAATGAAACTGGTACCATGATGATACTATTAAACTGTTGAATCAAACCAGTCCTGAAGTTAGCGCCATCAGTGGACCACCCAGACATATAGTCAGTAAATCCCCTTGTTGTTTAAAATGTATAAATCCTGGAGGGATTTATTAAATACCAAGAAACAATCAATTAAGAAAAAAAACAAAACAGGAGAACCTAATGGTAGATACACAGAAGAAAACAAACTTATGCTTACCAAAGGGGAAAGGCAAGGAGAGGAGGGATAAATTAGGAGTATGGAATTAACAGATATAAACTACTATACATAAAATAAATAAGCAACAAGGATTTACTGTATAGAACAGGGAACTATATTCAATATCTTATAATAACCTATAATGGAAATTAATCTGAAAAAAATATATATATAATTGATTCCTTTGCTGTACACCTGAAACTAACACAATATTATAAATCAACTATGCTTAAATTAAAAGAAAAGAAGAGGGAGGAAAAAAACTTTTGGGGTAGAGAGAGGGAGTCAGGAGGGGGAAAAAAGATTCACATCCCCATTTCTAGCAATGAAGACTCAAGTATTGTCCAGGGAAGACCTCAAGATGGTTACTAGGCACTGTCTGGTAACTGGTCAAGTGTAGGCGAATGAGCAATGACCAGAACTTTGGCACAGGTAGGGACAGAGCCCCAAGAAAGGTTTCTTGCCACCTGGGAGAGACAGGCTTTAAAATCAGAATTTAATATTTCTAAAAATGCTATTTCTTACATATCTGAGTTTGTAGACCAAGATTCAAATCTGCTACACCTGCAAGACCCCAGGATAGAATTTCCCAAAGTAAGCTTTAGAAAACACTACTCTCTCGTGAACAAAGGTTTCATGTTCATACAGGTTTAGGAAATGTTGTATGCTACAACCTATTCACATTGATTCACAATGCATCTTAGAATATTAAAGCCCTGCAACGAATCTTTCTCTAAATGCATTTGAGCAATGAACTTTTCCAGAGGGACATCTATCACAAGCCGAAAAACTATAATTGCACCAAACACATTTTGGAAAACACAGTCTCCATATGGCATAAGAAGTCAGCCTCTCTGTCTTCAAGGACGCCATATCATTACCCTCTCACTCAGTATTCAAAGCAGAACTCTAGGCTCCACTTACTGCAGTCTCGGAGAGTGACATTTTTCCATCTCCTAGTGAAGCAATGGCCTTCCGCCAGGTTTGAATTCACCACAAGATGAAGTTCAACATTCCCCAAATTTGACTGCTCCTGCTGTCACAGCAGCAAACTGTTGGTGAAAGTCTCTACCAGTAAGTGTTGAATCACACAAGTTTGTCAAGAAAACAGTAAGAGAGCATCCTGGAAAAGCATCCCATTTCCATGCCTGTCCCCTTAAAATGCTTATGTTTGCATTTACTGTTTCCTTCACAGATTAGAAAAGAGACAGAGAGGACTGGGACTAGCATTTTAAAAATAATATAAGAATAGTATTAGATGGGCTTCCCTGGTGGCGCAGTGGTTGGGAGTCCGCCTGCCGATGCAGGGGACGCGGGTTCGTGCCCCGGTCCGGGAAGATCCCACGTGCCGCGGAGCGGCTGCGCCCATGAGCCATGGCCGCTGGGCCTGCGCGTCCAGAGCCTGTGCTCCGCAACGGGAGAGGCCACAGCAGTGAGGGGCCCGCGTACCGCAAAAAAAAAAAAAAAAGAATAGTATTAGAATTTATTAAGTTCTGCCTATAGAACTGCTGACAATTTTTATTGATTGAAGAAGTGTGGGCCACAGGAATAGTTTTAACTCATGTTCCACTCAAGGTTCTTGAACTGCTTGCTTGTGGATTCCTGATGTGGAATAATGAGTAATGGGAGAAGACGCTGATCAGAGATAAGGTTGTATTACTGGAGGTTGGGAGAGCTGAGGGCAAACCATAGAAGACCACCCCATACTTGCTCCAGGCCACTGTGTGGTTAAAAAACTTACAGAGACAGATTTCACAGCTGGGTCCTCCAACTTCACTTTGCACAGCAGGTGTGTTTTTAAAAGGCTGTGGGTAAATTAGAATCTTTATAAAAAATTAATATGAGTTGGAATAGGTTCAGAGTCTATATGAAGTTGGAGAATTAGGATAAAAGTTGCTTACATGTATACATGATACATATGTACACACAAGTACACACATATATAATTAATGCATAGTTTGAAGGGGTTTTTCATTATTGACAGATGACAGCTAAGTAAAATTCCTTCTAACTATAAATATATTTTACAAAGATTAAAAGGAAAAATACCAAAATATTAACTATGTCTAACTTTGGATGTTATGATTATGGCTGGTCTTTTTCTTCCTTTTAGTTTTATGCTCCAAAGTTTCTGTGACAAATGAGACTCTCACCTCCGAGCCATATAATACGTTCCCACTGAATGAAGCAGTGAGGTGCCACTGGCTTTGGAAATGGCCAGAGATTCTTAACAATAGACCTCCACAGTATATAAAGCACAAGAGTGGCATGAGAACTAAACGTGTGGAGAGGTAAACGTCCAGAAATATCATTCCACCATCGTATAGCAAAATTTACACTTCTTGAGTAGATGTTTAGATTGTTTGCAACTGTTCCCTATTATAAACAAGTCTGTGATATAAATCTTTGCTCAAATTTTAGCTTTTTCTTTTCAAGAATAAAGTCTCAAAAGTAAGATTAATGAATCAATGAATAGTAACATCTTAAGCCTCTCAATGCATGTTGCCTATTGCTTTCCAGGTTGATATACCAGGAAATATTTATATTGGGAACATACAAATGGGTCTATCTTAATTTCCTAGCTTTAAGCATTAAAATTTGTATTTAACTTTTACCAACTTGACAAACAGAAAATGGTATCAAAGAAGTTTTCATCTTCTTTGAATACTAGGAAGGCTAAAGCTTTTCCTATAAGTTTATTTGCCATTTATATTTCCTCTTTAGTGAATTGTGAGCTCTTCCTCTCAACTCAATTACCTATTCATGTTTGGTTTTTTCCTTCAAGATATATATAAACTTTTTACATTAAGGTTAAATTTTGTCAAATATGTATTATGAATATTTTTCTGGTTGTGTTTTAACTTTTTATGTAATAAATGCTGTTTTTTTCTGTTTTCGTTGCTTTTAAACAGTCAAAATCCTTCTATATTCCAAGATCAAATAAATATTCACTAAATTTCCTTAGTTTTTTATGATTTTTTCATTTATATTCTAATCTGTGGAGATTTTTATTTCTGTCTACATGAGATGAAAATATAACTTGATGTTTCCTCAGATATCTAATTTTCTTGACATTCTTTTCCTAACAATACCTTCTTTATGAAATACATTAAATTATTCCATATACCGGATTTCTTTTATAATAGGAAAAAGGCTATAATTTTTTAACTTTATAAATGCAATAAACCTCTCATCACTGAAAGGACTATAAGTGAACCTTTGAACACTCTTATAAATGGCCTCTTCTCTCCCCACAACTACCTCTTTTTTTTTTTTTTTTTTTTCCCGGTACGCGGGCCTCTCACTGCTGTGGCCTCTCCCATTGCGGAGTAACAGGCTCCGGACACGCAGGCTCAGCGGCCATGGCTCACGGGCCCAGCCGGGGATCCTCCCGGACCGGGGCACGAACCCGCGTCCCCTGCATCGGCAGGCGGACTCTCAACCACTGCGCCACCAGGGAAGCCCCACAACTACCTCTTTTATCTGTTATGTAAATACTGGTCCATCCACCAAGCTGCCCAAAGCAAAGTATAGCCCTCTGTTCCCATTCTATATAGGCTCTTTCCGTTATTCTTTACCTCACTGCAGTGTCCATCAAACTAGTGAGGATGCTGTTACCCCTATCCTCTCAACACTCACAGTCCCTAGGGCACATACATTGGGTCAGTCAGTCCCAAGGGAGCTCTGTGGGGTAGCTGGGACAGAGACAGAAAGGCTTGCAAGTTTAAGAAGATGACACTTGATAGAGTTGAAAGGAAAAGTAAAATGGATATATCATGCTGCCTCAGTGCAAAAAAAAAAGAGCATTTTACTCCACTGGCGCTTACTCAGAGAATGACACTAAGGTGGAAAAGCTATTCATGGTTCAAGTACAGACGTAATGAAAGAACACTGGACTAGAAACAAAGAAGCCTGAGGCTCCAATCCCGATTCTGCCTCTAATGACCTTGGACAAGTCAGTGAAGTTCCTGGGACCTTGGATCACTCATCTGTAAAATGAAGGGCTTGATTATTACAGGATGCAGTTTGGAAGTTCACAGGCCAATTGTGCAAATATATTTAGTTTGGTTCACATGGTGTTTTAATTTTTTTAATGTAATAGGGCATAGCATTGAGTCTCTAAAAGTTCCTTTGTCATGCAACTAGTTTCAATCACTTACGTTCCCTACCTGGCTTCAGAAGAGGTCTAAACAATCCTTAAAGTCCCAGCCTACTTTATAAACATATCCAATCCATCAGAAATTCATGTTAACTGTACCTTCAAAATACACTGGAATCTGACTACTTCTCATCCCCCCACTGCTGCCACCCCGCTCCCAGCCACCAGCTTCTTTCACCAGGATTATTGCAATGGCCTCCTAATGGGTCCCCCATGCTTCCACCCCAGCTCCTCTGTGGTCTTTTCCCAGTAGAAGCAGTCTTTTTAAAGCATAAATAAAGTTGTCACTCAAATGTCACCTAGTCAGGGACGCCTGCTCTGACCACCCTGTTTTAAATAGCAGTCCCTTTTCCCATGCTCCTGATCACCCTTATCCAGCTCTATTTCCCACATAGAATTGTGTCCTCCTCACATACTGTGTGATAGTACTCCTATGTTGTAGATTTTGTTTTGTTTTGTTTTTGTCTGTTTCGTCCCACTAGAGCATAAGATCGCTGAGGACAGGCCTTTGGGTCTGTTTTGTTTAGTGGCTGCTTATAGCTCCAGTGCCTGGAATAGAGCCTGGCACAAAGGGGGTCCTCAATAAATTATTGTGACTAATTATGAATTTACCAATAATCTCTCTCACTCCAAGAATAAGTTCTTCTGGTTCCAAGAAGTGACATCAGTTAAGTATCATTTTAAAATGGAGATAGGATCCTCTCTTCTAACCTTTCCCGTTACAGCAGATCACTTTACACCCACACTACAGCTTGCAAAATTCTCAGCAAGGAAGTCACTTGCCAAATCAACCAGGGCTAGGGAGACTTTTATGTAATAAACAGGCCAATCCTTTACTTATCATGTCCCCACAGAGACATGAGTTCAAACAAGAGGGAGACTTCTTTTCCACAGCCATCAAGTAAGGAATCAATATGAGGATCAATTTATAAAACAAACAGAGCAGCCAGTTCCAAAAAGCAGGCTCAGCAACGCTCATGTGAAATAGGTCAAAGTTACATGGTCTCATCCATGTTCTTTGAGCCCATCATCCCTTGGGGCCATCTCCAGGTCTATTTGCTGAATTCAAACACGCTGGCAATAAGATCTTTTGCTTCTCAAGAGTCATACATTCTCCTTCCAAAACTAGTAAAGGTCAACCCCTCTCCCCTCCCCCCCCCAAAAAAAAACCTGAGCTGCTTGCAACAGCTTTTGGATAAATCTCTTCCAAGCGTGGACTGAATAAGGATAGGCTCCCTTCACAAAGGTGACCACTTTCAGTAAGAATGGGTGTGCTCATCCCGCACAGGAGCTCCCGGCCCTTCCCCTCCTTCCCTCCCTCTCTGCACCTTCCATCAGCTAAGGGATTTGCACAAGTCTGGTCACAGACTTTTCCATTTCACAGACAAATACAATCTAGAAGTGAAGAAATAAAGGGAGCTGGGAGGAACCGCTCTAAGGTTGTCAACTTTTTATTGTGTCAAGCAAAGGCACTCTTTCGAAAAAGACCTGCTCAGCAGGGTATTTTGGCGCACTCCTGGGAAATAATAAGTACATAATCTCAAAATGAGTTTAACAAGTTTAACTTCATGAAATACCTGGTTTTCCTCGCAGTATGAGCTATTGGTCAGAGAAATTTTCTCAGGAGCCAGCATTTGGAGAGCATTGCTGTAAGTGCCCCCGAATCCCTTATCTAGAATGATAAAACCTCAGAGTGATTCTGCCATTGGGGAGATGGCTACGACTCTAATTTAATGCCTCACCGGGTTTCAGGCACACATATAGTTGGGATCCATTCTAAGTCACAGTGCTCTAGAGCAGCTACAGTCTGGGTGAGAAGACAGGGCTCATTAGCAAGGTCCAGGATTTTGTAGGGTACATTCATAGCGGATGTGGTCTTTACGGAACTAAGCCATGAGCTTTCCTTTTTTCTATTCCTTTCAGAATCCTTCGACAGCTTTTGCTGATCAGCAAACAGCACTTGGTAAGTGATGAAATATGCATGGCCTTATACTAGGGAGCCACGGTAGGATAGTCAATCCCATTACAACTGGGTAGCTACCAAATAAAACTTAAAAGCAGATGGTGAAAACCAGTGGTGCACTATGGCAGCTAAGTATTGGGATGGTAATTGGGATAGCACCTAGGAATATATATATGTACACATACATTAATTGCCTATGTTTAAAAATTGTGGAGTTTACTTAAGCCTCTGGATTTCTGACTTCTTTTGAAAATATCTAAAGATTGGGCAGTAACAAGCCCTCGTTCCAGTGTGGCCCCTTGCGCCTGGGGCTGGGCAGAGACAGGCCAGGCGCTCTGGGCTGAGTCATTTCATTACCCACTTGGAGGCTGCAAACATCTGTGCTGACCTCTGGCTTAGCGTATGGAAGGTTATTTATACTTTGCCTAATCCCTAAAAGGACTGAAAGAGGCTTAGAAGAGATAGACAACAAGGAGAAAGGAGAGGAAGGAGACGAAAGCACGCGATGAAGCCAGGAATAGGGCCATGTCCCAGTGTCCACCACACAGTCCTGTCCACTTAGCTGGAGATGGGCTGCGAATCTGGTTCCCGACTTCTTCACGACTGACTGCAGCTTAGAGTCTAAAACCCAAATAAAGCCAAATATCTTCCCTTTAGCGAAATACAGTCTTTCTATAGTAATAACATTAAATCCCATGAAGCTATTAAACATGAAACAGCAATACAAGGCCACACAAAGTGCCAAAATATGTGGTATTGGTGACAAAGTGATCTGACAAAGAAGCCCTTGGTTGGGCTCGGAAAGACAGGTACATCACGGTTACACAGAGCTCACTACGGGCTGCATAAAGGAAAACACAATCATGTCAAAACAATAGAAAAAAAAGTGTCAGGTTCATTCAGCCGACAGGTGCTGCCCATAATTTCCAGCAGCTCTGCTTTCTTCCTGAAGTATTTTCTTTGAGTCGTTGTGAAACTATGGGAGACGCGACGCTAGTTAAAAATGAAGTGCCTCCTAGAGTTTAGGGCATAAGTACCTCAGCTCTGAGACTTCGAGACCCAATTTCTCTCTCTCTTCCAATCAAGATCACCCGCGCGTGGCTTTGCTGACTAGATGACGGGTGTGGGAACTGAAGGAAAGGCTGAGGGTCACCAGGCGGTGCTCAGGAAGGAAAGGGTCCACCCAGAGCGCCAGTCCCGCCCTTGGCTCTGGTACCCTAGCACAGGGTATCGCTTTCGCTTTCTCTCTCTCTTAAATCTGCATCAAACATCATCGAGACAAATTCTGGCAACTACTCAACAATCCCACCTCTATTCTGCACGTTGCTGATGTAAAATTTTGTGTGGCCTGAGTAAAATTAATGGCAAATCCATCTGGCAAAGCAAAACAAATCTTGAATTAACAAACAGCACCACTACCACTGCTCGGTTTATTCGTGGAGAAAGACGTATTTAGTGCATTTTCTTCAGTTCAATATCTTATCTGTATCACAATGGGGAACAAAGAGCTCATCACATCAATAATGGAATTTCAAGCAGCCGTGCGAATAGGACGACAATTTTCTTCCCTACATAAATGGAGATCTGTGAGTTCTACAGGGAATGGACTCTATCCAGATGAATCAATTAAAAATTTATAAAGCATTTTGGTCGCTGAGTCAGAAGGACATGAGAACATCGGGAACTTCCTCCCCTTCTCTCTATACTGCAGAAGGTAGAAAGTTGAAATTTTTTTCATGAGATATTGACTACATCCTCATATCAAAGCAGCCACAGTCATTACAGAGTCTGCCAGTATTTCTGTAAGAAAACCTTTCTGGGGAGGATTTACAGAATATTGGCTGCTTTTGATTCACAAAGAGCTGATTTTAAAGCCGGGGTTTCAGTAGCCATGAGTTCATTTCATTTGCACATCACACACAGTCAGAGCAAAGTCATTTCTTGGGCCTCTGACCGATAGCAATTTTACAGAGGTGATAATTAAGATAATAGTCTACTTTCTTCAGAAAATATGTATTTTTCTTTTCAAATCTGAGAATTATGAAGATCAGATTCACGTTCAGCCTCAGGACTAACATACTTTCCTTCATAATCTTTATCTGATTTTCAGTTGGGCCCTGAAGAAAAGGTGGCAAAAGTACAGTGCAGGGAATGCGGGTGCTCTTCTCTGGCACAGAGAAGGAAAGAGAGAAGCCAAGGGGAAAATACTGCGAGGAAGGCAGCTCCGTGTCGTCTGACTTTGGACCACAGTGGGTCAGAGCTTGCGCGGGATGCGAAGGGAGGCAACAGAGTAGGTGACTTATCAAGACCCTACATGAAGCAGACTAGTGACCAAGTCCAAGACAGGTCAGTTCAAGCTGGAAGAAGGAGGCAGAGAGTTCCACGGGTCCATCAAGCAAAGAGTCGTGATCAAGAGGCCAGGCCTTGAGGATCCACACTGGGGAAGACAACTGGGGACGAGGGCTCAGCAACCTGAGTCAAAGAGGTCAGGATGTAGGAAAGAGATCTCAATACAGACACTGTCTGCTGCTGCCCCACAGCCGTCCTGGGCTGGAAGGAGAGTTGGAATCCTCTAGAAAGACTGGGGACTTGGCCAAGGTTGGGAAGCTGGCTGGAGCAGAGGGGCTTTAGCTGGCAGTGTTAGCTCCCAGCCCAGTTCTCTCACCACTCACCGTGCTGCCTCTCAAGAAGACCTAAGCATGACCCTCCATGGGACCCAACCCAAAGAAAACGCTTCCCTGGGCCATTTGTGACCGATTCCACAGAGCGACTGAGCCTGAGATGGCAGGTAGGCACAAAACTAATACATGGCTGAGAGGCACATGAAACGAGGACTGATAGTCCCCAACTTGCCGACATGCAGGATTGTTTCTGCCCTGAGTGGAAGAAAAGGTAGCATGGTTAGTGGCCGGTATACTCGCAGGGAGGGTGGCAGCAGGAAGCTCAGATGGGTGGCTGGAATCAAGACGGAGCAGGGAGATGAGAGCTGGAGATGGTACCCACTGAGCCAGTTGTTAGGCCCTCAAAGCAATAGCTGCTCTCTTGTTCCTAGAGACCAAGCCTTGTCCTCTAGGCTTTAGAAGGCTTTACCCTCATAGGCGCGAGGTCACATCTGCCGCCCTAACAGCCTGTGCTCCACATCTGATGATAAGAACAAGTAAATTCCTGGTCCTATCCGGGAATGCAGGGTTTGGTCCCAACAAAGCAGGGGCTTCCAGCTCTACTTCCTCTGAAATGACTTCTTTTGAGACCCAGCATCTTTCTGGAGCAAGAGTAGAAGTCCTGGAAAGTGGGGACTTGAAAGAATCTACAGACCTACTTGATAGAGTCACCGTGAGGCTAAGGAAGAAATGTCCTGAGAAGTGGAGCCCTGGGCACCCAGGGAAGGGAGGTGGTCATCCAGTGCTCTACCTTCACACCTGCCTTGTCTGTCCCTGTGTTTCCTGGAGCTAGGAGAGGGTTTGCTGGAGACAAGGTGCCCAATAACATACTGTAAGTGAATAAATAAATTCCACAACAGCCAAGTTTCTATTACTAGCTATTTGCAGTTGGTGAAGTGACCCCTGAAAGTTAGAATTTCTGCCTCTGAAAAATTGAGGGAATTTGACCATAACCCAGAAATGTTTGAAGAACTCATTATATATAGCCCATTTGCTTAGAACCTCAAGCATAATTTTTCTAACTAGGATCCTCAGGCCATCTACCTGTGAAGCTCCAGATTCCTGGGCCCTAACCAGACCTACTGCTCCCAAATCCTTGGAGGGGGATGGCCGTGAGCACAAGAATCTGAAGCTTTCGTAAATACTGCAGGTGATACTCAGGCATAGTATGATTTGAGAAACACTGAGACTTACATTTACTGAAGAATCCTCTATTCTAGATCCTAAGTTTGAGACTTCATATACACTTTCATTTAACCCTTATGATTATGCCATGAGGCAAGTATTATCCTCTTCATTTTATAGATAAGGAAACTGACTTGAACAAGGTCACGCAGCCAGTAAGTAGCTGAGCCAGAATTCATCCCAGGTCTGCCTAAATCCAAAATCCTTGCTCTTACACCTAGGAATGAGTTCAATGAACACTGGACACAGAACCAATAAAATGTAGAATGTTCTGTGTCTCACGTTCAGTCTTATTTCCCTTTAGTTTTGATGACCATATATGCTTGTGGTGAAGAACTCAGAGGAAATGTGGTTGCATTTGTGTGCACTCATGTTTTCACAGCTTACGAACGTGAGGAGAGTAGAGGCAGGGAAAACATAAGGGAGGAAAATAGCAACATGGATGAGCAATGCAATGTTTGTACACTGAAGTGAAATGTTACAGTTGAATTTCACGGTCTTGATTTAAAATGGTTAGCAATGCTGGGTTATTAGCCTATAACATGCTTAGACCATGACACTGTACCAATATCACCACCCCATATAACTATTGTGACCTGCCTACAGGTAACCTTGATGGATGATGCAACCATAAAGGGTCTCAAAAAATTGAACTGTGCCCAAAAAACATGACACACTGAAAGCTGATGTGTTGATTTTTAATTGTCCCTTACTCTAGTCGAAATGGCTTTTCTTCTTTCTTCAAAGCAGTTGCCACAGTCAAATATCACCCATATAAATATTCCTGGAGCAAAATGGCATTGAGTTTTATCGTTTGCATGCTGTAAATGCTCTCTTGACGTTCCTGCAAGAGCTAACTGGCTTCATATAATGATAAACAGGGAATTTATTTTTTAGAATCTAGAGGTATAAAGGCCATTCCTTAAAAGTGGAAAACATGTCTCTAAGAAATATAATCTAGTAGACAAAGCTTTAGAGTTACAGTCAAGAGTCTTGGGGTATGGTCCATCAATAATCAGTTTGGTGGTTTTAGGGCCAAAAAAAGGCTTCCCCATCTTGTTTTAATCACCTGATACAATATCTACCACTATTATTTCAGCAGAATTTAACAAGAATCTATTAATTCAATCAATGAGAAATAGCTTTGAATACCTAAGTTCTTATTCTAATGTGATTAATAAGGATCACGTCTGAACAAGACCAAGTTTTGTTTTTTTTTTGCGGTACGCGGGCCTCTCACTGTTGTGGCCTCTCCCGTTGTGGAGCACAGGCTCCGGACGCGCAGGCTCAGCGGCCATGGCTCACGGGCCCAGCCGCTCCGGGATCTTCCCGGACCGGGGCACGAACCCGTGTCCCCTGCATCGGCAGGCGGACTCTCAACCACTGCGCCACCAGGGAAGCCCCAAGACCGGGTTTTGACTTGGATTTTAGGAGCTCCTGGTACTCGTCCCCACCTCCTTCTGAGCCGCTCCACAGTAAACTAATCCATACACCATCTCGAAGGATGGATTTAAATCAGTGATTCCTGCAAAGTACTTTGAGCAACTCACAGAAAGAGACATTTGAAGCACAAATTATTATTTTTATAGAAGATATTACAAGAGTAGGGCAGCAGTTACTACAATTACCATTCAGGGAAGAATCTCCTTAAGTGCATACGGCAGATGTGCTTGGTGAACTGAAATATTTTCCTGGGTCTTAAACATTTAAAGTAATAACACCTATCTAGTTACTGAAGATAATTTGATGGCTATAATATAGATAGATAGATAGATTCATTATAACAAATGAATTCACTGCACTATAAAGAAAAACTGAAGCTACTACTATTATGCTGATGTGGCTGCAGAGTTAACCCCAACTCCTTCCAGACACATCCTCTGCTGGTTCTAATAGAATTTCAGGCTATTACTTAAGTAAATTTCCTCATCAGTAAAATGAGGGAGACAGAGGTAATCTGTGTGGTTCCTTCCAGCTCCATGAGTATGCGATGGTTTCTGCATGCTATACAAAGTAACAATGGTATTATAATGGTATGCCATTGCAAAATGCCAATCAGGCACAAGAGTGAATCAACAGATAAAAGACAGAAAAGAGCACTTCCCAGGCCCACGAAAAGGGTGACCCTGACTTTGGTTTAATGAATAATGCTAACACATCAACAGAAAGAATATGCCAATTGCCAGGGATAAGCATTAGAGAAACATGATGTTCAGAGAGGCAAATGTGTTTACTTAGCAGTGTCCAAAAGAATGAGACACTGGAGCTGAGAAAACTAAACCAATTCCATTACCAGAAAGGTAACCACTATTATGAGGTTTGAATATTTTGTCACTTTTCCAGAGCTTCAGTATTGCATGCCTAAATGATCTTCTTTCTTTGTTGACTCCATGTTCCTTGAGCTACCATCTGATTAATGATACTGTTTCCAAGTAACCTCAGTAAGAGAATGGGGGTAGAGGACAGAAGAAGTGACAAGCGGGTGGGGCACAGAGAGACTTGATATATGAATTTAAATTTTGATGCCCCTATAAAAAGGATACTGTATGATAAGTTAATTCTGACTTATAGATCAGTCATGATAGTATTAGCATATAATATTTATCAAGCACTTGCTATATTCTAAGCACTACTGTAAGCGCTTTACACACATGGGCCTATTTAATCAACACAGCATCTTACAAGGAAGATCCCATGCTAATAGGAGGAAACTGAAGCTGAGAGAGATTGAGTAACTTACCCAAGGCTACACAGTTAAAAGTGGCAGGGCTTCCCTGGTGGCGCAGTGGTGGAGAGTCCGCCTGCCGATGCAGGGGACACGGGTTCGTGCCCCAGTCCGGGAAGATCCCACATGCCGCGGAGCAGCTGGGCCCGTGAGCCATGGCCGCTGAGCCTGCGCATCCGGAGCCTGTGCTCCGCAACGGGAGAGGTCACAGCAGTGAGAGGCCCGTGTACCGCCAAAAAAAAAAAAAAAAAAAAGTGGCAAAGGACTTAATCCATAACCTTTATATTGTTCTTCTAATTTAGTTTTCATGAGACAGAGACTGAACCGGATGACCTGAAGATAACCATTTTCTATACTCATAAGACTGAAGATCAGATCTGGACCATGGTGGCTCAGATAAGACTGTTGCTGAGAACCCTTGCCTGAGGTACCCTTAGACAAGATCCTCACAGATATGGCCTTCAGATCACCACGTAACCCTGGCCCCAGCGAGCCTCAGAGAAAAGAAAGTACTTCCTCGTCAAGGATATGACAGCCATCACTCCGAGAGGTCAGGAAATACCACCTGTGAGTATTCCCTAAAGTTTTTCAAGGGGAAGCAGGAAATCCTCAGGCACACCTTTCCAATCTCCAGGGACAGATGACATCCTGAAGGATGACAAACCAGGCTCCCTGCTCTCCAGCCCACTCCAGGATGGAGGTCTAATTACCCATTTTAAGTTCCACCACAAACGTTTTTCACACTTGCTGATTTGTTTCGATTTCCACTTACATCTTTCTCATCCTGGATTTCCTCACGTCACGCCTAATGATGCAAAGGTCTCTTAGCTGCCTTCATCATTTCCAGTGTCTACCACCTCTACCTTGTTCTACACAAAGTAGCCAGACAGACTCTTGAATTTTGTATTCATCTTACACCAACCTAGTTGGCAAACTGATTACAACTTAATTGCTTATACAACCCAAATATTAACATCAAAGAAAAGGCATCAAAGTTGAAAAAGCAAGGGATTTCCCTGGCTGTCCATTGGTTAAGACTTTGCCTTCCGGTGGAGGGGGTGCAGGTTCGATCCCTGGTCAGGGGGCTAAGATCCCGCATGCCTCGTGGCCAAAAAACCAGAACATGAAACAGAAGCAATATTGTAACATATTCAATAAAGACTTTAAAAATGGTCCACATCAAAAAAACAAAATAAACAAAAAAAAGTTGACAAAGCAATACTCTCCTGTATTAGCCCTCTGTATATCCTTCTTTTAATACCATAAGTATTATAGTAAGTATTATAGTAAATATTCCCGTATCTTTACAAATACAGATCTCCATAAAAACTGAGCCCAATAATACACAGTTACAGCAGAATGGCATGGAATTAGCATGGTGGCTCTGGGGTTGGGCAGAGCTGAGGTAGAGCTCTAGCCCCACCAACCTGGGCAAATCTGATACATCTCAATGAGTCTCAGTTTCCCCAAGTGTAAGATGGAGATAATGAGGGTATGTTCCTCGCAGGATTGCTGTGCTGATTAGGAGGTAGTTTGTAAAGGGTGCTGGGCACATTTTTTGGTACATGACAAGTGTTCAGTAAGTGTTAGCTATCATCATATCATGATTATTACAGCATTGTGGCTTAGTGGTTAAGAGCTCAGACACTGGAGTCATAAACACATGGTTTGGGCAAATGAAAATTGTGAGTCAAGGTCTCTATAAATTCCACCCTGTCTTCTTTCCATGTGAAAAACATTTCCTTGGTAAAACTACTTAAACCACTGGAAGTTCTCCATCCCAGACACTCTTGAAATGTGGTCCAGCAACTGTTGGAATAAAGATATAGGAGAGAAGAGGCAAATATTGCCCAGAACAGTAGTAAGTTGTCAGACCTCTTTGATCAACACATATCACTGAGTCTCTGTTATGCACCCGGCGCAAAGATGAATGGCATGCTCCTGCCCTCAGAGAACTCATGTCCCAGTTCTAATCACAGGACGTTTTGTTGGGTCCCAGCGATACGGTTGCCCTGTTGTGTAGCACCTGCTCCATGCCTGGCTCTGTGCTAAGTCCTCTGCACATGGTATTCCATTGGTCCTATGGCTTATTCTTGGAGAACAACAATATTTCTCTAATTTTTCATGAAGAAACTGAGACGTAGAGAGATTGGATGTCTTGGCCAAGGTCACACAGCAGATGGATGACAGGGCCAGGATTTGGCTGACTCTACCATCCAGGTGCTCACCGCTGGGCTTGTGTCTCCTGATTGTCCAAGCATTGCCAATACTCGACTTTTATCACATAGCAGTTGAGATACAGACAACAGCAGCTTTCAAATAGAAAAGTCACCTAATTGGCAAAAATCTGGAATAGTGTGAATGCCCATCGATAAAAGAATGATTAAATAAATTATGGTGCAGCCATTCCAATAAAAGAATAATTGAATAAGTTATGGTATATCCAAACCATATCATGCAGCCATTAAAAGACAGATACGTATTAACCTAGATGGATGTTCATGGTATTTTGTTAAGTTAAAAAAAGAATGCTTTAAAAAAAACTGTTAAATGAAAAAATGAGCCCAAGGAGAATAAGACAGAGATGGACACGTTGAATTTAATCTGAGCCTGGACCTAATTTTCTTTAGACCTAATTTTCTTTGATTTATCGGAAAACTAAAATACGCTTTTAGTAGAAACTGTACCCCCATGAAACGTACATGAAGAAATATAGAAAAGTGGTTAAGAGCACAAGCTTTGCAATCAGACAGATCCAGGTTCATATATCATCTACGACTAACTACCTGTGACCTCGGGCACGTTACGTATCTCTAAGCCTCAGTTGCCTCAACTAAAAATGATGCTAAGAATATTCCACCTTATAGGGATATTGTCCTGATTGAATGAGATAATGTAAAGAAAGTGCCAAACACAGTACCTGGCACATAGCAAGTGCTCAATAAGTGGTGACTATTACTTTAACTATAATCTAATTGCCTTCAAAATCAGCCTTTGCTAAAAACAGAAACCCTTCTGTAGATTGACATTTAAAAGGCCACCACCACAAAGAATATGCCAAGGCTTCCAGGAAGGTACTTGTGAAAGCGTGGGCTGATGAATAAATGACATTTGATTTTCTATTGCAACATCTTTCCATTTCAACGTCTTCTGATAAGGCAGCCACATGCTACTCTCCAGCTGCTCGGCTTCCCGCCCGCATTTTCAAACCAGAATGATTTCAAATGTGCAGCATGGTCCCCAAAGCTTCCTGTTTGCCATGATCACAGAGCACCCACAGGTCTTTGGGTTCTAAGGCCCTGAAGCAGGTGAGGTAATTAGCTCCATGACACAGCCTAGTTATTTCACGCTTCAGCTGCAAAATGAAAGAAAAAAGCAAAATGAGGGCATGAGAATGAGAAAGGAGGACAGATGAGCCAGTCTCCATTCACCCTCTGGAGTGCTGTTGTAGGTTCTAGAGCAACTGTATGAATGAAGGAGAAAATTTTAAATTTGGAAAGAGATTCCTAGATTTTTGGGCAACCCCAGCTGCCTTGTAAACCAGAGCAAATAAATACTAGCTTATCAACAGTGAAAATGTTACTGCCCAATTTTAGTTAAATTCAGCTTCAGAGTGTGTATACTCAGCACTTGTACTTACACACTGATAGAGAGGTATTATTGCCAATACCATGTAGGTCATAGCACCCATTTCACTTACAATTTCCCCACAGCAATCTATGGAGTGCTGGCTGCTTTAAAACTTTTTAAAAGGAGGCATTGGTATTAGGTTATGGACTTCTCCAAGAAATAAGGCTTAATTTTTCTTCTAATTTTTATTGGAGTAGAGTTGACTTACAATGTTGTGTTAGTTTCAGGTGTACAGCAAAGTGAATCAGTTATACATATACATATACCCACTCCTTTTTAGATTATTTTCCCATATAGGCCATTACAAAGTACTGAGTAGAGTTCCCTGTGCTATACAGTAGGTCCTTATATCTATTTTATATATAGTAATGTGTGTATGTCAATCCCAATCTCCCAATTTATCCCTCCCCCCAACCCCCTGGTAACCATAAGTTTGTTTTCTACATATGTAACTCTATTTCAGTTTTGTAGATAAGTTTATTTGTACCCATTTTTTAGATTCCACACATAAATGATACCATATGATAGTTGTCTTTCTCTGTCTGGCTCACTTCACTCAGTATGACAATCTCTAGGTCCATCCATGATGCTGCAAATGGCATTACTTTCTTCTTTTTATGGCTGAGTAATATTCCATTGTATATATGTACCACATCTTCTTTATGCATTCCTCTGCTGATGGACATTTAGGTTGCTTCCATGTCCTGGCTATTGTAAATAGAGCTACAATGGGGCTTAATTTTTATTACAGAAGAATGGTGGCGGGGGGGGGTGGGGGGGGGCTGCCGCGCACGACTCAAGTGGTTCAGCCCGGCCCCTGGCTCATTGTGCTTGCCTCATGCCGGCCCGAGTTCGCAGCAGCACTGGAGGCCTCGGGCCTGTGACCACAAAGAGGGAGCCGGGGGCTGGATGGGAACGCCGCGGCGGCAGCTGAGGCCCAGGCCAGGCCCCCTCCCCTCAGCCTCCCGCCTGCCCGTCTGCCCCGCCCCCGCCGGCGGCGCCGTGCCCCTCCCCCAACCGCCAGACTAGCACGGTGCAGGGGCCGCGCGCGAAGACATGGGGGAGAAGCTGGAGCTGAGGCTGGAGTCGCTTGTGGGGGCCGAGCCCGCCGTCTACCCGCAGCCGTTGCCGGTCTACAAGGAAAAGAGACGTAGAGTTACATCCAGAGAACGGGTTGCTGGACCGCCCCCGGAAGAAGAACCGGGAAGAGTAAGACCAGGAACACACGTGGAAGAAGAAGAAAGAGATGATAAAGTAAAGCCTGGTCACCCCCGGGTTTGTCACTTGCACGTTAATCTCAGAACCCATTTGGTTCTAGGAAGGAGGGTCAGGGTGTGGGCAGCGTGTAGGAACAGAATGACTTTCACTAATGATCAAAATGACCTTGGATTTAGCTAAAATGATCTTCAAACTCATTTTTCTGCTGGTTCTCTATGTGGAAGGTGTGTTACGTGGCTCTGGTGATAGTAAATCAGCGGTAGGCCTGGTAGTCAGCTGGACCTCTGCTACTTGATCACAGAGCTTCAGTCTGTCCCCTCTCCTGCCTGTGTCTCCTGCCCATGAGGTCTTTGTGAAGATCTCATTTTCAAACACATGAGGTGCTAAAGTGCTCTAGTATCGTCCAGGTATAAAGTTGCATTCTTAACTGAGATCAGACCAGTTCTTTCCCCAGACCTCCAGCTCCTTTGTAAAATCAGAGTTTCAGGTTCTATGAAATACAGATGTACTCACTGAACCCCCATGGGAGGGGGTAGGAGAAGGGATTGGGGATCTGATACTGGAAGCTTTACCATTAGACAGCACTGCCCCATATGACAAAGGGCTAACATTGGTCGGGCACAGGTGGCAGAACAATATCACGTCCCTTTTGGTTTTATTAAGACGTTGATTAGAAGTTTCAGCTCAGCAGAGGGGCAGCACCCTGGGCGGGGACTAGGCCTCCACCATCTATGGCTCCTCCCCTCCAGCACCCAGCCTAGGTACTCAGTTCCCAGCAGCCCAGAGGGCAGGAACAGAGCTCTGCCAGGCTGGCCTTCTCAGAGGGCAAGTGTAAGCAGCACAGCCAGGAATGTGAGAGACAGGCTTTGCTGGGTTGTCGGGAAGGAGGGCGACGTCTGGCTCGGCTTGGCTGGAGTCAGCGCTAGCCTCCCCTCGGCCATGGGCACTGGGCCCCCGGTCTCAGGCTCACACAGGCCTCCAAAGCCCTTCCCTGGGGATGGCGCTCAGACCCTCCACCCAGCCCACCCTCCCGCCCCAAACACCAGCAGGTCAAGCACCACTCAGAGAAGGGGGGCCTTTAAAGGGCTTTAGAAAATCTTAGAATCTGGATATGGAAGCTACTATGTTTCACTTCTGGCTGAGAGCTCTGCTCCCAGAGCACAGGATGGCCCAGGGGGGTGAGATGGGAGGGTCTCACTGTGACCCCCCCCCAGGCACTGCTGGCCTTTTTAGCCACATGCCTGCATTCCTTGGAAATACATTTCATTAACAGCCAAAAGGAACACCCTGAGAAACGGGAGGAATTATTGGTTCGTTTCAACCCTTAGCAACAGGGAGTTTTCACCACCGTGTGTGTATTTCGTCTGCTCTCTGCGATGCGCTAGAACTTACCTTTGGGCAAAATGTGCCTCAGCTGTCCACGGCACCCGACACACTTGGCGACTCTGCCTGACCCGGGAGCGCCCTGGGCCCCGGGGACAGGGTCCCTGCTTCCTGACCACACCCTCGTGGGAGTGCTGAGGCCGGTCAGGCCCCAGCCCTGGGGGCTCAGCGTCCCCTCGGAAGTGACTGCGAGTCAAGCTCCCCACCGACCCCTCCCCCCTGGTCTCCCTCCTGCCAGGGCCGCTTCGTGCGCGGTGCCAGTCGGACCATCCTCAGGGGGTAGGTGTCGGGGAAGCCCCGAGGGCGGGCGCCCTCCCGCACCCTCATGACTCGGTGCTGCTCCGGGTGGAGCCCGCGGCCTGGGGAGCAAGAGGCGCGACTGGGGTGGGAAGGAGACGGGGCCACGGGAAGCCCACCACGGGCCGGCCGGGGCGCAGAGGCAGGAGGCGGCGAGGAGGGCCGGCCCAGCTGCGAAGCCCGTGCCTCCGCCCCACCCGGGCCCGAGCGGCCCTCAGACCTCCCTGCCGGCCCCTGGGCTCGGGGTGGGTGACAGGCACGCCGAAGAAGATGTCCCGCTCGAGCCGTCCGGAGAGGCCGGCACAGGGCTTGTGCCTGTTCCCGGCGTGGGGCGAGCACCGGGGTGTGAGGGTGTGGAGCTGTCCGGCCGCAGGTCACAGGCTTTGCCTGTTGGAAGGGAGGGCTGCGATGGGGCTCTGCCGACAGAAGGGGAGGATGGAGCTGCCCACAGTCCGCGTTTGCCAGGCAGAGCTTCATCGCGGACCCTGTTCTCAGCAGCCGTGCGCAGCAGGGACACCCAGGCCTGGCGAGTCTGCGCCCCACCCAGGGCCGCTGGGTTCCTGCCTGGCAGCCCCGGCATCTCCTGCTGAGAAACCCCCGGAGACCATGCTCCTTCCCCCGAGCCCACCGCCCCGCTGCAGAGCCCAAGGGGGCTGGGGGCTTCACCCCAAACTTGAGGAAGCCATACCTGGGGGCCGGGACACAAGTGGGGGTCCCACCTTTCCCGCAGGAGCAGACCCCGCGGAGGGTCTATCTTTTGAAAATAAATTTAGACTAACAGGTTTTACACACAGAATCTTAGAGCTGGAAAAGTCCTTAGTGTCATTCATGTAGCTTCCTAAGATTTTTTTTTTTTTAATGAGAGGATGGATTTCCTTGAGCAAGAGTGAATTTCCAGGAATGGGTCCCTGGTTACCAAGGACTGTTTTCAGGAAGAAAGATGAATCTATTCTGTGAACGCCTTATAGAACTTATTCTATATTGTAGTTCTCTCTGGAAACACATGTACCGTTGACCTTTGTAGCAGCCCTTAACATCCTCAAGAGAAGCTCTCATTTCCCCATTAGTACTTGTTATAGACTGAATATTTGGGTCCTCCCAGCATTCACGTGTTGACACCCTACCTCCAATGTGATGGTATTAGAAGGTGGGTCTTTTGGGATTTGATGAGCTCATCGGGATGAAGCCCTCATGATGAGATTCTTATCCTTGTGAGAGTCATGAGAGAGCTGGCTTTTTCTCTCTGCCCTGTGAGGACACAATGAGAAGTGGACAGTTTGCAACCCGGAAGAGAGTCCTCACCAGAAGGCGATGATCCCGGTGTAAGGCCAACTGGGCCGAGGCAGGGGAACACAATCAGATTCACAGGTTGCATCAGACCGAAATTCTCCGGACCACCCAGTTCCGGAAACTGACCTGGAGACATTCTGGACCACCCAGTTCCAGGAACTGACCTGGAGACTTTGCACCCGGCCCAGCCTTCCCGCCTTTCGAGGGGCGGTACTAACGGTTCCCCAGGATACCCGAAAAGACCACCAAATAAGGAATACCCTGCGCCCTCCCAGATTCACCACACCCCTTTCCCTTCTTCCCCTATAAAATCTTGCCCAACCCTCGCCGGGTGCGACTTCTCTGGCCCCTTTCTCTCGGACCAGTGAACCTCGCCCGGGAGCGCTCCCTAATAAAGCTCACTTGAAGCTTTCCTCTGTTTCGCGGTGCCGTTTGTTAAGATCCGACCTTACACCCGGCACCTAGATCTCAGACTTCTAGCCTCCAGGACTGAGAAATACATTTTTGTTTACCAGACCCCACCCCGCCCCGTTTTTGGTACTTTGTGACAGCAGCCCAAACTGACTCAGCACTCTTTTCTCCAAGTACATTGAAGAATTTGTGGAGCCCATCCATTTTATGATAGTTTCCAAAATAACCAATATTCTCTCTATACACTGATTTGTCAACTTTTTTATCAAAATTGTTATAAAAAAAGCTTCCATATTTTTTCCTAATAAATTGTTTCCAATCCAAAAAAAAAAAGAAGAATGGTGGTGGTTGTGGTACTAGCAACTAACATTTATTGAGCACTAACCAGGTGCCAGGCACTATGCTGAGTGTTTTACCCAACAATTCATGTGATACATACTATCATGTGAAGTAGACTAGAAGAGGTTAAGTAACCACTCCCAGGGAGTGATAACCCACAGTTTAGATCCAGGCAGTCTCTCCTCTGGGCCCTAGCTCTTACCTTTCATTTAGGTCTCTAAAGTCCTTGGTCCCTCCAGTATCTAGCATTTGATTTCTTCTGCCATTAGAAGTTTCCATTGCTGCAGCTGCTTCTAATATTTTGTAAGCAAATGGTAACCTAGAGCATTTTATTCTAATGCTTCTCACCTACGTTTTAAATTTTTTCATCTCCTAAAAGAAATCATGGCCATTGAGATGAGTGACATAATTCTACATTCTTGCAGAGCATGCATTCATCTTCTATGTTCTTGTTTCTTGGGGTTTCTTTATAGCATATAAGATAGAAAAACAGGGTTGAAAAGGCAGGGAGACTATAAATCTTCTCATAGAAACAAGACTCCCCAATCACATTTGAAAGAGTCTAGAGTTCTTTGATACCCTCACTTCACTAGAAAATTGTGCAGGCCCTGAACCAAGATGGCAGAGTAGAAGGACGTGCTCTCACTCCCTCTTGTGAGAACAGGAGAATCACAACTAACTACCGAACAATCATCAACAGGAAGACACTGGAACTCACCAAAAAAGAGACCACACATCCAAAGACAAAGGAGAAGCCACAGTGAGACAGTGGGAGGGGCGCAATCACAATATAATCAAATCCCATAACTGCTAGGTGGGTGACTCACAAACTGCAGAACACTTATATCAGAGAAGTCCACCCGCTGGAGTGGAGGTAATGAGCCCCACGTCAGGCTTCTGAACCTGGGGATCCAGCAACGGGAGGAGGAATTCCTAGAGAATCAGATTTTGAAGGCTAGCGGGATTTGATTGCAGGACTCTGACAGGACTGGGGGAAACAGAGACTCCATTCTTGGAGGGCACATACAAAGTAGTGTGCACATCAGGGGAAGGAGCAGTGACAGCACAGGAGACTGAACCAGACCCACATGCTAGTGTTGGAGGGTATCCTGCAGAGGCAGGGGGTGACTATGGCTCACCATGAGGACAAGGACACTGTCAGCAGAAGTTCTGGGAAGTACTCCATGGCGTGAGCCCTCCCAGAGTCCCCTGTTAGCCCCACCAAAGAGCCCAGGTAGGCTCCAGTGTTGGGTCACCTCAGGCCCAACAACCATCAGGGGGGGAACCCAGCCCCACCCATCAGCAGACAAGCAGATTAAAGTTTTACTGAGCTCTGCCCACCAGAGCAACAGCCACCTCTACCCACCACCAATCCCTCCCATCAGGAAACTTGCAAAAGCTTCTTAGATAGCCTCATCCACCAGAGGGCAGACAACAGAAGAAAGAAGAACTACAATCCTGCAGCCTGTGGAACAAAAACCACATTCACAAAAATACAGACAAGATGAAAAAGCAGAGGACTATGTACCAGATGAAGGAACAAGATAAAACCCCAGAAAAACAACTAAATGAAGTGGAGATAGGAAACCTTCCAGAAAGAATTCAGAATAATGATAATGAAGATGATCCAGGACCTCGGAAAAAGAATGAGGGCAAAAATCCAGAAGGTGCAAGAAATGTTTAAGAAAGACCTAGAAGAATTAAAGAACAAACAAACAGAGATGAACAATACAACAACTGAAATGAAAAGTACACTAGAATGAATCAATAGCAGAATAACTGAGGCAGAGGAACGGATAAGTGACCTGAAAGACAGAATGGTGGAATTCACTGCCATGCAACAGAATAAAGAAAAAAGAATGAAAAGAAATAAAGACAGCCTAAGAGACCTCTGGGACAACATTAAATGCAACAACATTCATATTATAGGGTCCCAGAAGGAGAAGAGAGAGAGAAAGGACCCGAGAAAATATTTGAAGAGATTATAGTCGAAAACTTCCCTAACATAGGAAAGGAAATAGCTACCCAAGTCCAGGAAGTGCAGAGAGTCCCATACAGGATAAACCCAAAGAGAAACACGCTGAGACACATAGTAATTAAACTGGCAAAAATTAAAGACAAAGAAAAATAATTGAAAGCAGCAAGGGAAAAATGATAAATAACATACAAGGGAACTCCCATAAAGTTAACAGCTGATTTCTCATCAGAAACTCTACACGCCAGAAGGGAACAGCATGATATACTTAAAGTGATGAAAGGGAAGAACCTACAACCAAGATTACTCTACCCGGCAAGGATGTCATTCAGATTTGATGGAGAAATCAAAAGCTTTACAGGCAAGCAAAAGCTAAGACAATTCAGAACCACCAAACCAGCTCTACAACAAATGCTAAAGGAACTTCTCTAAGTGGGAAACACAAGAGAAGAAAAAGACCTACAGAAACAAACCCAAAACAATTAAGAAAAGGGTCAAAGGAATATACATATCAATAATTACCTTAAACGTGAATGGATTAAATGCTCCAACCAAAAGACACAGGCTTGCTGAATAGATACAAAAACAAGACCCATATATATGCTGTCTACAAGAGACCCATTTCAGACCTAGGGACATATACAGACTGAAAGTGAGGGGATGGATAAAAAAAGATATTCATTGCAAATGGAAATCAAAAGAAAGCTGGAGTAGCAATACTCATATCAGATAAAGTTGACTTTAAAATAAAGAATGTTACAAGAGACAAGGAAGGACACCACATAATGGTCAAGGGATCAATCCAAGAAGAAGATATAACAATTATAAATACATATGCACCCAATATAGGAGCTCCTCAATACATGAGGCAACAACTAACAGCTCTAAAACAGGAAATCAACAGTAACACAATAATAGTGGGGGACTTTAACACCACACTTACACCAATGGACAGATCATCCAAAATGAAAATTAATAAGGAAACACAAGCTTTAAATGACACAATACACCAGATAGATTTAATTGATATTTATAGAACATTCCATCCAAAAACAGCAGATTACACTTTATTCTCAAGTGCACATGGAAGATCCTCCAGGATAGATCACATCTTGTGTCACAAATCAAGCCACAGTAAATTTAAGAAAATTGAAATCATATCAAGCATCTGGCCACAACACTATGAGATTAGAAATCAATTACAGGGAAAAAAATGTAAAAAACACAAACACATGGAGGCTAAACAATACGTTACTAAATAACGAAGAGATCACTGAAGAAGTCAAATAGGAAATCAAAAAATACCTAGAGACAAATGACAATGAAAACATGATGATCCAAAACCTATGGGATGCAGCAAAAGCAGTTCTAAGAGGGAAGTTTATAGCTATACAAGTCTACCTCAAGAAACAAGAAAAATCTCAAATAAACAATCTAACCTTACACCTAAAGGAGCTAGAGAAAGAAGAGCAAAAAAACCCAAAGTTAGCAGAAGGAAAGAAACCATAAAGATCAGAGCAGAAACAAATGAAATAGAAACAAAGAAAACGATAGCAAAGATCAATAAAACTAAAAGCTGGTTCTTTGAGAAGATAAACAAAATTGATAAGCCATTAGCCAGACTCATCAAGAAAAAGAGGGAGAGGACTCAAATCAATAAAATTAGAAATGAAAAAGGAGAAGTTACAACAGACACTGCAGAAATACAAAGCATCCTAAGAGGCTACTACAATCAACTCTATGCCAATACAATGGACAACCTGGAAGAAATGGACAAATTCATAGAAAGGTATAACCTTCCAAGACTGAACAAGGAAGAAATAGAAAATATGAACAGACCAATCACAAGTAATGAAATTGAGATTAAAAATCTTCCAACAAACAAAAGTCCAGAACCAGATGGCTTCCCAGGTGAATTCTATCAAACATTTAGAGAAGAGCTAACACCCATCTTTCTCAAACTCTTTCAAAAAATTGCAGAGGAAGGAACACTCCCAAACTCATTCTGTGAGGCCATCTTCACCCTGATACCAAAACCAGACAAAGATACTACGAAAAAAGAATATTACAGACCAATATCACTGATGAACATAGATGCAAAAATCCTCAACAAAATACTAGCAAACAGATCCAACAACACATTAAAAGGATCATATACCATGATCAAGTGGGATTTATTCCAGATGTGCAAGGATTCTTCAATATACGCAAATCAATCAATGTGATAAAACATATTAACAAATTGAAGAATAAAAACCATATGATCATCTCAATAGATGCAGAAAAAACTTCTGACAAAATTCAACAGCCATTTATGATAAAAACTCTCCAGAATGTGGGCATAGAGGGAAACTACCTCAACATAATAAAGGCCATATATGACAAATACACAGCAAACATCATTCTCAATGGTGAAAAACTGAAAGCATTTTCTCTAAGATCAGGAAAAAGACAAGGATCTCCACTCTCATCACTATTATTCAACATGGTTTTGGAAGTCCTAGCCATGGCAGTCAGAGAAGAAAAAGAAATAAAAGGAACACAAATCAGAAAAGAAGATATAAAACTGTCACTGTCTGCAGATGACATGATACTATACATAGAGAATCCTAAAGATGCCACCAGAAAACTACTAGAGCTAATCAATGAATTTGGTAAAGTTGCAGGATACAAAATTGATACACAGAAATCTCTTGCATTCCTATATGCTAATGATGAAAAATCTGAAAGAAAAATTAAGGAAACACTCCCATTTACCACTGCAACAAAAAGAATAAAATACCCAGGAATAAACCTACCTAGGGGGACAAAAGACCTGTATGCAGAAAACTATAAGACACTGATGAAAGAAATTAAAGATGATACCAACAGACTGAGAGATATACCACGTTCTTGGATTGGAAGCATCAATATTGTGAAAATGACTATACTACCCAAAGCAATCTGCAGATTCCATGCAATCCCTATCAAATAACCAATGGCATTTTCTACAGAACTAGAACAAAAAATCTTAAAATTTGTATGGAGGCACAAAAGACCCCGAATAGCCAAAGCAGTCTTGAGGGAAAAAAACAGAGCTGGAGAAATCAGACTCCCTGACTTCAGACTATACTACAAAGCTACAGGAATCAAGACAGTATGGTACTGGCACAAAACCAGAAATATAGATCAATGGAGCAGGATAGAAAGCCCAGAGATAAACCCACACAACTATGGTCAACTAATCTATGACAAAGGAGGCAAGGATATACAATGGAGAAAAGACAGTCTCTTCAATAAGTGGTGCAGGAAAAACTGGACAGCTACATGTAAAAGAATGAAATTAGAACACTCCCTAACATCATACACAAAAATAAACTCAAAATGGATTAGAGACCTAAATGTAAGTCAGACACTATAAAACTCTTAGAGGAAAACATAGGAAGAACACTCTTTGACATAAATCACAGCAAGATCTTTTTTTGATCCACCTCCTAGAGTAATGAAAATAAAAATAAACAAATGGGACCTAATGAAACTTCAAAGCTTTTGCACAGCAAAGGGAACCATAAACAAGACGAAAAGAGAGCCCTCAGAATGGGAGAAAATATTTGCAAATGAATCATCGGACAAAGGATTAATCTCCAAAATATAGAAATAGCTCATACAGCTCAATATTAAAAAAAACAAGCAACCCATTCTAAAAATGGGCAGAAGACCTAAATAGACATTTCTCCAAAGAAGACATATAGATGGCCAAGAAGCACATGAAAAGCTGCTCAACATCACTAATTATTAGAGAAATGCAAATCAAAACTACAATGAGGTATCACCTCACACCAGTTAGAATGGGAATCATCAGAAAATCTACAAACAACAAATGCTAGAGAGGGTGTGGAGAAAAGGGAACCCTCTTGCACTGTTGGTGGGATTATAAATTGATACAGCCAGTATGCAGAACAGTATGGAGGTTCCTTAAAAAACTAAAAATAGAATTACCATATGATCCAGCAATCCTACTACTGGGCATATACCCAGAAAAAACCTTAATTCAAAAAACACATGCAACCCAATGTTCATTGCTGCACTATTTACAATAGCCAGCTCATGGAAGCAACCTAAATGCCCATCAACAGACGAATGGGTAAAGAAGATATGGTACATATATACAATGGAATATTACGCAGCCATAAAAAGGAACGAAATTGGGTCATTTGTTGAGACGTGGATGCATCTAGAGACTGCCATACAGAGTGAAGTAAGTCAGAAAGAGAAAAACAAATACCGTATATTAACGCATATATGTGGAACCTAGAAAAATGGTACAGATGACCGGTTTTTAGGGCAGAAATTGAGACACAGATGTAGAGAACAAACATATGGACATCAAGGGGCAGAAAGCGGCGGGGGGGTGGTGGTGTGATGAACTGGGAGATTGGAATTGACATGTATACACTGATGTGTATAAACTTGATGACTAATAAGAACCTGGTGTATAAAAAAATCAATAAAATTAAATTTAAAAATTTAAAAAAAGAAAGAAAATTCTGGAGGAAGTAAATTTGGAGGGTCACACGTATGTCCAAAACAACTTACCAGCTTTTCTAGGTCTGATGTGTAAACTGGTGATTTCTATTTCTTCAATCATATTATGCATCGTGCAGTATGTAGAGTCCAAACCCTTTATTTGGGTTCATTGTGTTTTCTTACTGCCAGATCTTTATTTCCGGCTGGACTCCAAGCCCCTTGAGGGTTGAGCCACATCTTACAATGCTATGCACACCCAGCCCTCCCAAAGAATCTTATATATAGCAAGCACTCAAAAGAATTTTGTCAGAGATCATTTATCTTCTAAGCAAACTCCAAAACTCTGGAAATTCGACACTCTAGACTGCATTGCTTCCTCCAGTATTGCTCCATCCCAGAGGAGCCTTCAAGTGACAATAAAATTGATTTCCTTCCTCAGCAACCTGAAGCTCTGATGGCTCCGGAATTATCATCTAGATATAGACCCATCTGTGCTAAAGGTGCCCGTTTCTTTAAAAAGCTAAGGAAGTAAGGACGTGAAGAAGCAAGATTAGATGAGAATATCTGGCCTTCCAATTTAACAATTATGCAATTTTATAAGGAAGTACATGGCACTTTTTAAACTGAATTGTGTCATACACAGCAAGTGCTTAAAAATATTTATTGAATGAATATCTTCTTCCAAAAAAAATTAAACTTAACACCTCATCCTACTTTACAATCAAATCTCACCATAAAAGTTGGAGATACAGGCTTATGACAAAAAACACTGTAAATAACATACAAATCATTTTAATGAAGGACCGGTTCTACTTTGAGAACATACTTGTTACACTAGACAATTTAAACATAACAAAGCCACGGCAATTTGCTTATTTCCTTAGGTGGGACACAAAAACTTAAAGGTCACAGCAGTTTTCAGGTTCACGAGAGGTGCCTGAACACCAGTAGCCGAGTCAGAGGGAGGCCAAATGGGCAGGGCTGCCAGCCAAGTAACTCCACATTTACCTGCTGTATAGAGCGGGATTCTGCGTAAGATTCAACTTAATGAAAGGAAAAGCACCTAAAAGCGCAAAGATACTGAACAGGAAATAAAATAACACCATCAGGCTTCTATCACACTCTTTTTCCCCAATACCATTCAGCAGAATAATCTGTCATTCTTTCTTGGGTGATTATCAACTGAATCTCAACCCATTTTACAAGCTACTCGTTTTCATTAGTGAACAGTGGATTTAGCAACAGAGCGTAAGCCAAGACTCAAGTGGGGCAATGAAAGAGCAAATGAGGAAGATTTACTGGAATATACACTGCGGTACGAAGTGCTACTACTGCTGAAGAGCACAGCTAAAGACACTTGAAGATTCTTTGAGCTAAATCAGGTGCTACCCAAACCAGTGGTCTTCAAACCTGACTATGGTTCAGAATTGCCCATGGGGCTTGTTGAAAATATAGATGCCTGAACTCCACCTAGATTTACTAAAGCAGAATCTCCAGGAGTGGGGAGGGACCCAGGCAACTGTATATTTCACAAGTCCCTCCAAATCACTCTGATGCACAGGCAGCCTTCAGAACCACGACTATAAGCCACATCAGTGTCACGGTGTGAATCTTGGCAACAGAAAATGAATTTCTTTAAATTAAGAAACATGAAGACATTTTGGCTGGTGATAATAAAACCACATTCATGTAGTATAGGTATTAAAAAACTTCCCAACATCCAAGACAGTTCATCGTCACTTTTAAAAATTGGAGGTTTAAACCATATGCTCTGAAATCTTCTTTATAAACTCAACATTATAATGCAATGCCTTCCTGTGATAGTTCTATACTTGCAGATAAGAAAATTTCCTCTCTCACTCATAATAACTAGCTACTTTTGACAACTGTCAAATTTTCTCATTGCTAAGATTTGGAGATTCATCAAAACCAATTGCCAGCTAGACATCTGGTTTTGTAAGTTTCTTTAGAAATATAATCAGTAGCCCTGGATATGGACAGGATATTCAAAGTATTGTGAATGCCTCAGATTACTCTGATTTTAACTTTTGTGGCTGAGATTTATCCCATTTCTGTGAAATCACTATTCAGTGTGTCCTGTTTATAACTTACACAGCACTTGTTCAAGTCTCGTGAAGACTGAAAAAAAATTCCAAGTAATTTTGTTTTCAGAACTTTATGATGTACTCCAAACCATTTCACTGGAGATATCTGCTGCCATCCTGTGAACCCATAATAAATACCAGAAGGAGATATTTTTAAATCATACTTAAAAGAACACACATCCAGTTCTAACCTACCCACATGTATCCTCCAAATTCCATTTTTTTTAATTGTCTTACATTTTATTTTTGGTTGATACAATCTAAACTCATGGAAGCAGGAGGATGCCACTTATGATACCACTTTAACATACACCAACCCTGCTGGAAAACAGCTTGTTCAGGAACCTTCTTTTCCTTCCATTGTTACTCTTTGCACCAATAATGGGGGTCTCTTCCTGTCTCTGAGTTTCAGTGCCTTTTTGTTATGATTAGGGAATATTCCAAATAGCTGGCCTTCTCTTACATGAAGATTGTCTTTAAAAACTACTACAATTTAAAAAAGTGAATGGATTTGCAATCTATTCTACAATGGCTGTTTCAAAGAAAAAGAATTGAAGAGAGGGAGGGAAGACTATTACCTTTTTCTTTTCTTTTTTAAATTACAAAGGTAATTTAACACTTGTTATAACAAGTCAAATGCATATGAAGTAAAAATATATTTTTAAACTATTTTAAAGTACCTTTAAAATTAGATAGTTTCAATTTTGCCGAGTTTTATATTATAAGTAGCTATATTTTCCCACACTGGTTAAATAAGTTAGATTTGGGGCCCCTTTATAGCTTTTCCTAATTATACCTTACCATGTGTGTGTGTGTGTGTGTGTGTGTGTGTGCGCGCGCGCGTGTGTTTTACCATTGAGAATTTTTTTTGCTTCTTTAATTCTATTTTTACCCTGTATCATTATACTTTGTTTTTTCCTTTTCCTTTATAGGAGCTCTATTAGAAATAAAGGGATTTGATTTCTATTTTATTTTCCTTATATCATTATTTTTCTGACTTTTATATATTCCCTTTTGCTTTTTGTATTACTGTGGTAAGAACACTTAACATGAGATCTACCCTCTTAACAATGTTCTAAGCATAAAATACAGTGTATTCAACCATAGGCACAATGTCCTACAGCAGCTCTCTAGGACTGGACTTAATCATTTTACATAACTGAAACATTGTACCCATTGAATAGCAACACTCCATTTCTCCCTCCCCTCTACTGCCTTTTGCTTTTGTCCTTGTTTTCTTTCTACCCTTTCAGTTTCCAATTATTGTTCTGGCATAGATAGCCTTTCCTACACACAAGAGAAAAAGATCAAGCCCTTAGCATAGACACACACATCTTCCTAGTAGGAATGAGTCTTTCAACGGGGGCTGCAAACTCAAATTCATCCAGGGAGCAGGAGGCAATAAAGCAGTGAACCGGGTAGAGGATAAGACATTGAGGAGCAATGGGGACAGTAGCAAACTGCACTAGAAAGCCACTTAAATGCAGGTGAATTTAAATTTGTAACAACCAAACAGAATACACACAGGGACCAAACTCAGCCTTAGAGGGCCAGTTTACAGTCTCGGCAAGACTGCATTTCCAGCCTTGTTTTTTCTCTCTCCAGACAGGAAGTTCAATTGGCTCTTTCTTATTTGCACCAATGGAAAAGTACTATAGGGCTTCCCTGGTGGCGCAGTGGTTGAGAGTCCGCCTGCCGATGCAGGGGACACGGGTGCGTGCCCCGGTCCAGGAAGATCCCACATGCCGCGGAGCGGCTGGGCCCGTGAGCCATGGCTGCTGAGCCTGCGCGTCCAGAGCCTGTGCTCCGCAACGGGAGAGGCCACGACAATAAGAGGCCCGCGTACCGCAAAAAAAAAAAAAAAAGAGCAGATGAAATCTGCATACAGATGGCCTCAGTGTGCACTGCTTTTCCTACAAATTTTATCATTTAACTATAATTTGTTCAAACTAACAAAATAAAAATTAAAAATAGTTTGTATTCCTCCCAACCCCAACCAACTCAGTGGTGAAAGGGAGAAAGGCAATGAAATTGACACAGGTGATGAAATCGGACACAGGAATGTAGTCAACGTCATAGGACAAAAACAGCTTAATGCAAAATTCAGTACAGCTTTAAAGCTAGAAATTCACAGGCAGATTGTGGCAATTACTAGATACCCAATGTCTATGGGACAGACATTGAATTTAGCCTTTGGAGATGGTTGAACCTTGTGAAATAAAAGCCAACTATAGTCTCTCCCTTACCATTTTGTCATTGTCAAGAGGGAATGATTTTTCACAAAAACAGCCTTTGAAGCTTTATCCAATGAAAATTCTGCCCACTGCTTACCAAAAATGGAAACAACACAAGAGGAGGATAATTGCCATTTCTCCTATCCCAGAAGAGAGACTTCTAACAAACTGAACAGGGGAGAAAAATCAAAAACTCGGCATGAGACAGCTTTGCCATCCCGATGAAGGGTAAGTCACTAATGCCACAGCAGCTTCCTTAGTTGTAGCTAAGCACACCAATATCCAGCTTAACACGCGTTTCCTCCTTAGAGTATCAGAGTACTATTCTCCTCTGATCCACTTATGCCTAGAAATAGTAACTGTCCTAAGAGCAGAGGAAAATCACATCCTAGATGGTGTATATTTAGCATCTCTATAGCATTTTGCGGTTTCAAGGTTTCGTATGACTATTTGCATGATTCCTTCCTACAAAAGCAGGGAAATTTTCTCTGCAAAGGCAGAGAAATAAAGTCATTTGCCAAGGTCAGAGAGAAAATTAACAGAATGAGAATCCAAACTTATAGCCCCTTCCAGACCATTACTTCATTCACAGAGGGCGTCTATCTCATTTACCACCATTTCCCCCTTAACTACTGATTGGCCACTGAGGGGCTCTGAGAATCCTTTGAAGGATCTCAAGATCTGTGCTGCAGGGCTTCCCTGGTGGTGCAGTGATTGAGAGTCCGCCTGCCAATGCAGGGGACGCGGGTTCGTGCCCCGGTCCGGGAAGATCCCACATGCCGCGGAGCGGCTGGGCCCGTGAGCCATGGCCGCTGAGCCTGCGCATCCGGGGCCTGTGCTCCGCAACGGGAGAGGCCACAACAGTGAGAGGCCCGCGTACCGCAAAAAAAAAAAAAAAAAAGATCTGTGCTGCACACACCATCTTTCCACAGAATCCCATTGAAAGATGCGAGTCAGTGCACAGGGAACTAATTGTACCCCCAAGAACCTAGGCCATCTGCTAGAATATTGGAAACTAAAAAATTCAGAATGTTCTGAAAAGAGGGGCACACTCCTATGCTAAAAGAGTAACTGATGCCTAGTATGCCTGCCTTACAGTGCTTTCAACCAAGCTTATTGGTATATGTCACCATGGTGACCAGGGTTAATGTAATTGCATCCAAAATTTTCCATGGAGGGTATGCTCCAATTAAGCCCATCTTAAAAAAGAAACAGTAAAAGAATCCTTTAATTTGACCAAATTTGAGATACATTCTAGCAGGGTCATGGAATATACTAGGAAGTCTGATGCTTCACAAACATTTTCAAGACCTGGGGTGCTGACATAATCAATCTCTTTCTATCATGCTCTCAAAAAAGGTTTTATTCTGCATCAGTTCAGGTTCATCTGAAGCTTTAATAGTGAAAGGCTTCACATTTTAAATGAGCTCCTCCATCTTCATCCGAGCCCAAAGATATCAATGACAGTATGTTTTGTCCAGGACTTTAGGGAACTCAGCAAACACTCATCTCTACTTCTTTTTCAGAAACGGAATTTGTTGCCAATTTACTAATAGATGGACAATGTGGAAGAAAGTTTAAATTGGAAATAATTCTAAACATGGGAACCCAAGGCTCCTGGGAATTTGTAAAACAAAATTATACTTTTTTCTATATTCTATTTTCTTCACATTTCCAGCCTTAGGGTGCATGCATGTGTCTGTGTGTCAATATGTGTGTGTCTGTTTTGTTTCATATGAAAATGCTGACTGATAATACCCCAGTACAGTAAGACAGAGCCCTTCCAATACCATAAAGTAAGCAGCACAATACAGAAGTGGTAAAATTCTATTTTGTATCCTCACTTTCTCTACCTCCTCCCCACTAGCATTATACCATCAAAAAAGAGAATCTGATCGATCAGTTCATGACAGTAGACAGTGATTTAACTTCTGACACATGGCAATAAGGTAGACTTCATCAGCAATCTTTGATCTGTGAGAGATTGTCTTATGATCTCCCATACACAAACCTCATTTAAATTGAATGCTATCACCGAGCAGCTTACCAATTAAATCAAGATGTCTTAATATTACAGAAAAGAGATTCTTAAATGCAATAACAGCATTTCTCAGCTGTGTTTACAGCCTTGGGCATTGCTATTTAAATACCCCCAAGGATATAAATTCTAGGAAGAATTTCACTTTGCCCAATTTCAGTTCACTGTCTTTAACCATACATCTCTCTCAGCACCAGTAGCATTCAGGAGTCCAAGCCTGGTCCCAGATTCAAAAAATTATGAAAAGAAACTGTGCTTAAGGGAATTGGATCAGATGTATTACAAATATCATCTATACATTTTCCAGACTAGTTAAATAATACATACATACTTTTTCAAACATACATATGAAATAGCTCCCATTTGACAACTTAAGGACTCGGCACACATATTATCCTAGTTATTCCTACAAAGAGTTTGAAGGGGGTGCCTGTTTCATACCACAGTGGTAGATACCAAGTTGCAGAGAAGTTAGGCAGATGACCTTGAATGAGACCTGTAAGCCTGGATTCAAATCCCAGTGTCCACATAACTACTACACTACAATGCCACCCATTCCACAAGCCATCTCTATGGGACTGTGTGCCACGGTTACAGAAGCTGCTGAGCCAAGTACAGGACCAGATGAGCCCACCCAGGCTTGGCCCGTAGCCCTCCATGGCCAATTTAGCATCACTACGTTTCTCCCATTTGTTTCCCTGGTTCTTGTTACACTTACATAATAACTCTCCCCACCTTCCAAAAAGACCCAAACAAAACCATTAACACACGAAAACCATACGGTGGACTAATTTGAAATTTGGACATGTTTGCCTTTCGGTGGGTGAGGAGAGTAGTTTTAATCATATTTGAGTCAGCAAATTCATTCATGAGGACCTTTATCTAACATCTTTTCTGAGTGAGGCACTACATTAGGTGCTGAGGCAAGAGGGTCTCTACTTTTCTAGGAGCTGACAGGTTTATAAGTGGAGTTTGGGGGACACAGAAAGACTGAGAAAGGAGAGCAAGGGATTGAAGAATGCACTGATCAAAGTCAGAGTGAGGGACTCGAGCCAGAAGGAAACTTGTGACCAATCACAGAAGTACGAGAAGAACTCTAACAGAAGCCAACGCAAGGTGCCATGGGTCTCAAGGAAGCCTTTCCAGGGTTCATTTCGGGTCTGGGAACTTCAAGGTGAGTAAGAGTTCACGGAGCAGAGAAGCAAGAGAAAGGCCACCACTCCAGGAAGAGGAAAGAGAGCGGACAAAGGGACGGATGTACAGCAGACCCCAGTGTGATCAGAGAACAGAGAGGAATTTAGAGCTACGTGAGATCAGGCTAGAAAGGGAGGCAAGAATCAACAGGTCTACAGAAGCCGCATAACAAAGAGTTGAAACTTTACTCTCCAGGCTGTGGGATTCAGTGCAGATGTGAACAAGGGACTGGCAGGATAGGGCTCAGGGTTTTGAAAAATAATTTTGGCAGAAATGTAGACAAATGATTAGGGGAGAAACTGGGTGAAGAGTAGTTTTACACTGTAATGTCCAGGAAAGAGATCATCAAAACCTGAAAAAAGACAGTGGGGTTGGAAAAGAAGAAACATAAATAGACTAGAACTGGTGACGTTGGGGTGAAAATTGGAGAATTTAGTACCTAGGGTAGGTGGTTTTGCCATGATCAAAGGAGCAGAACAGACGGGTGAGGGTAGAAGAGGTGAGAAAGAAGGGAGAAAAGAAGTTCAATTTTAGACGTTTGAAACTTGCGCTGCCAAGACTTCTAGGTAAAGATCTGTGATAGACAAGGGGAAATTCAGGGTGGAACCCAGAAGAAAGGTCAAGGCTGTAAGCACAGATTTGGAATTTCATCAAATTTGGCAACTAGCAGGTTATTGGTGACTCTCGTTGTTCTCTGAAAGAAGAACTTGTGTAGAGTGGTTGACTGAAGCCAGAATACCCAAAGTTGAGGAGAGAATGGAAAGTATCTTACATTGTTAGTGAATTACTTCTAACCAGTTCATGTGTGTATTTTCTATTCCTTCCCATGAGTAGAAGCTCCTTAGGGCAGGCATTGTGACACATCTCCCTCGTGTGCCTCACAGCCATGTTGCAGGCACTAACAAACATTTGCTGAATTAAAGAAGAGTGGTGGAGAAGGCAGAGTCATTCGATAAGAAGACCTTTTCCAGACAGCCCTCAGAAGTGTACTTGGAAGCTCCTGAGATTGCAGACAGCAGCTCTTTCTCTTTCACCTCTGCAAATGAGATGCAGGTTTCCTCCTGGATGAAAGCATCTGCTTATTTTCCATGGATTAACGCTTCCAAGTGAGCAAGAAATGACTTGCCAAGCAGTCTAATTCACTTGGCTGGTGTGTCTCACTTAAAAAGCCATTAACAAGCCAGACTAGAGAGGTGAGGAATGCCCAATTAAGGCAATTGATGCAGTGTCCAAATGCCTAGCAGCTGTGCCCTCCTCCCACCGCTGACCCACTATGAAAATAAGATTTTAACAATTCTTTGATAGCACAGCCAAAACTCTGTCTGGAAGCCATTGAGGCCTGACAAGGGCAGGTTAGAAATTATAGACCATCCTCTTCTTCATGTCTCTGTTTTTAAAGCCCTGAAAGAAACTTTTGTGAATTAGGCCATGATTCCTTAGATGTGACACTCAAAGCACAAGCAACAACAACAACAAATAGATTAAGTGGACTTCATCAAAATTAAAATTTTTTGCTTCAGAAAGTGAAAAGACAATCCACAGAAAGGGAGAAAATGCTTGAAAATCATATATCTGATAAGGGACTTGTATGCAGAATAACTCAACAATAAAAAGACAACTCAATATTTTAAATGGGCAAAGCATTAGAAAAGGACTTTATCCAAAGAAGGCATACAAATGGCTAATAAACACATCAAAAGGTACTCAATATTACTAATCACTAGAGAAATGCAATTCAAAACCACAAACTACTACTTCACACTCACTAAGATGGCTAAAATCAGAAAGACAGGCAATAACAAGTGTTGACAAGGATGAGAAGAAATGTAGCCCTCATACATTTCTGGTAGGATTGTAGAATGATGAAGCCACTTTTGAAAACAGTTTGGTGACTAAATATATGGTTACTATATGATCAGCACTCCCACCCATAGGTATATACCCAAAAGAATTAAAAAGATGTTCATACAAAAACCTATACACAAATGTTTGTAGCAACATTATTCATAATAGTCCAAAAGTGAATACAACTGATGAATGGATAAACAAAAGGTGGTAAATTCATAGAGTACAAAATGTTGGCAATAAAAAGAATGAAGTATTGACACAAGTTACAATATGAATGAACCTCAAAAATACTATACTAAGCGAAAGAAGCCAGTCACAGGAGGCCACATACTATATGATTCCATTTATAGAAAATGTCCAGAGTAAGTAAATCAATAGAGATAAAAGTAGATTAGTAGTTTCCAGGGACTACTTGTTAGTACTGCTAATAAGTACTTGCTTTGGGGAGGGGGGCGCTCAAAAAAATGAAGAAATTAGGAAATGGGTGTACAATTTTTTGAGTATACTAAAAGCCATTGGATTGTGTACTTTAAAGGATAAATTTTATGGTAAGTGAATTATATCTCAATAAGCTATTATTTTAAAAAGGAAGAAAGAAAACTTACAAATACATACATCTCTCAAGGCCGCCTCCTCGAGGAAGAACATAAACAATTTCTGTCCAGGAAGTGAGTCGTGTTAACACAGAATACATCAGTGCTTCGAGAAGAAATTTATTAGTGTCCGATCTTCGTGGCTTCCGGTTTCTATGTGGCCACATGGGACAGTTTCTCAGTCTTCCTAATGTGTCAGCCTCTTTCCATCTTTGTCTTTGTGAACAAAGGAGGAGAAAAGAAAAGAGAGAGAAGGGAAAAGGAGGGAACAGAAGGGGAAGAAGAAAAGAGGGGAGAGGAGGAAGTAGGTACTCGGCAGGGAGGAGAGGGGAGGACAAGAGAAGAGAGAAAACAAGTGTTTGGTTCCAAGAGAGCAGAGTGGGAAAGCACATACTTCATGTACACAGTGCAAATTATGGATCTCTGACCCAAAACACTTCTAGGCTTAGCGTAATAGCCATTTAGTACCACCCCCTCCTTTTAAAAACTGAGGCAGTGATTTGATTAAAGAAAAGCATTAGCTAAGCAAAGGGCTTTAAATAGGGATTGCTAGACTTGAAACCCATTTCCCTAATTCCAAGGAAGCTAAGCGCTCTCAGTTTCCTTCAATTAGACCCAGAGAGAGAGGTTAGCTGTTATAACTGCATACTTAGGGAGATGGTGACTTTAAGAAAGCTGTAAAGAACAAAAATAGTCTCAGCTTTGATACTGCAAATACATTTTAGAAGCGCTTTTAAAAGACAAAACAAAAGAATGTTTTCCTTAATGAGAAAATTCAAAGCCAGTCACTGATGAGCGTGGAAGCTGCTTTTGGATGAAAGGAAAAGGTGGGAGAGTAACAACAGCTACTATTTGCTGAACAACTTCTGCACACCAGGCACTGTACATATAAGATCTTTAATCCCAGTAACAGCCCAGCAAGATAAGAACCATCATCTCCATTTAAAGAAAACTTGCTTCCCAATTCCCACTACCTAGGTCCCATATTCAGAGGTATGAGATGATATCTGAGTATACTAAATGTATGTCTGATAACTTTAATGTTTAGAGAAGCACTGTCCAATAATGTGAGCTATATATATAATCTTACATTTTCTAGTAACCACACTAAAAAAAGGAGGGATTCATTTCAAAAATTTATTTTATTTAACCCAATATATCTAAAATATTATCACTTCAATGTGTAATCAACAATTAAAATTTTTGAGCCATCTGACCTTCCTTTTTCAAGATTTTTGTACAAGCCTGTGAAATCCAGTGTATGTTTTACACTTACAAAGTATCACAATTCAGGCTAGCGACACTGCAAGTATTCAATACCCACACATGGCTAGTGGCTCCCGTTTTGGACAGTAAAGTTCTATAGGGCTCTACAAATTTAAAATTATGACATGCATATTCCTAATTAATAGTCACAATAATTCTGTGACATATTTTGCAGGTAAATAATCTGAGACAGAAGAAATTAAATGGTCTAACAGAGTCACATAGATTATCATCACTTCTTTTCAACAAGAAGGAGAAGGGTTGAGTAAGTAAATAAAAAGATCACATAGCTGTTAGGTGCAAAGCAAGTCTCAAACAGGTCAGTGCTCTTTCAAAAGTGCTTTACAGTTTGGCATTTTCCACCTTTCTCACTTAAACTTGGAGATTGAATTAAAAAAATAGTATTACAGTAGGCTAAACTGTCAGAACAAAGACAAGTTTATTTCCAAATGTTGCAATTCTGTGTGTGTGTGTGTGTGTGTGTGTGTGTGTGTGTGTGTGAACACGCATCTGCTAGTTGTGGTGGTGGAGGGTTTACTCTGATCACTAGTTATTCAGGGACTCAAGCTGAGGGCAACTTAGCTGACAGGCTTCCAAGGTCGCTCTGGCCACCCCACCCCTGTTGTCTGGAAGGGAGGAAACAGCCCAGAGGAGACCTGTAGGAAGTTAATGGCCAAGCCTGGAAGTGGCACACATCACTTGTACTCACATTCCAGTGGTGGACACTTTGTCAGATAGCCACACTTAACTATAAAGAAGGCTGGTAAGGGGCTTCCCTGGCGGCGCAGTGGTTGAGAGTCCGCCTGCTGATGCAGGGGACACGGGTTCGTGCCCCGGTCTGGGAAGATCCCACATGCCGCGGAGCGGCTAGGCCTGTGAGCCATGGCCGCTGAGCCTGCGCATCCGGAGCCTGTGCTCCGCAACGGGAGAGGCCACAACAGTGAGGATGGTCAAACTAAAGAAGAATAGGAGAATGGATTTGGGTGATCAGCCAGAAGTTACTTCTCAACATGGCTAACTTAGATATAATTCTGCAAGGAACTGAGAAAGAATGCTAGCAAAGATTGAAGGAGTTAGAAATTATATATAGACTTGAAAGAGGAGGAAAAGCTGGTATTTGTAAGCACCTTTCATGTAAAACCATGCTAAGTATTTAATGTAGGTTCTCCCAATTAATCTGCAAAAAAACTCAATGAAGTGGGTATCATTTTTCTCAATTTCCCAAAGAAAAAACTGAAATTAGTCAAGGTTAAATAAGTTGTCCATGGACAAACAGATAATAATTGTTGGAGAGAGTGCTCTTACAATCTCAAGTTCTTTGCAGTATATCACACCACCACTAAAGAACTAACAGTGAAAAAAAACAGTTACCATTTATGGAGTGCCTGCCCTACAATGCAGTATGTGATGTATTATACATACGTTATCTTATTTAATCTTCCCAGCAAATCTAAAGACACAAATTGATTTTCCAATTTACATTTAAGGAAACTAAGATCCAGAGAGGATAAGTAACTTTCCAAAGGTCATGTAGCTAAGCTAGTAATAGTTCATAGATTTGAACCCACCTATGACTTCAAAGTGTATATATTTTTCCCCAGAATTAATTTATCAAAGGCCACCTTAATAGGAAAAAGAAGAAATGAGGCAGAGGATAAAAACTTGCAACTGAGAGGTAGAAATAAAGAGTAGGAAGATAAAAAAAGGAGGAGAATCCAGAAGAAAAGATTAAGGTGCTGAGAGAAGAAACTTCTATTAGCACAGGGCCTTCTTCACATCTCATTTCAGCCCTGCATCAGATTTCATAACAAAGTTTTTTCTTCCCAGGAGAATGCAAGGCTCCTATTTCCACATCCTCCCCTCCTCCTCCATGGAAGAAGATTAGGGTTACTGATAGATCAAGTTCAAGGATGCTGACTTGGACCACATATTTGGAAACTGGGGAGTTAAAAAGAAGAGCATCGTTGAGGCAAAATGCCCCTTCTATGTGCTCTCTCCATGTGACCAGAGTGATGATAAGGCTGGACCATATCCTTCAGATTCTGCCTTCCCTTCTATTGGGCCAACCTGGAGCCCCAGGAAACAGCTGGCGGCCCACAACAGCTCTGCCAACACTCTTGAGGCTGAGCCTCCTTGCTCCTGTGCTTACTTCTTGCTTACCAGACCTTATACATTCTTAAACGGTAAAAATCTAAAATATTGGAGCAGGCTGAGTAAAAAGATAAGGCGGGTTACCTACATTGCCCCAGACTGAGAAAGACTTTAAATGTTCTGATAAAAAGTCGGGACCAAAAAAATCCCTGGACGTATCAGTATGTGTTCAATCCAGCATGTGTGCACATGCTACTTCCCGCCCTTAGCAAACATTTTCACACACCTATTTCAACTCTTCCACCAGAAAAAAAGTCCTAATCCATCCTTTACAGTTGAAATCCAATGTCATCACTTTTATGAAAGCCTCTCCCCTGTCCTCTGCATAGTTGGTTTCTTCCCCCTCTGAGCTCCCCAGAGCTCTTTGTTTATTGTCTACAGAGGCAATGGCACTGCATTACAATTAGCCATGGCTGCATCACCCATGTCCTTGGCTAAACTGTCGAGCCCCTGGAGGCAGAATGTTTCTGCACATCTAATTTCCAGCACACAGCCAGGCAGGAGACAGATCTTCAACAAACTTCTGTGGATGAACTAAGAAAGGAACACTTCAAAATGCCTCAAGATGGCCTATTGTTCTTTGGTGTTTCAAGAGGCTCAGCTTCTCCTGGCTGAAGGTTGACTCATGCTGTGGGCATCCTCTAGTGCATTTTTCATTTGCCATAATGGCCTCTGCTTTTCATGCGTCCTATTGATCTGTCTGAACACTGGAATTTATTATTTATTAGATTTCTGTAATAGCTTTCCTCCAAAGAGCCCAGCGTGATAGGTAGAAAACTCCAAGGCAACAGCAAGGAAGACCAGAACAATGACAGCAGTGTGGAAAATGGAGAGGAAGAGTAGAAGCCGAAGGCTAAGAAGCAATGTCAAGGGAAAGCCACTCCCCTCACAAGAGTGGCAGCCAGGCTCCTGGGAGTCCCATACCAGTCCTGGTCTTAGCCCTGACCCCATCCATCTCCATGTTTGTTTGACAGTCTGGCAGGAAAAATAGTATGAGAAAGCACTTTGAAAAGTTAAAAGCATCCTACAAATGCAAAGTAATATTATTCCATTATCATTCATCAACATCAACATAATTCATCCAAGAGCAGGAAGTGTTTCATATTCATACCAGTGAGGAGGAAAGTTTGGAGTATCTATCTTCCCCAACTAGACTATACACTCTTCTAAAGCAAGGACCATGCCATTTTCATTTTTGCACATGGCATCAAACCCAGCATTGCCATATTTAGAAACGTATTCATTTTGTCAGGAGTCCTCGTGGGTCATTGGGTGTTAAATGCCCTCCAAATAACTTCCTTTCACTCTAGTCTGAATTTCCATGGAAGATGGCCCTAAGAGAAGGAAACGAGTTTTCTCTTCTCCACTTACACTGATTCCCTGATAAATTCTAAGCCTATATAACCATTTAACTTCTACCATATTTCTGGGAAATCAGGCAAGGGTCAATGTAAGTAAGCATACCTCAGACCTTGCAGCTTTGTTGACTGGCCCCTTCAATGAGCCTAAAGGTGCAGCTGAAATGAGTCCCCATCTCCTCTAACTTACTGAAAATAAATATCAGAATGCCTGAAGGGATGCACTGGCTCCATGTGCCCTTCTACACCCCTCCCCCAGATACCATCACTATGACTCTTCCTCACCATGCCCCAGCCCACTGCACTCAGCTCAGCCCATTCCAGGCCTGGCCAATGGCCCATCCCCTTCAGGGCACTCAGAAATTCAACATAAGCTATCTGAAGGCAGGGGACAGGTTTTATTGGTCTAATGATTCCTAATATGGTATTGGGGACTCTGTTTACTGAATGTTAACTAAATCAGGAAACCATCACTATTTTAAAGAAATTATTGACAATATCAAAATGACTATTTTATGCCAGTCTAATTAACAGTTTTTATGAGAAGGCTGACCTTTCTATCTAGAAAATTGTGGCAGAACCTTGATCATGAAAACTCAATACATCACATGGAAAATTGCTTTTACATACAAAGCAAGTAAGAAGTTATAAATTTTTAAAATATTCTTCTGTTATTCAAAGATTGCACAATCATGTTGAGATTACAATCTTGTTTACAATTCTAAACAAGTTGGGAGGCTTCAACCACATCAAAATCATTTCACCTCTCTAAGCTTCGGTTTATCCATTTATAAACTGCGGATGCTAGAGATAAAGAACATATTTTGAAGGTTTCTATGAGGATTAGAAGGAAGTATAACAAAGATTGATTCAAGATGGTGGAGTAGAAGGACATGCTCTCACTCCCTCTTGCGAGAACACCAGAATCACAACTAACTGCTGAATAATCATCGACAGGAAGACACTAGAACTCACCAAAAAGATACCCCACATGCAAAGACAAAGGAGAAGCCACAATGAGATGGTAGGAGGGGCGCACCACAATAAAATCAAATCCCATAACTGCTGGGTGGGTGACGCACAAGCTGGAGAACACTTATACCACAGAAGTCCACCCAGTGGAGGGAAGGTTCTGAGCCACACATCAGGCTTCCCAACCTGGGGGCCTGGCAACAGGAGGAGGAATTCCTAGAGAATCAGACTTTGAAGGCTAGTGGGATTTCATTGCAGGACTCTGCCAGGACTGGGGGAAACAGACTCCACACTTGGAGGGCACACACAAAGTAGTGTGTGCCTTGGGACCCAGGGGAAGGAGCAGTGACCCCAGGGGAGACTGAACCAGACCTACCTGCTGGCGTTGGAGGGTCTCCTGCAGAGGCTGGTGGTGGCTGCGGCTCAACAAGGGACAGGACACTGGCAGCGGAAGTTCTGGGAAGTATACCTTGGTGTGAGTCCTCCCAGAATCCGCCATTAGCCCCACCAAAGAGCCCAGGTAGGCTCCAGTGTTGGGTTGCCTCAGGCCAAACAACCAACAAGGAGAGAACACAGCCCCACCCATCCGCAGACAAGCAGATTATAGTTTTACTGAGCTCTGCCCACCAGAGCAACAGCCAGCTCTACCCTCCACGAGTCCCTCCCATCAGGAAACTTCCACAAGCCTCTTACATAGCTTCATCCACAAGAGGGCAGACAGGAGAAACAAGAAGAACTACAATCCTGCAGCCTGTGGAACAAAAACCACATTCACAGAAAGACAGACAACATGAAAAGGGACAGGGCTATGTACCAGAAGAAGGAACAAGATAAAAACCCAGAAAAACAACTAAATGAAGTGGAGAGAGGCAACCTTCCAGAAAAAGAATACAGAATAATGATAGTGAAGATGATCCAGGACCTCAGAAAAAGAATGGAGGCAAAGATCGAGAAGATGCAAGAAATGTTTAACAAAGACCTAGAAGAATTAAAGAACAAACAGAGATGAACAATACAATAACTGAAATGAAAACTAAACGAGAAGGAATCAATAGCAGAATAACTGAGGCAGAAGAACGGATAAGAGACTGGGAAGACAGAATGGTGGAATTCACTGCCATGCAACAGAATAAAGAAAAAAGAATGAAAAGAAATGAAGACAGCCTAAAGGACCTCTGGGACAACATGATATGCAACAACATTCGCATTATAGGGGTCTTAGAAGGAGAAGAGAGAGAGAAAGGACCCAAGAAAATATTTGAACAGATTATAGTCGAAAACTTCCCTAACATGGGAAAGGAAATAGCCACCCAAGTCCAGGAAGCGCAGAAAGTCCCATACAGGATAAACCCAAGGAGAAACATGCTGAGACACATAGTAATCAACCTGGCAAAAATTAAAGGAAAAGAAAAATTATTGAAAGCAGCAAGGGAAAAACGACAAATAACATACAAGGGAACTTCCATAAGGTTAACAGCTGACTTCTCAGCAGAAACTCTACAAGCCAGAAGGGAGTGGCATGATATACTTAAAGTGATGAAAGGGAAGAACTGACAACCAAGATTACTCTACACGGCAAGGATAGCATTCAGATTTGATGGAGAAATCAAAAGCTTTACAGGCAAGCAAAAGCTAAGACAATTCAGAACCACCAAACCAGCTCTACAACAAATGCTAAAGGAACTTCTCTAAGTGGGAAACATAAGAGAAGAAAAGGACCTATAAAAACAAACCCAAAACAATTAAGAAAAGGGTCATAGGAACATACATATCGATAATTACCTTAAACGTGAATGGATTAAATGCTCCAACCAAAAGACACAGGCTTGCTGAATAGATACAAAAACAAGACCCATATATATGCTGTCTACAAGAGACCAACTTCAGACCTAGGGACATATACAGACTGAGAGTGAGGGGATGGAAAAAGATATTCCATGCAAATGGAAATCAAAAGAAAGCTGGAGTAGCAATATTCTTATCAAATAAAATAGACTTTACAATAAAGAATATTACAAGAGACAAGGAAGGATACTACGTAATGATAAAGGGATCAATCCAAGAAGAAGATATAACAATTATAAATATATATGCACCCAACATAGGAGCACCTCAATACATAAGGCAACTGCTAACAGGTCTAAAAGAGGAAATTGACAGTAACACAATAATTGTGGGGGAATTTAACACCTCACTGACACCAATGGACAGATCATCCAAACAGAAAATTAATAAGGAAACACAAGCTTTAAATGACACAATAGACCAGATACATTTAATTGATATTTATAGGACATTCTATCCAAACACGGCAGATTACACTTTATTCTCAAGTGCACACGGAACATTCTCCAGGATAGATCACATCTTGGGTCACAAATCAAGCCTCAGTAAATTTAAGAAAATTGAAATCATATCAAGCATCTTTTCTGACCACAACACTATGTGATTAGAAATCAATTACAGGGAAAAAACATAAAAAACACAAACACATGGAGGTTAAACAATACGTTATTAAATAACCAAAAGATCACTAAAGAAATCAAAGAGGAAATCAAAAAATACCTAGACAGGGCTTCCCTGGTGGTGCAGTGTTTGGGAGTCCGCCTGCTGATGCAGGGGACATGGGTTCGTGCCCCAGTCCGGGAGGATCCCGCATGCCGCGGAGCGGCTGGGCCTGTGGGCCATGGCCGCTGGGCCTGCGCGTCTGGAGCCTGTGCTCCGTGGCGGGAGGGGCCACAACAGTGAGGAGCCCACGTAGCGCAAAAAAAAAAAAAAAAAATACCTAGACAATGACAATGAAAACATGATGATCCAAAACCTATGGGATGCAGGAAAAGTGGTTCTAAGAGGGAAGTTTATAGCTATACAAGCCTACATCAAGAAACAAGAAAAATCTCATATAAACAATCTAACCTTACACCTAAAGGAGCTAGAGAAAGAAGAACAAACAAGACCCAAAGTTAGCAGAAGGAAAGAAACCATAAAGATCAGAGCAGAAACAAATGAAATAGAAACAAAGAAAACAATAGCAAAGATCAATAAAACTAAAAGCTGGTTCTTTGAGAAGATAAACAAAATTGATGAACCATTAGCCAAACTCATCAAGAAAAAGAGGGAGAGGACTCAAATCAATAAAATTAGAAATGAAAAAGGAGAAGTTACAACAGACACTGAAGAAATACAAAGCATCCTAAGAGACTGTATGCCAATAAAATGGACAACCTGGAAGAAATAGACAAATTCTTAGCAAGGCATAACCTTCCAAGACTGAACCAAGAAGAAATAGAAAATATGAACAGATCAATCACAAGTAATGAAATTGAAACTGTGATTAAAAATCTTCCAACAAACAGAAGTCCAGGGCAAGATAACTTCACAGGTGAATTCTATCAAACGTTTAGAGAAGAGCTAATAGCCATCCTTCTCAAACTCCTCCATAAAATTGCAGAAGAAGGAACACTCCCAAACTCGTTCTATGAGGCCATCATCACCCTGATACCAAAACCAGGCAAAGATACTACCAAAAGAGAAAATTACAGACCAATATCTCTGATGAATATAGACGCAAAAATCCTCAAAAATTACTAGCAAACAGAATCCAAAAAGACATTAAAAGGATCATACACCATGATCAAGTGGGATTTATCTCAGCAATGCAAGGATTCTCAATATACGCAAATCAATCAATGTGATAAAGCATATTAACAAATTGAAGAATAAAAACCATATGATCATCTCAATAGATGCAGAAAAAGCTTTTGACAAATTCAACACCCATTTATGATAAAAACTCCAGAAAGTGGGCATAGAGGGGACCTACTTCAACATAATAAAGGCCATATATGACAAATCCACAGCAAACATCATTCTCAATGGTGAAAAATTGAAACCATTTCCTCTAAGATCAGGAACAAGACAAGGATGTCCATTCTCACCACTATTATTCAACATAGTTTTGGAAGTCCTAGCCACAGCGATCAGAGAAGAAAAAGAAATAAAAGGAATCCAAATCATAAAAGAAGTAAAACTGTCACTCTTTGCAGATGACATGATACTATATATAGAAAATCCTAAAGATGCCATCAGAAAACTACTAGAGCTAATCAATGAATTTGGTAAACTTGCAGGATACAAAATTAATACACAGAAGTCTCTTGCATTCCTATACACTAATGATGTAAAATCTGAAATAGAAATTAAGGAAACACTCCCACTTACCACTGCAACAAAAAGAATAAAATACCTAGGAATAAACCTACCTAAGGAGACAGAAGACCTGTATGCAGAAAACTATAAGACATTGATAAAGAAATTAAAGATGATACCAACAGATGGAGAGATATACCATGTCCTTGGATTGGAAGAATAAGTATTGTGAAAATGACTATACTACCCAAAGCAATCTACAGATTCAATGCAATCCCTATCAAATTACCAATGGCATTTTTTACAAAACCAGAACAAAAATCTTAAAATTTGTATGGAGACAAAAAAGACCCCGAATAGCCAAAGCAGTGTTGAGGGAAAAAAATGGAGCTGGAGGAATCAGACTCCCTGACTTCAGAGTATACTACAAAGCTACAATAATCAAGACAATAAGGTACTGGCACAAAAACAGAAATATAGATCAATGGAACAGGGTAGAAAGCGCAGAGATAAACCCACGCACCTATGGTCAACTAATCTATAACAAAGGAGGCAAGGATATACAATGGAGAAAAGACAGTCTCTTCAATAAGTGGTGCTGGGAAAACTGGACAGCTACATGTAAAAGAATGGAATTAGAACACTCCCTAACATCATACACAAAAATAAACTCAAAATGGATTTGAGACCTAAATGTAAGACCAGACACTATAAAACTCTTAGAGGAAAACATAGGAAGAACACTCTTTGAATAAATCACAGGAAGATATTTTTTGATCCACCTCTTAGTGTAATGGAAATAAAAACAAAAATAAACAAATGGGACCTAATGAAACTTCAAAGCTTTTGCACAGCAAAGGAAACCATAAACAAGACCAAAAGACAACCCTCAGGATGGGAGAAAATATTTGCAAATGAATCAACGGACAAAGGATTAATCTCCAAAATATATAAACAGGTCATGCAGCTCAATATTAAATAAATGAACAATCCAATTCAAAAATGGGCAGAAGACCTAAACAGACATTTCTCCATAAAAGACATACAGATGGCCAAGAAGCACATGAAAAGCTGCTCAACATCACTAATTATTAGAGAAATGCAAATCAAAACTACAATGAGGTATCACTTCACACCAGTCAGAATGGCCCTCATCAGAAAGTCTACAAACAGCAAATGCTGGAGAGGGTGTGGAGAAAAGGGAAGGGAACCCTCTTGCACTGTTGGTGGGATTGTAAATTGATACAGCCACTATGGAGAACAGTATGGAGCTTCCTTAAGAAACTAAAAATAGAATTACCATATGATCCAACAATCCCACTACTGGGAATATACCCAGAGAAAACCATAATTCAAAAAGACACATGCACCCCAATGTTCACTGAAGCACTATTTACAAAAGCCAGGTCATGGAAGCAACCTAAATGCCCATCGACAGACGAACAGATAAAGATGTTGTATATATATACAATGGAATATTACTGAGCCATGAAAAGGAACGAAATTGGGTCATTTGTAGAGACATGGATGCATCTAGAGACTGTCATACAGAGTGAAGTAAGTCATAAAGGGAAAAACAAATATCATATATTAACGCATATATGTGGAACCTAGGAAATGGTACAGATGAACCGGTTTGCAGAGCAGAATTAGAGACACACATGTAGACAGCAAACGTATAGACACCAAATGGGGAAGTGGCGGGGGGTGGGGGTGGGGGTGGGATGTACTGGGCGATTGGGATTGACATGTATACACTAGTATGTATAAAATGGATAACTAATAAGAAAATAATAAATAAATAAATAAACTTTTTTTTAAAAAAAGAAGGGAGTATAACAAAATAGTCCCTGACACATAGTAGGGCCTCAAATAGTAGTAATAATTATTTATATTGTAATTCTTTCATATGTCTACTTACTAGTAATAATTACAGCTAATCCTCACACAGCACTTTAGTGACGTAGTGCTTCAGGTTAAATTGTGTCCCTCCCCAATTTCATATGTTAAAATTCTAAACCCCAGTAACTAAGAATGTGACTTTATTTGGAGATAGGGTCACTGCAGATGTATTAGTTAAGATGAGGTTATATTGGAGTAGGACAGGCCCCTACTCCAATCATACTCAATATAAGTGGTGTCCTTATAAAAAGGGGAAATTTGCATATAGACATGCACATAGGGATAAAACAACGTGAAGATAAAGGCAGAGATCAGGAATGCCAAAGATTGCCACCAGGTCACCAAAAGCCCTCAGAAGGAAGCACCCTACCAACAGCTTGATCTAAGACTTCTAACCTCCAGAACTGTGACACAATAAATTCCTGTTGTTTAAGCCACCCGGTTTGTGGTGTTTTGTTATATCAGCCCTTGAAAACTAAAATAGGTGGGTGTTCTTATGACCCCCATTTATTAAAGACGAGAAACTGAAGCACAGGAGTTTATTATTATATCAAGTGAGAGATACCTATTTACTTACTGTTCTAAGAAAATAACCCTGGCTTTTACAGGCATCCCAGGTAGGTAAGGTACTTACTCACATGTGAGTTTGGGCACTAAAAATGTGGGGTGGGTAACCATTTTTCTCTTTTGAACAATGGCTCTGAACAGTTCTTGCTTTTCTCTTGAGAGCCAGAGACCATCAGTTGAGGGACTTGACTCTCGGTGCCCACTACAGAGAACGCCCATGTCAAGCCCTGATACCTCAGGTTTAAACAGTGGAATCTCTGTGGAGAAGCTGAAGCCCACCCTTCCTGGTTCTGACCAAAGGAGGGCTATATTTGATGGGGGAAAGGGTAGCTGTTAGCATCTGATTATCTAAGTAGGGCCCTCTGGGGTGCTCTTGTGTATCTTTTTTTTTTTTTTTTTGCGATACGCGGGCCTCTCACTGTTGTGGCCTCTCCCGTTGCGGACCACAGGCTCCGGACGCGCAAACTCAGCGGCCATGGCTCACGGGCCCAGCCGCTCCGTGGCATGTGGGATCTTCCCGGACCAGGGCACGAACCCGCGTCCCCTGCATCAGCAGGCGGACTCTCAACCACTGCGCCACCAGGGAAGCCCTGGGGTGCTCTTGTGAAGGAAGCATTTAAATGTAAATTTGATTGATTTGCTCTTGCTTATATTCCTCATCTTCCATGCGCCCTCTGGGAAGAAGAGAAAGAAATCCACTAATTCCTGATAAGTTGATCCTAGAAACCCTGGTTAAAAAGCTGAGACTGTCTATTCAATTTTTCCAAAGCAACAACCTTTCAAAGCAACAACCTTTCAAAGCAACTACAAAGTGTTTCTCATGGCTGCCTCTGTTAACTATGAAATGTGTTTGAAGACTGAATGTTCTTGGAACTGCTACACAGAGAAACTCAGGTGTAGAGCCTAGTTTATAAAACAGCACCAGGAGATTCTAGTCAAGAGGGTCAGATGAAGGTATGTAGCATACAAGGCTTGGGTCAGAGACAGGCATCTGCTATTCTGCTGTGATTTGCACGGATCCGCAAAGCACATAGCTTCAGATTGCTTCCCACTGGCCTGGAAGAGACTGAAATCTCACTGGGAAAGAGCCAGTAACTTTGGGTAATTCCTCAGCATGATATTAACATGCAAGTACCCATTCCTCCAACCCCGCAGCCAAAATTCTCCTGGAGCATTTCCTGACTAATAGTGAAGCCAAGGAGGTGGGATCTCAGATCCTAAAGGGGGAAACAGCAGTTTCGTAGGTCCCAGGCCGGCACAGAGGGACTTGGGCGGAAGGGAAGCACAAAAGTACCTGGAGAAAGGTGGAGGGTCAGAGGTCTTTCCCCAACCTCAGAGCAAGCCACCAGGAGGCAGTGTGGTGCAGTGAATAAAAGCATATGCTCTGGCACCACAGACGTGTGTTTAAGTCAGAGCTCTCCCACCTCATCATTTTGTGTTCTTGGGCAAATTATTTAACCTACGTCTCAACCTACATTTTCACATCTATTTAATAAGAACAATAATACCTGATGGCAGTACTTCTTACATTTTTAAAAAATTACCAACCCCCTAAGGAGCCTCTTTAGACATATTTAATTGCCCACCTATTAAATTTTAATACACAGATATATTCCACATCTGTTTATATATTGTACATATATATATATATATATATATATATATATATATATATATACTTTACACATAAACAAAGTAAGGTTATTTGTTCCCAAGAATCATTTTTGCCCTTGGTTGAGATCTTGACCTGCTATGGAGTATTTGCGTCCTCCCAAAATTCATATGTTGAGTCTCTACTCTGACGGTATTTGGAGATGGGGGCTTTGGGAAATAATTAGGGCATGAGAGTGGAAACCTACTGATGGGAATGTATCCTTATAAGAAGAAGAGAGCTAGTCCTTTCCCTCTGTACTCTCCACCATGTGAGGCTACAAGGAAGAAGGTGCTCACCAGATACCGGATCTTGGACTTCTCAGCCTCTGAAAGAGTGAGAACTAAATGTTTATTGTTTAAAACCACCCAGCCTATGGTAATTTGTTGTAACAGCCCAAGCTGACTAAGACTCGTCCCTATTGATAATGCATGCCATACAGGGTTCTTGTTAAAGAGTAAACGACACACTGTAGACGAAGTTCTTAGTATAATGCTGGCACTAACCCATTAAGCATGGCCACTGCCTGTTTAGAACAGATAAATGCTCTAACAGCTGGTCATCCATATCACTGCGTAACCTGTGTGGTAGGTTAGACGGGAGGCCATAACTCTTCACTCTCCTGTACAGACATTATACACCCACACCTTGCCTTGACCTCATGGTTGGTGGATGCCCTTCCCCACTCTTCACTTTTGAGTTTGCGTGTGAGCTTGCTTTGGCCAATGGATGTTAGATTACTCTCAACTAAAACTTTCAAGTCTTTTTTATAATAATAGCTGCCAATCCGCATCTCACGCATCCTATAACTATGCAGGTGACTTTTTTGTAATTGAAAGCAGGTCTTTATTTATAACTCTCTTAATTTTAATCATATTAGAAAACACCAAATCTAACTAAACAGGACTCTTCCAGTGCTAACACTGTATGAATTGGTAGTTCCAGTATATTATTATTACTGGAAAGGAATTTGCGAGAAAGTGAAGGAACCAGGCGGGATGGGTGTAGTACAGCAGCAGCAAACATGAACCGAGCATTTACTATAAAGTAAGCACTATTCCAGTCCATTTAGAGAGTTCATTTTTTGATCCTATAACAACCCTAGGAGGCGGGCACTCCTCAAGTGCCCGTGTCTCAGAAGCTTGGTGAGGTTAAGTACAGTGTCCAAAATCATACAGTTCCTGAGTGGTAAAACCAGGAATTGCTCTGGCTCCAAAGCTCAGGCCCATAGGTTCCTGTAGCAGAGAGACTTTCCCTGATCTCATGCTGATAGGTGGCTCATCTGGGTCTATCTCTGCTTGGCTAGTTCCTGTAGACCAGGGGTCCCCAACCCCCAGGCCGCTGCGTGTTAGGAACTGCACAGCAGGACATGAGCGGCGGGCAAGCAACAAAGCTTGGCTCCCCCTCGCTCACACCACTGCCTGAACCATCCCCCCACCCCTGCCCATCCGTGGAAAAATTATCTTCCACGAAACTGGTCCCTGGTGCCAAACAGGTTAGGGACTGCTGCTGTAAACCACTCAGGCCTTGCATTAATATCAGGTCAGGAGTTTGTCATTGCTTAACCATAGGTCGTACCTGTTACTTCTTCCAAGATACAGGTTACCCAAAGGAGGAGGGACAATAGTCACCCAGCACCGGGAAGCAGGGACTTGTTGGTGAGGATAGAGGGATCTAGGGAGTAATTTATTGACTGTTCAACTACAGCCCTACTATCCTGGAAAAGAGGAATCTGAGCAGGACACGTAGAGGGCCTTAGAGAAAGGAGCTCCTCTGGCTGGATGAAATGTACAAAGGACGCTCCTTGGGCACGGTCAATTGGAAAAAGGGCCCTTTCTCCCAAATGGCCAGGGCATAGGCTTGGTGCCACCTGAGTGGAATGTAGGCTGGGATTCAGAGTCCATGCATTTCCTCTCAGGCAAGGGACTTTGTTCAGATCCAATTTCCCCAAATGTACCCAGTGGCCATGGAGTGGGGTGAATGGACCTCCCTATAGATCACCCAGTACCACTCTCACTACCACTAGACGTTAAACCCTACTGACAACACAGAAATAAGCTCAGAGGCCACCTGCTATGGTCTGAATGTTTGTGTCCCTTCAAAATCCATATGTTGAAATCCTAATGCCCAATGTGATAGTATTAGAAGGCAAAGACTTTGAGAGGTAATTAGGTCATGAGAGCAGAGCCCTCGTGAATGGGATTATTGCCTTTATAAAAAAGGGTCCAGAGAGATACCTTGCCCCTTCCACCATGTGAGGACACAGCAAGAAAGCACCAGCTATAAACTAGGAAGATGGCCCCACCAGAATGTGACCATACCTTGATCTTGCACTTCCCAAAATCCAGAATTGTGAGAAATAAATTTTTGTTGTTCATAAACCACCCAGTCTGTGTTATTTTGTTATAGAAGCCCTAATGGACTAACATACCACCATATGATGGATAAATACTATCAACTTTGGGAAAGCACACTTCCTTGAACTATATTAGTCATAGATAGTCATAGCTAGTTTCAATGTTGCTGGTTACTGGTGCAACTCTCTATCCAGTGTAGACCACTATAGATAAAACAATTCTGAGTATGCGTCTTTGTAAAGTACTACATGGTGTTGTGCTAAAGAGCTGGATTTTGGTATCAGATTTCCCAAAATCAAAGTCTGGCCCTGTTAAGTACAAACCACATGAACTTGAATAAACCTATACCATTTTTCTGGATTCCACATATATGCGTTATTATGCGATATTTGTTTTTCTCTTTCTGACTTATTTCACTCTGTATGACACTTTCTAGGCACACTCTGTATGACACTTTCTATGACACATCTCTACAAATGACCCAGTTTCATTCCTTTTTATGGCTGAATAATATTCCATTGTATATATGTACCACGTCATCTTTATCCATTCCTCTGTTGATGGACATTTAGGTTGCTTCCATGTCCTGGCTATTGTAAATAGTGCTGCAATGAACATTGGGGTGCATGTGTCTTTTTGAATTATGGTCTTCTCTGGGTATATGCCCAGTAGTGGGATTGTTGGGTCATATGGTAGTTCTATTTTTAGTTTTTTAAGGGACCCCCATACTGTTGTCCATAGTGGCTGTATCAATTTACATTCCCACCAAGAGTGTATGAGGGTTCCCTTTTCTCCACACCCTCTCCAGTAATTATTATTTGTAGATTTTTTGATGATGGTCATTCTGACCAGTGTGAGGTGATACCTCTTTCTAGTTTTGATTTGCATTTTTCTAATAATTGTGATGTTGAGCATGCTTTCATGTGTTTGGTGGCCATCTGCATGTCTTCTTTGGAGAAATGTCTATTTAGGCCTTCTGCCCATTTTTGGATTGGGTTGTTTGTTTTTCTGATATTGAGCTGCATGAGCTGCTTGTATATTTTGGAGATTAATCCTTTGTCAGTTGCTTCATTTGCAAATATTTTCTCCCATTCTGAGGGCTGTCTTTTCATCTTGTTTACGGTTTCCTTTGCTGTGCAAAAGCTTTTAAGTTTAATTAGGTCCCATTTGTTTATTTTTGTTTTAATTTTTATTACTCTAGGACGTGGGTAAAAAAAAGATGTTGGGGGCTTCCCTGGTGGCGCAGTGGTTGAGAGTCTGCCTGCCAATGCAGGGGACACGGGTTCGTGCCCCGGTCCGGGAAGATCCCACATGCCGCGGAGCGGCTGGGCCTGTGAGCCATGGCCGCTGAGCCTGCATGTCCGGAGCCTGTGCTCCCAAACGGGAGAGGCCACAACAGTGAGAGGCCTGTGTACCGCAAAAAAAAAAAAAAAAAAAAAAAAGATGTTGCTGTGATTTATGTCAAAGAGTGTTCTGCCTATGTTTTCCTCTAAGAGTTTTATAGTCTGTGGCCTTACATTTAGGTCTTTAATCCGTTCTGAGTTTATTTTTGTGTATGGTGTTAGGGAGTGTTCTAATTTCATTCTTTTACATGTAGCTCTCTAGTTTTCCCAGCGTCACTTATTGAAGAGGCTGTCTTTTCTCCATTGTATATTTTTGCCCCCTTTGTTATAGATTAGGTGACCATAGGTGCGTGGGTTTATCTCTGGGCTTTCTATTCTGTTCCGTTGATCTATGTTTCTGTTTTAGTGCCAGTACCATACTGTTTTGATGACTGTAGCTTTGTAGTATAGTCCAAAGTCAGGGAGCCTGATTCCTCCAGCTCCATTTTTCTTTCTCAAGGTTGCTTTGGCTCTTCGGGGTCTTTTGTGTTTCCATACAAATTGTAAAATTTTTTGTTCTAGTTCTGTGAAAAATGCCATTGGTAATTTGATAGGGAACAACCATTTTAAAAACAGAATTACTATATGATCTAGCAACATCACACATCTGGAAATATATCCAAAAGAAGTGAAAGTAGGATCTTGAAGAGGTATTTGTATGCCCATGTTCATATCAGCATTATTCACAATAGCCAAAAGGTGGAAGCAACATAAATGTCTGACAGATGAATGGACAAACAAAAAATGGGGTGTGCATGTGTGTGTGTGTTTGTGTGTGTGTGTATACACACACAAAGGAATGTTTTTTTGGCTTTAAAAAGGAAAGAAATTATGATACATGCTACAATATGGATGAAACTTGAGGGACATTATAATAAGTGAAATAAGCCAGTAACAAGAAGACAAACATTGCATGATTTCACTTATATGAGATATCTAGAGTAGCCATATTTACAGAAACAGAAAGAAGAATGGTAATTGCCAGGGCCTGGTGAGAAGGGGAAATGGGGAATTGTTTAATGTGTACAGAGTTTCAGTTTTTCAAAATGAAAAAGTCCTAGAGATTGGAGATTGAACACCGTACACTTAAAAAAGGTTAAGATGGTAAATTTACGTTAGCTGCATTTTACCACAATTGAAAATAATAAAATTATAAAAATTTTAAAAAACAGCCATTTTCTTGGCTCACAATTCTCAGGAACAGCAATTTGGGCTGGACCTTGCCTGCAGTCATGTGGCTCAGCTGGACCTGGTTTGTTCAAGGTGGCTTCTGTAATGGTTAATTTTATTTGTCAACTTGACTGGACCACGGGGTACACAGATATTTGGTAAACATTATTCTGGGTATGGCTGTGAGGGTTTTTCTAGATGAGATTAACATTTGAATAGGCAGACTGAGTAAAGCAAATTGCCCTCCTCAATGTGGGTGGGCCTCATCCAATCCATTGAAGGCCTAAATAGAACAAAAAGGCTAGGTGAGAGAGAATCTGCTCTGATTGTGTTTGAGCTGGGATGTCAGTCTTCTCCTGCCTTTGAAATCAGACTCAGACTGGAACTGTAGCATCAGCTTCCCTGGGCCTCCAGTTTGCCAAAGGCAAATCCTGGGACTTCTTAACCTCCATAACTGTATAAGACATTCCTTATAATAAATATCTTTATAAATCTAGATCTAGATATATCCTATTGGTTCTGTTTCTCTGGAGAACCCAGACTACTCCAGCCTCACTCAAATATCAAGGGGTTGGTGCTAGCTCTTGGCTGGACCTCCCAAACTGTGCGGTCTTTCATCCTAGCCCTGTGTTCCCAGGGTGAGAGAGGAAGCAGTGGGGCCTCTCAAGACCCTGGCTTGCAAGTTGCAAAACATCACTTCCACCACAGTCACTTGGTTAAAGAAAGTCACACAGTTATCCTAGATTCAAAGAATGGAAAAATAGACTCCCCTCATGGAGTGGGGAGGGGTAGACATCAAATTTAGATTGCAAACGTGCATGCATGAGCTGGGAAGGAATTATAAGGATCTTCACAAAGAAACTACCACTTAAGGTGACAGGAGTAAAGTGCTAAGGACAGTGACTAGCATATAGTAAGTATTCAATACAGGACTGCTATGTTTTGTTATGTTTGTTGTTGTTGCAATTCTTTGAAATCCAGAAAGGTTTGCCAATTGACAAACCAGAGTTGATTCTGATATCTTTCCAATGTATTTCTCCTGATCCCAAAGATGAGGAAAAGTCATCAGTTACTAATGGGCATCTATAGCTCAGTCTTTATATATCTAAATATATAAGACATATATTACATGTTAAGATATTGTATCTTATATAAGATATATGTCTTATATCTTATATACATATCTTATACATAACTTTCTATATCTAAAACCTTTTTTAAAAAGGCAAACCCCAAACTAAAATATGAAATTTAATAATGTTAATCTCACAGTTTTCCTATAAACTGATAATCAGTAAGTTTACCTAATCATAATTGAATAAAATTAGATTATTTTGAAAAAATGCTTAGACTCTAGTTCATTTCCATAGGATCCTAATAAAAGATAATGTGAAAATAATGTACATCTTTCACCATGAACAATGTTTAAGTACTTTTGTACCTTCTTTTCTTTTATCTTATTAGCTCCATAATTGCAATTTTTAAACATAGTAATAATGGAATGAACACAGATAATGAACTCAGTGCAGAAAGAACCAAATATAATAACAAAATAATGTGTGATACGGTTACAAACTGTTCTTAGGCCATTGTTCCAACTCTTATCAACACTCATATGTACTCCAAATTTGAGGAGAGGTCACTGTTGGAATGTCATTGAATTTTCATTAGAAAAAAGAAAAGGAACAACTTGGCTTTTGTTTCTCAGATCTGTTGTACTGGGTCCTATTATCAGTACAAACAAGAGTATGAGGAAGTTGGAGCTTCTAAGCCAGCTTGTCTATAAGCAAGTATTAGCCCTTTGGTGACCCGCTAAACTCAGATCTCCTATTTCCAAAGCTTTTGAGGATAATATTTGAAAAGGTTTTCCTTTATACTTTAACATTAAGAAGAGCCATTGGCCATTGATCTCTGTCACAAAGAAGCCCTCTGCTCCTCCCCACTCGGTGCCATGAGAATGGAGTCCTCCATCAAATAGAAATACCTAACGCATGCCTTGACATTTAGTAATGTGCTTTACTGCTCTGCCCTTTCCACACGTGGAAAGGCAACTGGGAGGGCCATGGTGCATCTCTCTCAGGCCAGTCACAGCCCCTCCTGAGCTAGGAAATGCTAATGTACCCGAAAAAACAACAGCCACACGGAATCAGCCACCTACGGAGATTAAAAAGTCCTCCTGGATAATATCATTCCCTGTCCAACCAGGCCTTGTGGAGATAAGCGAAGACCAACCAAGTGAGAACAAGCACAGGCTATTTATCCAGCGCTTACTACAGCGAGGGAGTCAGCTAGTCACGGTCGGTCACTTGTGTTTTTGCAGAGACTCTAAGGCAGGCAGAGGAGTGGGAAAGTTTCCCATGGTGGAAAGAAGGGAAGGCTTCAGGCGTGTCCTGATTGAAGGCCGTTGGCACAGGGAAGCTGGAAACAGGCTAACTAGAAATGGGACATCCTGTGTGACTGGTTAGGTGGGCATATTTGGCTTTCTCTGGTTGGTCCTTAACTAGAAGTGGGAAGAAGAATTAGGGAAGCTGTCAGTCATTAATCAAGTCCTGGCCACGTGAGGCTGAGTGTTATCAGAAGTTGTTGTTTAGCCTCCTGGATTGTTACTAGAGATAGCATGATTTCCTAGAGTCTCTGGGCTATTTATTGTAGATAAGGGGTTAGTTTCCTGGGCAGGTTGCTGCAGGTCGTAGGTCAAAGTTCTATTTTTATATATGGTCTGGCACACTGTTTGTATATTCAGTCTCTCAGCGCAACATGAAACCTAAGCCGGTGCAGCCATTAGCCTGGTGAGTCTAACTTGAATCTGATAAAGGCTATCTGAATGTAGGGCGACTCTCTTCCCCAAGCTGCCTTATTCTCTGTTCAGATGTCCGTAAACATTTATCATCTGAGAATGATCGTCAACACACAGGGCTCTCTCCCTGACTGGTGTGAACTTCTCCAGGCAGAAACAGTTGCTTATGTGGCTTCATTTCAAACTTACAAACTGATATACAACAAACAATTTGAATCTAAATTCACTCTCAGCTAAAATAAGAAGGGTTACACATTTTATGTTTTCTTACAATATGAAGCATGTCTCATTTACAGAGATAACATTTCTCCTGGAAGTAAACCAAGTGGGAGACTGAGGAACAAATAATTAAAAAATAATTTGTAAGACGGGCATAATAGTTCCTCTAGAGTTCTGAGACCCACTTCTTAAAGGTTTTTAAATGTACTGCAACAGTTTGACCCAGAGCACAGAGTAGACACAGAAATGTGGTGGATTAAGTCAGACACAAAATAGAGCTGAAATGAATTTGAAAGAGCTTCATGTGCACTGGTTCCAAGCTGACCTCTCTTTCTGGGGTAACCAGACCACCTATGAATTAACCTGGTTAATACAAGTGTTTAAGGAAAAGAATTGGATTCATGCCATAAATTTCTCAGGTTAATGCAAGATGGAGAAGAAAGCTCAACCTTGGTCAGAGAGCTTGTTTTTACAGGAGTCATGATTTGATTCACAGTATTACTGAAACCTCAAGGCTTTGCTTAAAATTTGGCACCCTTGAACTATAATGTTCTTAAGAATTCCTAAGCGGTAGGCAAACCACTATGCCATGGTTTATTTCCAACATTTCAATAGGAAAATCCATCCTCATCTAGAGCAAATATATTTTGCTATAATATGCATCTTTCTGCCTTGACATCCTAACCTCAATTCTCTTGAGCCCGAAGCATAATTGTAGCTGATTGGTGTTTACCTCCAGAAACACACTTTGTTAACAAAGTAATGAAATTAAATGTTCCACAAATGAGTACTTGCAGGTTTTAGATATTTCCCACTGCCCCGCCCCGAACACAGATTATAGAAACCACATCCCTTACAGAAAAGCTCAGCACAATATTTTCCAAGGTCTTAGTATAGTCCAGCTGCAAATCTCTTGCAGCACTTTTGATACATGCTATATGGTCACATGAGAACAAATAATCCTAGAAATACGCTCATACTCAATACATGCTGATTATTAATGTAATTGAACTTTTAAAAAGAGTAAGAAGGAAGTTTTGGCATTTTCTTCCCTAAATATTTTTTAAATATAGGTCAGAAATTCACCCAGTCAGTATCAGGATGACAACCTAAATTGCTGCTAAAACACACATCCAGTAAGTGGGATTTTAAACCCTGATATGTGCACAACACAATGATACATTTGTATCTATTTAGAGTAAAAATTCTAGTTTTTTTCAATTTTTATTGGAGTATAGTTGATTTACAATGTTGTGTTAGTTTCAGGTATACAGCAAAGTGAATTGGTTATACATACACATATATCCACTCTTGTTTTTTAGATTCTTTTCCCATATAGACCATTACAGAGTACTGAGTAGAGTTCCCTGTGCTATACAGCAGGTTCTCATTAGTTATCTGTTTTATATATAGTAGTGTGTATATGTCAATCCCAATCTCCCAATTTATCCCTCCCCCCCTTATCCCCTGGTAACCATAAGTTTGTCTTCTAACTCTGTGACTCTGCTTCTGTTAAATTCTAAATATCTGCTACGGCTTTAATTCATTTTGCAGATATTTACTAAGTGCTGTCTCTGTGCTAGGCATCAAGTTGGTGATGAAGATACAAAAATGGGTAAATACAGCCCCTGCCCTCAGGACTTCACTGTCTAGTGATAAATTCAGATGGACAAACAAACAAACAAATAGTTTTAATACTACGTGATAAATGCCACAAGAGAGATTGATCTCGAAATTCTCAGGCATCCAAAATGAGAAGGCAATGACCTCTTCCAGGAAGGACCTGGGAAGGCTGACATTCAACCCAGATACCAGCACGATACTAGATTTTTTTTTTTTTTTTTTTTTTTTTTTGCGGTACGCGGGCCTCTCACTGTTGTGGCCTCTCCCGTTGAGGAGCACAGGCTCCGGGCGCGCAGGCTCGGCGGCCACGGCTCACGAAGGCAGCTGCTCCGCGGCATGTGGGATCTTCCCGGACCGGGGCACGAACCCGTGTCCCCTGCATCGGCAGGCGGACTCTCAACCACTGCGCCACCAGGGAAGCCCATCATACTAAATATTTACAGCCCGAGTCCACTTTGACTGATCAGGGCCACAGCACTCCTGAATGTAGGGGAGGGAGGAGTTCCAGGGTTCAGAAAAAAAAAAAAAAAATAGGGATATGCTTCCTGAATTTACCTGTCAGTTTGCACAGCCAACTGACATTTCCAGTTGCATCTGGTTTCGACTTCATTGTAAACTCAAATTATTTTGGGGAAACAAAAAACAAACAAAAAAGGAAAAACAAACCTGTATTTCTGCCTGATAAATAAATATTTCTCTTTTTATCACAAAAGTCAGTTAAACCTAACCCAGGAACTGGAATTATTCTCTGGGATTTCCAGTTGTGGGGATTCTAGTAAAACTCCATTTGCCATCTCTAACAAGAATCTTAATAACTATATTTGTAAATATTTTTAATTGAGTGCAACACTCTAGAAGAAAAAAGAAGTCATTCCAGTCTAGGGTCCCTTGAGAGCAAATAGGCCCCAGCATTAGAGACATCTGTCCCTAGGTTAGCACTAAACGCCAGGCCAAACACTGATCCTGAACGTACTTTAGAAGACAACAAAGTGAATTCTCTTTTTCAGAAGAAACACACAGTATTAAGTCAAATTTCAATATTTCTCACCCTCCCCTATCTGCCAGACAAGAAGAAAACCCAGAGTGTGGTATTTTATACCCGTAGTCTGGGTACAATTGATTTACTTTCATTAGAATCATTCATCTATCAGGGCTGAAAACATAAATGTCAAAGCAGCCATAATATATCTGCACCAATAAAGTCATCGGTTATGCTTTTATACCACAGAGAGAGAGAAGACTTTATTAACCTTCATGAGGATTAAACACAAAAATAACATTAAAAGAAAACACTTGGGGGTATTTTGGGTGACTGGTGTGTGTGGGGGTGAGTGGAGTGGGGTAGGATGAAGCAAGTAAGTAATAATTGGAGTCCTAAGATGAGCAGAAAAAGAAAAAGTGGCTCTTAAAATAAAATAGCTCCTTTCAGAGCTTAAGTCTTTGATTCCCATACAACATGCATTGCCCTCTCATCCCAATCTGTCATCATTTTCTCTCCATGGTGTAATTCATAGAGGTATGCAACTTATTAGCAAACATTTTCCCCACTTTTCTGCAAGCTATTATCTAAGTAATACTATTTCCTTACAAAATGAGAGGGCATTAACTAGGCTCTCTAAATCCAGTGAAGCAAATGGCAGGTTAGAAACTGCCTCCAGAATAAATAGTGACATAGGCAATGCTACCTTTGGGGGCCTTAAATGTTATTGTTGGTGGGGTACGGGGGGGAAGGTTCTTTTCCTTCTTTAATGGGTCTGTTTTTCCCCTCATGTTTGTAACAGCTCCTTTTCTTACCTCCATCAGTGGCTAATCTCAGGAAAAGGAGCTTCCGATGGACTCATCAGACTAATAGTCATCGCGTGAAAAGTATAATGCGTTCTTCACAGGGGACAAAGCCTTAAGCTAAAGTAACAAGTTTCTAATTATGAAATTCCTGGCATCCACACACAGGAATGGGGACTGAGGAAGGGTTGTTCTTTGGACAGAAGGCATGAAATTCAATATCAGATTAAATCTCATTTCAGGAAATTTAGAGGCTCTTTAAAGTCTTTGGGAATAGTGGATTTTGATTATATCGAATATACGAAATAAGGAAGGCTTTGTCTCATAGATAAGCAGGTAGGTGCTCAGTTTCTCAGCAGACAAAAATAAAAGAGGGCTTCAGAAGAGCATCACAAGAATCACTGCATTGGCTGCTGTTCAACCCCTGTTCTTGATCCACAAGTCAGGAAGCAGCCATCTGCTTAGGTAGTTAGCTGTCCTCTAATGCCAGGTTGCCACCCATGCAGTCTGAAATAAACTAAGCTGACCCTCCTGCATTCTCTGCTATCATCAGATGCCCACAATATCAACTAAATCTCCAGGGGACCACAACTCCAGACCAGATCTCTCTTTTCATAAGGGATTCACACACCTTCCAAAGTCACCTGGTGAGAAAACAGTGCATTTTAATACAAGACAAAGGCTATCCTGTCATGCAGAACTTTTTATCAGGCTGATTTAGGGGAAATCTTTCTATATGTCTAGGCCCTTTGTCCCCTTGGAGATTTACTGAGAAGCTAATAAGCACCGAAATCAATCTCCAGCACCAGAAATCTCTCGTTTCATAAAACTTAGAGGAATCAATTATAACCTGTTTGTGTTGAACAGAGAATCAATATACTATTATTTAACACAGGAGACCAAGATACCTCATCCACAGGACAGGAAACTTGATGTCCAGCTTACATAAACCATTCACCTGCAAGAAGGCAATGTTGATTCCAGCGCTATGGCTCTGTAAGGCAGTCTCAGCTCCATCTAAGTAAAGAAGGGCCTTCCAACCGACCATCTGCCTATTTGTTAAACAAATGTTTAATGAGCATTTACTTTGGGCCAGCACCATCCTCTAGGCTGGGTCCACACAGCTGAACAGAATACATTTCTTGTCCTCAAAGTGAGGGGGGGAAATGTGATAAGTATTATAAGGGAGGCAAAAAAATGAGAGAATAGCATTTTGTTCCTGACAAAGGCAGTAAAATCTCTCCAGAGAAGGTGGCCCTGGAATAAAATCTTGAAGGTAAAATAGAAGTTCACCAGACAAAGCCAAGGATGAAGAAAAGGCATCACAAGCAGAATGATCATCAGTGTCAAAGGCAGGAATGTATGGATGAACAGAGGGGTCAGGAAATGTTGAACAGGTCAATGTGAGGGGAGCATCATATGATAGCTGGAGGTCACATGTAAAGTTGGACAGGTGTGTTTCTTATGAAAGAGTTAGGATATTCGAGAGTGGGTCAAGGATGCCTTTGAGACTTACACCAAAACTCTGTATCCTTTATTCATAAAATTTTGCATACGTACTCAGAGAGTTCACCAATTTCTTGACTGCAATTTGTAGACCCAGGTTTAAGAATTCCTAAAGCTAATCTAAAAAAAAATGGTTCTGAAGAACCTAGGGGCAGGACAGGAATAAAGATGCAGACATAGAAAATGGACTTGAGGACACGGGGAAGGGGAAGGGGAAGCTGGGACGAAGTGAGAGAGTGGCATGGACATATATACACTACCAAATGTAAAATAGATAGCTAGTGGGAAGCAGCCGCATAGCACAGGGAGATCAGCTCGGTGCTTTGTGACCACCTGGAGGGGTGGGATAGGGAGGGTGGGAAGGAGATGCAAGAGGGAGGGGATATGGGAATATATGTATACATATAACTGATTCACTTTGTTATACAGCAGAAACTAGCATACCATTGTTAAAGCCATTATACTCCAATAAAGATGTTAAAAAAAAAAAGAAAGAAAGAAAGAATTCCTAAAGCTAGGAGGTTTTAGCCAGCAAAGTCTACATAATTAAGTGGTTTTTTTTGGGGGGGGGGTGGTGAGGGGGATCATCCTGGCATCAATAAGCAGAACGGAAAGGTGAATTAGTAGAGTCAGTACAACAGAAAAATGTTGAAATACTGTAGAAAACACCACTGAACAGGTTCTTAACTGTACTGGACAATGCAAGATAGTAACATGGATTTTTTTTTTTTTTTTTTTTTTGCGGTAAGCGGGCCTCTCACTGTTGTGGCCTCTCCCGCTGCGGAGCACAGGCTCCGGACGCGCAGGCCCAGCGGCCAAGGCTCACGGGCCCAGCCACTCCGTGGCATGTGGGATCTTCCCGGACCGGGGCACGAACCTCTGTCCCCTGCATCGGCAGGTGGACGCTCAACCACTGCGCCACCAGGGAAGCCCAGTAACATGGATTTTTGTAAGCTGTAGCCTGGATACTTCCAAAACCACATTTCAGATGTTTAATTTTTAACACTTAGAGCTTTCAATGAGGCCAAAAATGGAAAAAAAAAAAAAACAGAGATGAAAAGAGAATTTCAGAATTCTCTTCTTCAAGAGGGTGGCCACCTAGCAACAGACCAATCATTCCCCTATTCATCACTCACATTACAGAGTCAAAAAAGCAAGTTCATTCTTTCAACACAAAGCTCATGCCAAGAGCTGGGTAACAAAATTGCATGGAGTGTGAAACAGCAGAGATATTCCTTGAGTCAAAGTATTTTTATCTTAATAATTCTATACCAATAACCTGTACACTTAAATTAAGTGAGAAATCTATCATATGCTATAAGGAACAAGCAGATACAAAGCCTATTCCAAGAATTACATTCCAGTCTGACAAGAAATGCATATCTTACTGTTTTCCTCTTTTCTTTTGAATTGCTGAGCACATGAAATGAAAGGAAAGAGGGAGGGCAAGCAAAAGTAGGGTGACAGGTTCTCGTTGCTGATCACTTAGTCAAGAGACTAGGACTTGGAATGATGGATGAAAGATGATCTGAACAACGTACGACAAAATACATTCCAAGGAGTATATGGGGAGAGGGAAGTTACGAAGCCCAGCAATGGTTACAGCCTGGTGAGAGCCACAGTTGGTCCTACGGTATTTTAGGTCCTTGTACAGCCAAGTCCATATTACGGTGGTGGCACAAAACAATAATAGCTTTGTTACAGGACACATAGTTGGAACTAGAACCGAGACCTTTTGGACTTTTCCCAATTTCAGCGCTCTTTGCACCGCAAAACGTTGAGTTGGTTTCTCGGGAAATTAATCAAATTACACTCCATGACTCTGATCCATGTGCCTCTACAGCTCATCTTCATTAGGGGTTCCAGAATGCAGAGTTCCCTGATACTTACATCTCACACCAATCACTCTCTCTTCCCAACAGAAGCAGTCCTGGAATCTTCAGTTTACAAGGGCTTCCCACCTCATCCCCAGGAGGATCCCTATTCCAGGTGCACCAGTCTGCACTAACCAACCCAAAGCCAACCTGGCCACCAGGTGAGAATAAACTGCTAAAAGCTCAGGTTTGTGCCCTAAGGGCAGGGGATCACCTGGGTGACAAGTGCTATCTTTGGACATATCAGACCACGCACCTGTCAAGACTGGGATGGTGTTCACCAGGCTTCTGTAATATTTTTGAAACTGTAAATGTCCCGATCAGGCACAATTTGAAGTTCTTGCTCTTGTAAATATGTCTGAGAAGAGGAAGACCCCAATAACACCATGGCATGCTCCCAGCTCCAGGCATCTGCATGAGCTACTTCCTTGGTCCAAACCCCCTCTCCCACCACAACAGCTTCACCAGGTTACCTTTCACTGCCCCTTCAGGACCTGGCTTATATCTTACTTCTTCCAGGAGGAAGTCCTTGCCACCTCCCCCCATGTCGGAGTTAGGCCACCCTCTACTATGTGCTCCCATAGTGCTCCCCCTAAGTTACAATGATCTGATTACTTGTTCATACCTGTCAGTAGATTACAAGACCTGTGAAGGCCTGAGTAGCCCCATTACCTGGCATATAGTAGACACTCAAGTATTAACTAAATGGAATGAACGACTCAGTTAATCATGCATGAAGATATGAGATAGTTTAAAAATGAACCAAATTGCTAAAATACTTTTAGTCTGTGTAAAATGCATGTATTTAAAGAACAACTGTAAACAATGGGAATTAACTTGTGTAATATGCATACTCTCAACACCTAATTTTTTCTGTCTCTAATGTCTGCCCCAAAATACAAAATTAGTATAGATAGGCCTTTAAGAAATTACCTATAATCATACTATGAAGTTTCAGGGCAAAAAGTTGAGAAGTTTTACCCTATCCTCATACTTCTGATGAAATTTACCAGATTATTAAGTGAGTTCTTTGAAATGTGAACCAGGAAACCTTCAAAAAATTAAGAGAAAATTAGAGCAAAAAGAAATTAATTGGGAAAAAAGTTTCTACTCTAGTAGAGTTTGCCATTATAGATTTTCAAGCAAAATCATGTTTACAAATAGCAGTAATAAGCCTCTTCTTCATTCACTGATAAGTACCTTCTCTGTAACAACCACCGTGAGTCACAGGAATGACTCAGGTCTGGGACAGGCTACATCTCAGGAAAACAGAAAAAGATCTAGAACCACTCCATGGGTCTCTAGAGATCCAATTCTCCAACACCAGCTTGCTTAACACAAGAACTATAACTGAGTTAGAGGAAGCAAAGTCTATGTGTCAAATATGTCATTTCTACCATGGAATTTTATTCAGTTACAGACAGAAAATTGCACACTATCAAATAGTGACATTTCATACATGTCATATGACATGTTTGCCATATCCAACCCTACAGCTGCCTCAGGCCACTCACAACACACACTTAGCAACATAGAGCCAAAGCCCAATCTCCCTTTCACTCTTCAGGGCCCTTGTCACCAGGAAAAGCCCGTGACACCTCTAGGGAGGGCTTCTTTCTGTGCACAGGGGAAGGCTGCCCTAGAAGACCCACTTAGCCCCCAGCACCTGCTTGGCTACAGAGACAGGCTAGGAGAAAGTACCAGCAGAGGTCTCACATCCTCGAGCACAGAAATTTGCATTTGTGCCCATTCTGCATTTGTCACAGGGTCACATGGGACCTCAAAAACATTTCGTGAGTTCTCAGTACTCCAGCCTTCACTGGGTTTTCTAGGATGATGACAAGAACAAAGTCCCAAACTTAAGTAAGGGGCTAGGAAATAGCTAGGAAGACAGAAGAAAGGAAGCAGATTTTTCAGTCTTAAAAACAGACAGCTGGGGCTTCCCTGGTGGCGCAGTGGTTGAGAGTCCACCTGCCGATGCAGGGGACATGGGTTCGTGCCCCGGTCCGGGAAGATCCCACATGCCATGGAGCGGCTGGGCCCGTGAGCCATGGCCGCTGAGCCTGTGCGTCCGGAGCCTGTGCGCCGCAACGGGAGAGGCCACAACAGTGAGAGGCCCGCGTACTGCAAAAAAAAAAAAAAAAAAACAGACAGCTGAAGGCAGAGCAGGATCAGCCATATGCCTTGTGAGCAATTATCTTGTTATTCTGTTTGCCAGGAACCAAACTGCAAATGTGAAATCATTCATCTCATTGAATCATCCCAAGCAGCTTCCACAGCGGGAATTAGTACCTTTGTTTTACAAAGGAGGAACCAAGTCTCAGTTCAAATCACAAAGCTAGGCTCAATTCCTTAATTACCATGTGACCTTGGGAAACATATTATATAAAATCTCAAGGCATAGTTTCCTTAGCTATATAATAGGGACAATAGTATTATCTTCATCAGAGGATTGTTGAAAGGATTAAATACAAAATGCATGCAAATCCCTGGGTGCCTGACATGGTAAGAGACAAATACAAGTAGCAAAAGTAATTGTTATCTATACTAAAAATAATAACAACAACGATAATAGTAGTAGTGATGACAAATGCAACAATATTACTATGAAGTGGCACAGCTAGAATTCAACTATAGGTCTTTCTGATTCTAAAGCCTTCACTTTTAATTCTTTTATATGCAATACAGTACTTAGGTAATAGGAATCAAGATGCATGAATGGATGGAGGGAGGGAAGAGTGAGAGGGAGGGAGAGAGGGAAGAGGAGAAAAGGAGGAAGGAATAAAAGGGGGGGAAGAGGAAGAAGTGAGGAAAGAAAAAATAAATATTTGATAAATACTGATACGTATGAATATATTATATATATAACTTTTTTCTGCAGCAAGTGAAAATTTTTCCAGTTTTTCTTTATCTCAAAGAGGTAATATGCACATGTTGCATTAATTCTTTAGGTCGAGTATTTTATAGAACGTATGGTTTTCCTCACCACTGTACCTCCAGCCCCAAGCACAAACTCTGACATGCAGAAGTTCTCAATAACAATAAATATTTATTGACAGAGTTTCCTCTCAAAGGAGATTTTGAAGAGGACACAGGTACGGCTATTCAAGCCTCCAAGGTCTCTGAACTGGACAGGAGGATGCCTCCTTCTGGAAAGGCGGTACTGCGGCTCTGTCTGAAGACAGCCTCCTGGGCCAGGCCAGGCAGTGAGAACCCGCCCTGAGCTTCCGTCTCCTTAGATTTATGTTTGCAAGAAAAGGCCTTCAAGTTACAAAACAGCTGAGAAGCAGTCACCCTGAAAGGCAGGGAGGAGGCACTATTTCTGCTAAGAATGAAAAATTCAAAAGTTCCACTGGATGTAGGAATAAAGATTTTGCTGGATATAAGACAATAATTTAGACTATCTCATCATGAGAGAGATAAAATATTTGATTCACAAAGCTTTTTCAACCTCCTTCTGTACTATGATTAAAAGCAAAATCTCCTTCAAAAAATGAAAGGGATTTAGGATCACAATTTAATTTCCTCTTCTCCTTGAGCGAAACACACAAAAACACAAAACAAAGTAACTGAGGATTTCTTAGAATTCTCAGTCAATAAAGGAAAGTTATTAAAGAAGCAGGGAGAGCTTTAAGTTTTTCCACAGGGAGTTAAAGAGTACTATTATGATTTCAAAACTTATATGTTAAAAGACTTCTGAATTGACAGATTTAATCGTGTATAAAATTAAAATGAGGTGTTATCTTAAAAGGCTGAATTTATTTTAGGACAATTCAAGCATTTTAATACATGCCCAAGGCTGACTGTTTATCAGAGTTGGCATTTTTAAAATAACAAGGGATGATGCTAATACTTTTATCCTAACAAGATTTGTAATTTATGTAGCAGGAACAACTTAATGTGCCGGTGATTTGTCCTCCTGCATCTGTACTTGACGACAAAGCACTAATTTTTACACATCAAAGGAAATAAACCTAGCTTTCCTGTGCATTACTGACCCTTACTGTGCCCAAAGTGGTTCAGAAGAAACAAATTACACTGCAGTAAAGTTTCGTATTTCCTTTCCACATTGGATTTCATTCAATGGTTGCCTGACAACTGCTAATCAGTAATAAAGTTTTGTCCTTAGAAACGCTGTTCCCATCTGATGTAAGGGAAGAAAAGAAAAAAAGAGAAACAGTTTGAAAGTGGTCATTCTACCCATATATTACTAAATTTATCCTTCAAAGATATAAATTAGGTGGCCTCCTTCCAGGAAGTTCATCCAGGCCAGAACAGAAAATGCAAGATACAGTTGGTGCGAGTCCATAGAACTCAATGACCCTGGAGATTTATGCAACAACAAATGTTTCTTGAGCACCTGTGAAAGCCCAGCATTTTTCTGGCATGGGGGATACATCAGTGCACACTTCAGACAAAAGTCCTGGACCATGTGAGGCTTACAGTCTATTAAAGGAATACATACAGAGGTATACACCTCTGTGTGTGTGTGTGTGTGTGGGTGTGGGTGTGTCTATGTCTGCGTGATTTCAGATGCTGATAAAGGAAAATGAAAAAGAAAGGGATATAAGGAGTAGAAGGAGAGACTGTACTTTGAGCAAAATCCTGGAGGTGAGGGTAAATTGTGCAGATATCTGGAGCTATCCAGATATCTGGAGGAAACGTACTTCAAGAGGAAGAAACAGCAACTGCAGAGACCCTGAGATAGAGAAAGTGCCGGGGGTGGAGCGAGTGGGGCTCAAAGAACAGCGATGTGACCGGATGCCTGAGGCAGGAGATGAAAGTGAGAGAGCAGGTGGTGAATCACGGATGAAAGAAAACTTGCCAGTAGTTGAACCCATCGCCGAGCCTGTTTAAATCCCTTTAAATTCACCACAAAATCTGTGAGGTCTCTGTAAATTTCCAGAGTCCGGCAACCCTGCCACCTCCAGAAAGCACTACTGTCAGCAAAGCACTTCCCCATCTATCTCCTGAAGCTTGCACTCAATGGATCCCTCTCTACCCTCTGAAATGCCGGAGAGAGGAACTGAATCTAGCTTCCTACGACAGACCAAGCAAGCAATGTCCAAGGCTGTTTGTTACCTCTTCCAACTGTTCTCCAAGACAAAGGGCTTTGTTCCTTCAAACTTCCCCTTAGAATATTAGAATTGCCAGTCCACTCACTGTCCTGACATCTTCCCCGAAGACACTCCAAGCTTGAGCAGGGCATTCTGAACCACCATCAGGCATTCTTCCATGCAAGTAACATTTACAGACTGTGTAAATATGGAGTAAACAGAACTAGGCAGGACCTCCCTCAGCTAGACCTCAAACGTGGTTGCACACTAGAAGGGCCCAGGGGTGGGGAAGGTGAAGTTAAAACTCCCAGCGCTAAAGCTGTGTCCCACACCAATTAAATCAGAAACCCTGGCAATGGCCCAGTCATCAGCACTTTTAACTTCCCAGGAGTTCCAATATGTAACTCCTTTGCTAAAACTAACTGCTGGCAGCCACAGCACATGGTGCATGGGACACTAACTGTTTTTAAGTCCCCAGGTTTGTTTGCACACGGAGGTTAAGCCACATGTCGTCTGTCCCCTACCATTGCAATGTTTCTTTAAATCAAGTGTAATCATCATATTTCTCCTTATGAACCTTAAAGGATTAGATTTAGCCTATCTTTTCAGTCTACTAAGGTCCCTCTGAATTCTGATTTTTACTCCAGCTTAGGTCATCCACAAATCCAATCACTATATGTTTATTGATGTCAGAGATACAAACATTGGCTAGGTCACAGTGAAGACTCTCCCTATAAAATTCTACTAGAGACCTCCTTCCATGCTATGCTCATGCCAGCCTTTCATATCACCATAGCTGACACCCACAACAACCTCATGATTAGATATTATTATGCCCAATCTAAAGATGAAAAAACAGTTATTCAGAGAAGCGAAATCACTACCTGGGATCACACAGGTTAAGTGAAAAAGCCAAGAACTGAAGGTAGCTCTAAATCTGATTACAACTCACAAGCTCTTTTCATTAGCTGCTTCTCATGGTTATTTAACTAGTTAGCAACTCAGCCAACTGTCTTATTATCCAGCAGCCACTGCTTCAAAGACAGCATGTAACTGCCTCCACCTATTTCTCTGATAGTGGTTCAACAGATATTTATTGAATACTTTCTATGCTGTAAGCACCGAAATATTGAGAACTCAGCAATGAAGAAAACAGATTTTAAAAATTTCTTCTTTTATGAAGCTTATATTGTTATGCCAGTCACAGAGGAAAATGAAACGAATCTGTCATAACTTAACTGATGAACCCTTGATAGCGCCTAATTGTCACAACTTCCTTTTATAAGTACTCAGAAATCATCCTTTTGTGACTTGTTCCAGAACCTTTTCCAAAATTTATATTACAACAATCTTAAAAACATCTCATGTGCTTTTAAAAAACACCATAGTGCTGTTAAAAAAGCAAAATTCAACTGAGTAAGTTTTAACATGTTATTGCCTTTATTCAGCAATTCATGAATCAGGCAGCATCCCATCTAGCAGACAGAAAGGAGCTTCAGAGAGCTATAAAAGTCAAGAGATTTTATAGACAGAAGGGAGCAGGAACAGGGAGGCTGCACTGGGCAAAAAGAGCAGATTGGTTCTTGCAAGGTTACTTCCTTTAGGGATAGCAGGGGTTTATCAGGCAGATTACCTAACTAATGCTGATGATTCCTGATTGAGTGGTTTAATATTCCATTTCTGGGAAAAGCAAAACTGTAAGTAAGTCTCAGTTTGGTGACATCGGGCTTAGCATAAATGACTCCATTTTGGGCCTGTTGTTTTGTTTTTAATAGTGCTTTTAAATATTTGAGAAGTAAGACAATCTGGAAATGTGTTTGCATCATGAAAGGATGAAAATATCGAAGCAAGCTCTCTATACAAGTACTGTCTAATAGAACTTTCAGGATTGATGGAAACATTGTATATCTGTGTTGTCCAGTCTGTGCCACTAGCCACATGTGGACATTGCACACTTGAAATGTGGCTAATGTGACTGGGGACATAAATTGTTAATTTCACTTAATTTTAATTAATTTTTACTTAAATTTAAATAGTCACATATGACTAGCAGCTGCCGTATTGGGCTACACAGCTCTAGAGGAATCTAGGTTATGAAATGACTACCTCTCAAAGTGAGGAGAGGGACAAACAATTTATAAACTCACTCTTTATGGCCTTTGGTCATTGCTTTTTCTTGGGTTTCTTTCAATGACATTTAATCCTTTTCTCCCGAAACAATCCTAAGGGGCAAGCAGTCCATTAATGCATTCCCAAAAAGTAAGCATTCACTTCGGACCTAAAATAAATTAGATAGTCGTCACACATGGAACTCATGTGCTTTGTCTCTGCAAATATATCTCTTTTGTGGGATTTTCACAATTAAGAATATGTGCCTGAACTGGTGTCTGCCTTCCCCTAGTCAGATGGTGGTAGCCAGCAAAGGTAGATGATCTCATTTGCTAGCTTATGTCTAGGGAAGGCAGACTCCTAAACACATCTCAGAGGCAGAATAAATACCTGGCACTCTTCCCCTCTCTAAAAGATTGTGTGTTTATTTGTTGTTTTAATGTGCATGTAACTTCACAAGATTTCTGACAAGGGCTCAATAGGCCTCTAAGTTAGCACATCCCTGTGGTTCTACTAGGAATAAGTAGAACAACAACAACAAAAAATATGGTCTTAATAGGGCAGAAACTGGCATAGGTACATTTGGTTGCCGTGTTCATTGCTTTCAGGTCAAATATTTTTCAGCATAATGATACTGAGAAACAAAACCAAGATGAAACTCTATTGTAATTGATACAAGCTACTGTGACATGACCCCAAAATCAAATATCAGTGGTTTAAAACATAATAAAGATTTATGTCTTGTTCAAACCACATCACAGTTTCATGTGAGTTGATGGGGGACTCTTGCCATGCAGTGTTTCAGGGACCCAGCACGCTTCCATCTATGGCTCTACTGTCCCTGAGCTTTTCCACTGCATCTTCTGAATCCAATCACTGGACAAGGGAGGAGACAAAATGTGGAGGATCATGTAAGAGGATTTCAGAAGCCAGGTTTTGAGGTGTCATATGTTATTCCCACCAAACTCCACTGGCTAGAATTCAACCCCATGGCCCTACCCAACAACAGGGAAGAGTGAGAAGTACAATTTCAGCCATGCGCTCAGGAGGAAAAGGAACAGGGGCTTGATGAACACATAGCACTGTCTTTGCCTATCACTAATTTGGGTTATTTGGGAAATAGCCCAGCCTGAATTAATGAAATTCATTCATTTATTCATTCGGTTATTCATTTCAAGCATATGCAGTAGATTTAACTATTTACCAAATGTTTCCAGCACAGAAAGGATCAGACTTTACTATATAAGCCTCAGGTGTTTTCCTTCTCCCTTCCTGTGTCTTAGATCCACCAGTGGCACCCACAGATACCACCTAGCCCAGCAAGCAACTGATCAAATAGTGCAAACAGAAAATTCATGACCAAGAAAGTGGCCCTTATTGCACTAGACTAATGAGCTTCCTTGTAACGAACCTGAAACATTTCATGATTAATCCCCAAACAATGTGCACTTTTTATCATGCACCTGCATTACAAAATGGTCTCAAAAAAAAAACCCTCTTCTCATGGAAATCACTTTTCTTCCCAGAAAAAAAATCAAACTGTTGAATTTCTTCAATACTGCATGGTAGATGTGAAATAAGTCCTGATGTTCCCTAAATTTTTAAAGGTCCAGGTGGATAATCAAATCCTCCCCATCATTACCAAAATTGCCGATTAATACTATACACAAGGATAGCTGTTTTTTTGTTTTTTGTTTTTTTTGCGGTATGTAGGCCTCTCACTGTTGTAGCCTCTCCCGTTGCGGAGCACAGGCTCTGGACGCGCAGGCTCAGCGGCCATGGCTCACGGTCCCAGCCGCTCCGCGGCATGTGGGATCTTCCCGGATCGGGGCACGCACCCGTGTCCCGTGCATCGGCAGGCGGACTCTCAACCACTGCGCCACCAGGGAAGCCCCAAGGATAGCCGTTTTTTCCCAAGAAAAATTCCTCTTCATGATCCAGCACTTCTTTAAGTCTGGTGAATTTAAACTCTGAACCATCAGGAAGTATTTTTCAAATGACCATAAAAGAGAACCTGCCAAAATAAAGCTCTTGATTAAAAGTCAACATGATTACTGCAAGCACAGGCTGGGGGCCCCAGCCTGCCAAGCCCTTAGAGAATGCAGCTTATGGGACAAATAGAGTCCAGAAAACACCAGTTTAATTTTAACAAAATGTGATTGTCTGGAAGCATTTCGCTATATTTAACATAGGGGAGCAGTTTCCAAAAATGAGGCTTAGATTTTTGGAAATAACAATTAGGACTCCATCTAAGGGGCAAGATCCAAAGTGTAATTATTGCTAAATGGAGTGTTTTTCTGAGGGTGGAAATGAAGTCTTTAACTTGGCTGCATGAGCCCAAATGGACAAAAAAGGTACCTCTGAAATGTTGTTATTTTAATATCTACTGGATATGTTTAAATGAGGAAGTCTAGCAAGTGTGGGTTGTTATAGAGTGCATTGTGTCCATTCAAAGTTCATATGTTGAAATCCTAACCCCATTGTGACTGTATTTGGAGATGAGGCTTTTAATTAAAATTAAATGAGGTCATACAGGTGAGATCCTAATCCAATAGGACTGATGTCCTTATACGAAAAGGAAGAGACACCACAAATGCACACACAGAGAAAAGGCCATGTGAGGACACAGGGAGAAGGCAGCCATCTGCAAGCCAAAGAGAGTTCTCACCAGAAACCAACCGTGCTGGCATCTTGACCTTAGACTTCCAGCCTCCAGAACTGTGAGAAATAAACTTCTGTTGTTTAATCCACACAGTCTGTGGTATTTTGTTAGGGAGCCCTAGCGCACTAATACAAGGATGAATACAGAAAGCCTCAGGCCACGTTAGAACAGGCGTCCAGGCGAATAGATAACAAATTCAGTTCAATATAGATAAGGTCCAAGTCACAGATTCAGAACAAAGGGCAACATCAAGAAATGTCTGCTAAATGGAAGCGTACTATCCCTTCAGCATACTAGTCAGAGGAAGGATATTTATGGTTGACATGAGGAAAAAAATGAAAAACCTAAGGTATGTGCAGCTCTCAGATGCAACTACAGTGTGGCAAAGCCTGCCAAGTCACTACATTGTTGACATCTAGAAAACGTAGCCCTGAATCCAAGTGGGGCTGCTCCAGGCATTGATCAAAGTAGGTGGAAAATGGAAAGCCAGGTGGTTGAAGGTCCCTGGGGACAAGCTCAGGGGGCAGCAATTCTCTAAGGAGAGTAGGACTCAGCAGGCAAGGGTGACCAAGGGGCTACACAGGCTGAAATCGGATCTGTAGCTCTTACTGCAAGTCCCCCACTGAGTATACTGAATAACCAATGGAACATAAAAATCATCCTGGGCATGAAAAATGTTAGCACAGGCCAAGTGGTTCTTTACCAACTTTTAAACAATTTGTTTTGGTCCCTAATGACTTCCTTCATCTTGGGAGACTTCAAGATTCCAGGCAAGTAAGCAGATCTTTGCTCCCCACAAGAAACACCACAACCTCTTCTTCCAGCTTCTCCCCTAAAGATACCTCGCTAAGTTAAAGCAGACAGGCTGCCGGCCCACATGACACCCTCGTGTGTATTAGGAAAAGGGTCCTCCCTTGGGGATGCAGCCTTGCACCGGATGCAAGGCTTGGCAAGGGAAGCACAGGCTGGCAGACAGCCCCCATTTGGGCCCTTGGGACGGCATGCTTGAGCAGGAAGCAATCTGCACAACTATATGAGATGCTCTTCTGTAAAAGACAGAGTTTTTGAAGCTCATGAGCCACTGTGCTCACAACAGTAAAAAGTCCATTCTTTCATCCCAGCACAAGCTCAATGGCTACAAGAAGCACTCCAAGCGCAACGGACATAGGGTAGACACAGCCATCATAATGGGCACAACATCACAAACCTAGCCTCAAGAAAGTGCAACTTAGCAATTTACCAAGTGAACGTTAATATATCAGCCCAGCAAATTCTAAGACATCTTTGAAAAGAGGAGAATAAAATAATAAAAGCTCTGAGAAAGCACCAACATATATGCAAAATGAGCCACTAAACACAAAAGCTTTGAGAAGTACAAAAGATAAATTCATCTCTAAAGATGATGCATGGAGGGCTTCCCTGGTGGCGCAGTGGTTGAGAGTCTGCCTGCCGATGCAGGGGACATAGGTTCGTGCCCTGGTCCGGGAAGATCCCACAGCCGCGGAGCAGCTGGGCCCGTGAGCCATGGCTGCTGAGCCTGCGCGTCCAGAGCCTGTGCTCCGCAACGGGAGAGGCCACAACAGTGAGAGGCCCACGTACCGCAAAAAAAAAAAAAAAAAAAAAAAAAAAAAAAAAAGATGATGCATGGAAGGTTTCTGGAGACCAAAGAAACTCAACACTGGGCCAAGAAGAATGAAAGAAAACACCAAAGAGAGAGATAAAGAGAGAGAGAAGCCCCATAAAATCCTTATCAGCACTAACTGTCCAGAGAAATGTGGGGGGAGAAAAGCCTATAGAATACAGGCAAACCCACTGGAAGAGAACGTTTAACGTGAAAAACATTGATGATGTATATTTCTCCAGGTACAGGGTGACTGGGAAATGGTAGAGACAGATGTTTAAAAAAAGGGAAACCAACAATTACTTCAGAAACCCCATCATCATAACAGAAAGAGAATCCTGTTATGTACAACAGGGCCACTCAGCTCCTAACCGAAGATGAAAGTCAGAGACAGGTACAGTGACTCACCCTACCTTTCCCAAGCCCACCCTCAGCCTTTGAGGTCTGACTCAATGGCTTGGCACTAAAAAGTCCCCTGAGTGCTTCCCTCAGAAAGTATTAGACTGAAAGTCCTAGGATTTCATCTGCAGTGGCAATTCCAATGCTCTGGAAGGCAGAGGCACATGGAGTCTCCATTCTTCTTCCAGTAGGTTGTGACCAACCAGATTCTAATCCTTCCACAGACTAATTCTCCAACCAAACGTTGGATTGTAATCTGAGTTTCTGTTGCTCAAGCAGGCATGAAATAATAATGGCTAAATTTGTATGATACCTGCTATAATCTAGAGTTTGTGTCCCCACCAAAATTCATATATTGAAATCTTAACCCCCAAAGGTGATGGTATTAGGAGGGGGGGCCTTTGGGAGATGCCTGAGTCATGAGGGTGGAGCCCTCACAAATGGGATTGGTGCTCTTATAAAAGAGGGTACAGAAAGATTCCTTCCTCTTCCACCATGTGAGGATACAGTGAGAAGTCTGCCACCCAGAAGAGGGCCCTCACCTAACCATACTGGCACCCTAATCTTGGACTTCTAGCTTCCGAAACTGAGAAATAAAATTTTGTTGGTTATAAGTCATCCAGTCTGTATGGTATTTTGTTATAGCAGACCAAACAGATTAAGACAATACCTTATCATTTGCAAAACACTTTGATATAGAAAAATCAGGGTCTTAGTGATTGTCAGGACACCCTGTAAGATGCAGCATCATCCCAATAGCCTCCCATATCCCTTGAGCCTAGAGGTGCTCCCTCTAGGGAGCCAAAGTCAGTTCTCAGGAGGACTGGCCCAGAGAAAAGTTCCCAGCAAGTCCTGAGATAGGGTAAGAGCTATGTGGGTGGAGAGTCTTGGGGTCCTAGGTTCCTGTGGTGCCGAAGGGGTGGTGCAGTTTCCAGGCAATCCATCTCCTTGTCCATGGGGACTCCTCACTCCATGGGTGGGAGCAGCTGAAAGCAAACACTAAAGTGGATCCCTCTGAAGCATAGGGACAGGGCTCAGGGCCCAGTTCCTCTTGCCCAGGTCTAAGGACAGTACAGCTTCCTCATGAAGTAGGTTCCAAGGTCATTTTATATGATAGGTACATTGGAGCATCCAAGGAGAAAATTGAACAGCCAGTAAAGAATTTGGACTGTGGAGAATCAACACTGGAGAGGAGATAAATTTAACATCCATCCTTTAGCATCAATTTGAAATGGGGGCAGGTAACCACCCTTACTGTGTAGTCTCCCAAATGGTGCTAAACACCATAAGTGCAAGGAGCTGACAGCCAGGCACCAGGGAGAGCAGCACAGGCTCTGGAGCAAGACTGCCAGAGTTCAAATCCCACCTTATCACTCTCTGGCCAGCTGAGGACTCGGGTTCATAATTTATAAAATGGGGCTAACACCTACCTCACAGAACTATTAGGAGAATTAAATGAGATTACTCGTGTAAGATATTCAGCACAGTGACTCAAACACAAGAAGGAAAAAGCTTGTTGTTGCTAGTTACCACTGAAATGACAGAAAGAGGAACCAGAAGTCTAAAATATTAGACTGACAACCACCTCTTAATATGAGGTGGAAACTACTTGAGGCTTCCTTCTTCGGGAATTCTTAAGAAATGTCAATGAAATGAAAAATAAAAAACATATTGCTTCCTCAACGAAAGCAAGCATTACTCCATGATATATTGTCTAATGTTGCTAATTTAGGGGAATGAAAAGTACTAAATCTTTCATATAAAGAAAGACAGGTTAACCTGGGCAAGGTGAATGGAGTTGTTTTGTAGGAAGTAACCCTTTAAGTGTGAGTTTAGTGGCCCAGTAGAAATATCTTTACTGCTACGATTACCGTTAATAACCATCACCACCTATTGAATACCTTCTAAGTGCCAAATACTTTGCTAGCTGTGAGCATTAGTGCTACTCCTTACTCATCTCTGAAAGCTACAGATGTAGTTAGTTTTGCTCAGAAATATTAAGTCACCTGTCTAAAGCCCTACAACTGAAGACTGGCAGGGTCAGGATTCAAATCCAGAAATAACTCCAATGACCATACTCCTAGTTCTACCATCCCCACTGTCTTCCACAGCCTAGAGGAAAATTAAAAGCCACCAGCCCTCAGCTATCTCAGGCTGACAACAGATGAAGCATGATTATATTCATGCTGAAAGGTGGTATTTTTTTCTGTGCTGCTCCCCTCACTTGAAAGGACTCCTTCACCATGGCTTCATAGAACTTTATCACGTAAGACCTCACATCTTATGGTCTCATTTTTCTGTTTCCTGAAATATAAGCTTCTAGGGTCAAAAGACCATGTCTCACATTTCGTTATATTTTCTCAGTAGCTAGAACAAAGCCATAACATGAAAGGAGCTCAAGAAACACTATTTGAATAAATGAATGATGTCCTAAAGAGAGAAACAATGTAAGAACCAAATTGGGAGAATGTAATGGCACTGGCTATGGTGAGAAACATACAGGCAACTTCATTCAATTCCAAGATGGAAAATAATACTGACATTTCCTGTTTGGGGAATCCATGGTCTAATCTTTTAACATCCCTAGTGCTTAATCTGTCATTCACCACACACAGATTTAGTACTTACTGCCAGGTACTCATTATCAATCCTTTGAAGCATAAAATCAGCAGCATCAGCTAATATAGCTATGGAAATGCTTTTGGTTTCTTTGGGAGGAAAAAAATATATGTACTTTCAATGTCTCAATCCATTGTAGATTCCCCTCCTCCTTGACAACAGAAAAGTAGTAGCAGCAAGGGTCCCATTCACAAACGCACACTTATTTCCCTCAGAGGATGCCGGATGGGACCAAACAAGATGTTCTTTTGAAAGAGGGCTCAGATGTCCAGCTGGCACATCACCAGGATCTCTCTCTCCACATCTTTATCTACCACGTTTTTGGCCCTGAGGTCAGTCTTCTGCAGGGCATGATGACTTGGGGACCGACCTGTGATTTGGAGAACACTGAGCAGTCAGGGAGGTAGGCGGGGAGGTGGAATGGACTCTCCACCATTAAGAAGGCAAAGAGAGACCCTGGACGAGTGAATGTACAACAAGCCCTTTCCTCTAAAGCAGTCATTCTCCACAATGTTGACATGTCAGAGCATTTGGAAGGCATGGAGCTCTTCACTCAGGTAGAACACCACTGAAATGCTGATATACTACACTTACAATAATTGCATAAGTGTTTTTGGCCGATCAGGTCCAAGCTGGCCCATCCTTCACTTAGCACACATTTAGTAGTCGTGATTCTGTGCCAGGCATTGTGCTAGGGGATTCAGAAAATAAAGACAAGGAAGAGATCTTGCCTGCCCTCAAGGGCCCCACAGCCCCCGAAACAAATGATGGAAGTAACAACAGTAGTGGGAAAAGTACAGAATTGCTAACATTTATTGAGTGCTCACCATCTGCCCAGCATTGTCCTAAGCGCATTTACATATACCAATTCATCTAAGTCTATGTAAGGACCCTGTGAGGTAAGGTACAATATAATATAAAATTCCAAGGCTATTGGCATTCTGATGGAGTGCTGTGGAAATCCAAAGAAATCTCCAGTGCCACCTCTCACTCAATGTTCTTAAGAAACTATCAGTAGCAGTTACCAAAGGGCTAAAAGATTATGGCAAAAAAACTTAAATTGAGAAAGTTCTATCAAGTAAATCTCCCCACACCCCATAGAAAAAGACTGCTATTGCCTGATTTTAGCCTTAAAACACACATCCTGCAATATGGAGTATTCCGAACAGTGCACGTTTGAGAAACATGCTCCTGGATATCCAGGCCAACAACCACTCTCACACACACCCCACCTCCCACCTCCACAGTGGGATAAAAAGGACTCCTTCTACCGTCATGGCTCTCCCAGGGAACCCAGCTCCACCCTACTCTCCTTGACAAACAGACAGCAGACTTTGTTTAGAGACCAGATTAAAGGGGCAGTTCTCAATTCTAAATCTTTCACTCTAGAATTTAGAGTAATTCTGGCAGGTAAGACGATCAAGTTTTAATCTATAATGTAGAATAAATGGTGAAAACATATGATGGAAAAAAGGATTTCCAAGAATTTCTACACTTCAAAACCACAATTTCTGTCTGAATCAACATGCTAAATACAAACCATTTTATCATCAAATATTTACTACTTATGTTTTCTTATCACTCCTTGGCTTTTATTTTTTTATTTTTTTGGTGTTCAAACATAGACTTTCTCGTACTTTTCCTCAACAGTTTCACAGGTAAATCACCCTTTTCTCTCATTTGACTGTATCCTCTGGAGGGTAAGGCCCATCCCATTGGTGCTAAACCCTCAATGTGTGTCACAATCACCTGGGGAGCCCTCCCCACCCCGACCTTAATCCCCAGAGGTTTTATTTAATTGATACTGGGTAGTTTTTTAGAGCTCTCCCGAGCTTTGATCTATTTCTCACATGTGGCTACACACTGAAATCACCTGGGGAGCTTTACAAACTAGTGATGCCTAGGTCCATATCCAGAGACTCTGACTTAACTGATGTGAGTTCTACCTTCGTTGATCTGAGTGCAGCCTCCATTGATCTGAGTGTGTCCTTCATTGACTTGAGTGTTTCATTTATTGATCTGAGTGCTGCCTCCATTGACCTGAGTGAAGCTTTCATTGATCTGAGTTTCACCTGGGTCCCCAAAAGTCTCTTAAGTGCTCCAGGTGACTCTACTTTGAAGCTGAGACTGAGCACAACCTTACATTTCTTTGGCACCTATCCTAAGACCGAGCACAGCACTTGCACATGGCTGACAGCCATTAAGTTTTCTTCAATATATAATAACAATTTTGTTTAAAATTTTCTAAACTCTGATTCTACAACTTCCCACAAACTAATCAGAAACAATAAAGTTTAATTATACGCTAAAAGTTACCATACTTGGATCCCTATAAAACTGCAGACCTGATTATCTCAGAAAGTATTTCCTTCCTTGATAGGCAATTACTTCACAATTAAGATGAACTGAAGAACTTTCAGATCTCCCTATTTAACACCAACAGTCCAAAGGCCACATCAATACACTCCTAATAAATCAGTATTTCGAAAATGCAATGCACTAAGGCCACATATAGATGACTTGCCTACATTTTTTAAAGACTCTAGGCAGATTTTTCACTGAAAAAAATTCATCTCAACATCTAAGACTAACTGGTCTCATCAGCATAAAATAGGCAGTCTCTGATTGCAGACACTTCATTCTTCTCCTTTGATGTTGTCTAAGTATCACCCCTACTTCCCTTTCCAACAACTCACCAACACATTCGTGTGTTCCCACGCAGAGCTTCAACAGAGCCAGGACTGGAAGAGGATGAGGTAGAAGGACTTGCAGTAGAGGTCGGGGTGCTCTTCACCTTTGTCTGAGGCTCAGTTTTCAGAAAACAGAGTTTAGGGCTTCACCCATGTATGTATCCCCTCCACAACCTTGCAGAGACCTTACACAAAGGTTTACAATAAATACTTGTGCTGAATTTCTTTAAAGCCTTGGGGTTAATTGTATATGTACGTATATATGTACACACACACAGACACACACAATCTGCCCAAACATACTTAAGGGACCCCCTTAGAAACATCTATTAACAGTTTTCCCCTGCTCGCTGGGTAAGGAACAGTGCCTCTGAGTTAAACTCAAAGGTACGTGCAATGGCTTTGTCTCTCCATGTGTCATCCTTCTGTTGTAGCCAGAAAATTCCCCTGATTTGCCCTCTGTGCCCTTCACGGTCATCTCTGACACCTAGCCACTTTAGCCAGAAGGAGTGCTGAGTCAGTTAATTACTCTTGCTTTAATGGGGATTCCATTATTCTACCAAGTCAATGCTCCCAGAGCTTTGGATAGTTAAATTTTACTAATGCATTTACCAGTATATTTTGCACATGCCAAATGCTATGTACATGGGGGATATTAGTAATTATAAACTAGAAATTGCCACTCTGAATCCAAGGACAGATTCATGCCCTGTTGCAGGTCTTCCTGTTAGAATCCCAAATGATACTATCTAAGGTACTTCTTTACCTCCTTCCTGCTGAGGCCTCTGATTCTCCACATCTCACCCCACACTTTACCTTTCTTTTCCGTCTTATTTTTATTTTTAATTTAGCAGATCCATTGAAATATAGCTTATTCTTTGTAGTCTTCCTTTTTTGGACAGCTATTTTCTCCCTACCACCTACCTCCTAAGCAGAAAAGTCATTATTTTTTCCTACACACAAGAGAACTACAAACAATTATCATCAGTGCCAACTAGCCATATAGACACTTATAAATTCTGTTTCCTTCTCAATGATGAATTCTCTTTCCTTTCAGATTCTCAGTCTGAAAGGATTTAATAATCTGCTCAGTCTGAAAGGATTTAATAATCTGCGTTTTTTTTTTCCTTTTTTTTTTTTCTTTTTTGCTCACTGTCACATTTTCAAAAGTCACTCTAGCTGGGGTAGAGTAGGAGAAGCCTGAAAACTCAAGCGTAGATGACATTTTAATGGCATTTTCCATGGCCCTGAGAGCATCTGGGCCTCAAAATATTTGTTTTTATTAATTACAATAGCAAATAACATTGTCTAAGTACTTACTGTACACCAGCACTGAGTATTTTATGCACATCATTACTTTTTCAGCGTAACAACCTTACGTATTATTAACCCCATTTTAAAAGGTGCCATCAATTTTCACCTGGACTTAGACATCGTCTCCTTTCTCGTCTCCCCACATTCATGTTCTCAATACTGCAGACAATGGTAAAGTGCTTTGTCTTGAAACATTAAAGAGATCACATCATTGCCTCCCACTCCACTGTACTTTCTTCTCCTTATGTCTCTTCTTAGGAACATTAATGCTCTCCCACTGCCCTTTGAGTAAAGGACAAAATCCTTATCATGACTCTGTACTGGCCCTACCTGTCCATCCAATTTCATTTCATGACCTCCAACTCACTGGTTCTCAGTACGACAGCTAAACTGTTCCCAGCAGGCTCCAGGCTCCCTCCTCAGAGCCTCTACTCAGTCTCACTCCTCCTTTACCCACTCATTCTCTGCCTTTTGCTTGAGCCACTCAGTCAGGGCAACCTTACCTGACCTCCCAAAGTTCACATGCCCTTTTGTAGCACCAGGCCCTTTCTCTTCCGTACTACTTAGTCAGCACTGTTGGAATTCGATAACTTTGACTAATGCCTGCAAGCTCTAGACTGATGGCCCTCAGAGTGTGGTTCTGGGACCAGTAGCATCAGCATCACCTGGGAACATGTTAGAAATGAAACTTCGGGGCTCCCACCTGGGAGGGACTAAATCAGAAATCTGGAAGCATAATGCAGTTATCTGCGTTAAACTCTGCAGGTGATTTTGATGCTTGCTAACATTTTAGAAGCAATGTAGACTGTAAGGTACAAGGGGAAATTTTGAATCATCATGGTGTCGTAGCATATTTGATGAATGAATGAAGATGAAAAACCTAAGACTCTGAAAGGTTAAATAACTTGTCCAAAATCAAAGATCCAGCAAGTAACAGAACCAAGAAGTATGACTCTTTACTGCTATGTTTGCAACAATTTCTTTTCATTCCAAGAAAAACCAAGAAATATAGCTCATTCATATTTACACTGAATAATACTTGGACCAGCTTCTCAAATTCCCCTTTCCCTTATACATTTTTCCATATACCCTCACTTACATAAACACTGATGACAGGATGTTAACATAAATACACAGTAAAAGTACCAAGAAGTTTCTAAGAACCTTACGTTGGGATTCTAAAGGCCATAACCAGGATGAGATGAAGTGAAATTTAAAAAGTCACTATGAGAAAGTTTCTTTAAATGAACATAACTGACATTTACAAAATAGGAGTATGCTACATAAAGACCAATTGATGTCAATTAATAATTTGGAAATTACACAATAATGGAAGTGGATGTTCACAACTTTCACTATCTAAAACATTTATATATGACATCTAAAATTTCCCAATCTATTATAATTAGAAGTCAGTTATCAGTTTTCCTTATACCTTTACACATGCATACTCATGGACACGCACACATCACACTATTCTAACAACCTAATTAATAGCTAATCATATTTAGGTAAGCACAACTATTGGTTTTTCATCTCTCATTATAATGATTTCAAATCACAAAACTTTAAAATTTTGTTTTTATAGTAATAAAAATGCATATAAAGTTAAACTCAATCTTAATGTCACCACTTTAAAAAATTTAAGGTAAAACAAGTGAAAGTTTCCTGTTCTGCTGTCAACCCCACTTTCCAGAAGTAATCACTTTTAACTCTTTAGGGGCTATCTATCACAAAATCTTTCTAAACATACCAAGACATATCTATCTCCACATACAAATGCATGTCTACATACAAATATATGTTTATATGCAGTATATAAACCCATATTTATTCACAGTTTTTGGATAATAAAAAAGGAACACACTAGATACGCTGGGATACAATTTGTTTTTGCATTACTGTGCTATGGACAGAGGAACTTTGTAAGGATATTATTATTAATCTTCAAATGTCAAAGATGCAACAGCAGTCTTCTTCCCAATCATTAAAAACACTGGGTGTGGACTTCCCTGGTGGCGCAGTGATTGAGAGTCCACCCGCCGATGCAGGGGACACGGGTTCGTGCCCCGGTCCGGGAAGATCCCACATGCCGCGGAGCGTCTTGGGCCCATGAGCCATGGCCGCTGAGCCTGCGCATCCGGAGCCTGTGCTCCGCAACGGGAGAGGCCACAACAGTGAGAGGCCCACGTACCGCAAAAAAAAAAAGAAAACAAAAAAACACTGGGTGATCAGAGGGCCCCAGTTAGGCTGGGCTCTCAAAGCATGTATTTCAGGGGACAAAGAGGAATCGGACTAGAAAATGAGAAACAAAGTCTCCTGGGAAAAGACTTGGGAACAACCTTTCACCCCAAGGTTACTTTTGGTCACCACAGTACTGCTCCTAACCCCCACTGAGACACTACACTCTCTTTTCCTTGTCTACACATCAAGCTTTAAAAGGCTTGGATTCCTAGACCTGGAACCAGCCATTGCTTACACACACACACACACACACACACACACACACACACACACACACACACACACACACACACACACACACACACACACACCCTTCCTTTGTTTTAAGAATCTGGTTTCAAACTTGTGTGTGTGGTATTACATTTCCTATACTCATTGTTATATTTTTCAGAAAATATCAATAACATTTAAACCAAAGACTAGCTCAACTTAAAGCTATCAAACAATATTCACTTCATAAGAGAGCTTGTTTTAGGATATAAACAAGGCATGATAAGCACCCAATCAGAAAATAGAAATCTAGGCAATGTAGCCTATTTCATTGCTCCCATGTGCAGGAAACCATGAGCTGGCTTAAGCTCACAGGGTGATTTACTAGAAGGATTCAGGGGTCTGCGAGAGACCTCCAAAGCCATAGATGAGCCGGATCTTGGGAACATACTGGAACTGGGGACTGAGATGCTCAAGAGAAACCTGGGAGTTCTTCCTCTCTGTTGCTTGTCTCTGCTCCTCTCCCTTCCTTCTTCCATATCTGTAGACCTGATTCCTCAATTTCCCTATTTACACAGCAGAAAATGGCCACACCCAAAGACATGCTGGAAATCTGGTAGAACCAATTACAAAGTCCCAGATGCAGGGGCTGATGAGCATAGCTTGGTATTGAAACCCAACTGTGGTCCAATCAGTCACTGCTATAAAATTGTATATACAAAAATGGTTTCTCCCATAGTCAGCATGTGGGGTTGGGCAGGTGGAATTACCAGGAAAGAGGACACTGCACTAAGTTTGGGAGATAACCCGCTAGAAATTTACTACAAATTTTATTTTGCCCGACCACAGTTTTCCGTTTGAATACACAAACAAGCTCTCATTTAATCAAGAGTCTTAACTCTCCCAGTTGGGATGACTGTAAATTTCAACTTCCCAACTCCTTCCGGACAAATGGGACACATAAATTAGAAAAACAAAGATTGCCAGACCAGAAAATGTAAAGCTTCTAAGGGTTTTAATTCAAATATGAGCTACCAAGTGCATTCCATATTATGCAGAAAAAGTTATGAAGCATCTTATTTTAATTAATAGAGCTGTGAAACGATTGATGAAATTTTTAAGCATGAAATCCAAGTACACAGCACAGAATTTCCTTCAAGTCAAATTAGCATATGGCCACAGGACCCAACTCTGAAATAGTTGTGATAAACCACACCCAGTTAGAATGCACTGGATCTTAGTTTCATGTAAATAATACATTAGTACCTTCCAAAGTCAGGTATCTGGAACACATACCACTCAGGGGAAAAAAAATCATACAGTATTATACAATGCTGATCCTGGAGATATGGCTATATGGCATCGTAACACTTCAGTGATAGCTACACGATCTCTAAAGTTATTACTTTTTCATCAAAAGTGGCTTTTATAAAAAAGAAACACAGTTCTGCTACTCATCAACCCAAAAGAGATTTTTCTTTACGGAAGCGGCAAGCAACCTCTGGATGGGGAGATTTGCCTACATTACAAAGCCCACTACATGATTCAGTAGTCTGGGCCAGCATCAATCCTGGAGAGGCACGGCATCTGTCTTCGACTCTAGATTTATTGATTCAGAGCTTCCGTTTGGGTTGTATCAGGCATAAATGTGGCCATCTCCATAACCGGTCACCCTTCTGTTTTCTTGGAGTTTCCAGTCACTGTAGAATGACCCTAATGAACATCTGGCACCACATGAAACTTAAATCCATTGAAGGAAAGAAAGGACCTTAGCCATGGACACAAAGCTAGCTCCCCTTCACAGAACTGAGCTCTTCTAAACTTCCCTGACACTGCCACATCCTGGTTTTCCTCCTCCGTATCAGCCCCTCCTACTCTTGCCAGGACCTACCCTGAGTGTCCTGCTCTTCACACTCAATGCATTCTCCCTCAGGCTCACCTAGAGTTTCAACTTTCACATAGTTATTGGTTCTGATCCGTCTCAGTTCCAGAACAAAAACTCCGCCTACAGATGAAAATCTCCTCTTGGCTCTCACAAGGCACCTCAATTTCGACATATCTAAATCCATGCCATTCTCTCCTGATCCTCCCGAAGAAATCTGTTCCTCCTCCTGTGCTCCCTTTATCAGGCAATAGCACCCCCATCTTTTTTCAGGGACCAAGCAGAATCCTGGCGACAGCCTTGATTCCTCTCTTTCCCTCGCCATTCATGTCTAATTAGTCACCAAAGCCTGTCAATGCTATCATCTAAATATATCTCAAGTCCATACACTTCTCTCCATCCTTACAGCCACTACCTTAGATCAAATGGCTGGTAGTTTCCACTCAAATTGCCGCAACAATATGTTTCCCTGCCTCCGGTCTTGCCAACTCCCAACCATTCTCCACGCCACTCTCACAGTGCTTGGCCAAAGGTATAAATCTGTTCATGTCACTCACCGGAATAAAACCTGGCACCTGCCCTCCACTGCCCTTAAAGACAAAACTCTGTAACAGTGGCTCTCAACCAGTGGCAATTTTACCTCCCATCCTCCAGGGACACTTGGCAATGTCTGGAGACATTTTTGGTTGGCACAACTGGCGGTGGGGGCGGGGAGGGGGGGTGACGCTGGTTGGCAGAGACCAGGGATGTGGCTACACGCCCTATAATGCACAGGACAACCCCCAACCCCGCCCCAACAAAGAATGATCTGGCCCCAAAGGTCAACAGTGCTGAGATTAAGAAACCCAAAAGGCATAGAGAGCTCTGCCTAACCTTCCTACCTTCTGGTGATTTACTACATTCTACAACCCCCCACCCCAGACCTAACCTCAACGAACCAGCCAAATTAAACTTTTTCTCAAAGACACTGTGATCTCACTCTCCTCTAGGTCTTCCTGCACACTATTTATTCAGCCTGGAATACTATCCGTGTGGTTTTCCTGCTTTCTTTACCTGACTAATTCATAGCCTCTCTCAAGGTTTCGGCTCTGATATCACATACACTGGCAACACATCCCTGCCCCATGAATTAGGTGCCCCCCTCAGCCCAATCAGCTCCCCGTCCTTCCCTGTTTCATAACTGCCTGTTGGCTTATCGGTGACCCACACTGGTCCATGCCTATCTTGCCGTCTGTTTCGTTCTCAGCATCTAACACAAAGCTTTTCGTATGGCTGGCACTTGCATACTTATTAAAAGAAATATGCTTTGAAACCAGCATCACTGGTAATCATCAAACTACCAACACTCTTCATTTAGCACATCTTCATCAGCAGCCTTAAAAGCAGCAGCCTTGTCTATACTTCAAAGACCCAAAAGAAAGTAAGCTTTGGCAAGTTCAGAAAAGTGGCAGAGATGCCCTGTGATATTAGTCAAGGTACTTAGAGTTGTTGAAAACCATGCTGGTGAGTAAGACTGTTGGCATCAGGTGAATTTTTGGAACCCAGCCATCTGACCTAGCTTTAATAACAATGAGGCATGGCAAAACAGCTTGTTAAAAAAAAGTATATACTAAATCAGTTAACTGTCCCAGAGGAAAAACCACACACACACACAGAGAGAGAGAGAGAGAGAGAGAGAGAGAGCGAGAGAGAGAGAGAACATTTCAGTTCTTGGACAAAGTTAAATGAAAAAAACAAATGAAACAGGAAGAATAAGTAGACATTACTTTTCATCCAAGGATATCAACTAAAAGGCAATGGCTTGCTGAATAACCCGGGAAAAAAAAAAAGGATGCCAAATGAATTCCTCGGACTCAGAGTTTCAGGGAGCGTGCTATCCAGAAGATCAGACCTCCATCTCAGAAATCCCTAATCAGAAACTCCAGAGGTGGGGACTGACGATCAGTGTTTTAACAAGCCCTGCATGGCATTCTGCTGCTTACTGAAGTTTGAGAACAGCTTCCTAATTCATCCTATAACTAGGGCCCAACTCCATTTTCACAACAGCAGCACTTACATAGGCCCTACTATGTACCAGACCCTGTTCTAAGCTGTTTATACATTAATTCACACCATAATAATATTACATTCCCATTTTACAGATGAGGAAACAGATGAACAGTATCATTCTGTCCCTATGAACTACAGAAACTTCTGGTTTTCCTTGAAGAGCAATTACCACAGAATCTGAGCTTCTGAGCTTTAGGACTCTGCTAAAACCTTTCTCCCTCTTACCAACCTCATTTAAGGGTTGCCCCTGTCATCCATACCACACTTATCTCAGAGGTGCTAATCCTTGAACTTTATTAGGCAATTTAATGATTAGGGCAGAATCCCATCTAGCAACTACAAGGGTACGCATGCTAATCCTTGAACTTTATACTCAAACCAGTGCATGCCTGTTCCTGGCTTCCCTTGGGGAACTCATTCCCACAAGACAATTCCTCTAGCCCAGCAGTTCTCAAAGTGTAGTCCACTTGAGGGTGGGAAGGTCCCTGAGACCCCATTAGGGGACTATAAGGGCAAAACTGTTTTTATAATAATACTAAGATGTATTTGCCTTTTTTGCTTTGTTGACATTGCCACAAAGATACAAAAGCAATGGTAGTAGGTAAAAGTGTTAGTGCCTTAGCATGAATTAAGACAGTGACACCAAACTGCAATGGTAGTCATTGTGTTCCTCAAGGCCATGCACTTGCTATAAAGTAAATTGTGGTTTCAGTTAAGAGGGTTCTTAATGGACCAGTAAGAATTATTAATTTTATTAAACCTTGAGTATACTTCCTTTTAATATTCTATGTGATGAAATGGGGAAGATGAATAAAGCACCACTGTACACGTAAATACAATTGTTGTTACAAGGAAAAGCACTTGTCTAACTGCTTGAGTCACGAGCTCAACTAGTTGATTTTTTCCTTGAACACAATTTTTATTTGAAAGGAAAACTAACAAAGTATGATTATTTAGACTCGGGCATTGGGCAGATCTTTTCTTGAAAAATGAAGGAAGTGATCCTACCACTTCAAGAAAAACAACTAACGGTATTTGATGCCGATGATAAAAATTTAGTTTTCAAATGAAAATTAGGATTTTATAAAACTTGTATCTACCACCATGAGCTTGACAGCTTCCCAGTTCTTATAGACTTTTCTGATAAGATATTTGAGAGGAGATATTAAGGAATGTAATATTTGGCTACTGTGTAATAAAATGTGTCAACATTTGTAAGATCTTCATTAACTCAGTGAACCAATATTTTCAAATGACCGGTGCAAGATGTGACAAAATCATGCATGGGTAAAAAATCCACTCAAAGTGCAAGCTAGACAATGGATTTTAATGTAACAGTATATGAAAAGTTCATTGATTCAGTTTCAGATTTCACACTGCAACTAACCTTTAAGGAATCACCACTTGGAGTTTTGCTATAGTACCAAAGCAAAATGTCCCTAATTATCAGAAAAGGCTTTTCAACTACTCCTCCCTTTTCCAACTACATATCTGTGTAACATTGAATTTTCTTCATCTACTTCAACCAACATAACTTACTGAAACAGAATGAACGCAGAAGAAGATATGAGAATCCAGCTGTCTTCTATTAAGGCAGACATTAGCGAGATCTACAAAAACTTTTTTTAATGCTACCATTCTCACTAATTTTTTTGAAAGTATAATTACGTCTCATAAATATATATTATCTGTGCTAACATGTAATGAGTTTATTACTTTTAAATGAATTAATAAATATTTTTAATCTTCCCAGTTTTAGTTGCTAATACCGTAAATATCAATAGATGTAACTCACATAAACAAAAGGTTTTTAAGATTCTCAGTGCTTTTTAAGAGAATAACAAGGTCCTAAGACACAAAATTTGGGAAGCACAGCTCTCTAGTCTATAAAACCCTCTTCTTCCTTGCATATAGTTCCTTAAGATTCTACTCAGTATCTCAGATTACTTCTCTTCCAAAAGTCTTCCCTGGTTTATACCTAACCAACTCTAATCACACCTTTATTCTGTAATCCTTCATTGTGTATGTAACATAGTTCAGATCTTTATACCTTTAGAAGCCCAGTTTGAGTACACAAGAGCTGTGACTTCAACCTAGCTAGTTCACTTACTAGTGTAACCCTGAAAAAGCCTCAGTACCTTTATTTATAATGAAGAGATAATCATAGTGCCTACTTCATTAAAGGCTATATTTGGAGTAGGGAAGTCATTAAAGTTAAGTGAAATCATAAATGTGAGTCCCTGATCTGATGCGATTAGGGTCCTTAGAGGAAGAGACAGCAGAGAACTAGTTCTTTCTCTGTCATGTGAGGATAACAGTGAGAAGGTGGCTGTCAGCAAGCCAGGACGAGGGTTCTAACTAGAAACCAAATCAGCCAGACCTTATCTTGAACTTCTAACCTCCAAAATGGTGAGAAGATAAACTTCTGTTGTTTAAGCTACCTAACCTATGGTATATTGTTATGGCAGCCTGAGCAGACTAAAACAAAGGATTAATAAGATAAGAAGGGTACACCAAATAAACATTCAGGTTAGCAAGGTAAAAAAAAAAAAAAAAAAAGAAGGGTAAAGCATTTAGCACAGTTTCTGGTATATGGTAAACACAATAAATATTTTCTGCTATTACTTTTATTATTAATTCGATGAATATTTATTTAGTATCGACTACAATTTCCAAGTCTCCTGCCATCATGGAGCTTATAGTCTGGGGGCGGTGGTGGAAGGTGGGAGAAGGGGGGAGACCAAGTTTAAACAAATAATTATTCAAAACACATATGACTATAGTTATGTTAAATGTTGTGGAGGAAGTCAAGGATGTTAAGCGAAGATATAAAAGAGACACCTAATGTAGATTGGAAGGGAAGCAGACGTTTAGGAAGGCATCTTTTAGAAAATGACATTTACGATTTCACCAAAGGATGAAGACAAGTCTTCCAAGTCTAGACCCCTAAAGAGAAGAGGCTTTTGTGGACCTTGCACAGCATGGGAGAATCTCGTTTGATTATTAGATATTTTTTTCTATCTAATTTAAGCTACATTCAGTAGCACAAATGCTTGTTTCTAGATTTTTTTATGACCCTTCTAAACTTAATGTTTATTCTGGCTTTATATTAATATCCTAAGCTTACTGTTTGTTGAGAATTACTGGTAGAAGTAGAATCATCTTCTAGGGCAATTGAAAAATGACCTTTACAGGCAAAAAAACAAGAGATGAAAGGATCAATAAACAAAAGTCCCCAGTTTCTCAATTCACCTGACTAATGTTACAATCAGAAAGAATTTAATTCATAAGGTCAGACTCTTCAGAGAAGTAAAGACCAGTAAGGTGAAAACAAGGACACATGGGAGTCTATGAAAGGAGATTCCAGTCTCCCTGTTAAGTGATTTTTCCTGATCAAAGAACAAAAGCAGTGAAAAGATTCGAAAAATGATCCACAGTGCTGAGAAGTACATAGCGGCGAATATTCCAGCTAAGCCAGTCTATTTTAACCACCTGGCCTCAGGTGGTTAAAACAAAACATCCTCTTACCAAGACACAGGCCCCAGCAACAAGCAGCCAACAGAAGGATGAAAAGCAGCTATGACTTCCTGTTGGCAGAGACAATGCAAAGGAACTCTGATGCCGTGTCAAGATAATAAAATATTAAAGTGCGTCTCAATTTAACTTTTCCTTCAGCATTCCCACAGATGTTCTGTGACAGCAGGACTCTTCAAAAATTCTTTTGCCAGCTCAAGTAGAGTGCAGGCTCTGGAGAAATCAGGAACTGTAAATAGCCTAGTGGAAGAAACTTCTGGTGGGAGCCAGCAGATCCTGGTACCAATCTCAGTTTGTGACTATGGGAAAATTTTGTCCTAAGATTCTCCACCTCTCACGAGGATAATGGCCTTGGAGGAAAATTAGTTCATATGGAAAGATACTCTGATTTTTTAGAAATAAGAGATATTAATACAGTCAATGCAATCCCACATTTTAGACCAGCATTATATGAGTTTAAGAACACACACAGGCCCCGACTTAGAATGGCTGGACTTAGTGATTTTTTGACTTTACAGTAGTGTGAAAGTGATACACATTCAGTAGAAACTGTGCTTTAAATCATGAATTTTGATCTTTTTCTGTGCTAGTGATAGGCAGTATGATATTCTTTTGTGATGTTGGGTGGCAGCAGCAGGTTTCTCTCAGCCATGCAATCATGAGGGTAAGCAACGGATATTCAACATTTTGTTATAAAATAGGCTTTGTGTGACATGATTTTGCCCAACTGTAGGCTAATGTAAGTGTTCTGTGCACGTGTCAGGCAGGCTGCGCTAATGTAAGATAGGCTAATGTTCAGTAGGTTAGGTATATTAAATGCATTTTTGACATGGTATTTACCACTTGGATTTATGGGGACCACACCTATCCTAAGCTGAGGAAGACCTGTATGATGTTTACCATTGGAATTTAATATATTTAGATCTAGGGTAACTCTTCCATTATAGAGATCTAGAAGGTGTTTTGAACTGTCAAAGAGAGCTGGCCAAAGCAAGCTGTTACCTCCTTAATCTTATCTACTGTTTCCCCACCCCCCAACAGTGGGTTCTTCCAAGGGTCCCTGGGACTTTCCTTAAGTCCCATGACCAGGCCTGCCCTTTACCTCTCATCTCCGCTGTTAGCAAAAGCAAGTCATCATTTTTTACTATTCTCAACTTCCCTAATTCTTCCTCAACATACAAGCTAATTTATATGCACCTCCACCCTTTCCTCTCTCCCTCCCATCTCAAAAGAACAAAGTGTCACTCACCCAGGTCAACCTAATCTCCCACCTGTACCTGCACCTCTGTTCCTCCAGCTCCCCCAAGAACCTCAGCCACTTCTCTCCTTTCTCTGAAACCTCGCATTCCTAGATGTCTCCTTTTCTACAGGGACATACATACTCGAGGTTTGTCCAAATTTTTAAAAAAATGCCGTGAGTCTATGCTCCAGTTTAGCTAGGGCCCCCTCCACATCTACTCTACTTTCTGCACAGCCAAGCTTCCTGAAAGAGTAGGCCACACCAGTGCTTCTCAAACTTTAATGCACAATCAACTGAGGAGCATGGTGAGTTGCAGATTCTGATTCAGTAATACTGGGGAAGCACCAGAGATTCTAAATTTCTAACAAGTTCCCAGGCGATGCTGACGCTGCTAGTCTGCAGGCCACACTTTGAAAAGTAAGTTTCTACACTCTAGTTTCTGCTACTAGAAACCAACATTCATCTTTGAATGGGATTCAGGGGATTCTGGGAAAACTGCCTGATTCTATTCCCTTATGTCCTTTGAGTAAGAGCCCCTTGCTCCTGCGGGCCTCAAATAAATATAGCACACCCTTATATATCATATATTTATGTAGATGTATATATATGTGTGTGTATATACATCCATAAGAACAATGGCAAACAGTATACTGGTGCCAGGGTTTGGACTGGATGACTAACAAGCTTTATCTCAAGAAAAGGGGACCTCTGTGTATAAGCAAATATGCTGAATAGCAAATAAAGTTTTTCGACAAATGACGGAACCATTATTTTACAAATCTGATCAACAAGGGCGGTTAAATGCCTGAAGCCCTTGTGAACCAGAGGCATGAACCACTACTGCGCATCTAGCTGAAATTCTTAAGAAATTACCTCACCAAATAATTTTATTTGTACTTACCTGTGTGTGTGGTGGTGGGGGCGGGGGGCGGGTATGCTGTTTTGTTTGCTTTGCTTGGTTTTATGTTTTGATATAATATAAGCTAAATCCCTCCAACAGCTGGGCATATGTCCCAAAGCTTACAAGAAAGGAAAGAGCAACCATTTCAAAGCAGCATGAAGTGACTAGGCTGAAAGCTGCTTTTACTGTGCATTTTTCTCTAAGGCAAGAGTGTTCTTCCCCAACTGGCTATGCCTCAACAGGGATTGCCTTTCCCTGGAGAAAGGTGCTACTGTGTACTCTTCTAACAACTTTGTGCTGCTTTGCAAAAATCTTTCCTTCCTGTCTCTGATCCTGACTCTCATTGTACGCTACCCCCCGATCTATTAGTGCAGACACAGATAATACAGTCCTTGGGTCCTATCCCTATCACAGAACAGTCATGGACAAACAAGCATAAATTACTATATGGGAGAAATGTCATGAGTAACTACAATACTTTTGTTGCATTAATTACCAGTTAGACACAATGAGTTGTCTTAAAGCAAGGATTGTTAAGCTCTACCGCAAAGTCAGAAGGTTCTCATAAGGAAAAGAGCATCATCAGATAAACTTTCCTTTATCTGCCACAACGGAACTCTCAGAATTCACATTCTATGATCCAAGGACTTAGAAACTCATGCCTCCAGCCAGGCTCGGGGTCAGGTTCTCACAATGCCAGCCCCCGCTTGACACCCCTCCAGGGTCCCTTCAAGCCTCCCAGATGATGCTCCAGCTCCTTAGCCTGGACCAGAAGACCCTTCAGCAGCTGTAGCTGGGCCCTGCCCTTCACCTGTCTCTGCCCTTTCACTCTCCACTTGCGCTACTTACACTTCCCCCAAGAGCCTTTCTCTCTCCAATTCCACGTGGGGTGAGGGGACAAATCTAATTGCAAATGAAGCTGGCATTTCCATTTAAAATTAGGGAATTCCAAACGCTAGGCTATTTTTTGTTGTTGTTGGATTTACTCTTTGCAGGCTTTTGATCTGAGTAGTCCTTCTAGTCACTGTTCATCATAAGGTGTATTCATCTCAGATTTTAAAATTCTAAATTCACTAATCACAAAGTGAATCTGAATCCATCCACATTTCACTCCACTGTCCACTGACCTGTAGTCTCCAGCCCAGAACAAAAAGGGGACACCAAGAAGCCCATGGTGACTGCATACAGAAATGGATACAAAACAGCCAGAGAGGTCCTATGCACCCATGGCTGTTCTCTGGGTTTCTGGAAGTTGTAGGCTTAGCACACGGGTGGTGGTGACAAACAATGGCAAAAAAGTACAAGTTGCTTTGCTGTAAGAAAATAATTTAAGAACTTACCTGTATGAAGATGGGCACACGAAGTGTATTCTTCCAGTAGAAGAACAAATTCTCCCATCAGATCATACACCCTGGCAAAGCCAGGATCCCTTAAGGAAACTCCCTTTCCCATTCTCCTTTGGGGAGAGGGGGGCAGAGGATTACACCCTCTTGCCCCATCCAACTCTCCTGGAGAGGTTGGCTCTGGACTTGCTGCCTACCAGAAGCTAGTACCTGGTAAGAAGCCCAGGCAGTTCCAAGTGCTTAAAAGACTAGGTAAATGAAAGAGCAATTTCCCACATATAGCAATCCCTTCGCAGACTTCACAATTCTAACCCTACATGAACTAATTCCTTCCAAATCCCAAAAGCACAGTAATAATCACTTTTGCTCTTACCTGCAAAACCCATACAGATTATTTCTGACTCTACTAGTATCCACTCATAGGCTGTTAATTACTGCTCATTTCTTTGAAGACAGATCAGACCCCAATTTCCAAATTCTCCAAGAGCTAAGTCTCAGAGCAATTTTAAGAAAAAAAAAACTCCTAAGGTGTAGATCTCTGTATGAAAAGCTCAGAGAATGCAGGGAAGCATGAAGGCTCAAGGCAACCCCCAGGATGGACCCGGTGAATGGAAGTTAGCGGCTGCAGACATGCGGATACTGCCACGAGTGGGTCTCTGTAAACACAGGGCTGTTCACTGCTGTTTTCTATAAGGGGAGGTGATTGTGTGTGTGTGTGTGTGTGTGTGTGTGTGTGTGTGTGTGTTTAGGGTAGGGAAGCTGAAGAGTCAGGAGACAGGTTTCAATCAACATAGCTCAAATGCCTAAGCAATGGGTCTCCATGCTGACGTCCTGTGGCACTGTGTGGCTACCCCCTGCCTTCCAGCAGGATTACAAAGTAAGTACATACTTCTTTGCCTTTCGTAGTAACAAATTCAGTGGTTTAAACAATGTCCAAGGATATTTTTTAGTCACCAGTAGCATAACTTACAAAAAGTGATGCCTAGATCCAAGGATTAATTTATCTGGAAGTTGCAAATTTACTGAACCTATCCAGTTAACTGGAATATACATACATACTGAGAGTAAAATATACATATATATCATAGCCTAACCTTTCCTTTCTTCCTGGGCCTCACAACAGAATATCAAGTAAGCAATTATAGAACTGCAGGATGCAAAACAACCAGGGTGTTTTGGCTAAAGAAGCTGTGACTCTGAAGTGTGATACTTTGATCTATTGTGTGTCATTATGAAGGCAGTAATTTGTTTCAGTGCCATTTAGAATGCACGGCTACTCTGTAGAGAAGCATCCAAAACATTAAGAACATCAGAAGGAAAACTGTAATTTCTTAGGAACTGGTGCCGGAACTAAAACTTTAACAATAGCAGGAGGTTAAAACGGCACATTTTGAGTTTAAAAAAAAACTCAGGCTTGAGGAAATGGGAGAGAAGAGATGGAGAGAAGGGATGGATATGCAGTTTCCTTGGAAACTAAATGTGATATTATTGCAGCAATAAGCCTCAAGAATCATTGTTTACAGGGTGAAAATACTGCTCATCTGCTTAAAACTGGACAAGGGTAATTTAGAGCCTAAATAATTGTGATCTCTACGAGAATCCTCGGGGAACTCTAAAGACTGCCGTGGAGTGGAGGTACTGTGTACCAGCTCATAAATCTACAGAGGAACACAAGGAAGGCCCCCAGTGAGGCTGCAGAAAGCAGACGATGGCGGCAAACAATTTTCAGGACACTGATATAAACAGGCACCACAGGGCAGCTTGCTCTCCAGCTCTCCTTGATCCTTTCTCAAGGCCTTGGGAATGTATCACAGTCCTAGACAAGCAGGTCTGCAGGGAGACTGAGCTTCATTCCTCGTCCTCACTCAACACCCCCGCCTTGCTCTCTGAGCCTGGACACCCCACTAACCTCACTCGGCCTCATCTGGAAAAACAGAAAAAACATCACTGTATTCTCAGGGTTACTTTGCAAATTAAATGAAGGAGGAAATGCCCAGAACGTTGCCAGGCACATAGTAGGGGGCTCATACATGTTAAAGATCTTTATCTTCCCAATGGTCAATGGGTTTATGTTGACCTGTTTGCTTCTTTCCTCCATGGACAATGTCATGTGAACAAAGAAGTAGATTTCACCTGAGAATCCACGGCAGGAGGTCTTTACAGAGAAACTCATTGGGTGTGGCACCTGGTCAAGTCAGAGTTGGGGTATGTGGGTCTTCTCTGCCATTCAGACTTCTCTGCCATTAAGAATCAATCCTGCTGATGACACAGTGATGGTGGGTGGCAGAGGACCATGTGTGAGCAAGGAGCTGATTTGAATTCGGATTGTCTGAGTGTAAGAGTATTCCTCCATGAGGATAGAGCCTGTGCCTGGTCTGTCCACCCTTATGTCCCTAATGGCAAAGCAATACCTAGAACATAGTATGTGGTCCATAAAGCATTTGTGGGATGAATTATAAGGGCAGCAGAGCGTTCTAGGAGCTCGTGGGCAAAGCTATCTAGGGATCCGGAGCCAGGAGTAGGGTTCAGAGTGAGAGCACAAATGAAAACCCCAGACAAGGCAAAAAATGCTTCCCTCCATGACACATGCATACATGCATTTGAGTGCCTGCTATGTCCCACGCACTGCTTTAAGTGCTTTGGAATGAAACAAAGAAAAGGCCTCTCTTCTTGGAGCTTACTTACATTCTAGCGCTACTCAGTTATGTTACAGTAAAATGATTTACGTGTCAGTCTCCCTCCATTCATTTGTGAGCCTTCCCATGCAAGGCCCATGTCTTGGTCATCTCTGATTCTGCAGTACTGGCTACAGTCCCTGCGGGCCCACAGGAAGGGCAAAGGAGGTATTTTTTGAACTGAACTCAAAGTCAGGCATTAAGAGAAGCAGACGCGGACTTCCCTGGTGGCGCAGTGGTTGAGAGTCCGCCAGCCGAGGCAGGGGACACGGGTTCGCGCCCCGGTCCGGGAGGATCCCACATGCCGCGGAGCAGCTGGGCCCGTGAGCCACGGCCACTGAGCCTGCGCGTCCGGAGCCTGTGCTCCGCAACGGGAGAGGCCACAACAGGGAGAGGCCACAACAGTGAGAAGCCCGCGTAGCACACACAAAAAAAAGAGAAGCAGAAGCACAGAACAACACTGGCTTGGGTTAGGAAGCACTGCAGTCCTAGATTTAAGTCTTAGCTCTACCACTGACTAGCCTGGTGACCGTCTGCTAGTGACTTTACCTCTCTGATCCTGTTTCCCCATCTGTAAAGTGGAGATAATGGGTCATCCGTAGCTCACAGGGTTGTGATGAGGGTTAAAAGACGTGCTGCTTTCGGGGATTCCCTGGTGGCGCAGTGGTGGAGAGTCCGCCTGCCGAGGCAGGGGACATGGGTTCGTGCCCCGGTCTGGGAAGATCCCACATGCCGCGAGGCGGCTGGGCCCGTGAGCCACGGCCACTGAGCCTGCGCGTCCGGAGCCTGTGCTCCGCAACGGCAGAGGCCACAACAGTGAGAGGCCCCAAGAAAAGACGTGCTGCTTTAAAGCAATTAGTGCAGAGGAGAGCACTTGGTAGTCCGGAAATGGTCCCTGCTGCTCTCAGAACACGATCAGGATCATTATCGTTATTATTCCTCAACAGGGACAGGACCACGGCTGTGCTCAGCTGGAGAGTGTGAGAAGAAAATTGGAGCAAATCCTCACCTGCAAACCTTTTAACTCACAGTAAGACAGTTGGATACATAAGAACTCTCCCCACCTGATAACCATGTCTAAAGGAGACCCCCCAACCAGGCCAACACAACCCATTTTGGGCGACAAAGCATCCTCTGATCTGCCACAACGCAAATGACCTCCCTAGAGTGAGCCCTGATTTCCAGCCCAACTCCAAACAGCATCAGTTCCCGCTGATGGCTCTCATTAGTTGGTTTGCTCCCAGTGACCTTTCTCCAAGGGTCAACGGTCAACTCTGTATTTCTAGTTTTTGTCCTGGGCAAACCTGGAAAAGCTAGAACTTCCTGAGCTTTGTGACCTGGATAAGCTAGCTTATCTATAATGAAGCAGAAACAGTTTTCGTAGAGAAATACTCCTGTGGAGATGCATTTTGCTCACATAAGGGATGATCATATAACACGGTTAATGACTGGAAATGAGCTAAAGGCAGAAAATTATGAAAGATTATAAAAATAGTTATTAAAATGGGTTACTTGGATGGGCTCAGAGTGAAGAGGGAGAGGAGACGTGGGAAGAGAAACCAGAGAGACTAAACACTAAACAATATCCATAGTTACAATTGTATACGGATGCATACACTGAACCATGTATTGATGTATACATAGTATGTGACAATGCCCCGAGGTTTCAGCAGCATATATAACATAGTCAATAACATATATATGGACGTATAAACATTCCTTGTCTCCACCCTTTCAATACATATATATATAACATATATTCAATAATATATATGAAGTATATATGAACATATAGTTATTACTTGTCTCTACCCACCCCCTAAAAATGCCATTTCTGAAATTTATTACAGAAGTCAGCTATAGCAGCAACAACAAAAAGGACAATAAGACTTGAAGTTTTGTGCTGACCTTTTTTTTTTAGGTAAAGAATAATGTAATAATATATCAACAAATAAATGAACTGGAGAAATAAGCTTACAATAAATCATACAAAATGTCCTCCAGACAAGTCTAAAATAGTAGAGCTAAACCAGTGTACAGAAACGTCTCCTAAATTCTCATTATATTACCACAAGACTGACAGTAACTACTACTTCATTGTCATTCTTTTCTATTCTTCTCCATAATCATATATTGAACAAAGCCCCAAACAGATAGCATTAGAACTGCGTTACACACGCCAGCGTCTGCAAACCCTGTAATATTCCTCACGTCTAGCCTTAGACACCAATACCATAAATATAGACTCCATTTCTCAAACGACGATTTAGCTCATAGGAAAATAAGTGGCAAGTCAAAATTCAAATGACTGAAGTTGTTTTAGGTAATTCATAGGTTGTAAAAGGTAATGAGAAGCAAAAAAAAAAAAAATTATGAGGGTATTACAACTCTCCCATTAAAATAAAAATCTATGTTATAACTTTATGCTCTTCAAATACCATACCAGACTAAAGCATCAAGCAATATATAAAGTGTTCTGCTCCTAAAAAATTACTTTGTTTATGTGGAGTGATACCCTTACTTATTAATTTTCAGAAATACTTGTCCAGCCTTCTTTTTAAACCAGAATCATCCCCAATGTTTAACAATAAACATGACCATCGAAGTTTATTTTTAATCAGCAATTCATCTGAATAATTAAAGTGAGAATCACTGCTAAAAAGGCCAGAGGACATTATACCTACACATACACACACACGCACACTTCAAGTGCCACAGTGTAAACTGAAAGCAGAGAGCTAATCACATCTCTAAAAAGAAAAGAAACTCCTTTGAAGTCATCATTATGAAGCTTTATGAATAGCACTAAAGGATTTAGCACATTTATGAGCAATGATCTGCAACAAGACTCAATCAGCCGGATACTAGTTTCATGCTACAGAATAGGCTACGTCTAGACTCATTCGCAGAAATTGCCATGCTGTTACTCTTTTATTCTCATTTCAGTGTGTCTGCTCAGTACACAGAGGGCATTCTGCATCAGGGTGCTGAGTGGACAAATGATTGCCAATAATCAAATGGCATGATTTATCTTTTGAAAAACCTTGGAGCAATTCTAAGGAACACGAAGGTTAGTGCTAAGCACTGCTTACATAGTGAAAATGCTTATTCCATTTGAACCTTCAAACCCAGGCTACAGAGAAAACAAATAGGCAGAGTGAGTTTGATCCTGGACTCTCAAATTTCTATCAGTAGGATCTGCAAATAACACAGGGTGATACTTGGCCACATAAGAGAGATTCAGCAACCCTCGCAGGTATGAGACACAAGCATTCTGATTCGAATTTCTGGGTGTTCGTGTCCTGTCGTAACATTAAAATAATCATGCAAATCTGCCTCCCAGCTGGTCTCTGATTTGCATTCATTTTTTTCCATTTGAAATGATTTATACATACTTATACGAAATTCTAATCTGAACATTCAATCTTGGAAGAACAGACATTTACAGTATTTAAACTAAATTTACAATATTAATAGCTAGTAATTATTAACATTTTAAGCGTGTGGATGACACCAAACCTGGTTAATAAGCAAACTACCTGCATACATGTTTTTCACAGGATGGAGCACTAACCATATTTTTTTGGCTAATGTAGAAAAGAGTTGGTTACCATGGATATTACCTCCTCAACACACGAATGATAAAAGCACTTAAAATACTGCATATTGACTAAATATAAGGGGACACAGAATGAACCCTATATAATTAAAAACCCTTCACAGACCCTGTGTAATTGAAAAAGTTGAACATTCTCCATTCTGTAGTTGTATTTAATTTTAATAACTTGCTTAAGAACAGCTGGAAAACTTATCCTGTGGAAGTCCTTACCTACACAAAGATCATTCAAGCAAAAGCCCAGGAACCATCAGGAGGTAGCCCACACTCTTCTAGGAGAAGTGGAATAGAAGAAACCAACACTATCCTATGGGACTGGAGCCACGTCCTGGATCCCACTTTCATTGAAATCCAACCACACACCTGAATAAATTCAGTCTTTTAAATCAAACCTCAATCAACACTAACAACAATCACAGTAGCTATTATATTTTTAGTGCAAACTTGATCTGACACTTTTGTTGGGAAACTTAAGCATGAGTTCTATTCTGCAAAAGAACCCCATGTTTCTGCAAAACAAAGGCCCTGCCCTCACAGGGCTTGTATTTACTACCACTTGACGAACAAAATAAACAAACATAATGTCAGGTGATGAAATGTGCTATGAAGAAAAACAAAGCAGGGGGTTCCATTTTTATATAAGCTGGTCCAGAATTGACTCTCTAATAAGGCAAAAATTAAGTAGACTTGAAGGAAAGTGAGGGAACCGTACAAATATTTCAGTCAAAAACGCTTCAGGCAGAGGAAACAAGGGCAGTGACCCAGAGGCAGGAATGTGCTTGGCCAAATAAGAAACAGCAAGGAGGAAATTATGGCTAGAGCAGAGTGATCAAAGGACAAATAAGTCCTTCGATGAGGTGAGAGAAACTGAGTTGGGAAAACCGCATCATGGAGGGTCTTGGAGGACACTATAAAGTCTTTGCCTCTGACTCTGAGAGGGAAGACTTCTGAGCAAAGAAGAGAGGGCGTAAGTAATATGTGCAAGGATCACTATGATTGCTGCGTTGGGAAAAGACTCTAGGAACACGGGCAGAAGCTGTGAGATCAGTTAGGAGACTGTGGCAATAATCCAGACAACGGGTGATGGTGGTTTGGACCAAATGTTAACAATAGAGATGGTGAATTTGCAACAGCCAAGACATGGAAGCAACCTAAGTGTCCATCAACAGAAAAATGGATAAAGAAGATGTGGTGTGTATATATATACATATGTATATAAAAAAATTGGGGCTTCCCTGGTGGCACAGTGGTTGAGAGTCCACCTGCCGATGCAGGGGACGCAGGTTCGTGCCCCGGTCCGGGAAGATCCCACATGCCGCGGAGCGGCTGGGCCCATGAGCCATGGCCGCTGAGCCTGCGCGTCCAGAGCCTGTGCCTGCAACGGGAGAGGCCACTGTGCTCCGCAACAGTGAGAGGCCCGCGTACCGCAAAAAAAAAAAAAAAAAAAAAAAGCGGCAACATGGATGGACCTAGAGATCATTTTACTAAGTGAAGTAAGTCAGACAGAGAAAGACAAATATCATATGATATCACTTATATGTGGAATCTAAGATATGATACAGATGAACTTATTTACAAAACAGAAACTGACTCACAGACATAGAAAACAAACTTCCGGTTACCAAAGGGGAAAGATGGGGGAAGGGATAAATTAGGAGGTTGGGATTAACAAATACACACTACTATATATAAAATAGATAATCAACAAGGACCTACTGTATAGCACAGGGAACTCTACTCAATGCTCTGTAATAACCTAAATGGGAAAAGAATCTGAAAAACAATAGATATATGTATATGTATAACTGAATCACTTTGCTGTATAACTGAAACTAACACAACACTGTAAATCAACTATATTCCAATATAAAATAAAAAATAAAAAAAACTATAGAGATAGAATAAATGGCTTCTGGATATATTTGAAAGAATTCACTATTTACGTGTGGGGTGTAAAAGACAGAAAGGAGTTAGGATGACTCCAAGGATTTTTTTTTTTTTTTTTTTTTTTTGCGGTACGCGGGCCTCTCACTGTTGTGGCCTCTCCCGTCGCGGAGCACAGGCTCCGGACGCGCAGGCTCAGCGGCCATGGCTCATGGGCCCAGCCGCTCTGCGGCATGTGGGATCTTCCCGGACCAGGGCACGAACCCGTGTCCCCTGCATCAGCAGGCGGACTCTCTACCACTGCGCCACCAGGGAAGCCCGACTCCAAGGATTTTGCCCTTAGCAAATGGAAAGGCATTGGGCCATTTACTGAAAAGAAGCCTACAGAAAATCTATCAGCCTTCAAAGTCCATGCTCTCTTGAAATCATCATGCCGTTTCACAAAGTGCACCATCTATCAAAATGAGTTTGGAATTCAATTCAGACCCACCTTGAGTGTCCAGTCCTGTCCACCAGGCTGCCCCTGCCTACATGGAAAGTGGAGGTTCTGGTACTACGGGGAAGCAGACAGGTGTCATGCTGAAGGCTCACTTGTGAGCGCACTGAGCCAAGGCAGAAAACGGACAGGACCCAGGAGAGATAGCGGAAAGGGCAAAACAAGAGCATGTGCATGTAGAGTTGACACACAGGGATGAAGCAGCCGAGAGAGGCTGAAGGTGGCAGCAGCAGACAGGGAGGAAGGAAATGACAGCACACAGGCCAATGCATGAGGATTAAATCTCCCTTGCTCAGACCTTGGAAAGGAAGACAGGTCTCCTGCCTCCAATTCAGCCAGCACAGTTCTGCTTTGGACTGATTTACATGTTCCTCTTCCTCAGATATTTGAACAAAGGGTTCCAAAGCTTATTCTCCCTCTTTCTCTGTGTCAATTTCCCTCTGTCCTACCACCCTCTCTCGTTTTAATTAAAACTATTGACCTTGACCAGTAGTTTTCAAACCATGCTGTGTACCAAAAATCTTTTGGAAATACAGACTCCTAGGTCTACATCCAAAACACTGAATTGGAATCTACAGGGAGGAAAGGCATTCAGTCAGGCTTGGGAAGCCCTTCCCCCACCCCTCCATGGGTTCTCAATAAACATCAAGGACAGTTACAACTTACAACTTGAACACATTCTTGTTTCCTTTCTCTCCATACCATTAGGGCCCCTGAGATGGTCCAGCACCTGCTGATTTTTTTTTTTTTTTTGAGGAATCAGAGGCAGAATACTCTACCAAGAAATTACTCATGCCTCTGGGTCTAGAGAAGTCCTATTACATCCACCTCTAAAGTGCAATACAAGACCTTTCTTTTAAAAATGACTTTCTCTAGTGGGGAGGCCAATTATTTTTCTGCTTCTTTACATTTTTTGTTCTCCTGTGTAGTTACTTTGGATACTTTAATTAATGTTTAATCTTCCTGCACTTGTGCCTTAAGGAGAGCCCCTCTGAAGGGCACAGAGTTCAAAATCATGGCCTCATAACACTCTGCAGGTTTAACATTAAATAATCATGACAATTCAGACCAAAGACCAAAAACCCACTCAGACTGCCAGGAACACGGGGTCAGCATGCAGGCCTTCTTTGCCAAATCTGTGATTTTGTTTCTATTCTCGTCCTGTTACACTGGTACATAGATGACTCTTCCTGCTTCCTCCTTTCCAGGGAGGGGCTGTATTCTGCGAGAAAAGTGCTCCGTCACTCAAGGCTGATGACAGCAATGGAGCAACACTGTGATAGAAATGATTACTGAAGGCCCATTAGGAGATGCCAACAGAGACTCTATATTAACCATCATTCCCCCTGTACGCAGAGACCTGAAAGAAAAAGGAGAGAAGACTTTCAGCTGCTATGGTATCTTAGAGAATCATCTGACAGCTTATTTATTAAATGCATTTTAATATTAATTCTCCTCTGCGCCATAGCTGACCTTCAAAAGAATTTACTGAATCTCAAGAACGCAAAAGCACAATGGCCGAGGGAAAGCATGGATGGGAAGAAAGCTGTACTTCAACTCTTTTTCTCCTGTGCGGTTACATACAAAATTGGTTACGATTAAATACTACGTTAGGTGGCTGATCTTTTAATATAGAGCCTAAAACACTGGTAAATTAGAACCCAGTTAATTGGGATCCAACTTATTTTTCTCTCTGCTCATTTAGGACAGAAATGCAAATCACAGGAATGCACAACAATATAAAGGAGTTTTAAGCTCCTTCTCAAACATGTCCTAGATCCAAAACACATTCTGCCTCTCCAGTCCTATAAAATGAGGGCTGCATGCATAATGACGACCCTCAAACAGCCAGTACACACACAGTTAAATTTAATCTCCTACATTTACTAAATCAAAATGTGGACTGAAAAGCTCTCCAAAAGGAAACTTCCATTTAACTCTTTCTTAAAATTTTGTTTAAAAACACATAACATAAAATATGCCACCTCAACCATTGTTAAGTACACAGTTCAGTGATATTAAACACATTCACACTGTTATGCAAACATCACCACCATCCATCTCTTTTCATCTTGCACAACTGAACCTCTGTCCTCATTAAACAGTAACTCCCTACCTTCCTCTGTTTAACTCAATCAAAAAATTCTACTGAACAGAATTCCCCATTCTTTAAATACTCTGAATGATGTTTCATTCTTATATAGGGTAAAATTAGGACCAACTTTTTTATGAATCAACTTGTATTTTAAGCCCAGTTTATACGTTATGCTCAGGAAAGAACTGTTATTTTGTTCCAGAAAGTCATGGTTAATCTCCAAGCATCTACATACCAAAGCTGGTGGGTGTTATGAATGTTTATGTCCTTCAAAATTTCATGCATTGAAATCTAACCTAATCCCTATTCTGATGGTGGTGCCCTCATGAACTGGATTAGTGCCCTTGTAAAAAGATGCCAAAGAGCAAGGTTGTCCTCTTTCTGCCATGTGAGGATACAATGAGAAGTCAGCAGTCTGTAAATTGGATGAGGGCTCTTACCAGAATGTGACATCAGAACCCTGATCTCAGACTTCCGGCCTCCAGAACTGTGAGAAATAAATTTCTTTTTTTTTTTTAATAAATTTATTTATTTATTTATTTTATTTTTAGCTGTGCTGGGTCTTCATTTCTGGCGAGGGCTTTCTCCAGCTGTGGTGAGTGGGGGCCACTCTTCATTGCAGTGCATGGGCCTCTCACTGTCACGGCCTCTCCCATTGCGAAGCACAGGCTCCAGACGCACAGGCTCAGTAGTTGTGGCTCACGGGCTTCGTTGCTCCGCAGCATGTGGGATCTTCCCAGACCAGGGCTCAAACCCGTGTCCCCTGCATTAGCAGGCAGATTCTTAACCACTGTGCCACCAGGGAAGCCCAGAAATAAATTTCTGTTGTTTATAAGTCACACAGTCTATGGTAGTTTGTTATGGCAGCCTCAACAGACTAAGACAATGGGTGACCAATCACTACAGTTAGCCTAATTTGAATCAGAAGCCACAGATATCTTTCTTTACGCTCTCTGAATCTGTTTATACCATTAATTAGGATTAGGGACGCTTTCACAAAAATCTGGGTGATGACTATTCATAAAACCACATTTTAACCTTTTTAAAGCACTAGGAAAAATGACTATCTAGGACTCCAGTGAAGAAACAGTGCTTGTGACCTCCCAGAAATGAGCATCCTGTAAGTCAAACCAAGCCTTCTGGGCACAATGCAGAGCAGGTACGATACTGAGACCAGCTTGGTGGCCTTTCCACCCTAATGGGAACACCTAATAATGGTGTTATTTGCCATGTAGCAGCAAGGCTGCAAGAGGTGTAGGCACCCTCTGGAGCATTTGCAGCCCCAGCATAAGATGAAGCTCTGTGTCAGTCTTTCTTGGTTCTGAGTCATTAGTTCTAGGGTGGGAAGGCATTAGAAAACCTTTCAAGCCACAAACCACACATCTTAGGGAAATGGCTAATTAGAATTCACCCTAAACTGCGATAGAATTAACAGACATTAAATAATCATTATTTATAATTGGGGAATCAAGTTACCCAAGAGAAAAAAAGGCAAAGCTTAGATTGCCTTGGTTAATGTTTAAATTGGAAAAATAAAAGGATAAGTAGTTTCCCAAATGACCAATAACTTATGTTCCCAAAGTTAGTAACGTAGGAAGTATTTTTTCTGGAGAAGCAATGTGATTGGGATCTTCGTTTTTAAAAGATCACACAAAAATTATTTCATCCACATTAGAAACAAAGTATAGGACAAACAGTCTGTCCCGAGCTCTGGAACAGTGGCCAAGGGGTAATGTGGCTAACAGGGGGGAAAGAAATTTTCTTCCTTCTTTTCGTGGCATAGACCTAAGGAGAATATTTTTAAGGAAAAAAAAAAGTCTTTGACTTCTCTCTTTCTTCTTCTCTGTACTTCTTTCTCATCTTCTGGTACTTCTTTTACAGGGACCATGATATTCTCAAACTACCTTAATTTCACTGCTTTCCCAACTGGGTCCCCATCCTGGCCAGGCCAACGCCAAAGGCCTGTGCCTCAGAGCAGCTGAACCCAAGGGATTCAAAGCAAATGAATCAAACCAAGATATGGATGAAATAAGACTTCATGTTTTCTGTTTTGCTCTCAAGTAATAGCTTTGCAATATTTACCATCAAAAAGTCAAAAAATACAAATAAAACATGAAAATACAGTTGATGCTTGAACCACATGGGTTTAAACTGCATGGGTCCACTTATACGTGGATTGTTTCTTTTTTTTTTTTTTTGGTGGATTGTTTTTTGATAGTAAATACTGCTGTACTACATGATCCACAGTTGGCTGAATCTCCTGATGTGAAACTGAGGATACAGAGGGCCGACTATAAATTATACATGGATTTTCAACTGCTTGGAGGGTCAGTGCCCCTAACCCCCATGTTGTTCAAGGGTCAACTGTATAGTCTCACCTGACATTAAAAATAATGAGATTATCTGGTGTGAGAGGGTATGGAAAAATAAGAACACCCAAAAAACAGTCTAAACTGTTTACAGCCTCTCTGGAGGGCACTTTGGTTATACATGTCCAAAGTCTTTTTTTTCTTTAAGTATAATGTTGACCCAGCAAAAACACCACTAAAAACTATAAGTAAGTCCCCTACATTCGAACCTTCAACTTCAGAGCTTTCAAAGATGTGAATGTGGAGCTTACTAATGAAGACCTGATGGGATTGGAGACCCAGAGACAGGACAAAGAGAGACAGAGCAAGAAGTTACTGAAGAACCGAAGAGATTCACAATGCAAGAAATGGCAAGGGATTTTCTTTACTTGAGAAGGCACTGTTAGTTTTTAAGGCACAGGAATGGTGCCTTAGAACATAGAACGGTACACGAAGGCTGCAGCAGCCATTCAGAATGCAGTCCAGTGCTACCGTGTCATCTATGACGAGAAAAAAAGAGCTACTGCCCAGACATCATTGGATCATTTTTTCAAGACAGTATGTAGAATTGAATCCAGCAAGGAACCAGAACCTGTGCCATCAACGTCAGGCATGAGTGAAATGGCAGCTTGCCCTCCATCTCCTATTGCTGACGATCCTTCAGCTCTACCATCTCCCACCTCCTCTCCCTCCTCCAGTCAGTAACTCTTCATGCCTGTTCACTCGATGGCAGCCCCTGTATACCAGCTGTTGTACTGTACTACTGTACTTTTCAAGGTACTGTACTATAAGATTAAAAATGTTTTATTTATTTTTTGTTTGTGTTTGTTTTTTATGTTTTATTTGTGTGAAAAATATTATAAACCTATTACAGTACAGTACTATATAACCAGTTGTGTTAGTTGGGTACCTAGGCTAACTTTGTTGGACTTACCGAACAAATCAGACTTACGAACGTGCTCTCAGAACGGAACTCGTTTGTATGTAGGGGACTTACTGTACATGGATACCATTAAGTAGCACATCACAGAAACATATTTATTGATATGAAAAAAATCTTCATGACCTATTGCTAAGTTAAAGAAATGGGCAGACTACAAACATATAAATGTATGTTTTATAATACATATAAATATATGTATAAATTATATGTAAATATAAATTTAATATAAATTTGTATATTAACATTGTAAATTAAGCTAGCTTATACAGATATACATATATAATAAAATTATACAATATATATAAATTTACTTATATAAAAGTTATCATACACACAAAATTTATATATGATACATATAATTACATAATTTTATTATATATGTATGTATACAAAAATAAATAAAATATTAGAAAGACATTCACAAAAATGTAAACAGTGGTTAGCTCCGTTTTTTTTCCTTTGTGCTTGTTTACGATTTTTAGGATATCTGCTAATGATAAAATTAATTAGAACATTCTGTAATTACTTAGGGAGAGTTATTTTTTTAATTTAGTGCAGAACACTAAAAACGACAATAATATCAATAGCTCCACTAGAGAAATGCCAACATAAGGTAAGAGGTAGAATCTATCAGAGAGTTTGTAAGTAGGAGATTACAGACTATCTCTATATAATATTATTATTTGGGATAACACTGTCCCCAGAACACACACACAATAGCCTCAGCAAATACCTGCTGGGTTAAGAACAAACAGAAGAAATACTTAGTCCTTAAAAATACACAATTCTACCTCTACACTTTTCTCAAAATATCTGGCTGTTTCTTCCACTGTAATAAGCAATACTGTACATCCTGATGCTTTAGAATACTTGAAATCATGTTAATTATTCCTGTGGAATGTTTAAAAATTCATATTATTTACTCCTGAGAGACCATGACAACATCTTTCCAGATTGCACCAGACTATTCTTATGTGAATCAAGGGTTTTAATCTCTAGGATGCAACAGCAATGCTTTGGGCTTGGATCAATGAAAGGAAATGAGCTACTGTGGTTTGTGGCCTTTCACCAGACCCCCCAGTACTTATTCACAGTGCTGAGTGTATCAAAACTACATGCGTAAATTAAACTAGCTTGTCGGATACAAAAACAAAGCTAAACCATACGCGGAGCAAAACACACCCATGGCTTTTTCTCAGCACCACAGATCTCTCTTCCGCGTCAACTCCCTGACGGGCAGAGAGACAGGCCAGTAATGAACCAGCCTTTACAGAATCCAAGGCTTTACAGAATCCATTATTTGAAATAATTTCCTTTTAAAACATTTTGTCCCCTCTCTAAAGCAACACAGTTTATTACTACTTTTTGCATTTTTTTTTAAGTCTTGGACATTTTTTAAATGCCCACTTTCTTCAATCAAATGTATTTTTTCATTCTGATTCCATCAACTCAGCCTTGTAATTGACTAACATCATCCTTTCTCTTCTCCTTCCTAATGTGTTTATTTATGCCTATTCAATACAAGGTGGTACCCAACTCCAACAGTCTCCTTTCCTTGGCTGGGGCCCTACTGGCATTCCCCTCCTGCCCTAGAGAGTGACTGGTCTGATCTGTGAGGCTCCTGTGTTGTCTGCTCCTCCCTTCTCTCCTTGGAGGGAGTGCCCACAGAGCGCCCAGATCTCCGTTGTTCCTCCACACCTTCCCTATCGGGGTACCTGTGATTGCACAGGATAATTCTGGGTGCAGTAGCCAGGAGCCCAGTTACCCATAGATGCAAGCTACACACTCCAACCTAGAACTAGTGACGTTTTGGTTCACCCTCTGCCAGTTCTTTCATCTTATTTCTCGGTCAGTTCAGAACCTGGGCAGGAGAGACAGCTTCTCAAAGACGCCAACATCTTGAGCATTTTGCCATGAACCTTAACAATATTAAAATTGGCAAAATACACTGGGAGGCATTAAGGCTAAGGGTGGGTGGCTCTGGGCTCTGGCATGCTTTACTAAGCATGGGCCGTAACGGCTTTTAACTTTGGCAGTTTGCAAAGTTTGTACCGGGTCGTGGGTCTGGTTTTATAGTCTGCAGCTACCTTCAAACTGCTGTGGAAGTATCAGGTAAATATCAGATGCACTGTGTACCTCAACTTGAATTTTCACAACGATCTTAAAAAAGCAAAAGTTACTGTATTTCATCAAATCTTAAAATGCTCTGAATGTAAGACACCCCATTATTTTAGCCACCACCAAGAAAGAAAAGAATACTGCCAATACTATAACATGTCATTCATTGTAAGACACATGTAAGTTTTAAATACATTAAAATGTGAAGAAAAAAGTGAGTCTTAAAATCAATGAACTATTTAATATTATCCTCATTTTTTATTCAAGGAACAAGACCCCCTTCAAAACATACACACGTTCTCTTACCTCTGAGTTTAAACACACGCTAGTCCCCCTACCGGGAACAGCCTTTCTCTGGCTCTGGACCTAGTCACCCGCCCTTTATCCTTCACATCAACCTTCAGTGAAGTCTTATGTGATTCCCAGGCCCGGCTGGGTCCCCCTATAAGTTCTCTCACAGCACTTATTCTTCTTTTCAATACTTTGAAGCCCTGGAATTATTTCTAATTATTTACTTCCACATTTATAACTGTATATAGTCACACCCTGTTAGGCCTGGCTGTTCCGTGATGGCAGGGACTGTCCAGTTTGCCTACCACTCTACTTCCAGGGCTTATAACACGTAACAGAAGCTCAGTACGTTGACTCATGGGTATCTTGACAAAGCACTCACAAGCCTTACCTCTTTTAATCCTCACTACGCCACTGGAAGGTAGGTGCCATTATTTCCCCCGTTTTATCAAGTGAAGAAACTGAGGCTTGAAGAAGTCAATTAATTTAACCATGTCTCACAACAGAGAATTCAAACTCCAGCCAGATGTGCCCGACGCCAAAGCCAGGTCATTAACCATTAGGCCATACCCAGCTCCAGCTCGCAAGCAGAAGGCATGGAGGCAGGAATAAAATGGCATGTTGTGGTACAGAGAGACATCGAGATACAATGGATAATGCATGTGCATCAGATTCAAGTTAAACTCTTATCGAGGACCTGCCAATTGCCTGAAAGTGGGCTGAGCACCTCTGATATGAGTCATTTATTCTCACAATCATACCATGGATTTGGACTTATTATCTCTACACTACAGTAAAGAAAGAGACTCAGAGAAGCTAAGTAACATGCCCACTCACACAGCTGAGGTGTGAGCCAAGGTGATGAGCTGTCAGTCTGGACAATGGATTTCAGAGGATTCTGGAGCACGCTTTCTGAAGATCTCTTTTTTTTTCTTGGTCCTATTCCCCAAGCTAAGTGCTGACTGTCTTTGGCCAATTGACATTGACAAATGTCCATTTCTAACAACTTTTTCTGACCAACTCTGATCTTCACTTGAGGGTTTATGAGGAAAGCCTGATAATATTTAACTGAAACAGTAACAGGCACCACTATGATTAAATAGCATTTAGACAAGGCAAACCAATAGAAATGCACAGACTCAGCATTAGGCACTATGTTAAACTGGCATCTGTACAGACTGTGTCCAAATCAAGGGGTGGCCTTTCAAGGCAAATTATGTGGCTCATTGCTCGGGCAAGCCAGAGTTGGAATAGCCAAATTACAGTTCAGCTCCTCAGTAAAACTGAATTTGACACCTCTTTCCTCAGGAGATTGGGAATCATCTTCCCAACATGTACGTTAGAACATCAGTGTCAGCCCATCTGCTATCTAAGTTTAGATCTCAATACAGTATGTAAAGCATCTTTCTGCTGTGGTCATTAGCAGAGAAAAAACCTCCAAAGGTCCCATCATTAAATGAAGACCCACAGCATCTATTCCATCCTCTAAGGAACCTGTCATTTCTTCTGCTGCTTTTAGTGAAGGACTGAGGGGAGGGGACTGGGAAGCAAGCAGAGAAGCAGCGTGACACAGGGTCAGGAGACCCAGATGCCGGCCCCACTCTGCCGTACACTAGCTCTGTGACCTTAGTCAAATAGAAAAATCTCAGGGTCACCAAGAATCTTTAAGGTCCATTAGTTCAGACACGTTACTGATGTTTGAATCCCTTTAATAACATCACTGCTAAGTGTTGATTCGGTTTACGCTTTACACTCAAGTGATAGAGAAATCATTACTTCCATTCCCTCTCCAGCGTTCTATAATGTCTGAGAACCTGGAGAAGGCATCGTAACCCAAGTCTTGAAGGTTGGAGAGAACCTGAGGTCTGAAGGGCAACTAGCTCTTAACAATACTGGAGAGCAGGAAGAGGTCACAAGCCCATCTCTACAGAAAGTTATTAATTATTAATCAAGGTTAAGTGATCATGTAACAATTCCAAAAAATAAAAAGCAAAAGAGGAGTCCTTGACATAAGTGGCTTGCCTGTAGAATAAAAAGAAAACTCTTAAAACGCTGAAACCATGTTTTCCACATTAAAGGTTTGACCGTAGAGAGAAAAAGATATTTAAAGTATAACACCTACTTATAATAAATATAATAAATTGATCATATAGCAAGCTCCTCTAATTGTGGTTGTGGACTGGTGAAGGTCTACAAATTGTTATCAGGCTACAAGGAGACAGGAGTTTGCTCTAGAATGTAAATCAACTCTGTCACGAAGCGAGCTTACTGTTTGCTTCAGTCAACGTGTGTGTGGGGGGGTGTGCATGCCACGACTTTCTCAATGAAGGAAGCAGTGCATTGATTTACATTCTGGTGCAAGTCCCTTATCTTGGTTCAAACAGTGACAAACAGTTCCCAGACTGGCTACTTCATGGAGTACTGTCGGAGACTAATAAGGTAGCATTTCCCAATGGGACTCTGATGAACCTGTAGCATCTCTTCCTTCACTCTGTGAAGTACAACTTCCCCAAACCACCAAAAGCAGGAACGTCTGTTGTCTTATCAGAAGCTGATGCACTGTCTTATCTAGACTATGGTAGAGCCTTCCAGCAGGTCCCCCTACCTTCAAACTATTCTGACACACGTTCAAGCCAGCCTCCACACTGCTACCACAGGAAGTGTTTTGAAACATATCTAGACAATTACTCCCCTGCTTAAATTCTTTTGAGAGCTCCCCAATGCCTACTGCATTAGCTTTAACCTTTTGAGTTTAATCACCAGCCATTCCCTTCTACCCCTTGACCTCCGCAATTATTAGTCATTTTCTGAACACATTACATACTTTCATCCACCTGTGCTTTAACTCATATTGTCTCCTCTACTTGAAATACTCTTTCCCTTCTAATCCACCTATAAACTCCTACTCATCCTTTAATAGCCAGTTCAAATAATGCCTCCTCTGAAAGTCTCAACAACCATCCCAGAAAGAACTATGTATTCAGACCCTCTGTGGGTGTGAGGGGGGGAGGGTAGTTCAGTGCCATAAATAACAGGGCAGGCTCTGGGACCTGTCTCCACAACACCTATCTGCATAACTTTGGGCAAGTTACTTAACATCTCCTGCCTCAGTTTCCCCATCCGTAAAACAGGAACAATGACATAGGGTGGATGTGAAGATTAAGTTAACTAACTCATGTAAAGCATTTAGCACAGTGCCTCACATATAGTAAGTATTCCTATAAATTACTGAGTCAGGCCAGTTAACTTCTCTAGCCCAGGAATTTGAAACCCAGTGACAGGGGCTCTTGGTGTTGAGGCACCTTTATGCACCTTTATATAGTCTGGAGAGCCGGTCCATCAATGTCTGCTGCTGCAGTTTCTGGGGTTGCCCCTGGTCCCTACCCAGCCCGGGCTGGATGCTTAAGGGACTGATTCATTCTTTGAGTAACTCCAGTATCTTTTAAAAAATTTATTTTCTTCTTCTTCTTCCCCTCCCCCTCCTCCCCCTGCTCCCCCTCTAATCCTCTCCCCCTCCTTCTTATCCTTTTTATCCTTCTTTTTTTTATTTTTTGAAACTTAAGCCAGGGGGCTTCCCTGGTGGCGCAGTGGTTAAGAATCTGCTTGCCAATGCAGGGGACACGTGTTCAAGCCCTGGTCCGGGAGGATCCCACATGCTGCAGAGCAACTAAGCCTGTGCACCACAACTACTGAACCCGCGCGCCGAGAGCCTGCGAGCCACAACTACTGAGCCCACGTGCCGCGCCTACTGAAGCCCGCGCACTCTAGAGCCTGTGCTCGGCAACAAGAGAAGCCCACACACCGCAATGAAGAGTAGCCCCCGCTCGCGGCAACTAGAGCAAGCCAGCACACAGCAATGAGAACCCAACGCAGCCAAAAATAATAAATAAATAAAAATAAATAAATTTATTTAAAAAAAAGGTACACCACAAGATTTGGATTAAAAATGTATATTAAAAAAAAAAAAAACTTAAGCCAGGAAGAATCAACCTCTCTCTTGCTTACAGGTACCTTAGTTAGTGCAGGGATAACAGTAGCTATCATATTGCTTACAAGGATTAAAAATGATAATGTACAAAGCACTTAGAGCAGTGCCTGTCAGTGAGTAAGTACCTGGTAATTAGTAGCTTTCACTATTATCTAATGATAGCTCTTGGTATTTACCTAGTGTTTTATCATGTAAACTACACACTCCTGTGTTGCTTGCTTATTCTCCTTAACAAATGGGTAGAAACGGTAGCCACAGTTTATGGATGAGGAAATGGTGATGTTTAGGAGTATGCCCAAGATCATGAAGGTGGCAAGTGGCTGAGCTGGGAACCCTACCAAGGTGTCAACCTAAGTCTCTGAAATTAAAGCAAGAACTCTGAGACTCCCCACTATGCTGCCTGTTTCCCAAGACAATGGGTTCAGGAAATCCCCTCTAAGTATTCTCATTAAGGTGTCAAAAATAAACAAGGATCCCTTCTTTATTACCTTCAGAGGTCACCTGGTGGGTGGATGTGAGCCAGCGACTGCAGCCACACTGCCGAGGCTTGAGTCCTGCCTCCCCCACTTATTTGCTATGTGACTTTGAACAGGCCACTTAGCCTCTTTGGGCCTCTTAGTGGGTTACTGTGAGGACTAAATGAGTTAATATATGTAAAGGACTTAAAACCATGCCTGGACCGAAAGACCTAGAAGAGCAAACACAATACTGAAGAACAAAAAAATTAGAGGAATCACACCAAATGATTTCAAAACTTACAGTAAAGCTACAGTAATCCAAACAGCACAGTACTGGTGAAAGAACAGACACATACATCAATGGAACAGAACAGAGAGCCCAGAAGCAGATCCACACAAATAGTCAAGTGACCTTTGACAAAGGAGCAAAAATATTTCAATGGAGAAAGGATAGTCTTTTTAAGTAACGGTGCTGGAACAACTGAATATCCACATGCAAAAAAAAAAAAAAAAAAACTAAACACAGGGCTTACATGTCTCATAAAAATTAACTCAAACTGGATCACAGACCTAAATGTAAATGCAAATCTATAAAATTTTTAGAAGAGAACAAAGGAAAAAATCCAGGCTACCTTGGGTTTGGAGATGAGTTTTTAGAAGCATCACCAAAAGCATGATCTAAATTGGACATTATTAACATTAAAAACTTCTGCTCTGCAAAAGACTGTTAAAAGAATGAAAAGAGAAGCCACAGAAATTTGCAGATATTTGCAAAGACATATCTGACAAAGGACTTGTATCCAAAGAACTCATGAAACTCAACAGTAAGAAAGCCCAATAAAAATGGACAAAAGATCTGAGCAGAGATTTCACCAAAGAAGGTATATAGATGACAAATAAGCATATGACAAAAATGTTTTACATCGTTATTAGGAAATTACAAAATAAAGCAACAAGATACCACAGCATACCTTATAGCCATACCTATTAGAATGGCTAAAATACAAAAAAGAAAATTGACAATGCCAATTGCTGGCAAGGAAAAAGAGCAACAGGAACACTCATCCTTCACTGGCACGAATACAAAATGGCACAACCAATTTGGAAGACAGTTTGACGATTTCTTACAAAGCTAAAAATAGTCTTAGCATATAATCCAGCAATCACACTCCTTGGTACTTATCCAACTGACTTCAGAACTATGTCCACACAAAAACCTGCAAGCAAATGTTATAGCAGCTTTATTCATAGCCACCAAAACTTGGAAGCAACCAAGATGTCCGTAAATAGGTGACTGGATAAACAAATTGGAGTATATCCACACAATGAAATATTATAAAAATAAATGAGCTACCAAGCCATGAAAAGACATGAATAAATCTTAAATACATTTTGCTAAGTGAAAGAAGCCAACCTGAAAAGGCTATGTTCTGTATTATTACAATTATACGATACGATGTTCTGGAAAAAGCAAAACCACAGAGACAGTTAAAAAAATCAGTGGGGTCAGGGAATCTCAGCGTGGACAGTGCGAGGGAAAAGGTGGAGGCGATGGTGGTCGGCGGTGCCAGTGGAAGTCGCGTGTCCAGCGGGAGTGACCTGAATTGCATCCCCGAAATGGCTGACACACTGGGGGCTGTGGCCAAGCAGGGGTTTGATTTCCTCTGTATGCCTGTGTACCACCCATGTTTCAAGAGGGAGTTCACTCAGGAACCTGCTAAGAAGCGGCCAGGCCCTCAGGCACGATCAGACCTACTGCTGTCAGGAAGGGACTGGAATACACTAATTGTGGGGAAGCTTTCTCCATGGATTCGTCCAGACTCAAAAGTGGAGAAGATCCGCAGGCACTCTGAGGCAGCTATGTTACAGGAGCTGAATTTGGGGGCATATTTGGGTCTTCCAGCTTTCCTGCTTCCCCTGAATCAGGACGATAACACAAACTTGGCGAGAGTTTTGACCAACCACATCCCACTGGCCACCACTCCTCCATTTTCTGGATGTGGGTGCCACTGGTGGCACCAGAGGACCTGAAAGATGTGCCAACTTCACACACAGAGGAGCGCGGTGGAGAGGAGAAGACATGGATGTGGTGGCACAACTTCCGGACCTTGTGTGATTATAGCAAGAGGATTGCGGTGGCTCTCGAAACTGCTGCTGACCTCCCATCTAATCATGTCATTGATCGTTGGCTTGGGGAAGCCCATCAAAGCAACCATTCTCCCCACCAGCATTTTCCTGACCAATAAGAAGGGATTTCCTGTTCTTTCTAAGATGCACCAGAGGCTGATCTTCCAACTCCTCAAGTTGGATGTGCAATTCATCATCACAGGCACCAACCACCACTCAGAGAAAGAGTTCTGCTCCTGCCTCCAGTACTTGGAAAACTGGAGCCAGAATCGACCTCCACCCAGTGCCTATGAACTCTTTGCCAAGGGCTATGAAGACTACCTGCAGTCCCCACTCCAGCCACTGACGGATAATCTGGAATCTCAGACATACGAAGTGTTTAAAAAGGACCCTATCAAATACTCTCGATACCAGCAGGCCATCTATAAATGTCTGTTAGACCGAGTGCCAGAGGAAGAGAAGGACACCAATGTCCAAGCGCTGACGGTGCTGGGAACAGGCCGGGGGCCCCTGGTGAACACTTCCCTGCGGGCAGCCAAGCAGGCAGACTGGAGGATAAAGCTGTACACTGTGGAGAAGAACCCAAATGCCGTGGTGACACTGGAGAACTGGCAGCTTGAAGAATGGGGAAGACAGGTGACAGCAGTCTCATCAGACATGCGGGAATGGGTGGCTCCAGAGAGAGTGGATATGATTGTCGGTGAGCTTCTGGGGTCCTAAGCTGATAATGAGCTGTCACCGGATGATGGCGTGAGCATTCCTGGGGAGTGTACTTCCTTTCTAGCTCCCATCTTGTCCTCCACGCTGTACAGTGAGGTCCGAGCCTGTCGGGAAAAGGACCGCCACCCTGAAGCCCAGTTTGAGATGCTTTATGTGCTGTGGCTGCACAATTTCCACCAGCCATCTGCACCCCAGCCCTGTTTTACCTTCAGCCGTCCCAACAGAGATCCTATGATTGACAACAACCGCTACTGCACCTTGGCGTTTCCCGTGGAGGTGAACACAGTGCTGCATGGGTTTGCAGCCTACTTTGAGACTGTGCTTTATCAGGACATCACTCTGAGTATCGGTCCAGAGACTCACTCTCCTGAGATGTTTTCATGGTTTCCCACCCTCTTCCCCATTAAGCAGCCCATTACCGTGCGTGAAGGCCAGACCACCTGTGTGCGTTTCTGGAGATGCAGCAATTGCAAGATGGTGCGGTATGAGTGGGCTGTGACAGCACCAGTCTGTTCTGCTACTCAGAACCCCACAGGCCGCTCTAACACCATCGGCCTCTAGCCCCGCCTGCAAGTGTCTAGAGCCTTGGAAGCAGCTTCAGGTTTTGCCCCTGTAGCACCAAAGGTGCAGTAAGTACACCATGGGTTCTGATTTGCCTTGCCCATCAGAAAGGAGCATTTCAGTCCACTTTCCTGCCTTACGTCAAGATGGGCAAAGGATGAGAATTGCAGGGCTCACGCCACCAATCTGTGAAGACTTCAGGCCAAGGCATGAGGAATTCATGTTGGATCTGCGGCTACTCCAACAGGCACTCAGCCTCAAGTGCTCTCTGGGATAGCCCTGAGAACATGTGGATTGAACAAATTTTCAGCCCTTTTCCCTGCCCATCTCTGTTCCTATTTTGATGATTTTGGGTAAGGAGGAAATACAAATAAAGTGAGGTTATGGCCCTTCCTGCTCCAAAAAAAACGAAATCAATGGATTGGGGAAGGGTTAAATAGGGGAACTGGTGAAGCACAGAGAATTCATAGGGTGATGAAGCTATTCTCTATGACACTGTAATGGCGATACCTGCATTTCTCAAAACCCACAAAGAGTGAACTTTAATATATGTAATTTTTTTTAAATCATGTAAAAGGTTAGGGGAATCCCAAGATGAAATGCAGAATGTGACCAAACAATCTAACTGTATTACAAATGTATGAAACAACCTCACTGAAAGGAGTGGAGGAAAAAAAAAAAAGGTGCTCCCTAAGCAACTCTGGAAATAAGAAGTCTGTAAAACTATGGCAAAGGAAACTGTACGTAAGCAGCACTGTACTCTAGTGGATACAGTTATTTTCCATGGGGGTCTTGTCAACAATTCTGACACTGCTATACATGCATACTGGAACTGAACAATTAAGTAAATACATGGCGGATGGTGGGAGCCAAGTTTACCATACTGTTGGAGTAGGAGATCACAGATCCTCAAGGGGAGGAGGCCAGAATGGTCCACGTGGTAATGGATTAGAATTGCAGACATCAGTATGCTCATGTTTAGCTTAATACAGATATAGATGGTTACATACAGATCAATTTATAAATTAGTACACACACATTCATTTCCCTGCTCTGTCCACTGAGAGGGCCTCTAAGCAACAGCAACCCTGTAGCAACAAGAACACTTAGTGCCCAGATCTTGGTTTTAATACCACCCTCGGAGAAACGACTGATTCTAGACCTAGGGCAGGAAATGTTAAGATGAGCCTGGAGTATCTTGTGTCAGAAAATAAGAAAGTACTCAAAAGCACAACAACCATATCACAATGATAGAAGTAGGTCAGAGGACACAGAGCAATGGAAAGAGCTCCCAGTGGCCAAAGCTGGAACAATCTGAGCAAAAAAGAAAAGTAATATTTTATGATAACCCGAAGTATAAAATAAATCTCCATGAATATCCATACTGATGCAAATAAACAACTGAATAAAGAAATACATGGATGAGAAGAGATAAATTGCCTGGGCAGGAGAACTGCAAAGAATTTGTGTAGCTACTCTGCCCTCAAGAAGGTGAAGCGTAACTCCCCACTCCTAAGTGTGGGCTCCACACAGTGACTTTTTTCCAAGAACACAGTCTGGATACGGGGGTAGTAACTTTACAGGAAAGACACCTGCTAAACACTACTGCAGCTAGGTGACAAAGGTCAACATCAACCATGACAAATCATGTGGACAGTATGTGCCCTTGATAGGATGTGATGGGAATGGCATTTTATCTCTGAGGTCTTCCTCTCAAAATCTGTAACCCAGGGCTTCCCTGGTGGCGCAGCGGTTGAGAGTCCGCCTGCCGATGCAGGGGACGCGGGTTGGTGCCCCGGTCCGGGAGGATCCCACATGCCGCGGAGCGGCTGGGCCCGTGAGCCATGGCCTCTGAGACTGCACGTCCGGAGCCTGTGCTCCGCAACGGGAGAGGCCACGGCAGTGAGAGGCCCGCGTACCGCAAAAAAAAAAAAAAAAATCTGGAACCCCACTCTAACCATGAGAAGACCTCAGACAAATTCCAACAGAGGGACATTCTACAAAATACCTGACCAGCGCTCTTCAAAACTGTCAAGGTCATCAAAAGCAAGGGAAGTCTGGGAAGCTGCCATAACCAAGGGGCTCTTAAGGAGACATGACAATTAATATGATGTGGTATCCTGAATGGAGCCCTGGAGCAGAAAAAGCACAGTGGGTCAAAACTAAAGAAACCCGAATAAAGTCCAGGCTTTAGTTAATAGTAATGTACCACCAACATTGGTCTACTAACTGTGACAAATGTGCCTACTAATTTGTTAATAATAAGGGAAACTGGGTACAGGCCATATGAGAACTCTCTGTACTGTCTTCACGGTTTTTCTGTAAATCTAAGCCTGTTCTAAAACATAAACTTATGAAAATAAACAAAAATAAACCATGTCTGGAGCATAGTAATGCTATATAGTTATTAGCTAGTAATGATGCTGGTAGTAGTAGTCATGGATCGGGGGTGGGAGGGGGGAATATTTGCTATGTGAGTCCTTCATGCTCTTCCTGTGGAAATTTAGTTTCAAGGAGCCAGAAAGCAAGCTGTCACTGTGCTGGTCGCCAAGCAACAACCACTCCCAAAACCTATACCCCCAACAGGAATAGCACTGCCAGCAGCTCTACTGATTAACACTGGTGACATTCTAGGGGGGGAGTCACTCCTCATTCTTACAAGGAAAGGGCAAGTCATCTCGCACATCCTCCAAGGCTGACAAATTTTTTAAGAAAAGACTGATGTAAATGCAAAGATGTCCATAAAGAGATGCCTTGTAATCTGGAGGAACTTCTGACCAAGGGTCAAGGAACTGATCCCATACAGCAGCTGCCAGATGACCTGGAAACCCCAGAAGTCAGAATGGTGGTTTTTTTAAATGGTAGCACTCCCTGATGTATTGAGTGAGTAAAATATGGTTTGCATTTCCCTTGCTTGAAATTTTAAATCCTCTCTAAATGGAAAATCTCCTGTCAGGCTGACCCACCCCAACCACGGGTACTCTGCAGCTCTCCCAAAATAAACAGGATCAACACAGAGGATCAAGTCCTCATCTTCCACCGACCTTCTTATAAACCTGCTGCAGCCACATTTACACCAAGTATGTGGGCAAAGGAGAAGAGCAGACTGGATGTACAGCACTTCACAAGTAGACATTGCTTCTGCAAGTGTAAAAAAGTCCCAGGGCTACAATCACATCTCATTAATGAAACACAAATAAGCAAGAACTGGCTATGCTTAACTTACAACAGAAGTTTCCAGACACTAATCTTCCCATTCCTGTCTGGGCTGGAGAGTGTTATGTTCATAACACACCTTGAGAATGGAAGCTGAGACACAAAGTAGCATCTTAAATGCAGTGTGCTTCTGGGGACTTCAACTGAGAAGCAACCAGTTTTTCCCAGGTACTATCGCTTTAAGAGTGACAAGAGTGCCCTCTAGTGGGAAAGAAAGGGTCCTGCATGCAGGGTATAAACCTTGTGCCCGACACCTGCCTAACCTGTTGCAGGTTGCGTTCATGCTGTTGGTTCATGCTCTGTTTTCTCCTTTTCATTATCTTGATGGTGTTCCAAGAGAATAGGCCACATCCCATATACAAGAAAATTCCTGGGGGAAATAAATATACCCAATTTCAGGCGGACTGGGCCACGTTCAGCTTTACTTCTCTCCTGATTAGCATCTACCTGGCCTATAGCTCATCTTCGACACAGACAGCTGATATCTCCTCACCACTTATACAGACCAATGAGATATCATCTCACATCAGTCAGAATGGCCATCATCAAAAAATCTAGAAACAATAAATGCTGGAGAGGGTGTGGAGAAAAGGGAACCCTCTTGCACTGTTGGTGGGAATGTAGGTTTATACAGCCACTATGGAAAACAGTAATGGAGCTTCCTTAAAAAACTACAAATAGAACTACCATACGACCCAGCAATCCCAACACTGGGCATATACCCTGAGAAAACCATAATTCAAAAAGAGTCATGCACCACAATGTTCATTGCAGCTCTATTTACAATAGCCAGGAGATGGAAACAACCTAAGTGTCCATCAACAGATGAATGGATAAAGAAGATGTGGCACATATATACAATGGAATATTACTCAGCCATAAAAAGGAACGAAATTGAGCTATTTGTAATGAGGTGGATGGACCTAGAGTCTGTCATGCAGAGTGAAGTAAGTCAGAAACAGAAAGACAAATACCATATGCTAACACATATATATGGAATCTAAGAAAAAAAAATGTCATGAAGAACCTAGGGGTAAGACAGGAATAGACACAGACCTACTAGAGAATGGACTTGAGGATATGCGGAGGGGGAAGGGTAAGCTGGGACAAAGTGAGAGAGTGGCATGGACATATATACACTAACAAACGTAAAATAGATAGCTAGTGGGAAGCAGCCGCATAGCACAGGGAGATCAGCTCGGTGCTTTGTGACCACCTAGAGGGGTGGGATAGGGAGGGTGGGAGGGAGGGAGACACAAGAGGGAGGGGATATGGGAACGTATGTATATGTATAGCTGATTCACTTTGTTATGAAGCATAAACTAACACAACATTGTAAAGCAATTATACTCCAATAAAGATGTTAAAAAAAAAATACAGATCGAGCCAACTCGTTAAGCCAGTAGGAAAGGTCCTAAAGAACACACCCAAATGGGGAAAGTTGCCCATTTCCAAGGGGCCCAACTCTGGGCAAATACCAAAAGGGTGAATATTTCTTGATTTTAACAGACCTTTCTCTCAAAAACAGCAGCCCAGAGCACCACCCCAGACAGAGGAAAATGAGAAATGAAGGGGCTCCGAGTCGATGGCCTGATACAGAATATGGTTGTCCCCGTCCAGTCACTTCCTTAGAAGGCAAAAGTAAGTCACTCAAAGAAAGTCATGTTGTTTTTTGTTTTTTGGGTTTTTTTTGCGGTATGCGGGCCTCTCACTGTTGTGGCCTCTCCCGTTGCAGAGCACAGGCTCCGGACGCACAGGCTCAGCGGCCATGGCTCATGGGCCCAGCCACTTCGCGTCATGTGGGATCTTCCCGGACCGGGGCACGAACCCGCGTCCCCTGCATTGGCAGGCGGACTCTCAACCATTGCGCCACCAGGGAAGCCCATGTTTATTTTTTTTAAACAAAACACATTTTGTTTCAAAAGTTGGCAACACAGAGCAAGCGATACCAACAACAAAACACAGAAAGGTCTGACTTTAGAGAGTAAAAAGTGGACCCCCTTGTCCGGACTCATTCCCTGCTTTATTGAAGTGAATGAGGATTATCCCCAATTGAAATCCCTTCTGCCAAACAGGTTTGTTAACCAGAAGTTACCAGTTGGTCTAATTTGCACACACAGGCAGGTGATGCCCTGAGCTGGGAGCAGTTCTAGTGGGTGGTCCATCTCCCCAGGGTCTCACAGTTACTTTCTAGCCAGCCCATAGCTATATAGGGACCCAAGGGAAGAGGCAATGGAACACCTGGCTTAGTTAAAGTTATTCCGGCAGCAGAGAAGGGCAGGGCAGGGGAGGAGAGCATTATCAGTGTCCTTCAAGAACAGGCAACTTCATATGACATGCGAATAGGCAATAGCCACAAGAAAAAATATCACAGTAATATTCAAAGGAATACAAATTAAAGCAATGACGTTATATCATTTTCTACTTATCAGGCTGGCAAAGTAAAAAGGAATGACACATCCGTAACTGAAGAAGATCTAAGGGAAGAGATACCAGAAACTACAAGAAAAGGGAGTATGAAAACGGTCTCCCGTTTCTGGAGACCAGATGCACCCAACGCCTTAAAAAAATGTGCTGACCTTAAAACCTAGCAATTCCCTTCTGGGAATTCTAAAGAAAGACTTGGACAAGCTTTTCCAATATGAAGCTCCCTTTTCCAAAAGTTTATAAATGATCACATAGTAGGACTTACACTTTTGGCCTCAGATAAATAAGAAAATGGAGACATAACTCAGCAACCAAAATGCATCCAACAATTAGAGAAAATGTAGATGGAATCTCCAAGCCTCTTCTCCACTTTTACGTGGTCTTTGGCTAATCCCATGATTAGCCCAAACCTCAGAATAACCTGTCATGTTTCTAGCTGGTCCCACGAGTTCAGAGTCACACCCAGGCATTTTGTTTCCAATGTAAACACTTCCGGTCTGCTAGGGGCTTTGTTTCTGCCGCGGCCACGGCCAGCATCCTCAGCGTGTGTTCCCCTTGGTGTAAGCTGGTTATGGTGCAGGCTGCTTAAAGCCTCTGGCTCAGCCTTGGGAATCACACAGGCGCTTCACTCTCAGCATTACCAAAGGCTTGTGGGCATTTCGGAATGGAAGAGCAAGCCCACTCTCACCTAACGCAATGCTTTATAAGCAATCCTGACCCTTTCATCCAGAGGAGCTCCACAAATGCGTGATATGCACGAGGCACATGCGTCATCGCACCTGGCGGGACATGTTGAGAAGCTGCTCTTCTGTGATAAATGTTTCCTCCGCATCTTAAATAACCTAGATATTAATAAGCCATTGTTAAGGTGATGGCTGTCAGGCTCTTCTAGAATGGATCAGGCTTGTCCTTGGAAAAGCAAAAAGCTAGAAGCCCAAGTAAACACTTAAGACATGACAATGACAGAAAGACATGAATAATGAATACCTTCAAAAATATGATCTTCCTGGGAGACTTTACACTTTCAGCCATTTTTTGCTCTTTCTCTGGCTCTCAGGATTGAATCCCTTTGACAATTTTTCACTTAGAAAAAGACCAACAAATCCACGACAGAAAGGGAATATTGTTCCATTAATCTGATACCATACGCCTCATAAATCATTACAAATTTAGATTTCTGCCTTGAGTAGCCAAGTGGGAAGAGTACTAGAACCGGAGTCAGGAAACCTGGATCCTTGTGACCTTGAATCTCAAGAACTGGCTCTGTGACCTTGAGGCACAGCTGCTTTTCTGAGTTTTGGATTTACTCTCTGTAAAGAAAATGACAAGCTCCTTCGGAAGGTGAATCTGGGCTAACAGCTGGAGCAAAGCTGCCGGTGCTACACCACATCCCCGTGGCCTTTATTACTTCACCCCTTGCATCTCTTTGCCCGAGACTGTCTGGCCAGCAGATCCTTCACGTCTCAGGTGGGATGACCCGGAGGCACCCGTGCTACACTGTATCCCAGACTTTCCCGGGGGGGATCAGGTGCCAGCTGTCCACAGGGACAGCTTGCTTGATAACACGTCCTTTGCTGACATCCTTCCTCCCGTTTTCGGGATCCTCTCCCGTATAACTAATGCACCCTGGAATTCCTGTCTCAGGTTCAGCTTCTGTGGAAACCCAAACTAGAACAGGGGGTTACGTGCCTTTCTATCAGGGTCTTGGTCTTTGCAAATGGCCTGTCCTTAAACAGTTACTCTTTCCTTGTGATGAGAGAAGGAGGTAATTTTCTCCAGAGCTGACAGGAATGCAGAGTTTCGAAGGTGACACGGCTTAGCTGTGTGTCTCCCCTCTAACAAGGGGGGCTCTGATGGCTCCTCCTGACACCCTAGCAGAGTTCTCACCAGGAATCCCCAACAAAGACAGAGGGCAGTGATCTAAAGACATCAACGCAGGGCCACTATCCCACTTCCTGGGCTCCCTGTTCCCTCTCTGATAGGGACCCCCAATGTGTTAATAGACGCTTAGAAAGAGGCCTAAATGCCAGAAATGTCAGGTCGCAAAGCAGGCTGAATGGGAGTCGTGGCTGAAGCTGCGAGGCCCAACCACTCTTCAGTGTCCAAGAGGTTGAAATGGCAGGATTACAGCCCAGAGCGTAACAATGCTACAGAAGTCCCGGCTCCACTGAGACCAAGACAACCCCCGGCTTGGCAGAAACAGGCTCAGCTGCAGCCCAGATCTGCTGAAATAGTCACCTCTGGTTCCCAGCCTGCTGTATGTTCAGGCCACCGTTTGACCAGCACTGGAGAAATCTTTGCACCCAGTCCGAGGTGCTGTCATCACCCAGATGAAACAGATGGAAACCAAGCAGTGAGTGTACACTGTTTACCCAGCTCCGTACTCATGCATCTGGAGGTGTTTCACAGCATCCCACCATCGCCCCACCCCTGTGCAAGCCACACTCACAGGGGATCTGCTGGGCCTTGTGAGTTTAAGCAGCGCTGCTCTCCATGGCTGGTTGCAGAAAACTGGCACTATCCACAGAAAATCTTAGATCACAAAGGGAAAGACATGACGAAGAGAGAACGTGCTAAAGCTCCAGGGAAATTTCAGTAAGGGAGACGTGAACGAGCAAAAGGAAAACAGGCAATGAGAAGGGAATGGAGTCTACCTAGACTGAGACAGGACGAAACCTCTCCACTCACCGATTTCACCGTCACCAAAAGAAAAGTAAACCTGATGCATCACTGTTGGCTTTACTTGACGTCTTTAAAGAAGAGAGGAAGCAGGAACAAAAGAGAAAAGGTAAAAGAGGAAAGCTGAGGTCAACTTGAAAGATGTCTGCCTTTCACACCAGAGCACTCAACATAAAAGCCAGTCCCCCCCAGGCAGTGATTGGTGAAGATCCCTTCAGGAAATATAAAGAAGTTTCCCTTCAGGAAATATAAAGAAGCTCTTAAATCGGGGCTGAAAATGTGATCTTCAGTGCTAGAATATCTTAGAGATAATCTAGCCGATCTCCTCATTCTACACAGGAGAAAGTACACGCCAGAAATGTACAGGACCGTGTGCGGAAATGTGCAGAAATCCGCATTCTTCCGAGCAGGTCTAGCACCACTGCCAGAGTACAGACTCAGGTCATCTCCACGCTCTGAGGAGGGACGGCAAGCATTCACCTCAAGGGCACAAGTGAGACGCAGATGCTTGGAGAGCATTGCTGCAGTCTACTCTGTGCAGCCTGAGACACAAATGGGGCTTACTTTACTGGAACCCAATGTTGGGTTTGTTCCATTCATTTATAAGTGAATGAAATGAGATTCTTACGAATCTCACCACATCATCCAAGAAACGTCACCCAACGGACTAAACAACTCATAAAGGCCCTCCTTTGCTTAAAGGTCTGCTTATAGACTAATAGGGAACGCCAGACTCCCAGGAAATATACACCTTTCCACTGCACTTCTCGTACAAGCCTCTTCTTCTAAATGCCTGGACATGGCAGACTGAGACCAACCATGTCCTGCTCCTTGCTTTACTTAGTTGAATGGCTTTGGAAGGCGAAATCCTGCATTTTTGTCTTTGAAACAAAAATGACTTGATTATTATGTGTCAGGCACAGAAGGATGAAAAAGATTCAGGCCCTAGGACCCCAGATGCCAGAAAGGCTGAGAGCATCATCCACACTGTCCTGGCCATTTAGAGAGTGATCACCAGGTGCTACACGCTCTGCTCCAAATTACACATGAATTCTCTTATCTGGTTCTTGCCACAACACTATGAGGCAGTCACGCTATCCCCATTTCACAGATGAAGAAACTGAGGCTTAGGAAAGGAAAATAACTATGGTTACACAACTAGTACATGGGAATCTGAGGAAGAAAGTCTGCCTGCTTCCCAAGCCTTTGCTATCCTACGTCCCAAATAAACATATATTTTTATTCATTTGGTCAGTCCCCGCCTTGGAACAGAACAAGTCATGGCTGGTGATACATGAATAAATGGAAAAGCTGTATTAGAAAAGGCCTGGGGGATTAGAGAGGGTTTATGAGAGAGAGGACAAGTTATGGATTGGTTGCTGCTGAGTCCCCTGGGGACAGGAGACAGGCTGTGGAAGAGAAAGAATGACACACTTTCTTGTGGCTCAGTGGAAAGCCCATGTCAGCAGCCTTAGAACACACACGGGGCTTAGAGCTGCCCGAGAAAATGTACTTTGCATGAAAGAGAATTGCAATTTCCCAGCATTTGTTTATACATATGGGAGTGTCTGAATTTTCTCTGAGGGAAGGGAGGGGAAGCAAGTAACAAAGAGAAAGAATTAAAGATACTGGGGAAAAAAATTTAAACAGAAATTTTGCTGTGAGGTGGGAAACCTGTTTGCCCAAAAGAGGGAAAAAAGAATGAAATGTGCAAATGAAACCAAAAAGAAAAGAAACTCATCGAGCCCCTGGCCACCCTCCCATCTCTCAATTCTTAGCCCATCCTCTCCTAACGCGATGAGCAGCTGAAATTTTTGCAACCCAAGCTTTATAACATACCAAAGAAATGTCTTCTGGGAAAAAAGAAACATTGGAGAATTAAAAGTTCCCAGTAACAGACTGTTGAGGATGTCAAGCATTCACGTCAAAGGCTCAAGTGAGGATGCAGAGGTGTGACAGCACTGCCGCAGTCCACCCTGTGCAGAAAAGACACAAACAGGGCCCACTTTACAAAAAGCACAATCCTGGGTTTGTTCTCTTCATTTATAAATGTATTGAGCATATTCCACAGTGACGTAAGAGGCAAACATGAATACCCCAGGATCCTTTTTCAGCTTAACAGTAACTTTACTGCAAGGCTGACTGTATTTACTGACAAGACAGGTATAAAGAACAACATTCCAAAGAGAGGGATCCTTACAAGGAGAGAAGGGTCATGATTACAGAAGACTCTTTGGAAGAAATGGTACTTAGGTAGATCCTGAAGGGTGTAGAGAGAGGATGTCAGATCAAGATGAAGGGCTAAAACAAGTGAACAAGAACAAGGAGAGAGCAGAGAATCAACACTGAGCACAGGCAGGAGACAAAACTGAGAGCACTTCATCATTCGTTCAATCTATATTTGACACATTTACTGAGCACCTACCACTTGCTAGACACTGTGGTGGATGCCTGGAATACACACGAACAAAACAAACATCCCAGTCTCATGGAGTGCATGTTCTAGCTGAGGAAGACAAGCAATAAACAAAATACATAAATGGTACAGTCAGGATGCTGAACTCTGGGGAAGGGAGAAGTGTGGTTGCCGGCTGGTTGGTCCAAGAAGGTCTTGAATATCAGATTAGGGTGTTTGAATTTGATTTCACAGACACTGAAGAGGCAAAGGAGCTTTTCTGAGAAAATGTCTTGGCAGTAAAATCAGTGATCAGTAGAGGTTAGTTATTGGTGGTGGTGGTGCATTCAGGACGAACTTAAGAATACTAAATTTGCAGCAGCACATGAGATCGTCAGACACAGCATAGAACCGAGAGAGGCATGTGGGAGAGATACTAAGGAAGAGGTCCCGAAGTACATCAGTGTACCAGTGTACCACTGAACACTGGTCTTGCTAGATACTTCCTAAGAGGGTTGTACCAGGAAAGAAATTTCAGAATAAGACACCCAACAACCTAACCCCCACCTGGCAGCATATTAAACGTTCTGAGTTGTCCTGTTGTTAAATAAACAAGCAGAACCATGTTTAATTCTGTCTAAATCAGCAATTTGCACTCTTTCTTGACCAATTAATTTTTTTAGGGGTCAAGAAGAGCAGAAGACCTATTAAAACCTGGCAGAACAAAGTTTGTGAACCGCAGATCAAGTGCGAAAGTAATCAAACCCTGTAAATTCTAAGGAGAGGATGGATTTGTGAAGGAGAGAAGCAGCTGAATGGCAAGCTGAGGCAAACGCCTGATGGGAGCAGCCAGAGGCAAACGCCTGATGGGAGCAGCCAGAACAGGGAGGAGAGGCGAGGAGCCGCCAAAGTCAAAGAAGACAGGAGGGTGCCAAGATGCCACTAACACAATTCTCAAGAACATCTCAATCAAAAGTTGAGGGGCTTACCTGGTGGCGCAGTGGTTGAGAGTCCGCCTGCCAATGCGGGGGACGCGGGTTCGTGCCCCGGTCCGGGAGGGTCCCACATGCCACGGAGAGGCTGGGCCCGTGAGCCATGGCCGCTGAGCCTGCGCGTCCGGAGCCTGTGCTCCGCAACGGGAGAGGCCACAGCAGTGAGAGGCCCGCGTACCGCAAAAAAAAAAAAAAAAAAAAAAGTTGAGGCACCTTCTGGGAAGGTGCAATGAATGCTAACTGACTTCTTCTGAAAGCCTTCCATCTGACAGCAACGAAAACAAAGAATTAAGAAAGGGATAATCTTCCTTTTATAAAAACAGAGAAGTTACAGCTTCAGACAGGCAGCAACCTAGATCACTCCTGCAATCAATCCTGAAGGGATGGGGAAGGACAGTGCATTTTGAAAAAGCAAGAAAACAAGAAAATGTTGTTTAGAATTAAGCCTTGTTTAAGCAGGCTAGGAATGTGAAGAACATCTTAAATCATCAATCTTGAAAAGCACATCTTGTCCACTCACACAGACATATATAATTCAAGCATCTCTTGTCCTCAGCTGCTTACAGGTTGTCTGTATCTATTCAATTGCCCTTTACATCTTTCAGCTGGCAATGAGTTTTAAAAAACAAAGACCCAGGAAGCCATTTCTGTTTATTTACCAGGTTGTCTTACAAGACCAGTACAGATCCAGATTATCAAAGTCACCTCCTAATCAGAGAGCAAATTTATAAATTAATCATTTAATCACCTACAAGTCCACATTGGAAAAAAAACTCAGAATAACATAAATTTCTTCTGATCCCACTACTCAGGAAAAGCCATTGAGAAAGCTTTTCTCAATCATCTCAGAAGATGATTTACACATGTTAAAATTTTAAAGCCCCCCCCCATTAAACTGTCATGTGAAATTCAAATTTATCTAATTTTTCAACACATATAGAATTTACTCTCTAGCTCATAAATCCCAGCAATTCTGTGATGTCATTACTACAGCATTAATGCAGATATATCTATTTAAAGAGCCATGCAGTCCTAAATCAGAAGTGAGTTTCAAGTCACTAATTATTACCATAATTTAAAAAGAACAGTACACCTTAATAGTGTTTTGACCCAGAGGTGCTTCTCAAACAGTAATGGGAGGAACTTATTAAGCTGCAGAGTCTGATTCAGTAGGTCTGAGGTGGGGTCTGGGATTCCACATTTCTAACAAGCTCCCCAGAGATGCCCATGGTGCTATATATATACCGCAGTCTTTGAGTGGCAAAGCAACGGATCATCTTCCAGGGCTGAGCCTTAAGGGGAGGCAGCATGGCTAGATGAATTAAGCTGAAAGTGAAAGCGACTGAACTGCTTTCTTAGTTTGCCTGGTGAATCTTGTTGAACCTTCTATAAAAGTGTTGCCGCCCCTTCTGTTTGGTTACACTTGGAAAGCTCAGGTTCTAAAATCATACGAGCAAATTGTGGAAGAACAAATGCAAGGGAGAAACATGAAATTGTAATAATAGCGTGGTGTTGGTGCAAGACTCTGTACTCTGAGCTGCTAAGAATAATAAAGAGGGGGATTCTTAGCTTAGTCTGGGTTAAGGTACAGGAGTCAGATTTCCCAGCTGATTCTTAGGACCACACAAGTTCTAGACAAGCCACTGCAAGATAAGCATTCTTCTCATTTTGCAATAAAGGAATTGGAAACACAGAAGATGCACAAGTCCACTCAACTCATAACAGAGCTAAGATTCAAACCCAGGAAGTTTTCTGACACCAAGAAAGAAGTTCTTTCCTCTATATTACACAACATGCCAAGGAGAGCCCCACACCACTGTTGGTAACCAATATTTGAGAAAACCACTGATGTCAAACTTTCAAGAAATAAAAATATCAGGAACTGTAGGCTAGTTTGCTTAACAAAATTGGGGGCGGGGAGGGAAAGTGGAGTGTTGTACTTATTAAAAGAGGTGGTGAACATTAGAAGCCGGCACAGGTTCATTGTCCAGATGAAATGAAGCCTCCGCCAGGGCAGGGGGGATGTGTCCCTGTCTTTTTTCCTCACTGCTGATCACCAAGATCCTCAAGCCGTGCTTAGTCTACAACAGGTACTGAATAAATATTTGTCCAATGGCTGAACAAATGAATGAACCAGAAAGAGGCCAACACACTCCAACATTTACTGAGTTCCTAGTAGGGGCCAAGCACTATGGATGTAAAAATAAATAAGATTCAGTCCCTGACGGACTTCCCTGGTGGTACAGTGGCTAAGGTTCCACGCCTCTACTGCAGGGGGCACAGGTTTGATCCCTGGTCGGGAAAATAAGATTCTGCATGTCACGCGGAGCGGCTAAAAAATTTGAAAAAGAAAGATATAGTCCCTGACTACAAACAGTTAACATCTGTTTTCTTAATAATACTTTGGAAAGAAAGCTATGTGACACTTGATGCTCTGATTGCTCCTTTCTCCTTCCCTTTTCTTGGCCTCTGAGCAGACATTCGTGACACTTCTCCACCCAGTGGGGCCGAGCAGCATGCTTCCCCGTCCTCTCATTCCGTGCCCAAGAGCCGGCTCTTATACCCGAGCCCTCCTTTCTCAGTGAGGTATTGTGTTGAAGTGAGAAAAACATGGGCTCTGGAGTTTTAAAAACCTGGCTCTTTAATTGAGTGCTTCTACGTACTGGAGACTGCTCTGAGCACGTTACTGGTACCAATCATTTAGTCCTCACAGCAACTGTGCAAGGGGACATCACACCATTTCACAGATGAGGAGACTGAGGACCAGAAAGGCTAGGGACTTGCCCAAGGTCAGCCAGCTAGGAAGTGGCCAAGTGAGCTTAAAACCTGGACAATCTGGCTGTAGAAGCCATTCTCCAAACTGCCTCTCAAAGTGCAGGCGCTGGTGATCACGCTGTCTGATTCACAGTCTTCATCTCAAGCACATGTTTGGTACCTGAGACTGAGTGGCAGTGATCCCGTCTGCTTCGGTAGGAAAGATAGTCTTTGTTTCTCTGCGAAAAGGGCTCCATACTGCTATTAGATAACAGTTTTTCTCCCCAGCGGTTCTTATCTCAACATGGGAGTCAGCCAAAGAGTAATTTACTGAATTGTTTGAAAAATGTTCATGGATTCTCCAACATGAAGAGGCAAGAAGAAAAAAAGCCATAGTGTTTGGTATTATATTCTAACAGAACCGTTCAATTTACTTTTTCTTTCACATGTTTTAAGTCCTCTTCTGAATACAACCTTTTATGAGAGGGACTGTTTGAGAAAAACATGGATGCTGTTAAAGTCTGTCTCACCACCATGTCCTGAACACCACATTTCAAATATGCACAGATAGACAGACACACACACACACACACAGACATACGCATACTGTAGACACACATACACACACACACACATACACACACGGCTTGGTTAGAAGTCCACATTGGGTCCTGGGCAATTTGTGATCACCTAACAAGGCTTTGACAGATGAGTTTGCTAATGAGACTGTCACACAACTGGAAAAGAACCGCAAATTCTATAAGCACTATAAACATTCTCCTCTCTTTAAGAACAGAAGACAAGTTAGTGGTAAGGCGATTACTTTTTAAATAAATTCAAAGTTAGTTTTAAATCCTCTACTGCCAAGATCCATTTCATGAAATAAAAATAGGTTCCTTCCCACCACCCAGAAAGCCTACCATAAGGGTAAACAGAATAAGTTCAATTTTTCTAAAAACTGTTTTTAAAAAAATCACTGTCACTAGTTTAGGCATCTAATTTCTTTGTGATAGGAAAGTAATCCCTCCTGCGCCCTCTCCCTGCTCTGACTTCAGGCCAACATATTCAAACAGAACAAAGCCAAAGAAATAAAAGACATGGTGTACCCAGATGTAATACTGCATGTGAATTGACTCAATGTGGCTCGCCGTAATGTGGTCCTGAAACAGATGCAAAATTCAGAAAAAAAAAAAAAAAAATCAGGTCTTCAAGACAGCGAAGCGTGGCCACTACCAGCAAGTTCTGCCCATTTCCCTCACCAGACAGCCAAAGCTGGCCGCTCCCTCACCAGCTGAAAAGGTCCAAAATGATTTTTCAGTATCTTTAGAAAGACTACAAGTTCTCTGATAAAGCATTTAAAGTCTTTCACAGTTTTATTCCCACCTTCCTTATTGCACAGTGGCAGAGAGGACTGTCTCCCTTTTTCTCTTAGCGACAGATCTTGCCACCCTACCTACAGTATCACTCCTCCTTGCAGGTAGGCACGGCCAGACATCTCAATCCTGTGCCTCAGAGTGCCATGTAGCTTCACATCTCACCGTGGAAAGAAGGCTGCCTTTCCTCCTCTTCCCCATGGCTAGCAGTGGCAAGCCAGCCATGACGACGTGCACACAGACGGTACCCTAGGAGATGATGAAGCACGAAGATAAAAGAAGCCCATGTCCCTGGAAGGCACCTTGGACAAAGGCAACTATCCTTTCTAGATACCCACCTACGCCTATATTGTCATGTGAAAGAGAAACAAACTTCTATTGGATTTAAGCCCCCGACTTTTTAAATCTCTGTTCTAACAGCTTAGCCTCTTCCTTAACGAATTCACTCATGCTGGGCTTGTATCCCAACCGAGATAGAATTTTTCCAACCTTCCCAACATTCCCTCCCATCTCCATGTCTTTGCTCTCAGGGGTACATGCCCCTTACTGGGACGTCCTCTTCATGACTCAATGTATTCATCCTCCAAGGTCTACGTGCTCTCCTCTCTCCCCTCTAAAGATTCGTCCACTTTTACAGATCCCTCTTTCTTAGAGATTCTGTTGCCCTTTCAATCTGAAGCTTTGGCACTTGATCAGGTACTAACTGAAACGGACTCCAATTGTTTCATGGGTATTTTCCTTCATCTCTTCCTGGGAGGGGCAATGCAGTGTATTGTTAAAGCCTAAAATACCACACTGCCCCTCCCAGGAAGACATGAAGGAATATATCCTTTAATCATAGTTGCTGTGACAAAAATGAAGCAAGCTAAAATATCTATTATAATGAAGATGCTCAAAGAATTTTATTTCTCCGTTTCATTTCCAGACAAGAGGAGCTGTACATGTTATTTCCCCCAAAACACAGTTATAGAACTTGGCATACAACAGGGATTTTAATAAGTGTTTTAAATTGTAAAAACCCTCATGCATCTTTTACGCTTTTTCTGCCACAAGCAAGCATGATGCTGACCATCTGCATAAAAGATAAGCTTTAGTCTTTCACAATTTAAAAAAAAAAAAAACCACATGCTTTCTTTTGTTGAATCTTGACTCCCAAGATTTGACCTGGATTCTCTAGTTGTTCAAATGACTTGAGCACAAGTCTTACAGGGGTATTGGGGGACACAAGAGGAGCTATTTGCTTCCGAGTGTGGCTGGAAGGAATATTGGACTCTTTCAGTCTAGCACGCCAGTAGCTGTGGTCACCTCTCAGCCTGTCCAGAGGTAGACGGACATACAAACTCACTTCTTCCCTGTGTTACAGACAAGAGGAACTATCGCTTATTCAGAAATGGGACAGCTCTCAAAACTCATCTCCACTGCAGAAGTCCCAGGCTATGCAGGGTGTTCCAATTCAGCCTTATAAAATAGACCATGCCGGCCAATGAAAACATGCTTTAGGCCTGCCACAAAGGAGACTAGCAAACTCCCTGGTGCCAGCTCAGTAGACGGAGCCAACAGGGACATCCCAGCATGGGGCGCTAAAACCACATCTCCAGGCTCCCCCCCAGAAATGCCCTCCATTTATTCCTGCTTTCACCCAGATCAACCCGTCGTTAATTATTTCAAGAAATACTTATTGAGTTGAGTACCTACTAGAGGCAAGTCATCGAGCATACAATAAGAAACAAGACAAAGCCTCAAGGCTGTTACAGTCCTGTAAGAGGCAGAATAAACAGGTGATTTCAATAGAATCTGCTCAACAGTATGCTAAAGGAAGTACAAGGATCTGTGGGAGCGGCCAGAGGTGAGCACAGGCAGGTAAGCAGGGAACCATCTGACCACCAGGCGCTGCGGGATGGACCTGATGCCCTTCAGGCTCCAGGGCGGTGTTAAGAGCCACCTCTTTTTTGATCCTCACCTGGCAAAAGAAAGGCCTTCCTTACCTCAGCAGCATTCATTGCAAGGGCGGCCAAAAGTAAAAGGGGCATGAATCACCCGCAGTGTTAATGAAATACCTTATAAACGCCAAACAGGTAGAATGCAAAACTCTCTGCTCAAGGGATTGATACCTACTTCCACAGAGCATCAGATGAATCCCTTTCGCCATGAAAATCAATAAGAGCTGAGGCAAGAGACAGGCAGGGGAAGGAACCGCTCCTGCAGTCAGAAAACCAAAATGAGACCAATTATATTGTTCAAGAGCCTAGTTTTCACGGTGAGAGGCACCATATGTACAAACCAGTGACTGACAGATACATCTAACATAGGCATTGAGCAAAGCAGGGAGGAAGTAAAGAGGTTCTCTTGTTTTGGAATGGGGATTCCTACTCCTCAAGACGGGTAGGGATTCAGATCTTCAGATCTTATTCACATACTATTTCCATCCTATTCTGCTTTGTACTTCCTCTATCACTGGGAAAGAGACAAGCAGGGAATTTCAGAGCTAAAATCTTGGAGATCATCTGGCCAGACCCTCATTTACGGGTGAAGAATCTGGTGTCAGAGAAGGTAAGAGTCTTGCCCTACTGGTTAGTGACAAAAGCAGAATTAGAACTCAGGCCCTGAATGTTCACTCAAGTGCTTGTCCCACTAATCCACTTTGAGCCCAGAAACCTGGCACTAGACAAGTACTTATCTGGGAAAGATTATGCTTTGCTTAGAGACCTTTTTCCTTTAATACCTCTGTCTCTCTGAGAATCTATGTCACAAAGACATAGCCATCAGGACAAAAGCTGCTGCTGTTTAAAAGCTTTCAGCCTGGCTTCCTACAGGGATAAACGCCAAGGAGTAAATCTGCAAATGGAAAAAAAGAAGCCACTGTCACCAAATAAACAGGAAACAGGAAATGTTTCCCAGGAAACAGGAAATGTGCATGTAAGAGTGTATGTGTGTGTGTTTAGATGTGTATATACATGCATATATACATGCATGTGCATGTTTTTACGTGTATTTGTATCTATGTGAATGTGAGAGTGCTTTAAATGTACATATGTGTGTCTGAGTTGTGAACGTGTGTGTGTGTGAAGGTCTCATTTGTGAATTTGTACGTATTTGTCTTTCTCCATTTAGGCTACTGTAACAGAATACCATAGACTGGGTGGCTTATAGACAACAGAAATTTATTTTTCACAATTCTGGAGGCTAGAAGTACAAGATCAAGGTGCTGGTGTCTGGTGTCAGCCTGCTTTCTGGTTCATAAATGACTGTCTTCTCACTGTGTCCTCACATGGTGAAAAGGACAGGGGATCTGTGGGGTCTTTTATAAGGGCACTAATCCCATTCACAACAGCTCCACCTCACACCCAGGACCTAATCACCTCTCAAAGGCTCCACTCCACATAACATCACATTGAGTATTATGATTTAACATATGGATTTGGGAAGGGGGGGTACCACAAACATTCAGTCTATAGCAGTGTGCATATATATGTGTTCCTGTGTTTGTCTGTACATATAGTTGTATATATTTATGTATATATTTTTAACTCCACCTTATATTCATGGGGGGGGAAAAGAAGGAAGTGGAAACAAGAATATTCTGTTGGTTTTGGCTGCGTTTACAAAACTATGCGTCTGTCTCACTGGATAGTTACTGGGGGATCACCTGCCTAGAAGCCCTTTTTAGTGTTTGGTGGATGAAAAATGTATTATTCTGAAGTTCTAAAGAGCAAATGGAAGCCTAAAGAAATATATATATATATATATATATATATATATATATATATATATATATATATAGCTATGATTAGGGTGGCTTTTATTTTAAAAAATAACAAATGTTGATGAGGGTGTAAAGAAAGAGAACCCTTATACACTATTGGTGGGAATGTTAATTGGTACAGCCACTATGGAAAACGGTATGGCAGTTCCTCAAAAAACTAAAAATAGAAGTACCATATGATCCAACAGTCCCACTCCTGGGTTATATATGAGAAGGAACTGAAATCAGTATCTTGAAGAGATATCTGCACCCCATGTTCCTTGAAGCCTTATTCATAATAGCCAAGATATGGAAGCAACCGAAGCATCCACTGATAGGTGAATGGATAAAGGAGATGTGAGACAGATAGATAGATAGATAGATAGATAGGTAGGTAGGTAGATAGATAGGAAGAATGGAATATCACTCAGCCAAGAGAAAGAAGGAATTGCTGCCATTTGTGACAACATGAATCGACTTTGAGGGCGTTATGCTAAGTAAGATAAGTCAAAGGAAGACAAATAGTGTATGGTATCACTTATATGTGGAATCTAAAAAAAACTGAACTTGTAAAAATAGAGAGTAGAATGTTGGTTACCAGAGGCTGGGGGATGGGGGAATTGGGGAGATGCTGTTTTAGGGTACAAACTTGAAACCAATAGATAAAAAGTTCTGGAGATCTAAGGCACAGCATAGTGATTATAGTCAACAATACTGTATTGTATGAAACTTCAGAGTTGCTAAGAGACTAGATCTTAATTGTTCTCAACACAAAAAAAGAAATGATAATTACGTGACAGTGTCAGCTAATTCTACTGTAGTAATTGTATTGCAATATATAAATGTATCAAACCAACACACTGTACTCCTCAAACTTATACAGTGTTATATGCCGATTATAACTCAATTTTTAAAAACTCACTGAATTGTAAAAGGAAAAAAAAAGCAGCAGCAGCGATGGTACACAAATCAATAAATACTAGCAGCTTTCACTTCTCTCCATTTTAGAGAAAAAGCACACAGAAACTCATTGAGTTGAGAGGGGTATTGTACTTGGAAGGCTGTTTGAATCTACATATAATGACCAATTTAGGGAGGTGCCCATGAAGAGCATTAGAGCTGCTGTAACGTGGGGTACAAGGATTCAAGCATCAAGCTCTGGCTCTATGGCTAATGTATTTGTTCACACTTCCTAACTGGCCTCCACCTGAGCAGGCTGGCAGTACCAATACTGCCCTCAGGAAGCACCCCACACTGCGTCATCTGGGGGGACCTTGCAGGAGGACACATCACCCCCAGGACCCTCTGCTTTGTCACCCCTCTAAAGCACTAAGGGGCTGTCTTTCTAAAGGGCCAGAAATTTCCCCTCCACAAGCCCTTCTGAAAATGATTGTACCTTTCCTCATGTTTAAGGAAAAGGACATCTTTTCAATCGGCACTTTTTTGCATTCTGAGACTGAAGTCTTCTTCACTAGACTGTATGATCTTTCAGAGCAAAGACCATGTACTTTTTCTCCATATCCCCACGACCTGTCATGGTGCATGGCATATGTTTAACTGAGTGGAGATATTACCTAATATATGTCTGAATACCACAGAGACAAGTTTTACCACAAAAGCATGAAGATTTGTTCTGGAGGTGATGCAACAGCATGTATTGTAAGGTTCTGAAATCATTTGAGCCACGCCAGTGGCTTACCAAGGAGTGTCTGGGTCAAGGATTTGGGGAAGGCTTCCTCAGGGCAGCAGGGAATTCAGAGTCACAAGCAGCTGAAAGCAAGAAAAGCATATTCAAGTAGACATTTCCTGCTGAATCAGACAAGCAGTTTGGCCCTGGGTAAGGAACTGAATCCTTCAGAAGGATTTCCAGCCTAGACGATCCCCACCCTGAAGCCCACGGTAACCCACAATTTCCCTTGTGGGGACGTGATCTCAACTGGATGAAAAAGGAAGCCAGTAATGTCTTTTGCTCAAATACTGAAGATTACACACAAAGATTTATCAAATCAAAATCTTGAGCTGACGGAGGTGGGGGACAGGGTGATTCTGCTCCATTGGAAGTTTCTACTTTGAACAAAATGACGTGCACTTTCATTGCATTTATTTGGGTCCTATATCTGTCTATTTCATGTTTCTTGACCATTATCACTTGGAGCACCTGCCTCCCAGAAACATGTTTCTACCAACACACTTCAACCATGGAGCATGTGTACTTAGAGCAAGTTAAAGAAAATCTCATTCTCACGCAACTGATCATCGATTCCCAAAAACTCTCCCAAACGTTAGGTCTATACAGCAGCTAACAGCTGAAGGTGCCTAAAAAAATGGAAAGAATGTCCGTAAACCCTCAGGCTTCCCAGACAGACATGATATAATAGAAAGGACCAGCTCCACGGAGTCTTCTGCCAGGTAGTCATTTAGCCTAGCAGTAACCTCCTCCCTGCATAAACAGGCAGGGTGGCAGCAGAGTGGACTGAAAACCGATGTCCACACAGGCAAACCTCACTTTCAATCCCTCCTCTGTCACTTCCTGGCTGTATAATGTTGACCAAGTTACTGAACAAATCTGAGTTTTGGCTTTCCAATCAAAAAAGTAAGTTAAAAATGTCAACTTCAGGGCTTCCCTGGTGGCGCAGTGGTTGAGGGTCCGCCTGCCGATGCGGGGGACATGGGTTCGTGCCCCGGTCCGGGAGGATCCCACATGCCACGGAGCAGCTGGGATCGTGAGCCATGGCCGCTGAGCCTGCGCGTCCAGAGCCTGTGCTCCGCAACGGGAGAGGCCACGGCAGTGAGAGGCCCGCGTACCACAAAAAAAAAAAAAAAAAAGTCAACTTCATAAGCTTTTGTAAAACTAGGTGAGATGTTATTTTTCAAGCACCTACAGCTGACGCTGACACTGGATAAATGATGGTTAGCATCAGTACCAGGATTTGTAGGAGAATTGCCACTTCTGAGGCCTACAGATTCAGCAGACCTTGGGGGAATAATCTCATCAAAGGGTTATTGACAAAGACTACAATTCCAAATCATCCTAACCAAGGGAGTGAAAAGAAAGACATAACTTCCCAAATATTTCAAACCTTTTCTGAACAACAATAAAGTTCCTGAAATTGGCATGCACAAAAGATGTCATATAATTCTGGGGTTAGATGCCTCCCCACCTCTGACGTTTAACCAACTGTAAAAGCTATTTATTACCAGGCATCTTCTGGGCCTTGCTCATCTAAAAGGAATATTTTACACACACACACACACACACACATTTGGTAAACAGTTCCATTGGGGATTTTTTTTTCTCCTGTGAAAACCAAGTAGGATAGAATTAGCTCAGGGATCTCTACACAGAATCACAGAAGACACCACTTAATGAGATTAAAATTGAGTTTATCAAAGATGACTAGATGATATATTATAGACTGCAAACTTACCACTAATTTCAAAGCCCTCGCCCATTAGCAAGTCCTATAAATGCATTTATTTGTACGCTGTACCTCAAGGAACAAAGAGCCTATTGACAACAAAGGTATTTGGGGGAAAGTCTGCCTCCCAACAGAAATAAATGCATTTAAAACAGCTATTGACCAGCCTCCTGCCACTTAGTAAACCCTCTGAATTTTGTTTTCGGAAGTGCACTTACAAATGGCCTGTAGCTGTCTCTTTTTATTAGCTCTTTACAGTGAAGGATATAAACTTCTCAAATAAAGCACCTGTATTAAAAGTCCACTGTGAGCCTGTTAGTGGTAGGCAGTGCTGCTTCCTCGCCCTGTGCAGAGGATTCCAGAAGATTGCACACGAGCCAGCACGAAAGGCCTGACCTCAAAAAAGCCCCATCCCGCGCAGAGGTCTTTAATGAGCAAGAGCAGAAAAGCCCGGGGTGTGCACCCAATCACAGATTCAGGGGCACAACTCTAGGGTGGGGCGGAGCCTTTCAAGAGCACTGCTGTGGGCGCCCCTTTGCCACAACAAAACGAGAGACACGTGTGACACCTGGCATCGATTACGTGTGCCCAAGATCAGAGCAGAGCCCCATGAATGGAAAGCTGCACCGGGAAGGAAAGCAGTCGCCTTTCTACCGCCTGCTTGTGTGCCGGGTCGGGCCTGGAAGACAGAGGCTGCCTGAAAGGAGGAATGATGTCTCACGAGGCAGGTAGCCCTACCACGGGTGCTCTCACTGATTCAGTTTCACAACTATTAGATGGCATAATTTTTAGCCATCAAAACACACAGTCAAAAGAACATAGGTTCTTGAAGTCAGCCCCACATCAGATGAATTTTGACGTTGGCCCTTATTAGCTCTATGGTCTGGGCAAGTGACAGAAACCTTTTGAGCCTTCATTTCCTCACAGCACAATAGGGATAATAATGTCCACCTCACTAGATGCTGTAGTAAAGGAGATAACTTATGTAGAAACTCCCAATTTGTCTCCATCACATCAGTAGATATTCAATATTTGGTTCTTTTTTAAAACAAGTCACGTGACAACACGGAAAATACATATTAAGTTCAAAAAGCAAAGCATTAACATAAACACAGTTCTGTGCCATGGAGCAAACAAATATACAAAACAGAGTAGAAGGAAAAGCACTAGAGCCTTAGCCATTCTACCTTCGCATGGAGGGATTATGAGTAAGGTTTTTCTCCTTTCTGAAATTTTCTTTGAAGAAGAAAATACTACTTTTATAATGGCAAAATTTTACAGTTTAAGGAAAGGGTAGTTATTAAAACTGGGAGTTCACAATGAGGTATCACCTCACACCAGTTAGAATGGGCATCATCAGAAAATCTACAAACAACAAATGCTGGAGAGGGTGTGGAGAAAAGGGAACCAACTCTCTTGCACTGTTGGTGGGAATGTAAATTGATACAGCCACTGTGGAGAACAGTATGGAGGTTCCTTAAAAAACTACAAATAGAACTACCATATGACCCAGCAATCCCACTACTGGGCATATACCTAGAGAAAACCATAATTCAAAAAGACACATGCACCCCAATGTTCATTGCAGCACTATTTACAATAGCCAGGACATGGAAGCAACCTAAATGCCCATCGACAGACGAATGGATGAAGAAGATGTGGTACATATCTACAATGGAATATTACTCAGCCATAAAAAGGAATGAAACTGGGTCATTTGTAGAGACATGGATGGATCTAGAGACTGTCATACAGAGTGAAGTAAGTCAGAAAGAGAAAAACAAATACCGTATATTAACGCATATATGTGGAACCCAGAAAAATGGTACAGATGAACTAACTGGTTTGCAGGGCAGAAATAGAGACACAGATGTAGAGAACAAACGTATGGACACCTAGTGGGGAGAGTGGTGGAGGGCGGGGGGTGGTGGGATGAATTGGGATTGACATATATACACTAATATGTATAAAATAGATAACTAATAAGAACCTGCTGTATAAACAAATAAATAAAATTTTTAAAAAAACACAATAAAAAGCACAAACAACAAAAATAAATTAAAAAATTAAATGTTTGACAGTATTTAACTAACTGTGTAAAATAAGACTAAAATTATAAACGGTCCCAGGGTTATTGTTAAAATTTATTTGACTTATAAATTGAATAAGATATATACGCTGAAATTAAAGAAGAAAAAAAAACCCACTGAGTTCTTGAAAGAGACAGTGTGTCTGAAGCAGGGTGGTTTTTATGACACAGACAGGGACCAATACATTCTCGGGGCAGCCAGGAGAACACTAATCACAGCAGAAGTTCAGTCACCACACCTTGTGGTCAGGAGTACACAAACAAGAGTCCACAGAGTATTCCAGGGAAGGCTGAACAGAAGTCACTGCTGCCGGCTGTACCCACTAGTAAAGAGGAAGCCCAGCAGTTAGTGGGCCTCTCCAGATACTGGGGACAGCACGAGACCCACCTGGGTATCCTTCTGGAAGCTGCCTTAGAATGGGGCTCTTAACAACAAGCACTGGAAGCTGTTCAACAAGCTGAGGCCCAGGCACTGGCCTTGTGACCTTGGTGCTCACTAGCCCTATGGAACTGCAGGTATCCTCAATGCCCACACACACTGACTGGAGTCTATGACAGCAGGAAACCACACTAGGGTGCCAGACTCTTGGATTCTGGACCCACAAGCTACCCGAAGCCACTGCCCAATATACACCCTCTGAACTGCAGCTACACACTGCTGTTGGGCTCTGGTGGAGACGGAACATCTCACCATCAAAGGACCTTATGTGACCCTGAGGCCTGAGGTAACCATCTTTGCTTGGGTTCTCACCAATCTTACTAACGAAGTTGGACAAGTTCCATCATCAAATGGAAATGGTACATCCAAAACCGAGCCAGGCCAGGATCCCAAGGGATCCGTGGACTCCATGAGCAGATAGCCACCCTGCCAGCAGGCACAGTGTCCTGTAAGGGATGCCCTGGCCCCTCCCCTAACCACCTGGGGGCCACTCCTTGAAGAGGTTCTGGCTGAAAGCATGGCCTGATTTAATGATGGTTCTGCAAAATTGAAAGCTGGTGGAGTCCACTGGGCTGCCACGGCCATCTGCCACATGGATGGCCACCTCTTAACAGAAACTAGAGGACGCTCCACCCAGTGGACTGCGTGAGGTGGTAATGGCTGTGCAAGTCAACCCACCCAACACGCCTCGCTAGATTTTTACTGATTCCTGAGCTGTGGCAAACAGTCTAGCCATGTGGTCAGGAGACTAGCAACTAAACAACTGGACTAGTAAAGGACTCCCCGTGTGAGAAGAAGGACTATGGCAATACCTTGCCACATGAAACAGGCAAATCTCTGTCACTCATGAGGATGCTCATGGCAAAGGGCCTTTCGAACAAGAACACGAATGGAACTCCTTAGCCAACAAGCTGCAATGGTAGTCTACTGGGTGCATTAGGAACCAGTCATGGAAGCCCACCTCAGATGCAGGAATGGGCCAAATCCAGGGGAGTAATCCTCCAAGATGCAGAAGCCCCGGATGTGGTTCTGCACATCTTGCAATTCCTGCCAACAAGCCCAGGCAGTACGAGGAGAATTAGGACGTATCTGCAGGGGCATCTGCAGGCTGGGGTTTGGCAGACTGATCATACTGGATCTTTAACACCCAGCTATGCATTGCTCTGGTGACTCACAGCCACTGACACTTCCTCTGGATGTGGAACTGCCATCCCCATATGGTACCCACATGCCAATACCACCCTAGTCATGCTGGAAAAAAAATCTCTGCCACACGTTCAGGTACCTTCTGGCCCCACGGTCAGATCAGGGAACTTCTTTCCCAGCACAAACCACACAACAACGGGCACAAGCCCATGGCATACACTGGACCTTCCATATTCCACACCACCCACAAGCTAAAGGAGCCACGGAATGGTGGGATGGAAGACCAAGATAACAAAGAAGAGACATCAAGGATTATTAGCAGGACGGTATCCTCGTCTCACTAGAGACAGTCGGACACTCAGGGGGATGGAGTGGTCAGTATCCGCTCCCCCACACCTCCTGAGGTCAGAGATGCTCTAGCACTGCAAGGCATACTCGAGAATACTGAGCTTGGAGGGGGTGGAGAACCAGGCAGTAGCCTGAATAATTTATACTTGAGGAATCCCAATTTCAGTATATCTGACCACTCCTCTTCTTCTTTCCATCTTCAATCCTCTGCCCAGGATGGCTTGTGGTCCATGCAGCAGTAACACCTGACACAGGTCCCCCACCCCCACTCTAACTTGGAAATCATGCTGCCCCAGGGTGCTTAGCTCCTCTAGGACTTCACAGGAAATAAGGAGGGGGGTCACAGAACACCACAATGCTAGGATTCCCTGGTAGCAACAGGAAGTCCCACTCCCCTGTACGGGTGATGTTATAAGACATGCAAAGTTTGTACAGGACATAACTTCATTGCCTGGATTGAATGATGGGCTGAAAGGACTGAGTGAGACAGCAAGAGCAATGGGTTCCGGAGGAGGAACTGGCCCCTTAGTTAAGACAGACAGCGTGCGTGGCCATCCCCAGACACTCCACACCTCAAGTGACAACAGGAGCACCCCCTGCCTTGGGAGGTATGGGGGTGGGGGGAACACAGACATCTCTCTTCCTCCCCAGGATGCATGGTGATGCCTAGACTGACAACACCCTCATCAAAGTCAGCGCTGCTGTAGCCAAATAAGATGACCTGAAACAAAGCTGGATCTGCCACCCAAGACTGAGAACTCTTTTGCCTCAGACCCCCACCTTGGTGGCCTGGCTGATACATAATGACACAGGCCATCAATGGATCTGTCCACTGAGTGACTCCACTGACACAAGTTCACATGCAGGATCACTCCAGTGTCCTCTGCTTTAACGTCACCTATAACACGATTGGAAACGGCCCCGCAGGGGGTCAGGTGTCGCTGACTCATACAGGCAATCTGGGCAGAGGCAGACGTGTAAATATTTCTCTTCAGGCCACAAGCTGACAACAACAGGCAGAGACAAGGTATAACCGGATTAGTCAATGATATAACAACCACACCCTGGTGGGAGTCCCTTGTTCTCACTTGGGATGTTTCTTTGCGGACCTCAATGGGCTATGGCCTTTCCCCTAGAGAAGAGTCTTGCTGCCTCGGGGTCTTAAGACCCACCATCCACGTGGATAACTGCATGGCAGGTTAGAGGGTCCCCACTCTGCTGGCCCGTCGAAGGGTGGCAGGTGACATCCTTCCCAAGGGGAAGACTGACAATCGGTTCCACTCAACTAAAATTAAATACCGGGATAGCACACAGGCCCCAGGAAAGATGATAGGCACCCACTCCTTGACCATGGCAGAAATGGCTAACTCCATCATCTAGGCCATTCAGGACCAAGAGGACTCACTGAACTCGCCAGCCAAGCTGATCATGGGTAACCAGATCACCCTGGATTACCTGCCGGCAGAACAGGGTGTTCTAGCCAACACCTCTTGCTGCGTGTACATCAACAATTCGGGGAAAGTCAAGACCGAGCTGGAGAAAAACCATGCCAAAGCAGGATGGTGGGCATCTGTAAATCCACAGTCCCATTCACACTCATTCCTTAATCTTTCCAGCTGGCTAAACCCTGACACCCGGGGCTCCTGGCTGAGCGCATACTCCAAGAAAGTCTGACTTCTTCAGAAGGCCCTGTTAGTGGCCCTGACCACCTGCTGTCTCAAGTGGCCAGGCTCTGTGAGGCTCTGTGGGGCATGAACCACACAGAACACACCTCTGCCTCATGTTCAGGGTGGCCAATGGTCCCATTGGGTGTGATGTGCTTCGTTTGTTTTTTTTTCCTAGCATCCCGGTGAGGGCTGGGGGTGGACTGTTGGGGGAGCAGCCTTCGCACAACCTGTATCCTCTCCCCAGCATTGACAATTGGTGCTCTGGGCCTGGGACCTTCCCTTATAGGGAGGCCAGGTGCCAAGCTGCTACTTGGCCCCAAATTCTTCTTCCTTATGAGAAGAAAGTGTTCCCTGTCTGCGTGGTACATGGCACCTAGGCAGCCCCACTGGCACATGTGCCCCCTGCCTTCTCCACAGAAAGATAATGGGGTCTTTGCCTGCAGAGGGGTCTATGCAGTCCATCCTCCTGTGTCAGTTATCAGGAGAAACTTGCTGGCCATGAGACAAGCACACACCAGAGACGATGATCTTGTTGCATCGCTTCTCCTTTCTGAGTAAAGCCCTGTTCCAACTAGCACGTCGTGTGATAAGTCTTCCTTGGAAGCTTGGAGCCCACAGGTGCTACAGTGGATTGAGGACTGTGGACTCCTAGTTCTGGGGCTTGGCACTGTTATGCTCTTTGCCATCCGTCATGTGGTAGGAATCCTCACCTGGGACTGGTAGCTGGATCTTCTTGTCTACACATAACAATGTCAGGTAGCAACAACTGCTACGTGGAAACATAAATCAGGTTATGGAAAAAGAGAGACGTGGGGTGAATTACAAAAGATGAAGTTGGGTCATATAGGACCTTAAAGACGAGATAAAGACTGTGGATGTTCTAATGTGATGGGATCAGCTGGAGGGTGTGCATGTGGTCACCTACCTTGTGTGCATGTCCCCAGGCACACAATCCATGGCTCGTAACACTAACAGGAGGCTGCCTCCCTGAATGAGCAGACAGCCCTTCCATCACTGCCATCTCAGAAGACAGACACCACTGATACACTACCAAGTGGCTTTGTGGAATCTTTATTCCAATCTCTTGATGCTACTTAAAATAATAATAAAATACCTTCCTCAGCACCATGGTGAGGAATAAATAAGATAATCCACGTAAAATGTTGAAAACAGCGCATGCCATAAGCACATCATAAATGTTTATTTCAACCCAGTAAAACATAAGAATAGAAAAGCCCACTTAACACAAAACGTTTATTGCAAATAAATACAGACTCTTGACTTTATTTCAAATTTACAATAAAGTCTACCCTGTGAATAACATACCTGTTGCCATATTCCCTTTAGGTGCTGTCTCAGTCAGATGCTATAGCAAAAATAACATATGCCGGGTGGTTTAAATGAACATTTATTTCTCACAGTTCTGGGGACTGGAAAATCCGAGATCAAGGTGCTGCAGATCCGTTGTCTGGTGTATAGATAGCCATCTTCTCGATGGATCCTCACATGGCCAAGAGAAAAGGAAGAGAGACAGAGACAGAGACTAAGACAGAGACAGAAACAGAGAGACAAAGACAGAGAGAGACAGAGAGACAGACAGAGGGGAATCAAGCTCTCTCCTATCTCTTCTTATAAGGGTACTAATCTCATCATAAAGGTCCCACCCTCACGATCTCATGACCTCCCAAAGGCTCCATCTCCAAATACCATCAGATGGAAGATTAGGGTTTCAACATATGAATTTTGGGGGGCACACAAACAGGCAGTCCACAACGGTTACCATGTACCCCTTCACCACCATCTGTTATTAAGAGAGTAGAAAATTTATATTTTTTAGCCAAAGCAGATACAGCATCACTCTGCTGTCAGTAGAAATATTACTAATGGCCTAGGGCCCCCATGATGGCTCTTCATGTTGAATAAAAGTCCAAGCCCCAAGGACAGTCAGCCCTCCCCAGAGGGAGTTGTTTGGGCCTCTCCATGCTGCCTGGGCTCCTGTAACACCAGCTTCCTTGTTTACACATCCACCCACATCTTTGAGGCCATGCATTTCACAAAGCCCACCACATGAGCACACAAAAATCTTAAAGATGATGCCAGAAGTCTATCCCCTACCTCAAAACTTCCCTTTTAAAAGCATCCCTGCAGATCTGGGAAACTCTGAATTTTGTTTTAATCATTTTCTTATGTGTCTCTGAGTTTTGGAAGTACAAGACCTAGTTTACTGAAGGCATGAAGGTTACAAGGCTCCTGGACTTGAGAAGGCTGACACAAGACATTTATAAAAGATCCCGGCTGGAGTTGTTTAGAACTACCATCTGAATGTCCACTGTCCGCTAGGTGCTAGGTACTTAATATGTACACTCTTATTAATTTATTTATTTATTTTTCCTTCTGTGACTTTTTTTTTGAATTTAATTTTATTTATTTGTTTATACAGCAGGTTCTTATTAGATTTTATACATATTAGTGTATATATGTCAATCCCAATCTCCCAATTCATCCCACCACCACGCCCCCTCCACCACTCTCCCCCCTAGGTGTCTATACGTTTGTTCTCTACATCTGTGTCTCTATTTCTGCCCTGCAAACCAGTTCATCTGTACCATTTTTCTGGGTTCCACTTATATGCGTTAAGATATTTGTTTTTCTCTTTCTGACTTACTTCACTCTGTATGACAGTCTCTAGATCCATCCATGTCTCTACAAATGACCCAATTTCGTTCCTTTTTATGGCTGAGTAATATTCTATTGTATATATGTACCACATCTTCTTTATCCATTTGTCTGTTGATGGGCATTTAGGTTGCTTCCATGTCCTGGCTATTGTAAATAGTGCTGCAATGAACATTGTGGTACATGACTTTTTTTTTTTTTTTTTGCAGTACGCGGGCCTCTCACTGCTGTGGCCTCTCCCGTTGCGGAGCACAGGCTCCGGACGCGCAGGCTCAGCGGCCATGGCTCACGGGCCTAGCTGCTCCGCAGCATGTGCAATCTTCCCGGACCGGGGCACGAACCCGTGTCCCCTGCATCAGCAGGCGGACTCTCAACCACTGCGCCAACAGGGAAGCCCCATGACTCTTTTTAAATTGTGGTTTTCTCGGGGTATATGCCCAGTAGTAGGATTGCTGGGTCGTATGGTAGCTCTATTTTTAGTTTTTTAAGGAACCTCCATACTGTTCTCCATAGTGGCTGTATCAATTTACATTCCCACCAACAGTGCAGGAGGGTTCCCTTTTCTCCACACCCTCTCCAGCATTTGTTATTTGTAGATTTTCTGATGATGCCCATTCTAACTGGTGTGAGGTGATACCTCATTGTAGTTTTGATTTGTGTACACTCTTTTAACTCTTAACGTATAATGGCACGGTAAATATTATTATCCCCATATCATAGACAAATTAATGGAAATACAGAGCAGTGACATCATGTGCTCAGAATAAAGGTGGAGCTGGGTCTCTAGCTCATGGTTCTGACTCCAAGGCCCACACTCTTTCTTCTGTTAGATGTTGCTTCCCAGAGAAGCAGTCAGAGAATAGTACCCATTATATGAGTAAGGAGATGCTGACTTGATTATATAAAAAAAAAAAAAAAATGCACTTCATCGTGAAATGTACTCCCTTACATCTGTAAGAGACATTCATTCCTCACCAAAGGAAAACAAATGAAAGAAAGAAGGACTTTTCCCTTAAGGGCATCACTACCAAGTTTCATGGTTAGTAATTAATTCCATTTGAAACAGGGCCCTAAGGTTAATGAGTGAGTGAGAGAAAGAGAGAAAGAAATGTAGAGGAGAAGCATAAAAATGACACTAAAGAGATGGAAGAGCTTGGAGAGGGAAAGTATTAATAGAAGACTTTGTGTGTTCTGTTTTTCTTGAAATATTAGGAGTAACTTCCTTATCAGCAACACTCTTGAGACAGAACTCTGAAAACATCTTTCAAGGCAAAGAAATGAGGCCCTTTACTATCTGGGGAGGGTTTCTATATTAACTTAAGTCTTGCAAATCCAGTAAGATTTCCAGACAGACTCCCAGGAGACCTCGCTGTCTCCAACACCAGCAGGAAGATTTACACTAATTGAATGTGGCTCTTCCACAGGGCCCGCTCAACTGGCTCCATCTATCTAAACAGGATTCTAACATAGAAACTGGGAATTAAAGTAGGAGACTGGAGACTGGTGGGTGTCAGTGAATACCTTAGCAAGGGCACAAGTCATATCCTGACTGGTATCTAAAACTATATCAGGATGAAGCAGATCTTGCTGTTAAAGAGAAGACAGGGACACAAAAAGGAATCATCCCCAGATCTGCAGAATCTGAGAGGATGCCAGAAACAGTCCACAACAAAGATTTTGAACCCAGCTACAAAACAGTCTGCTGTCTGCGGATGGGAAACACATGCTTTTTTTGTACAGAGAAACCCACTTCTGATCTTCTGACTGTATTCTAGGTACTGAAATAAGATGACAAAAGATTCTTTATGGCTCCTTCCAGATGGACAACAGAGTCTTGCACTGCAACCTGAAAGGAGTTCAGTGAAGCTGCGTCCCAAACCACCATTCATATTCTGACCACCAGCACTCCATGTTTCATCATTCTGCTGTATCTGTATCTAAACATTTTCAAATCCTCAGACCCTACCAAAGTCATGAACAATTTGGTGGGATGCAGTGCAGACACAGTGCCAACACAGCCCAGAAACACAGTGAGAGACCACCTGTGTCTTCCTGCAGAGGAAGGAAGTAGGAATGGACTGGACAGTAAATGGTTATATAACTTAGAGAACACTTCTAAATCACACCTTCTAGTAGACGTGAAATATACCGTTCAGCGAGAAGAAAAGCCCATCTTGTATGTTTCATGTTGTCCTGTAACTATCTCCATCTCACACTTGGCCATTGTTCCTTGTAATTGCCTGGAAGTTAAATGCATCTTTTCAGGAGTTTCAGGTAAATGATGCACAGCCAGAAAAGAGAAGGGCTCCCACAGGGATCTTGTCTCACGTGCATTTCGATTATAAAGTGTTCCAAATTTGCCAGTGGGTCTTAGGAAGTTCGCAGAACAGGTAAATGAAAGCTCCAGATACACACAAACACGAATAAAAATTATTCTGAGTCATTAAATGTGAACTCTTTCCCTCACCAGATCTTTCACCAGTATGTGCCAGTTCAGCCATACCGGTTATTGGTAAATGGTGGCTAACTCTGTGCCTCCCCAAGACCTAGTAACTAAACGGTGAGTAGCTAGCTGGTGGAGCAGAACCCAGTCCAGGGCGATGGCCAGCCAGCCCTGTCCTGAGTGGCTGTGCTCATACTCCACCCATAGGCAAGGAGCCAAGGGATGTGAGTGTGGCTTCCACTTCCTGTCCAATGTTATAACTACCTCTAATAGTTGAATTAGTTATTCATTTACTCCACGAAGATTTACTGAAGTTCTTGCATGGGTTAGACATTGTTCCGGCCCTTGTAATACAGATAAACAAGAAAGACAGACTCCCTGATCTCCTGGATTCATAGACTAAAGGGAAGGGAAAGACAATTAAACCAACAGTTGCCGCCCAGCATCATCATCAGGATGGTGGTAGAGGAAGCCTGGAGCACAATGGGAACACCTAACCTAAACTGAGAAAGTTAGCCAAGGCAAGGCAAGGGAAGGCAGTCCTGTGAGGTGTAAAGAAAGTCTGGTTTGGCTAGTGGGTAGGGAGCTGGGGCTGGTGGGGAGAAAAGCAAGAGATGAGGCTGGAAGGACTGGCAGAATCCAGAAAACACAGGTCCTTATAGGTCATGGAAAGGAATATGGACTTGATGATAAAAGCAAGGACTTTTCTGTTCTACAAAGATCCTATTTGTTGTACTGAAGAGAAGGGTCCTGGAGGGAGCAAGACTAGAGACAATGAGGAAGGAAGTGGGGAGACTGAGGCAGACATAGATAGAGAGAAGACGGTGTCCTGAGCTACTGCAGTAGCAGAAAATGTGGAGAAAAAAGGGTGGACTCAAAAAGATTTAGAAGCAGAATTGATGGGCCTGGGTATTGACCAGATGTAGGGATGTAAGAGAGAGGCAACAAGGAAGGATATTATTGCCTGGGTACCTGACTTGGAGAAATGGATGGATGTTAGCACCACTCCTAAGATTTGAAGACAAAACAGGACAAACACAAACATGGGAGGAAGAGTCAAGAGTCTCACTGAGGACATGCTGAGCTTTGAGGTACCTACAGGGCAACCCAGTGAAGTCATCCAGGAGGCAGCTGAGTTAATGATGTCAGGAGAGGGGTTGGGGCAGAAGACACAAATTTGGGTGTCATCTGTCTAAAGATGGTAAATGAAGCCATAAACATGGATGGAATCATCCAAGGAGAGGAAAGTAAGAAGAGGAGGGAAGTGAAAGAAGAAGGCTGAGGCCAGAACTGTGAGATCGCTCACATTTAGGGCTGGCTGACTGAGAAGAGCCTGCAGAGGAGCCCCAGAGAAAGACCAGAGGATGGTAAGAACGAGGCAAAGTGCCAACCAGCAGCCACTTGGTGATCAGTAGTCCCAGTGCCTAAAACCTAAACAGCATTTGATTAGTGGGTCCAGGACCACAAAGGCAAGGGGTAAGGAGAGGAGGGGAAGTTTTTAATTCACTTGATCTTCTGCTCTAAGAATGGATTACAGCAGACAGAAATCGTGTTGGCTACTTATAGGTTGAGAGGGGCTATCCCAGAAAAATATAATGCAGGCCATGAATGTAAGCCACATTTGTAATTTTAAATTTTCTAGTAGTTACAGTAAAAAAGTAGAAGTAAATAGGTGAAAGTAATTTTAGTATCATACTTTATCTAACCTAATATAGCAAAATACTATCATTCACTAAGTAATCGATATAAAAAATTATTAATGAGGTATTTTACATTCTTTTTTTTTTTTTGGTATTAAGTCTTTGTCACCTGGTGTGTATCTCACTCTTATAGCAGATCTCATCTGGACTAGCCACATTCCAAGTGCTCAGGAACCACATGTAGCTGGTGGCTACCATACGGGACAATGCAGGTTTGCAGTTTACACACAAACACTTTACCTTTCCCCAAGTTTTATTTAAACAAATAAGAACTCTGAAAAAGTGTATGATCAACAAGAGCTCTCTGAAAGGCCTAGGTAGCAAGCAGGATATCAAATCCAGATGAAGGAGAATTGGAACAATTAGGGAGCTGTTTTATTTTGAACACTGTCACGAAAGGAAAAGAAGTTGGGGACAGGCTGACCTCGTGCTCGTTGATGAACAGGGCAGCAGACGACAGCTGCTGTGAAATGGAGATCAGAGCTGGTTCCCTGTTAGGAATAAGTCAATACAGCTTTTTAATACACAGTGGGTGGAGTATTGCATGTCACCATCCAGGGACATGCTACGTTACGCAAGGTCAGGTGGGGGGAACTGCAACCAACCCCTCTCTGGCCCGGTCAATGTCATCTAAAAAGATTTCTAGCTGGAGCTTCTCAGAATCATTTAGTCATCTCTTCACATCACCTTGAAAGGGTGCATGTGATTTCCTCATCGTGGGGATGTTAACAGGACTCGGCTCTGGCTCTCCTCCCACCGCAAGCTCATCATCAGCGAGCCGGGTGCCCAGGAAGGAAGGGCGGATGGAGATGAATCGAATTGCCCAGCTCAGGATCACCGGGCACTCCAGCAATCCTAGTCAGGAGCCCAGCTCAATTTGCTGGCCTCACTTCTCCAGCTTAGACCTCACAGCTGCACCTGAAAGTAAGAGCATTCTTTTTCTCTTCAGATAACTCCAAAAGTTGTTACTTAGAAACTCTCACCCCCCAGGGAGAGGAAAGGGGGAAATGTTAACACCTAAACTTAGGAAATGGAAGCAGATTCAGGCCTACCCCTCCAGCCTTCTGTCTCACACGTCCTTACCTTCCCCACCTCCCATTTCATACTTTGGTAGTAACATACAGCTGGTGCCCCCCCTCACGCCCGTGCTTGCACACGCACACACGTGCGCACACACACACACACACACACACCCCCAAGAGGAGAGGCAGAATAGTGTTTGTGTAGTTAATAGATTAGGCTTTGAAGACAAATCCAAATCTCACTGCTGACATTTGCTAGCTGTGTGACCTTTGGCAAATGACCTCTACTACTAGTCTCCTTACCTGAAAAACGGGGAGAATACCATGCCAACCTCACAGAAATGTGTGAGGATTAAAATGAGCTAATGTACTGAATAAGCGTAATAGAAATTAAAATGAGTAGCACTGACCCTGAAACATGCTAAGTATATAAGTGATTACTATTACTTATTATACCACTATAGGGTGTTCCATAAGTGGTAGCTATGATTATTGTTCTTAAAATCTCTACTCCTTTCTTCAAAGCTAACCTAGCTATTACCTCATTCTGCTGGCTTTTTCCGTCAATGCCACTCTACCAATCCCCTAAGTGCCACACATAAAAGCACACTCACACACTCGTTTAGATTTGATGCCCCTCCCTGGGCAGCTGGTACTTCACACACTGCCCGTTCTTAACTCAATGGTGCTATATACAGTAACTATCTGCTATGGTCATTATCACTTTCCTACAGCAATGCCTCTTAAATGCTTTGAGGAGGTAATATGTGAGCAGAGACAGGAAAGAAGGGAGCGAGGGAGCCATGTAGATATCTGAGGGAAGGATGTCCTAGGCATGATTAAGAAACAGCAAGAGAGCTGGCACGGCCAGAGCAGAGTAAGGCAGAGAGAGGAGAGGAGGTCAGAAATGCAAGGCCAAGGGGGCCAAACGGTAAGGCCCATAACCCATGGAAAGGGATATGGATTTTTTTTTTCTGAGTAAGATATAGACTTCCTGGAGGGCTTGTGCAGAGGAGTGGTGTGGTCTGACCCACATTTTTAAAGGCCATTGTGGCTTCTATGTGGAGAACAAACAGTAGGGAGGCAAGGGTGGACACAGGGAGACCAGACGAAAAGGCTTGAGTATCAATGGACCAGGTGAGAAAGGGTGGTGGGCAAGGTGGTGATGGCAGAGATCCCAACAGGACTTGCTGATGGACTGGATGAAAAAAAACAGAGGACAGCACCTTGGTTTTGGCCCTAGAATCTGGTGTGGTAAGCCAACTCATGGCTCCCAAAGATATGTGTTATCTAATCTCCAAACCTGTGAATATGTTATCTTCCATGGCAAAAGAAACTTGCTGATGTGTTTAAATTAAGGACCTTGAGATGGGCAGATGATCCTGGATTATCTGGGTGGGCCCAATGTATCTCAGGGGTCCTCATAAAGGAAATATGGAGGCAGGAGGGTCAGAGGGAGAGAAGGAGATGTGACAATGAAAGCAGAGGTCAGAGCGATGCAGGGCCAGTAGCCATGGAATACAAGCAGCCTCCAAAGCTGGAAAAGATAGGGAAATGGAGACTCCAGTAGAAACGCGGCCCTGCCAAGCCGTTTTAGAACTCTGACCTCCAGAACTGCGAACTAATCAAGTTACTGTTGTTTTAAGGTAGTGGTAACTTGCTACAGCAGTAATAGGAAACTAAAATACCTGAGTTTACTATGATGCCATTTATTGAGACAGAGAGCACTGGAAAAGGAGCAGGAATCAGCAGCTCTTGTTAGGTCATGCTGGATTTGAGGTACTCATGAACCTATCCAAGTGGAGATACCAAATAGACAGATGATGACCAAGGCCGCAGCTTAGAGGGAAACTGGAACTTCACGTGACCTTGGGCAAGTCCTTTAATTTCTCTGAGCTTCAGTGTCTTCCGTAAAATGGAGTTATATCGCATTTATCCACCTCAAGGATCAAAGGAGACATTTTATGCAAGTTCAGGGTGTCCCACTAGTATAAGGCATTTATTATTCCGATAAGTTGGCCTCTTAACCCAACAGGAGTCATTTTTCAAAGACTTTTAAAGTCTTTTGTCCCTGCACAGCTCCACAGAATGCACAGAGCAGCACTTGGAGGAAACACCAGATAACCCTGGGCTGCCCCATTAACAGACTGTAAGGAAAATCCCACCCTCAGTACTCTCATCACCTGCCTCTCTCCCCCCAAATCCGGCCACACCAGACTAGCTGTGACTTGCTTATATCCAACAGCTGAGTGATGGGGATGTATATTTTATTTCCTACTAAATGGTTAGTGGATTGGAAAGGGCCTTAGAGCCCAGTCAAAACAGTCCAAGCTCCCACCAAATGCAGGATCCCCTCATTCGTTCATTGGACAACCATTTGCTGAGCCCAGGCTGAGGCCAAGCCCTGTGCTAGGATGGCCAGGTAGAGTGGAACACAAAGCAGGGAGGTGCTCCCAGAGCCTATCCCTCCTAGAAGCTCTCATCCACCCTGTGAGGGAGGCATTTGCTCTTCACGAGGCTCTGGAGTCCTGTGGACCTTCCACTTAAGGGGCGCTTTGGGGCCAATTCCCAAACCTACTTGACTCTCAGTTTCATCATCTATAAAATAGGGACTATAATCCCCGGAAAGCACTTAGCATAGTACTTCATACCCATTAAGTTCTCAATAACTGGAAGCTTTAATTGTTATAGTTAATGTTATTCAAGTATCACCTACATTTTTTTTAATAAACAGCCTGAAATATGTCTTCTGAAATACCCAGTATGACAGAGTACACTGGGTATGCTCCTCCTGACAGCCTTAAAATATCTGAAGGCAGATTTGATTACCCCTCGTCATCTCTCTTCCAGGGCAAATATACCCAATTCCTTTACCGTCCCTCACAGAACCCAACTCCTAGAACTTCTTCCCATCCTCATTGCTTGTTCCTTTGTGTATTATGTTTGGCTGCAGCCCTCTTAAAATATGGCCCTCCATGGAACCCAGTAGTCTGACCAATGTCAAGTATAACGGAACCATCATAGAGTAAATGTCTAGAATTAAAGGACTTAACAATCATTGCTTCAATTATTCATGAGCAATTCCAAAGATCCATGACATGTTCTAGTGTGAAATTTCACTGAAGTACAAATTTGGCTCAACTACATGATGCAACCAGTGTTTGGGGCAATCATTTAGAATCCAGGTGCCCAGCATCTTTCTAGCAATAAAACTTGGAGATTCCCTCCTTGTCCTTGGGTGCAGTAATACCTGCGAAGTGATTACAAACTCAGGTTTCTTGTGAAAATTTGCCATCAAGCAAAGGAAGATACTTTATTTTTAATTTTTTTTTACATCTTATTGGAGTATAATTGCTTTACAATGGTGTGTTAGTTTCTGCTTAATAACAAAATGAATCAGTTATACATATACATATGTTCCCATATCTCAGGAAGATACTTTAGTAAATAAGGCTCTGCATAGGAAACACATGATCCCTAACAGAAATATGATTTGGGACAAACAAGGATCTGTATAAACATTTCCATATTCACAAGTCTGAAGGTTTGGGATGGCCTCAAACTGCATCTTTTGCAAATGTCATGTGCCCTCTGTATACATATCAATGAAGCCAAAGAATGAGCTAGATCTTCTACACATGAAATAGGCAACACTGTGTGTACAAATCTGAATTAAGAAACAGGTCCCTGAGTTCCACAGCCAGCTCTGCCAGGCACTGCCTGACCTTAGGAAACTGCCACTCTTCTGGGTCTCAATCTCTCTGCCTATCAAATGAGACGTTGGAATGAGTCAAGAATTCTTCACCTGATGCCCAGGGACAGATAGGTCAGGGGAGATGTTTACCCACTGAAGTTTTAAAGATATGGATATGTACATTTTAAGGATTAAAAGAACCATAGCATTTATCAAATTCTAGGCATTGTGGTAACTGCTTTACATAATAATACCCATGGGGCTTCTCTGGTGGCGCAGTGGTTGAGAGTCCGCCTGCCGATGCAGGGGACACGGGTTCGTGCCCCGGTCCAAGAAGATCCCACATGCCGCGGAGCGGCTGGGCCCATGAGCCATGGCCGCTGAGCCTGCGCGTCCGGAGCCTGTGCTCCGCAACGGGAGAGGCCGCAACACTGAGAGGCCCGCGTACCGCAAAAATAATAATAATAATACCCATAATAATTGCTAATATGAAAAGCTTACTATGTGCTTCATAAATATTATTTTACCGAAGCATAATATTCTAATGCAGTAGGTACTGTTAGTAACCCATTTTATTTAGAAAGATCAAGTAACTTGCTTGAAGTCACTCAGTGTGTGAAGAGCAGAGGTGGGGTTTCCACACAGGCCTGAATCCACAGAAGCCTGTTCTTCTCCGCTGTACTACACCGTTTCACGATGAGGTCAGTAACTAGGTAAGAGGACTAGTTGGTATCACACCACCGTAGAACTGTCTTTAATTGGCCTATTTTCAGGCTAGCGCTTTCTCCAACCTCAGCAGTGGTTTTCAGAGGCTGGTCATTCAAATGAGCAGGTCCAGAGGCCAGACCTGCGCGAGTGGCCCTGCCATTAGCAAAGCTGCTCACTCCAAGAGCTGCAAGTGCAGCAAAGACTGAATTCAGAAAATGTAGTCAGTCATGCTCATAAATAAACCACATTTTTTATTTATGCTAATACTATTGCAGTTTGTATCACCTTTAAAAAGAAATAAGACCTGAGTGGGCTTTAAAGACTCAGATGAGAGAGAATACTACAGGTAAAAAATTTCACTTGTTATTAAGTTTTTACACTCAAATCCATAAATTACCTTGTTAAAGTGTTTCTGCTTATGCAGCAGTTTCCTTGGAACACATTTTCATCCTTGGGAAGTGTTAGATGAACTGAATTTCTCCTGTTCCTTTGTGTCCTCAAACTAAACTACAGGATAATTGACTTTCCATGACTTCACAAGATTTGAGGCCCACTTACAATCAGAAGATGGGCCTAAAGCAGAATTGTAATATATGTCTATAAATGTCTGCACACACAGAAAAAAATAATTTTACATTAGTCACTGAAACTAACTCTGGCTCATTTTAACAAAAAGTGGGGAGAGAAGATTTTTTAGAGGAATACTATTATATTGTGGAATCCAAGGCTAAGATACATACTAGAAAGGTCTAGAACCAAGGCCTGGAGCATGTGGAGGACTCAGGAATAGGTTCTGTGTCTCTGATTTCACCTTAAATTCTCTCTGTGGATTTGCTTCATTCCTCCATCTCTGTGTCTCAGGCCACCTGACAGAACATGGCCTCCAGACAGCTCTGCACTTTTGTCCCCTGTTTCAGCCCCCAGGAGAGAAACTAACTTCTCTTTCTCAGTGCCAATTTCAATACCCCAGGGCATCAAATAAGAAAAACCCCTGGATCAATCCACTGTGGTTCAGACACAGAGTATCCTAAAGCAGCATGACTGCCTCCATGATAATCATGGAGATATAGTGATAGGGAAGCAATTTCCAAAACAGCAAGGGGGCTAACAGAGGGGCGGCCAAGCTACACACAAATGGAATAATATGTGTCCCCTACACATCCTTCCTGAAGTAGACGTTTATATCAGCTGAAAGCTCCTAGCTTACAGAGTCCAAAGCCTTCAACGTGGCTAGGAGCCTCACCATCTGGCCCCTGACCTCTGTTCTATCTGCCCTGGGAACACACTCGCTCTCTCGCACTGAGCTGTAGTCACTGCATCTCTACAATGACAAAGTTCCTTCTCACTTCAAGGTCTTCACATAAAGTCACCACACTCTCCCTCCCTCCCATCTAGCTACTTCCTCCTAGCGTATCTTCCACTTAGACTTCCTCATAACACCTATACCAGACCAGATCACAACTTCAATTAAAAGGCTGTGTAGCCACTGCTGTATTCAAAACAGATGACCAACAAGGACGTACTACACAGCACAGGGAACTCTGCTCAATATTCTGTAATAACCTAAATGGGAGAAGAATTTGAAAAAGAACTGATACATGTATATGTATAACTGAATCACTTTGCTGTACACCACAAACTAACACAACATTGTTAATCAACTATACTCCAATATAAAATAAAAATATTTTATAAAAGCTGTATAGCTTTTCAGTTGATGGTTTTTTCTTGCCTCTCACACTGTAAACTTAATGAGAACAGAGCCTATCTCTCCTCTCTCAATCTAATTCCAAAGTGCCTAGTATGGTGCCCTGCAATAGCAAATGCTCAAACATTAGTTAATGCATATTTTCAAATGAAAAGATGAGCAAGTGAACCAGGCCAAATCCTAAACTTTCAAATGTAACGGTATCCAAAAGTTAAGAGTAGCCTAGAATTATATAAAGTATTTCTCACACCTCATTTTCCAACTCAGAACACTTCCATAGACAGGAACCAATTGGCAGGTGATGGGTGGCAAGGACAACCCCAAAGGCACAGGGATGCTTTGTGACACCACGGCAACCCTGAAAACAAAGTCAAACTGTGGTCCACCAAGAAGCAGAGTTTCTGCACTCGAAGAAGCCAAGTACATGTTCCTGTCCCCAGTGCTTTTCTGACAGTAGACTGTTAGCCACTCACCTGAAAACCAGAGACCCCAAAACATCAAGCTTCTTTTCAACCTAAAATCAAAAGATACATTACCAAACGACCACGGCTTAAGACCTACAGTCCCTGTTAAGTGTAAATGACTTCTTCTGTGGTTTCACTACTAAGTGTGACTTTGGAATATGATTGTCATGTAGTAAATTTAAATGCTTCTGACATTAAAAAAAATTGTAGCTACTCCCAAATCAGTCATAAATCATTGGGGGTGAGAGTGTGCTACCCAATTTACTTAAAGACATACTAAAATATACTGACACAGAAAATACATGAAAACCAAGCCTAACCCCCAAAGGCCAAATTTCCACCATGAAGTGCCTGGAAATATATCCTGAAACATAATACATCTAACAAGTGATTGTACAGTAACCGTCTCACTTATTTTTTTCTTGAAAAAACAAGCCCAATTCTAAAAGGTAGAGAACAAACTATGAACTGTGTCATTATTTTAAGTGAAGATAAAGTTGCCAGGCCAATTATCTGCTATTATGGGGATTCTCTCTTCTTGATCTCAGCACACTTTGTACTCCCTTTAGAGTATCTCCTCCACTTAGCAAGCTCTCAGATCCAGGAGAGTAAACTTATCATTTCCACACACTCTTCCATATGTCCCTTTCTTTGCTAGTTCTTTCCATGTAGGTTTTTTCTTCAGCTGCACAAATATCTTCTCTTAAAAGTAATACAGAGTACTTAATTATGCACCCTTCATTTTAGTAAGACATATTTTGTAATGAGGAAAAAAAAATATGCTCATGGTAGAAGTTGTAAAACTAGAGAAAACCAGAAACAAGAAAATAAGCACCTCTCATTCTATCACTCAGAAGTTTAGTTAACACTACTCTGGGCCTGGTGTAGGACACAGTCCTTGTTCTAGGAAAGAAACTGATAACTCATTACACAAGTAATGAATTGCAATTCTGATAAATGCTACAAGAAAAAGAATACAGGATAGGATGCTATGAAAACTATAATGGGACCTCTTACTCTAGTTAATATCTTGGTGCCAATGCTTCCTATAATGTTTCAGAGAAACTGTTAAATATACATAAGTTTGTATCCACCTGGGATTGGATAGTACATACGACTTGAAGATAAAAATTTCATTTGTCATTTCCAAAGCTAACTTCCACAGACAAAGGAGTTGTTTATCTCAGAATTTCTCTAAGAATTCCCAGGAAACAACGGTAGGCAAGACAGCCATCAATGAGTTACAAGTGGCCACAGATGAAATCAAGGAATTATGTTTTCAGGATCACTCGGAAGCAGTCAAATAACCTCTGGCCAAAAGGAAGCCATTGTTGAGAGCTGGAAGAGGTCATCACATCATACCAAAGGTATAATCAAAAGCATATAAGAACACATTCCAGGTTCTTCTTCTTCTTCCTTCCAGGGTCTTACAAAGTTGCTCACCCACCATTACTTTATCAGAGCTCTAGGTTTGCAGAGAAGATCCCATAACAATGTCATTTGGGAACTCCTCAACCTCATCTGTCCTTTAAGATCTAGATAGATCTTAAAGATTGGCTAGGAACCCCCTCAACTCCATGCCCAATAGAAATACAAATCTCTCGCTTAGATTTCTGCAGATTTCTATATGAGGCTATGTTCTCATGGTCAAACTCTGCCTACAGGATTTTATTTCCATATCTCATATCTCTGTTACACTCAGCATTAATTTAGACAAATGATGCAGTCGAGCTTCCCACATTTTGGGGAAATCGTAGGGCTCACCACACCCAAGCCTAATGGGTGAGCCTCACCCTGGGAAAACCACCTTCTTCATCATGGTATCTCCCCTGCCAGGTAAGTATTCAAATTTATTTTTGAAATGTGTTTAGGTACTGGTCTCTACCGCCTTCATAAAAGAAGCAAGACTTCTAATTCATAGTAAGTGATATCATTCTAATTCCCCTAGGAGTATCACTATCCAGGTTTACATTCACATTAAGGTTTATAAGCTATAGATAACTGAGATCAGATTCTTTCCTGAGAGCAAGATTCCAGGGGAGGAGAGGATGTGGACGATATGAGGGAACTAAAAGAATGAAAAGGAATTATAATGAGGCCCTGTGGGTAGAAGGTAGAGAAAGAAGAAATGAGCATGGCCAGCCCCGTTGGTTTCCATCCAGACATCAAGAGTCAAACAGGCAAATTAAACTTCAATGATAATTCTCAGCTCACTGCCTGATCGTCTCATACTGTGCCTTATAGTTTTAAAAATGAATGCTTAATTTAGTACATTTTCAAAGACTTTCAAATGGCCATTTTTTTTTTACAGTGGAAATTCATCTTAATAATTTGTTAGTAGAGGAAACCCTAGAAGTAAAAGTAATGTGATCCCTTTCTAAACCTGAAAGAACACACTCCTCAGCCTTATTCTCAGCTAGGCTCTTCTTAACCTTCTTAGTCAGTTCCTATACTTCAGAAGAAATTTCCCGTCTCGGTTTTCAGGGAAGAATGACTTCACCCAGGCTCTGCGTGGTGCCCTGACAGGCAGGCAACGCCAGGAGCAAGCAATGCAGATATGGCCTCAGCCACTCCCTGCTCAGCCTGAGAGGGGATCTGCCAGACCAGAGAGGAACCTGGGTTCTCCAAAATGCTACAGCAAAATAGTCTGGCACTGAGCAGAACACTCCACCCAATGGTCAGGAGCCACTGAAGACTTCAGGAAGGTGAAGATAGGACTTGGCTTCTTCTCCTTTGAGCAGAACATTCCAGAATGACATACGGGAAGCTCTAGATAATGAGTCCCTTTGACCAATTATACCATAGCTCCTAAAAACAAAAGACAAATGTCCAGCCCTGGGATCTCATGCCCTTTCCACCTCACCTCAGTTTACAGGAGGCTCTGGTTTTCTGCGTGGAAACACAATGCCACTCTAGCTTGAGAACTCTCCTGTTACTCTTACTGGAGAGGGAGCAGTGAGTGTGTAACCAGGAAGTCAGCAAAAAATTCCATTCGCTTTTTTGTAACCAGTCAACTTCTGTTTATGACAGAAGTCAGTGTAAACCACAACAGCAATGAAGCCCAGGTCCTGTGGTTCTCTTTCTGTATTCTAGGACTCTGAGTGATGTATGATTCCTCCTAGGAATGCAAAGGGTGCACCAGACCTGTCAGAGAAACTATAAATCATCCAAGAAAATAAGATGAAAACAGAGTCAATGAAACCCCTCACAGAGTGGCAGCTTTCTGATTAGCTGTCATACTGCTGTGGACTAAGGAACCCCAAAGGAAGATGCTCTTTCCTTTAGGTGTAAAAACCTTCATTTTCTTCAGACATTACACACACACACACATACATACACAAACACATCTACAGATCTGAGAACTCATTGTATTGGTATTACTTTTTTCAAAACGACTGAGACTTACCTAACCCACTATGCCTAATCATACCTGAGATTTTTTTTCCTCTCTCCTAGGACCTTTATTTCAAAGTATTTAAATTCCCCATAAAATATTTTAGAGACCCTCCCTACATACCAAGTTTCAGAAGGCCGATGGATGAAGACAGCACACCTTTGCTAAGGACACCTCTTTGATCATAAGTAATTCCGCATAGTTACTTTCTTTCTTTTTCAACAGCCTTGTATAGTTTCAGTGATGAACAAACAAAACTTGACTGAACACAGTGCCATCCAAGAATCTGGGTTGAATTTCTCTCTATATTCATCAATGAAGAAGGCCTTGATTTGGAGATTAGAATGTGATTAAACAAGAAAGGTGGTACATCACAAAGCTGGGGTTCCTAGCTGGGAGTCTTCAGATGGGCTTCAAAGGCCCATGAATCCGTTCAAACTACATGCAAGGCTGTGGATTTTTATGGAAAAAGAATCCATAGCTTTCAATAAAAGCATTGGTGAGCCAATGAAATTTAGGAACCTTAAGGAGTACAGGCAATAACCGTTTGTTGAATAAATGAATAAGTGAACTCAGGGAGAGCAGCTTACCACCAGTCATAACCTTCCATGATCAAATTCTTCTTTGGAAGCACTTTAAAGAAGATGGTGGAAAGAAAATTGGAGATATTGAGCTATTACCACATATGTAAGAGCCAGGCTCTGACCAAGTTGCTGTTCTGTCCCTCAGTTCTTTTACCAAACATTACTCTTTATATATAACTCTTTTCCACACTTTTGAAAATTGCTTCAAGTATTAGGGCTCTGTAGCCTAGATGCCAGGAGATCTAAATGTCTCCAGACAGAAAGTCAGAATGTAAGCCGCAAGAATAATGGAAAGGCATGTAGGAGCAAAAAGACAAGGACAGTAAGTACCCTGGGGTGCAGAAGGAAGAAGTAGGTGGAAAAAAGAACCTAGACCTGCCACAGAAGCTTCCATTCTTCTCCACATTGCATCTTTGTAAAAGCCTATGCGCATGGGCTACCCACTCTGGTCCACCCACAGGACTGCATGTAAACATGAGGTGGGCTAGAGAGTAGGGCAATAGGAAAAAGGGGCTCAGTCATAAAGAGGTGCACACTGATTAATAAGGAAGGAACTGGAAGCAGAAGCAAGCAGAAAGATGCCTCTGCATACCAAGAATAATAAGAACACAAACATAATACCACATACAAGAATATTTACGAGGCAAGGGGATAATCATGGCATCCAGGGAGAGTAGAATAATTGTTAAGAACACATCCTCTGGTGGCAGACCAACCTGAGGTTGAGCGGGGCTGTACTTCCTAAGACTGTATCCTGGGCAAGTTACTGAACATTCCGAGCCTCCGTTTAAACCCTCCTCAGTGAAATGAGGATAAAAATAGACAGATATCATTGGGTTATTGATTATTATGAGATAGAATGAGAACACATTTAAAGAATAATGTGTTTGATGAGCACTTAATTAGCAACAGTTGCTTTTATTCTCATCGGCCAGGTACTCATGGGATTAGTCAGGGAAGAAGTTAGTCCACAAAGAGGGGCCCAGCCCACTCAGACTTGGAGATGTGCATGTACCACAACTGCAAACCAGCACTGGAAATTTCCTCCATGACCAATTAAACCCTACCCAGTTGGGGAAGACCCCGAGTGAGGCCTATGTTTCTTTCCATAAACTCATGAGCGGGGAGCATGTGATGACTATTCTTTTGGCTCACAGGAAGGGAAAAACAGAAGTTAATTTCTCAGAAAGATAGCAAAAAATCGTCTTTAGGCTCTTCAGAATGTACAAATCTCAGACACAGGGAAATATATACGTGTTCCCTTTTCGGAGTGAATGCTGCCACACACATATTTCCCTTGACAGCAGCAGTGAGCCTGGGGCAGGAAAGATGCTTAGGAAGTGCCCCTATTTTATTTATTTATATACTTCGGTCCCCTGATTTCCGTCATCATTCTCTGTCCCAGACTGCTGTCATTGTTATTAATAAGTTCACTCTCGTCCAGCTAAAAATTACCATTCCTCATACTTGAATAATGGATTTTCTGTTTGCTTAATTCAAAAAGGCAAACAAAGGTATTTTGTTGCTCTTGCTCCGCCTCACCTCACCAAGTGACATGATTATTCAGCTCACAAAGAACTCGGAGGCACCATCCGATGATTCCTGCACAGAGCCCTGCAGGCCATCAACAGAATCACGTGGAGGACACAGTCAACCCAAGCACAAGGCATACGGCTGAGGTCAAAGCACAGACCAGGGCCCGCTCACAGAGCTCCAAGTCTGAGAAGCACAGCATAGAAGGGAAATGACGCAGTTTCCAAGGTCATTTTATAGACTTCGCAAAACTTCTCTGTCTGCCCCTCTTGCTCTGATCAACACTGTTCAATTTTTTAGGCATGAGGTCTAAAAAGGGAACAAAGATTTGCTCTGGGAGAGAATTTTAAGAAAACTAACTAAAACAATAATAATACCAATAATAGAAACAACCAACACTCATTAAGCATTCACTATGTGACATACGCTATGCTAGACACTTTACACAAATCAGCTCATTTAGGCCTTACACCCCCCAAATAAAGTAGATACTATTACTCTCCTGAATTTACAGATGTGGAAAGTGAGGGTTACAGATATCACATAACTGGGTAAAACAGAGAGTGACCCACAGTAGAGAGGCTTACAGAGAAGACCTACAATATAACACATCTAAAATCTTGCCAGGGCTTCCCTGGTGGCGCAGTGGTTGAGAGTCCGCCTGCCGATGCAGGGGACACGGGTTCGTGCCCCGGTCCGGGATGATCCCACATGCTGCGGAGCGGCTGGGCCCGTGAGCCATGGCGGCTGAGCCTGCGCGTCCGGAGCCTGTGCTCCGCAACGGGAGAGGCCACAACAGTGAGAGGCCCACGTACTGCATAAAAGAAAAAAAAAAAATCTTGCCAGGGCATCTCAAGAGGCTACACGGCCCTCAATAACATGGACAACATTGCTTTCTGCCAGGGAGTTTTGCCTTAATACTTAAACTTTGCTTATCCCAATCAATGATGGGGAGGTTCAATCTCTATTACCATAAAACCCAAATCATAGGAAATGTATATGTACAATGCAATAAAATGTTAGTATAAGTTCAAGTGCATGAAACAGGAAACTCAACTTAAACGAGCTTAGACAACAAATGAAACTTATTAGTTCATGTACCAAAAAAGTCCTGCAGTAGGACAAACTTTAGAGATGGTTTGATCATTGCTCCAGCTCACCCTCTCTGCAATTCTTTCACCTTTGCCCTCCTCCTTGTGTCTGCATCATCCTTAGGCTGGTTTACCTCAGGGAAGCAAAATGGCTGCAGCAGCACCAAGCCTCACATGGGCAGCCCAGACCATGCAGAGAAAGAGCAATTTTCTCTTCCTCAAACAAAAGTCCTGTGCTTCACACTGACTTGACCAATTTAGATCACATGCCCAGTGCTGACCTCATCAACATAGACAGGGAAAATGTTATACACTGACTTAAGTAATGACTGGGTGAGGTCTGCCCAATACTCCTCAAGAAGGATGGTATTTGAAAGATGGGTCCTGCCAATCAGGGTCCATCCCCCCCACCCAGGTTAAGTGGCTGCTATCGAATGAGGTATAAAATGGTTCCCAAAAGAATTATCTAGGTGCTGTGAGAAAAAGGAGGTGGATGCTAAAAAGTAATCAACAAATGTCCAAAAGTGTGCCAAGCAGAGAACGTCTGAAGGGACTATAATCATAAACACGTTAGAACAAATTGCATTAAATTTTGTATGTGGAGAAGTGGTAAAATGCTTGGGAAAAGTCTATTTACTTAAATAGGTTCAAGATTCCCTTTGTTTATATGATTCATTTGTTTAACCATGGCCACCTTCAAAATAAGCACCAGTGTAGACTTGCAGCCAAGCCCTCCATCAGCCTCCAAATGAGCAAGAGCCATCTGCATTAGCAACATTTTCCTGATCCAATTCTCCCCACTCAATTTTAATTTTTATCAGACATGTTTTCTTTTCAATGAACTCCCTGGCATCAACTGTGAACTTCGGAAGTCCTGGAGGGAGGCAGTACAGCAGAACAGTTAAGACCACAGGCAAGGGGAACACTGAGTTTCCTATGAATTCTGTCTCTTATCAGCTTGAAAATCCCAGACAAATCACTTATCTTCTAAATTGCTTCACCTGTGAGGATAATAACAGCACCTATCTCATAAAGTCAGGATTAAACAGTGTACCTAAGCACTTAGTACACAGCCTGGAACAGCGCACATGTTCAACTCACATTAGCTCTTTTATTAATAAGAAATTAAACGAAAGTTCACGTTAGTGCTCTGAGACATTTTTTAATCTTACAAATAAATTGACTAATCAAAGGAAAAAAATTCCCTTTTGCATTCATCATCACAACAACATACAATTAAACTTCATAATAATGACAACAATATTTGATTTACTGACTGCTTACTATGTTCAAAGGACTATGTTAAGTGTTTTCCGCATATGAATTCTAAAAGACAGGTATTTTGTTGTTATTTGACAGCAGGGAAAACGAAGGCTCAAAGAGGTTAGGAAAGTTGCCTAAATGTTGTAAAGCCAGTAAATAAGAAAGCAAATACACGAACACAGATGAGTCTGACTCCAATGCTGATACTCAGAAATTTCCAAGTTAACTGACAATTCTAGTTTCTTTAGCAAATGAAGAATTGTCCCTCTTAAAAGAAGGCTAATCTTCCCAGTTAAAAAGAAAAAAAAGAAAAGAGAAAAAGAAAATTGTTTAAAGTGGTATTTGTACAATAATTTTAGGAAATGTAATAGCCAGATGATAATAGCACTAACAATCCAGCATGTATTTTATGGAGCTATGAATATATGCCTCGAGTGGTCAAAGGCTTTGTCACTCACTTGAGGCAGGTAGTAATGGCCAATAAAACTTGCCTGGTCATATCTTAATGCCATGTTATATCATCATACTTGTAATGAAATGCTCTTAAACTTCAGTTTTATCAGAAGAGAAGAAAAAGTGGTAGTGAAACAGCTAGCAAAGTGGGGAAGAAGTATAGAAATTGGAAAAAGCCCTGAGCTAGGACCTTGGCCTAACTCTACTATGCATCTATGTGACCTTCAACACATCTCAAATCTTAGGATCTCAGCATCTCCTTCTATAAACTGAGGTTCCTTATGGTAAGTTAAGACCTCTTCCAGCTTCAACAGTCTATGGTTATACAGAATATTTCATTCATTCAACAGGAGCTCACAAAGTGCAAAATATGCAACAGCTACACCCTATGCTAGGAGCTGAGGACACAGCCGTAACCAAGGAAGAAGTCCTGCCTCTGATGCTGGACGTAAGAGGTAAAGGGACGACTCTGTTTAAATACTGCCCTGCTTTCTAACTTTCTCTTCTCATACGTCATGAACATGTTCAAGCAAACATAACAAAACCTTGATAACAGTTGAATTTGGGTGGTGGTATGGGCCACAGTTCTTTGCACTGTTCTCTCTACTTTTGTGATGTCAGAAATTTTTCATCATAAAAATTTAAGATAGAAGAGAAAAGCTTCAGGGAGACTTCTGCTTCTGATAATAAGCCACTAGATATGCCTGATCTGCCAGATAAATCTTTCCATCAAAGACAAGAAGGAAAGATAGACAAATATTTATGAAATGCTTAAAAACATCCCAAAGCCAACCAGATAGGGGTGGGGGTGGAGCATTAAATGAGAATCAAGGGAAGTAAGGAAGTCCAGAGAAAAGAGAACAACATTTTGGACCCGTTGTCCCTCTACAGATGCTTTGAAGAGCCAGGGGGATAGAGATCTGTGTTCACAGTCTGCTGGAAATAGGGTGAATAGACCTGAGCATATCATTTGCTTTGGGTTAGGATCCCCAAAGAGCTACACCTTAGCAGGAAGGAAGAACAAAAAGCTAACAGGCCCCTGCAGAGGACTGTGGCTTATCTTCAAACCATCTCAGTTCTGAAACTGAAATAAGGTGCTTCTAGAATGCTAACGCTCCAAGGACTTGCAGAAGCAAACTTAATCCCCTCTAGAGTTGGATAACGTTGACCAAAAATTATATCTGCAAACAACTGTGCAAATATAATATTTCACACACAATTAAAAATAACTAAGCACATGAGAAGATAAGAAGATATAAATAAAAACCAGCAGGAACAAGAGAAACAGAAATATATCCACAGGGCTCTATATTTGGAATTATCTGAAACTTTTTATTAGAAGTTTTACTTTTTACAAGGTTAGAAATTTCAACATGGAATGGTATAGTGGGGTGAATGGTGGACCCCCAAAAGATATGTTCATGTCCTAATTCTTGAGACTTGTGAATATTACGTCATATGGCAAAGGAGTAAATATTACCTTATATGGTAAAAGAGCTGACGAAATTACAGGTGCTGAAAGGAGGAGCTATTCCTGGATTACCCAGGTGAGCCCAAAATGAAACCATATGTATCCTTATAAGATAATAGCATAAGGAGTTTTAAGACAGACACACAGAGGACAAGACAATGTGATGATGGAGCACAGAGACACGTGATCACAAGACAAGAAATGCCACCAGAAGCTGAAAGAGGAAAGGAATGGATTCCTCCTCGGAGCACCCAGAGGCAGTGTGGCCCTGCTAACACCCTGACTTCAGACTTACAGACTCCAGAACCATGAGAGAATAAATTTCTGTTGTTTTAGGCCATTCACTTTTTAGTAATATAGGAAATTATTACAAATGCCCTAAGAAATTCAGATAAATGGGAAACTCAAAAAAAAAGAGAACCAAATGGAAAGTTTAGACCTAAAAATATATTAACTAAAACTAATAAGTTAATGAATGAATTTAGCTTTAGTAAAATAGATACTGCTGAAGTAGGAATTAGAAGTCAGAAGAAAGCTAGAGTGGAGTGCAGAAAGACAAATGATGGAAAATACAGGAAAAGATACATTACAGGATAACGTGAGATGGTAATTAAGCCCAAGTAATTAATAAAGTAAATAAAAGTAATTATAGCCCAAGGAGAGAAGAGTGAATGGAAGAAAGCAATATGTAACAACATAATAGCTGAGAACTTTCCAAAACTGAAGAATAACATCTGGCCTTAGAGGGAGCTAAGACAAGGAGCCCTAGAAATTCCAAGCAGAATTAATAACAAGAAAACTTCATCTAAGCATATTACTGTAAAACTGCTGAAAACCACAAACAGAAAACTTAAAATCAGTCAAAGGAAAAATAAAGGAACAAAAATTAGACGTTAACTTATCAACATAAACAAGGGAAGCCAGAAATAAGTGAATATCCTTAAAGTGTTGAAAGAACCTAACTGACAGCCTAGAATTCTATGCATGGGGAAAATATCCTTTAAGAATGATGGTGAAATAAAGACATTTCAGACAAACAAACACTGAAAGAATCTGTCACAAGCAGACCCACAATAAAAGAAACACTAAAGGACATTTGTTCTTCAGGCAAAAATTAAGTAATCCCAGATGAAAAATCAATGACACAAGAATAAATGGAGAGCAAAGAACAGAATAAATACATGAGTAAATCAGAATAAATGATTGTGTAAAACAATAATAATACCTTGCGTATTTGCAATATATAGAAGTAAAATACACAACTGTAATGACATATTAGACAAGGTTGTAAGTCAAAAGAGACATAAATAATATTAACGTGTTCTAAGGCCTAAATCAAGAATAAATACTAGCTCTTAGACAGCCTCATCCACCAGAGGGCAGACAGCAGAAGCAAGAATAACTACAATTCTGCAGCCTATGGAACAAAACCCACAATCACAGAAAGATAGACGAGATGAAAAGGCAGAGGGCTATGTACCAGATGAAGGAACAAGATAAAACCTCAGAAAAACAACTAAATGAAGTGGAGAGAGGCAACCTTCCAGAAAAAGAATTCAGAATAATGATTGTGAAGATGATCCAGGACCTTGGAAAAAGAATGGAGGCAAAGATTGAGAAAATGCAAGAAATGTTTAACAAACACCTAGAAGAATTAAAGAACAAACACATAGAAGAATTAAACAACAAACAGAGATGAACAACACAATAACTGAAATGAAAAATACACTAGAAGGAATCAATAGCAGAATAACTGAGGCAGAAGAACGGATAAGTAACCTGGAAGACAGAATGGTGGAATTCACTGCCATGCAATAGAATAAAGAAAAAACAATGAAAATAAATGAAAACAGCCTAAGATAGCTCTGGGACAACATTAAATGCAACAATATTTGCATTATAGGGGTGCCAGAAGGAGAAGAGAGAGAGAAAGGACCCAAGAAAATAGTTGAAGGAATTATAGTCGAAAATTTCCCTAACATGGGAAAGTAAAGAGCCACCCAAGTCCAGGAAGCGCAGAGAGTCCCGGGCAGAATAAACCCAAGGAGAAACACACAGAGATACATAGTAATTAAATTGACAAAAATTAAAGACAAAGAAAAATTATTGAAAGCAGCAAGGGAAAAACGACAAATAGCATACAAGGGAACTCCCATAAGGTTAACAGCTGACTTCTCAGCAGAAACTCTACAAGCCAGAAGGGAGTGGCATGATATATTTAAAGTGATGAAAGAGAAGAACCTACAACCAAGATTACCCGGCAAGGATCTCATTCAGATTCGACAGAGAAATCAAAAGCTTTACAGACAAGCAAAGGCTAAGACAATTCAGCACCACCAAACCAGCTCTATAACAAATGCTAAAGGAACTTCTCTAAGTGGGAAACACAACAGAAGAAAAGGACCTACAAAAACAACCGATAACAATTAAGAAAATGGTAATAGGAGCATACATATTGATAATTACCTTAAACTTGAATGGATTAAATGCTCCAACCAAAAGACACAGGCTTGCTGAATGGATACAAAACCAAGACCCATATATATGCTGTCTACAAGAGACACACTTCAGACCTATGGACACATATAGACTGAAAGTGAGGGGATGAAAAAAGATATTCCATGCAAATGGAAATCAAAAGAAAGCTGGAGTAGCAATACTCAGATAACATAGACTTAATAATAAAGAATGTTACAAGAGACAAGGAAGGACACTACATAATGATCAAGGAATCAATCCAAGAAGAAGATATAACAATTATAAATATATATGCACCCAACATAGGAGCACCTCAATACATAAGGCAACTGCTAACAGCTATAAAAGAGGAAATCAACAGTAACACAATAATACTAGGGGACTTTAACACCTCACTTACACCAATGGACAGATCATCCAAACAGAAAATTAATAAGGAAACACAAGCTTTAAATGACACAATCGACCAGATACACATAATTGCTATTTATAGGACATTCCATCCAAAAACAGCAGATTACACTATCTTCTCAAGTGCTCACAGGACATTCTCCAGGATAGATCACATCTTCGGTCACAAATCAAGCCTCAGTAAATTTAAGAAAATTGAAATCCTATCAAGCATCTTTTCTGGCCACAACGCTATGAGATTAGAAATCAATTACAGAGAAAAAAAATGTAAAAAATAAAAACATATAGAGGCTAAAAAATACGTTACTAAATAACCAAGAGATCACTGAAGAAATCAAACAGGAAATCAAAAAATACCTTGAGACAAATTACAACGAAAACACGACAATCCAAAACCTATGGGATGCAGCAAAAGTAGTTCTAAGAGGGAAATTTATAGCAATACAAGCCTACCTCAAGAAACAAGAAAAATCTCAAATAAACAATCTAAACTTACACCTAAAGGAACTAGAGAAAGAAGAACAAACAAAACTCAAAGTTGGAAGAAGGAAAGAAACCATAAAGATCAGAGCAGAAATAAATGAAATAGAAACAAATAATAGCAAAGATCAATAAAACTAAAAGCTGGTTCTTTGAGAAGATAAACAAAATTGATAAACCATTAGCCAGACTAGTCAAGAAAAAGAGGGAGAGGACTCAAATCTATAAAATTAGAAATGAAAACGGAGAAGTTACAACAGACACTGAAGAAATACAAAGCATCCTAAGAGACTACTACAAGCAACTCTATGCCAAAAAAAAAGGACAACCTGGAAGAAATGGACAAATTTGTAGAAAGGTATAAACTTCCAAGACTGAACCAGGAAGAGATAGAAAATATGAACAGACCAATCACATGTAATGAAATTGAAACTGTGATTAAGAATCTTCCAACAAACAAAAGTCAAGGACCAGACGACTTCACAGGTCAATTCTATCAAACATTTAGAGAAGAGCTAACACCCATCCTTCTCAAACTCTTCCAAAAAATTGCAGAGGAAGGAACACTCCCAAACTCATTCTATGAGGCCACCATCACCCTGATACCAAAACCAGACAAAGATGTCACAAAGAAAGAAAACTACAGGCCAATATCACTGATGAACATAGATGCAAAAATCCTCAACAAAATACAAGCAAACAGGATCCAACAGCACATTAAAAGGATCATACACCATGATCAAGTGGGGTTTATCCCAAGGATGCAAGGATTCTTCAATATACGCAAATCAATCAATGTGATACACCATATTAACAAATTGAAGAAGAACCATACGATCATCTCAAAAGATGCAGAAAAAGCTTTTGACAAAATTCAACACCCATTTATGATAAAAACTCTCCAGAAAGTGGGCATAGAGGGAACCTACCTCAACATAATAAAGGCAATATACGACAAATACACAGCAAACATCATTCTCAATGGTGAAAAACTGACAGCATTTCCTCTCAGATCAGGAAAAAGACAAGGATGTCCACTCTCACCACTATTATTCAACATAGCTTTGGAAGTCCTAGCCACAGCAATCAGAGAAGAAAAAAAAATAAAAGAAATACAAATTGGAAAAGAAGAAGTAAAACTGTCACTGTTTGCAGACCACATGATACTATACACAGAGAACCCTAAGGATACCATCAGAAAACTACTAGAGCTAATCAATGAATTTGGTAAAGTTGCAGGATACAAAATTAATGCACAGAAATCTCTTGCATTCCTATACACTAATGATGAAAAATCTGAAAGAGAAATTAAGGAAACACTCCCATTTACCATTGCAACAAAAAGAATAAAATACCTAGGAATAAACCTACCTAAGGAGACAGAAGACCTGTATGCAGAAAACTATAAGACATTGATAAAGAAATTAAAGATGATACCAACAGATGGAGAGATATACCATGTCCTTGGATTGGAAGAATAAGTATTGTGAAAATGACTATAGTATCCAAAGCAATCTACAGTTTCAATGCAATCCCTATCAAATTGCCAGTGGCATTTTTTACAGAACTAGAACAAAACTTCTTAAAATTTGTATGGAAACACAAAAGACCCCAAATAGCCAAAGCAGTCTTGAGGGAAAAAAACAGAGCTGGAGGAATCAGACTCCCTGACTTCAGACTATACTACAAAGCTACAGTCATGAAGACAATATGATATTGGCGCAAAAACAGAAATATAGATCAGTGGAACAGGATAGAAAGCCCAGAGGTAAACCCATGTACCTATGGTCAACTAATCTATGACAAAGGAGGCAAGGATATAAAATGGAGAGAAGACAGTCTCTTCCATAAGTGGTGCTGGGAAAACTGGACAGCTACATGTAAAAACATGAAATTAGAACACTCCCTAACACCATACACAAAAATAAACTCAAAATGGATTAGAGACCTAAATGTAAGACTGGACACTATAAAACTCTTAGAGGAAAATGTAGGAAGAACACCCTTTGACATAAATCACAGCAAAATCTTTTTTGATCCACCTCCTAGAGTAACAGAAATAAAAACAAAAATAAGCAAATGGGACCTAATTAAACTTAAAAGCTTTTGCACAGCAAAGGAAACCATAAACAAGACGAAAAGACAACCCTCAGAATGGGAGAAAATATTTGCAAATGAATCAAAAGACAAAGGATTAATCTCCAAAATATATAAACAGTTCATGCAGCTCAATATTAAAAAAACAAACAACCCAATGGAAAAATGGGCAGAAGATCTAAATAGATATTTCTCCAAAGAAGACATACAGATGGCCAAGAAGCACATGGAAAGCTGCTCAACATCACAAATTATTAGAGAAATGCAAATCAAAATTACAATGAGGTATCACCTCACACCATTTAGAATGGGCATCATCAGAAAATCTACAAACAACAAATGCTAGAGAGGGTGTGGAGAAAAGGGAACCCTCTTGCACTGTTGGTGGGAATGTAAATTGATACAGCCACTATGGAGAACAGTATGGAGGTTCCCTAAAAAACTAAAAATAGAATTAAAATATGACCCAGCAATCCCACTACTGGGCATATACCCTGAGAAAACCATAATTCAAAAAGAGTCATGTACCACAATGTTCACTGCAGCACTATTTACAATAGCCAGGTCACGGAAGCAACCTAAATGCCCATCGACAGACGAACGGATAAAGAAGATGTGGTACATATATACAATGGAATATTACTCAGCCATAACAAGGAACGAAATTGGGTCATTTGTAGAGATGTGGATGGATCTAGAAACTGTCATACAGAGTGAAATAAGTCAGAAAGAGGAAAAACAAATATTGTATATTAACGCATATATGTGGAATCTAGAAAAATGGTACAGATGAACTGGTTTGAAGGGCAGAAATAGAGACCCAGATATAGAGAACCAACATATGGACACCATGAGGGGAAAGTGGTGGAGCGGGGGTGGGGTGTGAAGAATTGGGAGATTGGGATCGACATATATACACTAATATGTATAAAATGGATAGCTAATAAGAACCTGCTGTATAAAAAAAAAAATTGTTTTAAAAAAGAATGCATACTAAAATCTCTAATGTAACCATTAAAATAATAATAAAAGAATGTAAAACTTCCAAGGTAACAGAGAGAAAATGTGGAATGGTAAACAAACAAATAAACTCAATCCAAAAGAAGGGAAGAAAAATAGGAACATGGAATAAGCAGGACTAAAAGAAAGCACTTAATATAATAATAATTTTCAACCCAACTATGTACGTGATTACATTAAAAGTAAGTGAACTAAATGCTCCAGTTAACAGAAAAAAGTAGTCAAATCCAATAATATGCTGTATATATAAGAAACACATTTAAACATATGGGGCTTCCCTGGTGGCGCAGTGGTTGACAGTCCGCCTGCCGATGCAGGGGACACGGGTTCGCGCCCCGGTCCGGGAAGATCCCACATGCCACGGAGCAGCTGGGCCCGTGAGCCATGGCCACTGAACCTGCGCGTCTGGAGCCTGTGCTCCGCAACGGGAGAGGCCACAACAGTGAGAGGCCCGCATACCGCAAAAAAAAAAAAAAATATGGATATAGAAACGTGAGAACTAAAAAGATTTATTTTTAAAGATATGCTAGGCAAACACTAACCAAAAGAAAGCTCGTGTGGCTTTATTAATATCAAATAAAGTAGAACTTATGGCAAAAATTCTTATTTGGTGTATGGGGAGTCAAATTGTAATGTCAAAAGGTTCAATTCATCAGGAAGATATAACAACTCCAAATTTAAAATTTCTTTAACATTGCTCCAAATATGTATAGGCAAAACTGACAGAAGTACAAGAAGAAAAAGACAAATCTACGATCATAGCATGGGATGTGAACACACATCTCAGAAACCTATACAACAAATAAGACAAAACAAACTGGTGAAGATATAGAAAATCTGAAGAACATAAACAGTAAACTTGGCCAAATAAACGTATAGAACCTTGAATCCATCAACCAGAGAATACACATTTGAAAGTGCATAGCAAACATGGGCCATGTGCTATGAAACCAAACAAGTCTGAACACATTTAAAGTACTGAAATCAGAGTATGTTCTTTGCTCACAATGCAATGAAGCTAAAAATCAGTAACAAAATAGTGGCTAGAAAATCCACAGAAGAAATTAAAAAATACTCTTATCTGAATGATAATAAAATGTTTTCATATAAAATTGTAGGATGCAATAAAAATAATGCTTCAAGTGAAATTTATTATTTAAATATGTATATTACAATCGATTAAAGCTGAGAATCAGTGAATAAAGCACCCCATTTCAAGAAATCATTTTTAAAATTCAGCAAACTTAAAGTAGAAGGAAATGGAAAAAAAGAGCAGAAATGAGTAAAGAAAAAACAATACAATACGGAGGATCAACCCAGGGAAATGTTAAAAAGATTAATAAAATTGATAAACCCTTGGAATGATTGATTAGGAAAAAACCAATGTCAGAAATTTTTAAAGGGGACATCTCTACAGATCATACAGAGGTTAATATATAAGAAGATATTTTGAACAAATTTATGCCAAGAATCTTGAACATTTAGATGAAAGGGGCAAATTCTAGAAAACTTTACCTTTCCAAAACTTCCACAAAATGAAATAGAAAATCTTAAGTCTTAAACTATTAAATAATTATAATGTATAATTTAAAACTTTACCACAAAGAGAACACCAGATCTTGAAAGTTTCACCAAGTAATTCTACCAGAAATTTAAAGAACAAACAATGCTGATCATACACAAACATCTCCAGAGAATAGAAAAAGAGAAAACATTTTCTAACTCACTTTAAGCATAACTTTAATAACCAAAGCCTGAGATGGACTTTGTGAGAAAGGAAAATTTGAAGTCTATCTCACTCATTCATGAACAGAGGTAAAAAGCCTAAAAAATCATTAGCAAACCAAACATAGCACTATACAAAAAGATTAATCCATCTTGATCCAATTAGGCTTATTCCAGAAACACATGGTTGTTTAACATTTTTTTAAAATGTTATTCACCACATTAACAGAATTAAGGATGAAATACATATGATTTTAGTACATGCAAGAATGCTTAAATAAAAGTCAATATCCACTGATGATTAAAACTTAGCAAAATAGAAATAAGAGGAAAATTCCTTAAAACTGTATCTTTTTTAAAAAAGACTACTGCAAAACCAACACATATTGATGAAATTTTGAAAGGTTTCTCTTTAAAATCAACATCTTGGTTCTAGCCAGTACAATCAAGTAAGAAAATGATATAAAAGATAAAATAATTAAAAAGAAGAAATAAAAGTGTCATTTTTAGCAGATGATAGTACTATGGATGTAGAAATCAAAAAAATCTAGATAAATGGCAATAAGTGTGTTTAGCAAGATTGCTGGATAAAAAAAAAATCAATATACAAACATGAATTGCATGTTTATATACCAGCTCTAAATAAAATGAAATTTTTTCATAATAACATCAGAAATACCCAAGAATATCTAAAAATAAGTGCCTAAGAATAATTCTTTAAAAGATGTGAAAGATCTCTATGTAGAAAACAATAGAATATTATTGAGAGAATTTAAAGACAATAACACTTGAAGTTATATACCATATTCATAGGTTGGAAAATCCAATTTGTAAAAACGTCGGTTCTTCCCAAACAGGTCTACATAGAGTTAATGAAGGTTGAAAAAAGAATGTTTTACGCTTTACTAAAGCATAGGATACAAATACATCATTTGTATACATCATATCAAATACATACATTTTTAGAGTACGGTTTGATGACCTCACCACCCCAATCAGTACCCCCATGTCCCGTGCAGTTCATTCCCCCCACCAATCTCCTCTACTCTCTACTCCAGTCAAACACTGATTTGATATTTATCACTACAGAGTAGTTGTGGTTGTTATAAAACTTCTTATAAATGGAGTTGCACAGTATGTCCTCTTTTGTGTCTGGCTTCTTTTGCTCAGCGCACTGTTTTTGAGATGCACCCATGTCGTTGGGTATACCTGTTGCTCCCTCCTTTTCAATGGTAGTTTTACAATGTACAAACATATTGGTTCTTTCTAGTTTTGAGCAATTATGAATAAAGTGCTATAGATATTCATTTACAACTCTTTCGTGGACATATATTTTCATTTCTCTAGGATAAACACCTAGGAGTGAAATTTCTGAGGATTCAATGCAGTATGAAAAACCACAAATAAAATTCCTTAGTTTTTGTGGAATTTGATGAGCTAATTCTAAAATTCAAAAGGATAATATAAAGGGTTAGACTTAGTCTTAAAATAGCTACAGGTAGAAGTGCTGGCTCTATCAGAAATAAAGACATTATAAAACTTATTATAAAAACACTACAGTATGGTGTTGCTGTAAAAATAGTCAAGCAAATCTATGGGATTTAACAAAAAGGCCCAGAAATAGATCCAAACACATATGAACACTTGGTGTATGACCAAGGTGCCCCCGCTGGGTGTGAATGGAGGGACACTCTTTTTAATGAGTGGTGCCAGGAAAACTGAGTACCAAATTGGGGGAGGGGCGATGGATACTTTATTTCACATCAAACAGAAATAAAAAATTTGAAATGGTTTTTAAATCTAAATTTGAAGGGCAAAATAATACAGTTTCTGAAAGTTAATATACTAAAATATTTTCAAGAAATCTGAGTAATCAACGACTTCTTAAGAAGAGATTTTAAAAAATCATGAACTATAAATAGGAGTAATAAACTGAGCTGTATTAAAATTGTTCTGTTCATCAGAACACACCAGTAAAAGAATAAGGCAAACCAAAAAGTGGGAGAAGATCTCTGTAACATGTGTAATTGGAAAATATATAATATATTAATGTACAGAATATATATAAAGAATTTCTACCAAATAAAAAAGGAAAAAGACAGGTAACCCAATTTTTTTTTAATGGGTAAAAGACTGGAATAGGCAGTTCACATAAGGGGAAATTCAAATAGCTAATAAACAGGTGAAAAAATGCTTAACCTTATTCTTATCAGGGAAATGCAAATTAAGATCACAAAGAGATACCACTAAACACCTACCAAATGGCAAAAATTAAAAGTCTGACAATACCAACTGTTGTCAAGGATACGGAGCAACAGGAACTCTGGTACACTTCTAGTGGGAGAGTAATTTGAAACAATCACTTTGGAAAACAGTTTGGTATTATCTACTGCCAGAAAAAATTGTGAAAGACTTTGAAAAGGGGAAAAAAAAGTACTGAGTGTCCAGGCTAGTGCCCCTCCTATGTATGTTATCCTGCCTTTCATTGTCTTTGAGCTATTCTACAACTACTTAAGTTGTAGAAACTACTAATAATACAAATGCTTCTCATCCATACAAATGTAAATGAATTGTGTCCGGTAGAATGCAATGGACGATTGCACCGCATCTACTCAAATTCATTTCAGCATCCCTTGTTGCCTACATATGTGTGGGTCTTTCAATACTCCTTTGAACTAGTTGTAACATCTTATTGGTTCTCTCATTAATTGATGTGTCAAAAGAAATCTCTGACACATGTTCATTTTACATTTGTATTAGAGTAATGATTTTACTTTTTTAAAAAAAGTATTGTTTAACGCCACTAAGGCTGAATATACATTTATCCTATGCCCCAACAATTCCAACCAACAGAAACACGTGCATCTGTGCTCCAAGAGACATGTGCAAGAATGTTCATAACATCATTATTTATAATAGCTAAAAACTAGAAGTACCCCAAATATCCATCCATGGCCAAATGGGTAAAGAAACTGTAGTATATTAGGATAATAAAATGTAGCAAGTGAATGAATAACAGCTACACAGCACAAGCGGGAAGAATCTCAGATACAAAATGCTGGGGAAAAAGTAACCAGACAAAAAACAATATTTTACTTTATGACTCCATGTATATGAAATTCAAAACAGATACAAAACTAAACCACAGTGTTTAGAAATATATGTTTAGGTGACAAAACTTCTAGTAATAATTTCTTTGCTTTTCTTTATAAAGTCAAGACAGTGATCTCCTTGGGAGTGAGAGAAGGTAATAGGAGGGGTGCTTCTGGAACCTCAGTAATAATCATGAACATGTCGAATGAAAAAAATGGCACAACGTAAAAGCTGAGCATTATGTTTTATTCAGCGGACTTTCTGAGGACTGAAGCCCAGGAGACAGCTCTCAGATAGCTCTGAGGGACAGCTCTTAGGAGGTAAGGGAGGAGCCAGGATATATAGGAGTTTTGAAGCAAAAACCAGGCAGTCAGAACATCAAAAGATTACTGTTAATTAAAGAAAACCAGACATCTCAAGTTAATGATTTGAGCGCTTTTCTATGTATAGGAAGATGAAAAAGTCTGGGCTCACTGAAATCATTCCTTTGATATGTACCACAGCTATCGGGGGCCAGTATGCTGTGTTTTCCATCCTCAGTCTCCTCAGAATGCACTGTTGGGGGATGGCTGCAGTTACTGATGGCTTGATGGTGAGCAGCCTGTTTTCATCCTTGAGTTCCCTCTGGGCTCATTGTCGGGGGTAGCTGTAATGTGATGGCTTGTTGAGTTGCAACATCCTTTGTTTACTGAGATGGCAGGCAACATTTCTCATTAACAAACATTCACTTTATGATAAATCATTAGGCTATTTAATTGTTTTATGCACTTTTCTTAATGCGCATTATCTTTCACAATAAAGAAAACATTAAAAAAAAAAGACTTCAGGGAGTGAAAAACCCAATAGCCAATTATAGGCAAAAACTATAGTAGTCACTGTACTGTCCAACAAGCAAATTTTCCACATTAATATTCCAAGTCATTAAAGAAATAGCCTTCAGAGACTATTTTCTAATCCCCCAAAGCAGTAAAGTAAATGCAATAAGCTGCTGAAAGACAGGAAGCCTAACAGACCAGTGCCAGGACTGGGTTGTTTTTTTTTTTTCTTAAGAGGCTTTGCCAGGTTCACAAACTGAGTATTTTTAGCCAGAAGTTAAAGTTTAAGCTTTATCCTGCTTCTCTGAAAACAGAAAATTAGCTGCTATTCAAAAGAAATTAACAGTTGCATCTACCTCATTTCAAAGGAAATTGTTTCTTTCCATCTCCCCATAACTTGATACACGTCTGCATGTGTCAGGTGGCGGTGACAGTCCCTTTGTCATCAGCACAGGTGAATGTTTCCTAGGTAACCAAGCCCTCTCCCAGCAGTGCCAGCTCCTTCAATCTGTCTGGGCTGAGTTCACCAGGCAGAGTTGGCACTATCCCCGCTCGTGAGGGGATGAAAATTTAGAAAATTCAACCAACCACCCTTGGCTGTTCAGGTTTTGATTCATTTGTCAGAGTGTTAGAAGGGCATGTCTGAGGGCACTATGACAAAGGCTGCTCCACATTTACAAGACCTCCAATTTCATTCCACCTTGAGGGGAGAAAATGACTGGAGATGAGGGAAGGAGGGGACAACTGAGAGAAGAGGAAAGAAAGTATATAAACACCTCTGACACCCATGCCCTACTCTTCCAACACTCAACACCAGAATACTAACTCCTTTCTTTTCAGGAATAAAAATAATAATAGTTACTATTTATTGAACACCTACTATGTGTCAAGCACTTTACATCAAATATCTCATTTAATCTTCTTCACATTAGTCCTGACAAGTAGGCAGCTTTGTCTTCATTTTCCAGGAGGAAATGGTAGCTCAGAGAGGTTAAGTGATGTGTCCAAGATCACACCTAGTGAGAAGTCTGACCCACTGCCTGGAGGAAACTGTTATCGTCCCCACAGCCCATTAGGGCAATGATTCACCCAGTCTTTGTAAAAGGCAGCTAATTAACCACAGTCCACCTCTAGAACTCCAGAACTCCCCAGCTTTGAAATGATATATAAAGTTGCCATGAATGTTACCCCCCAAAAAAGTAAAGTAGTAAATAAAATTTCTTACACTAGAGAAAACTTACACAATAACCTTTATCTATACAAAGTATACAGTCTTACTTCATACTGTTCCTGCCAACAGTCAGTGAGGCAGATATGATTTAGATTATAGACAGGGACACAAAGGTTCAGAACGTTAGCTTCCTGCTCCCAGATCCCAGGGCTGTAAATGGTAGAGTGAGGACATAACTGACCTGGGTCCCCAATCATTTCACGTAGTGAGTGTGCACACACATCACTCAAACAGGTATACATGTTACCAGGGACTACGTGGATATTTATAATTTATGGAGAAGCCCTCAGTAAATGTTGGCTGTTATCATTATCATCCCTAATACCTCAGGTAGAAATCCACACGCCTTAACTTAGCATACGAAGTTCATCAGTATTTGGTCCCCACCTACCTCTCCAACACCATCGCCAACACTTCAGCCAGGAGCAGATATTCGCAGTTCACCCTGACCATTTTCTCCCTCACCTCCACGCTTTTGTTCTTGCTGTTCCCTCTGTTTAGAATGCTCTCTCGCTTCTCCACCTGTATAATTCCCCTGATCTTCCTAGACTCCTCTTAACTTTGTCAGCTGCTGCTTTCCTGGGGCTCCCGTGGCTGATGCCTGCCTCTCTCAGAGCCCTAGATGCCCTGTGGTGACTACACTGTGTAGTGTGGTGACTACACTGTGTAGTGTGGTGACTACACTGTGTCACGCTTTTTTCCATCGTTGAGCTCCAGGGTCTTGCTGGCCTCTACCTCTTCACAGAAAGTTCTCAGGAAATGCTGAAAGGGAACGCAGGCAGTCTCAGGTTCTAGGCATAGACCACAGAGAGACAGTTTGTTTACCAAAGTGATAGAAATCCTCTTCTGTCTTTCTCTATTTCCCTTTACAGCAATCCATGAAAGGCTAAAAAGCAGCTTCTCATAAAACAGTCCATAAAACTGTATGTGGTAATTAAGTGTCACTAGTCCCCAGAGCACCGCATGCAGATAAGCAGTCTGAGGGACTGCCTTCCTTTCATATACATTGGGGCTTTCTTTTTCTTTTCTTTCCCTCCCCCCAGGAGAGTTGCGCCAAAACAAAAATGTTACAATGATTCCATGTTACTCCTATTTATTTTTAGGCTATGACTTTTCACTATGGCAAGGATGTGCAATTCCTGTCATATCCTCAAAATCTTCCCTACTGCTCTTCTACAAACCTAATGCGGAAATTGTATGCATCAGACACTCGGACCAACAAAGCTCAAATCCAAAGGATTGAACCGAGATGAATCAAACCACCTGCCTCTAAAGACAGGCCCAAAGAAAAAGAAGGTGGAGGAGGGACCTTGCTTTAAGGATATGAGATATGGGAAACCAGGGGATGTAAATGGAATCGTGTAAGCTTAAGGCCAGGCAGTCTGGGGTTGAATGCCAACTCTGCCACTAACCATTGAGTGACCTTGGACAGCTCACCTAGGCAGGACCAGCTACATAATTTGCAGGACCCTGTGCAAAATTAAAATGTGGAGCCTGTTGTTCAAAATTATGAAGAATTTTTAGACAGCAACTGCAGAACATTAAATCAAGTGTGGCCCTTCTGAGCATGGGGTTGTGTGATCATACATGTCACATGCCATGAAGCTGTCCCTTCATCTAGCCTCCATGTACCTCAGTTTCCTCCTCTGTAAAACTGACAAAATAATAGCACCCATCTTGCAGAGTTGTTGCGAGCATCAAATTAGAAACTCCCATATAAGAAAAGAAATGCTTACAAGACCACCTGTTACATATCAAAAAATATTAGCTTTTGCCATTGTTACTTTTTTGAAAGTCAAGTTAAAAACAGTATAACTAGGGCATTAATATTCAATTACAAAACAATTCTTTACCAAGGGATTAACCACAAGGTCCTTTAAATAGCAAACTTCTTTATTTAACTATGATTCAGTTTACAAAAGACTGATGCCTGCAATATTTACTAAAATACATATATATATATATATATATTAGGCAAAACAAAGTATCTCTAAAAATAGAAGTGAACCCAAGACAGAAAGATGGGCTTCAGACAAAATGGCTTGAGAGACATTTTTACGTACAGTCTATAGGAAAGGAGATCTCCCTCTGTTCCTACCTACCATTCTGACCTGTCTATAGTACAACATTATGTCTAGGACAGGGCTGAGGTGAAGAGCAAGGGTTTTGGGAGTCAGAACTGCATTGGACTCCCTGACCCTAGATCCACTAACTCTTTGACCTCAAGCACTTAATTTCTCTAAACCCACATTTCCTCATTAACGATACAAATTTACAGGGAGATTACAAAACAGAGTCACAGGGGTGTTGAAGCTTTAACTGATAAATATACACATATGTGGTGCTTCGCTTGAGGTCTGGAGCTCAGTACTGCTATATAAACAGGTGCCACAAGGGCAGTAATACGAAACCACACTCTAAGTCAGGTCCAGGAAACTGCAGGCATTTAATGTGCAATGGGCCAGAAGTACCTCACTTGTCCAAAATTACAGTTAATATTACAAGCACTACCTGTTCATCAATACCAGAAAGAACCTAAACTGTGCATTCAATGATCTAAGGGCTCAAAAGATTACTTCTAAACTTAGGATTCCCCAGGCTAAATGAAAATTTCAACATCTGGAGAAGTAGCTTCATTTGCCAACAATATTTTACATTTATTAGCACTTTCAAATGGATTGATGTATTTGCTTATCCAAACTGTAAAGATTTTACAGATGATACACTCTCATTAAAGCATGGACACACAAACTGGGCCCAGCCCAGCTCCTTGACTTCAAGGAACATGTATCTTAAATGTGACTGACTGTACCACACCCAGGGAGAGAAATGACACTGCCAAGTTTTATCTTACAGCCTTCTAGGAGAAATTCGGGCTGTGTAATCACTAAGGCCACCATATTTAGAACAAGCAATGTCCAAATATGTGAATAATGCTGCAATGCACATAGAGGTACAGGTATCTTTTCGAGTTAGTATTTTCAGTTCCTACGGATAAGTATCCAGAATTGGACTGCTGGATCATATGGCAGTTCTATTTTTAATTTTTTGAGGAACCACCATACTGTTTTCCACAGTGACTATACCACCAAGAGCGCACAAGGGTTCCTTTTTTTCCACATCCTCGCCAACACTTGTGATTTCTTATCTTTTTGATAACAGCCATTCTAACAGGTACAGGTGTGAGGTGATTATCTCATTACTGTTTTGATTTGCATTTCCCTGATGATTAGTGATGTTGAGCAGCTTTTCATGTACCTGTTGGCCATCTGTACGTCTTCTTTGGAAAAATGCCTATGCAGATCCTCTGGCCATTTTTAATTGGATTGTTTGTTTTTGTTTTTTTGTTTTGCTATCAAGTTGTATGAGTTCTTTATATATTTTGTATATTAACCAATCAGACATGATTTGCAAATATTTTCTCCCAGAATATAACCGGTTAGGCAATGATAGATAAAACACCAAGCTCTGCTATAAACCAGCACACTTACATCTTCGGCACATTTTCATTTCCAGCATTCTATTTGAAATTCTGCCTGTGCAACCATTGTAGCAAAATCATAATTGGGACAAGTAATTTCCAAATACCAACGACAATGACCAGAGTTAATCCAAGGACTCCAAGTACTCTAAAATAAGACAACAGAATATTCTCTCTGACCCAATATCTCCACCACATTTAATGATCTGTTTAAATCCCATTAGTGTTTCCCCATTTCTAAAGGATAAAGTCCATACTACTTTGTAGGACCTACGTGGTCCTTCATGATCTGTCTCCAACTATATCAGCTCCTCCGGCTCCCAAAACGAACTCAGTGACAGTCATCCGCAACTTTTCACCGTTCCCCAAAATGACCTGTTCCTTCATGCCACCCTATCTTTGTACCTACTATTCTTTTTGCCTGAAATTAATTAATTAAATGATTCATTCGTTTGTTGACTATACTATGCTAGAAGTTAGACACACAGTGATAAACAAAATAACCATGATTTCTGCCCTTTTAGTCTTTTGACTGAGAGGCAAACAAACAAATAAGCATGGCTTCATATATTAAGAAAGTGTTATGCACACAGTAAACAGGGAAGCATAATAGGGAATATCAGGAAGAGTTCTATCTCATTGGTATAAATCAGCAAAGGCCTGTCCAAGGCAGTAAACTTTAATTTGGGACATGAAAGGTAGGATGAAATAGCCTCAAAAAGAACCTGGGGGCAAAGTATGGCAGGCAGGGGAATAGCAGCCCAAAGGCTCTGAAGCAGGAAGGAACTTGGCATGGTCCAGAGCTGGATGGAATGAAAATAAGCAGGGGACCAAGATGCAGGAGATAATTTCTCAAAAATAAGCAGGAGCAAGGTCATGAGCAGTGTGAGCCATAGAAAGGAGTTTAGATTTTATCCAAAGTGAAATGGAAAGCCACCAAAGGGTTCAGATAAGGAAACTGACGTGACCTGATTTACTGTTTAAAAGAGCACTTTGGCTTCCCCATGGAGTTATTCCGGGGTACAGGTGAAGAAGGGGAGAGCAGAGGGAGAACTGCCTGGCATTCCCCACCCAGTCAGAATGACTGTCTCATGCTCAATTGCAAATTCCACCTCCACAAGGAAACTAATTCCACCAGGTCTGACTTGACCTAGTGGGTCTTCTAAATGTATCTGGTTCAAAAATCTTCAAAGGCATTCAAAAAATAAATAAACTCAACAAATTTATTTTTTAATTCAGTTTATCTCATCAAAAATCAAGCAATTTTTTTTTAATCGCCACAAGTTCCTTTGAAGTGGGCTGATTTGATACTGGAATGGATTTCAATAGTCCTAAGTGATTCTCTGCACTAGGAGGTAGAACACCAAAGTGGGGGGGGAGGGGGGATTTGTGGCCTTGTGCAAGGTTGTTACAGATACAGACCCTGGAGCCAAAGTGCCTGCGTTCCAGTCTCACTACTACCAAAAATGGTTTGGTGACCTTATCTAACCACTCTGTGCCTTGGCTTCCTTATCTGAAAAATGGGCATTAAATGAATCAGTAAGTGTAAAGTGTTGAGAATAGTGCCCAGCCCTTACTGCATACAGTAAATGCTAGCTAATAACAATAACTGTAAAATAATATGGTCAGACAAATTTTCTACTCACTAGCCCAAGGACCTTGGGCAAAAAACCAAAGTTTTCTGCAAGCCTCAGTGTTTCCTCCCAGGTAAAATAGATATGATAATAATACTATTTTTCTAATAGGATTGTTGACTGTTAAAGGAAATCATGTATATGCCTTAAATACAGTACCTACAATTAAGTGCTCAAAAAGCTTACTGATATTATTTTATCATTAAGTTATTAAATTATTGTGGGCAAGTTTCAAATAGGTTTGCCCATACATGACTATAGGAATATTTTCTTTGGCCAAACTCCTGGATTCAAATCCTACCCCCTCCTTTAATAGTGGTACAACCTTGGGGAGGTTACATAGTCTCTCTAAGTAACCTCTCCAAGCTTCAATTTCCTCATCTATATGGGAATTTATAATAGAACCTATTTTATGAGGTACTTGTCAGGATTAAATGAGCTAATACAAAACTATGAAGCCCTGACACAGTAGCTGTAAGTACTCAATAAATGTAAGCTATTGTTACAATTACTATTATTCATACAGACCCTAATTTCCCTTCAAAAAGAATTAAAATCTTCAGCTTCTATTTTATCTCCATTCCCTTTACCCCTCCTCTCACCTATAGTACTTGGCTTCTCTCTAAATGCTTGATAATAAACTTCCCAAAGGTAAGAGGGAAAAAAAGTCAAACACAGACCTACACAAATCTGGAAAAATAGTGAATTTCAATTGTTCCAATACAGAAATCTAGAGTGGTAATTTCTTTAAGTAAGATTTTAGTATCAAGGGTCCAGGATAAGTGAGAAAAAAACAAACCCTAATTTACCAACAAGTTAGAAGTCACATGAGGAAATCTTGGCTCAGTTCAAGCAATCAACCAGGCCACTAGGGTTAAACAGCATGGCAGAATTAAATAAACATTAAACCAGCCAAGGAACAAATAATTAAGTGACATAAACCAGGGTAGGAGAGAAAGATTCTCTTAACTCCCAACTGAAAGAATGTAAAGGAAAATAAATAAGAAAACAGGCGTGGGCTTCCCTGGAGGCGCAGTGGTTGACAATCTGCCTGCTAATGCAGGGGACACGGGTTCGAACCCTGGTCTGGGAGGATCCCACATGCTGCGGAGCAACTAGGCCCGTGAGCCACAACTACTGAGCCTGCGCGTATGGAGCCTGTGCTCCGCAACAAGAGAGGTCGCCATTGTGAGAGGCCCGCGCACCTCGATGAAGAGTGGCCCCCGCTTGCCACAACTAGAGAAAGCCCTCACACAGAAACGAAGACCCAACACAGAAAAAATAAATTAATTAATTAATAAACTCCTACCCCCAACATCTTAAAAAAAAAAGAAAGAAGGAAAGAAAGAAAGAAAAAGAAAACAGGCATAAGGTGTCATTGATTCAGTTATCTGCTGCTGCTGGGGAATGAATTTTCTCCGAGAACTAAGTGAGAAAGAAAGGAAGACATGGTTGAGAAGGTCAGCAATAAAAGAGTGACTGATAGTAAAGTCAGCCTCTAGACCATGGCAAAGGTGTGTGGGGTGACAACCATGGGCTGTCAGGAACGCGACACCACTGATTGTATACCAGGAGTAGAAAAGACTCACATTTCCCAGAGACGAATTCTTCCTGTTGGAGTGGCTTGTATCACGGGACTCTGCAAGATAGCTTTATCTGCTTAGCAACAGAGTTCTATAAGGCTTCCCTTGTACAGGGCTGAGATGACCGTTCTTTAGACATAGTCAGCTGAACCTGGTTCTGCTGTCCGTGGGTCAAAAATATTCAAAAACACTCAAATTCCAGAAAGTTCCCAAAAGCAAAACTTGAATTTGCCTTGTGCTGGCAACTATTTACATTGTATTTACAACTCTTTACATAAAATTTGCATTGTATTAATTATTGTAAGTAATCTAAAGATGATTTAAAGCATATGGAAGGATGTGCATAGACATATGCAAATACTATGCCATTTTATATAAGGGACTTGAGCATTAGCTTTTACCTGTGGGGTGCTGGAACCAATCCCCGGTGGACATGTGGATACCTGGATACCAAGGGACAACTGTACTAGCTAATGATCTCTGTAACACCTGTACTGGAGAGGGGCTAGGAGGCCAAAGATGAAAGGGGGGAAATCAGAAAAATGGGCTCCACAATAAACAAAGGCACATAAATGGAGAGCCAGGAGAAAGCAAAAATTTAGAGATTTATTTTCTTTTTTATGCCAATATGAGCCTATAAGAAGAGATTAAATCAGCAGTTTCCAATGCTTTTTGTTACTTATTAAAATCCCAAACTAGACTATGAATCAACAAAAAAAAATAGCTATCATCTTTCACCAGGCTTCATTTTCCCCATTCCTAATCCTTAAATAATGACTTTTAAAATATGAGACTAAATCAATAATTAAGATAGCGAACTCTAGCACTAACGCATTAACTTCCATGACCAAAGCCAGTACAATCTGACTACAGAAGCTGTTTCCTGCACCCCCAGGGCTCCTTGTTAGCCAGCAGAGAAATAGGGGGCACAGAGTGAGAAAGGATTTGACATAAAATCAGCAGGAAACAAATTCCTGGTTCATAAATCATCATAAACTGATTTTGAAATTGATGTGAAAGAAACAGAGTTTCTAGACACAGAAGAGGGATGCCACCAGTGATGGGTTCATTTCAAACCCAGCCCCTTGCTGTCAGGCACAGAGGCACATGCATTTCAACAGTCAGGGTGGCCTGAGTCCCATAGCATCAGAAAGCTCGGGGTTTAATGAGAACAATGGGGGCAGAAATCAAACGATTACAATGCTTAAAAAGGTAATTAGAATGCACTTGACTTAAATTTCTCGTTAGTTTTGGTTGGGAAATACATGGGTTTGAAGCCTTCCATAACCCAGCAGCTATTTATTGAGCAGGATGTAGTACGGTAGGGCTACTTGAAGTGTGGCTGGTCCACAGATGGGCGTCAACAGCATCACCTGGGGGCTTGTTAGAAATGCAAATTCTTGGACCCCAGCCCAGACCTCTGAAATCATAAACTCTGGAGGTGGGGCTTAGCAATCTCTGGGGTAACAAGCCCTTCAGGGGGTCCTGGTGCAGTCCAAGTTGAGCAGCATCGTGGTCAGCTTATCTCTGCGAAGCCACAGACTTAGGGATCAAGCTTTGGAGTCGGATTCCAGTCCCACTATGTGACTTTGGGGAGTTACTGATCCCCTCTAGGCTTCAGTCTCCTCTTCCACATGGAGTGCTTGGCTCCATACCCACTAAATATCCCTGACATTCATTACATGGGGCCCCAGGTGTGAGTACCCTCACCGCCCCTGACCCTGGCTCTTACAGTCTACAGTAAGAATTTAACAGTTCAGCATAGGGGTTAACACACTTTATCTGTAAAGAGGAAGACAGTAAATATTTAAGGCTTTGCAGGCCATACAGTCTACATGTCAACTTCTCAACTCTGCACACAAAGACACTAAGAAATGAATAAACATGGCTATATTCCAATAAAACTTTATTTAGGGATATCGATATTGGAATTTCATACATTTTCACGTCATTAAATCTTCTTTTGATTTTTTTCAACCATTTTAGAATGCGAAACCCATTCTTAACTAGCACTATATATATATATATATATATATATATATATATATATATATATATATATATATATATAAAACAGGCAACAGGCCGGACTTGGTCCAAGGGCTGTTAGTTTGCGGACCTTGGTCTAGTGTTCTTGCATATTGTTAAGCAATATGAACCAGTTTCCTCATCTGACAGATGAAAGTAATAATACCCATCCTGCAATCTTGTTGTGGGAAAATAAATATCTGTAAAATATCTGGCAGGCTACCTGCCAGAGAGAAGGCACCCGGCAAAGGGTACCTGCTGTCATTATTACAATGAAATGTTCATCACATGAAAAAGTGCTAACACTGATTCAGGAAGACTAGGTGGAACCGGGCAGGAGTACAATGCAGAAGGACAGGCAAGCAAGACAGCTGCAGGTTTACAAACCGATTTGCTCTAAGCATCATTGGACATACGTCTATTAGCATATTGCTGACTTTACAGATACAAATAAACAGTCAAAAAGTAAGCAAACTGGGGCTTCCCTGGTGGCGCAGTGGTTAAGAGTCCGCCTGCCGATGCAGGGGACACAGGTTCGTGCCCCGGTCCAGGAAGATCCCACATGCCACAGAACGGCTGGGCCCGTGAGCCATGGCCGCTAAGCCTGCACGTCCGGAGCCTGTGCTCCGCAACGGGAGAGGCCACAACAGTGAGAGGCCCGCGTACCGCAAAATAAATAAATAAATAAATAAGCAAACTGTAGAAAGGAACTCCAATCACCTCTCTTGACTTGAAAGAAGACATGTGGTTTATTCTGGATGTCTAAATTGCTGCCATATGTGTACCTCCCTCCTAGAGCAAAGGAACTATTCAAATAAAAGTGTATAAAGTCTGTCTCTGATCTCAAAGCCTCCAGGAGTTCACATGACCACACTGAGACCAAAGCAGCACTCTCTTGGGAGAATTCACAGCTGCTCAACATCTGGGGGGCCAATCAGGCTCAGAATATGGAAAAGCTTAGAACTCCATTTCAGATGAAATCTCAAGCGCTCATCAAAGGCTCAAATGTGTATCCCTGGGTCTGGCACTCATTACATGCTCTTCATTTGCTCCTTCTTTGGGTGCCAAGAGTCTGACGAACAGAGGTGTCCTCCCCTTCTGATCCCTACCCCGTAGGCAATCCTTTCCCCCAGGTCCCCTTACAGTGTTCTCATTGCCTCTAAGTTTAGCAGTCTCTTCTGGTGCTAAGGATGACCACCTGCATGAACACGATGTCCTATACAGTAGCCACTATCCACATTTGGCTGTTGAGCCCTTGAAACATGGCTGGTGTGACTGAGGAAGCACATTTTTTATTTCATTTTATTTTCTTTAATTTACACTTAAAACCTGATACTCGATACAACTCTTGGAAAACTTTTAAGCATCTCTGGAGCAACTTAGACATGTGAATCTACTTTTTTCAACTGTACATTTTATAAAATCTAAATAGAGATCAAGTATTTGTGATGAAAATTTAGCATCCGAATTGAAATATGCTGTAATGGCAAAATATATACAGAATTTTGAAGACTCATGAAAAAAGAATATAAATAGCTCATTCGTAAGTTGATATTGATTACATATTGACACGAAAATGTTTTGGATATATTGTGTTAAATAAAATATATTATTGGGCTTCCCTGGTGGCGCAGTGGTTGGGAGTCCGCCTACCAATGCAGGAGACGTGGGTTCGTGACCCGGTCCAGGAGGATCCCGCATGCCGCGGAGCGGCAGGGCCCCTGAGCCATGGCCGCTGAGCCTGCGCGTCCGGAGCCTGTGCTCCGCGGTGGGGCGGGGCCCCAGCGGTGAGAGGCCTGCGTACCGCAAAAAAAATAACAACAACAAAAAATATATGTATATATATTATTAAGTAAATTCTGCCTACTTCTTTTTGCTTTTTTATTTACTTATTTACTTATTGCTTTCTTTTTAATGTGGCTCTTAGAAATGTAAAATTACCTAAGTGGCCGTCATTGTATTTCTCCTGGACTGCACTGTTACAGAGCATTAAATAAAAGTATTATTGTCATTACTCAAACTCATCACAAAGCTGGAATCAGAGTCTGTGTAGCTCTGACCTCTGCAAGCCACAGTCCTCTTCCTGCCCACACCGTAGAGAACAGCCCTTCTTTCCTGGTTACCATTTTCCCTGATTGGTAAGGCAAGCCCTTCACAGAGAGAGACCTTCACATCTCTTTCTTTAGTCAGGCACACGGTTGGAGCCAAGAATAACAAACAACAATACCAGGAATCGTAGCCCTGCTCTCCACAGGTGGGTATTCCACTTGTCCCAAGGAGGAGAATTGTCCCAGGACAGTCGCTTGCTCATTCCAATCCTTAAAATCTAAGATGAGCTCCACATGCACATTTTAATCGCACATTATGACTCATTCCCATGCAGGACACACACGTTTTACTTCCAATTCCCTTGTGGTCATGGTCTTCTCAGAGCAAGATGCAAATAGAGTTTTCATAACTGACCAAAGTTTTCATTTTGTGTCTGGTAAATGCACAGCTAATAAATTCCCTAGGAAACACAATAGCCTTTGAAATTAGAGAGAAATCCCTTCCAGAAAAGGCTTTTACATGCGAGAGTTTTCAAACCTCAATAAATACTAAGATATGATTGAATGAATGTGGGCGCACATTTCTATTTATATTTACTATGTATATGTAGAGAAACACACATTTTTTTACACAAACACTTGAATGACTTAAGTACTGGACCTCTCTTTGAGTCTCCACCCCTCCACATCACACAGGAAATGAGAGACAGGCCTGGAGATATGGGGTGTGGGCAAAAGGCTCTCTGAAAATGTTACCTACCCCAAGGCTGCTGTTTATTGAAGTCCCTGGATGCCCTAGGCCAAGATCTTTGATTTACTGACTTTAAATCAAGTTAAAATCAGAAGCAGGGCCTACTCTTAAATTTGAGTTGAGGAAGAAAGAAAACAACAGTGAAAGCACAGATAATCTCTTCACCGCATTTGAGCCATTTTCTTTACCTTCCTGCTGACACACCTTGACAAAGCTGCTAACAAGGAAAAGGAATTAACCAATTTGGAGTTTAGCTCCTCTCCCTTTCCAGGCTCTGGTGGAAGTGCTAATTGGCAGTAAAACGCATAAAAGGTGTACATCAGAGTGGCCAGGGACCAACAGGATCTGGATAATCCATAAATTGAACAATGACCCTTTTAATAACCAGGATCTAACTGCAGCTTTCTGTAATGGGATCCTGGTAACACTTGTAAATCTACTCTGTTCAATTAGAAAAATGCCTTTCTCCACTTTTCCCGGAATCCAGGAAATAGAGAACTCATCCAATTCCCAACCCTCAGGCATAAGCGTGTATAAAATTCTCAGAAACAGCTGAATATGTTCCTCCTGGGGAGGAGATATCATAACTTTCCCCAGTCATCTGCTGGAAAGCTTAATGGGTTCCCTCTGCTTGCCTCAAATCTAAACTTTTTTTCTCCCACCAGCCCCAAGAAAGGTTTCCTTGATTCAAGCTGTTATCTAATTATTAATGATACCAATAATAGTTTTGCCACATGTGTACAGTGCATTCTGCTTTACAAAGTGCATTCACGAACTTTATCTCTTTTGGATTCCAACACTGCCCCAGGGGGGATGCTGGCTGGGAAGCCTGAAGCTTATATGATCTGTGGGTCTCTTTAAGAAAATGAATATAAATTATAAATACAAACATGCCAGAACCTCTTCCCAGAGCCTTGAAGGGGCCCTGAAGCTTAGCCTAAGGGTAAATCTAACTCTATCACTCCTCTCCTTCACTCCCACCTTCAAAGGCACATGGGGGTTTCTCAGGAAAGAAGGCTGTGGTCACGTGACTTGCCCAGGATCAAAAGGCTGTTAGTGTTAGAGGCAGACTTAGAACCTTCTTATTTCCCCAGTCTCTGTGGCCCCTCTATATCCTCTAGTTCCTCTGTCACAAAGGAAATTCTGAGGAAGGAACAAATAAAAATAACACAGCTAAAAGAGAGCTCTATCAGGAGATTGTTAGGAAGCTGTCTAGACTCAAAAGATGGTGAAATAAACTCAAAGCCCCTATAAACATTCACTGAATTGGCACTGAAGGTAAAATACACACTACAACACTACCCAGAGCCTGAGTCAACCCCACCTTCACCACTTACTAACCATGACCTGGGGCAAGTTAGTTTGCTTCTCGGAACCTCAGTATCTTCATTTGTAATAAAAGTTTACATGAGATGATACATGTAAAGCACTCAGCCCAGGACCCAGCCTGAACACACTAGGTGTTCAATAAAGAACAACTGTTATTGCTGCTGTTCTTCTCAATTCATCCAAAAAGCAAAGCTTTTTACACAAGCAACTCATTCCCCAAAGTGTGCTAACAGAATTTGCAAAAGCATCTGCTCAGTGACAATAAGCCTAAAAATCAGGCAGGGCAGCTACTGAGACTTCAGCATTCTTTGGGCAGCAGAAAGAAATGTCATAGCAGATTTATTAAACAAAGTGCCTTGTCTATTCTACTTGCTGGGGTTATTGTAGAGTTTCAGGTTTGCAATCTGTGTACCTGTGAAGTTTCTGTGGCTTTCCAGTCTCAGTGAAGCCATATTATTTTCCAATCCTTTGAAACCTCATAGTTTGAGAACCACAAATTGTGGTGTGGATGCTGAGGTCTGTTGTTTGTTTTTTGCTTTTGCTTTTTTTGTTTCTATTAACCCAGGGAACTGAAATGATCATGACAAAAGATAAGTCACTCTTATACTTTTCTTCTTTCTTCTTTCCAGTCCAGGTCTCTCTTCTCCCTCCTCTAGATTTCAAATTGGCTCCAGATTTTATGAGAAGCCCTAACAGATCTAAAAGAAACAAACTGAGAAGGAACTTAAGGAGAAAACTAATTGATAAACTCTAATCTGCTTGCTTATGCTAGAGTGAAAACTCCACGCATGTTTAAGAAGAATTAGGCTGCTCCTAGAGGAGACCAGGTTAGGCTGTTGTCTGTAAGTAGCATCTCAAAAAAAATTAAATCATTTATACATTCAACATTTAGGAAACACTTTACTGTGAGTCAGACTAGTTGCTATGGATATCAAGTTGAATAAGACAAGGCCTTTTCTGCCCCCAAGATTCAATTAGGTAACTACCAACACCACCACTACTCGTATACTCACTAGGTATACCTTTCTTCTCATTGAGTCTGTAATCTTACTTAGGGCAAGAACAGTATTCATTTACATATGCTTAGTAAACACTAGCTGATCGACCTACTAAAGGCCCCTGTGCTATATGAGTTCATAGTAAAACAAAAGAGTTGAGCTTATTTACAGTACAGGGTAATACTTGCTGCTACAGAGACAAGAACCAAACCATGGAGCCACAGAGGAAGCCTGAGGCAGGGGAAGACTTGACCACAGATGTGATGCTGAAATAGGAGTTGAAAGATAAATTGAACTCTCAGTGGAGGAAAAGTGATAGCAGAGGGAATTTCCTGCAGAGAAAACAGCATGTACAACTACAACTAATAGCTAATAATTATCAAGGACTTATTATGTGTCAGGTTCTGTTCTATAGAAATTAGCTCATTTATTCCTCATAACCTTAAGAAGTAGGCACTGTTTTTGCTCCCATTTCACAGACGAGGAAACTGAGGCTTAGAGATTTCACTGCTGGAACAGGTTGGTCTGACATCAAAGACCAGGCTTTCAATCCCTGTGCTATACTACAAAGGCACAGAGCCACGAAAGGAGGTTCTATATCTGCAGACTTGGAATTCATTTAGGTAAGTGTCTAGATCATGAGGAAGGGAGTAGTAGGTGGTGAGGCCAGATATGTGGGCAGGGGCCAGATTCTGAAGGAACCTGAATGCCAAGCTAAACAGCTGGGTTTACCCTGCAGGGCCTGGGGAGCCAAGACAAGCATTTAAGCCTACAAATGGCTTGATCAGCACTGCACTTCTGCACAATAATCTGAGAGTGATGTGGAAGATGGGCGAGATTATGAGGCGCCTGAAGGAAAGGAAGCTATTTCAAAAGACAGACCAAATACTAGGCTCTAGACAAGGCAGAGGTGATAGGGATAGAGAATAATGGGCATATTTGAGAGATTTCCTGAGACAGAATTGATGCAGTATGGTGAAGGATTAGATCTGGGGCAGTGGGGGAAAAGTAAATAAGAAGACACCAAGTCCATAACTTGATATCAATATTCATCAAATTTCCCATCAATCAAGACCAATGTAGGGACTTCCCTGGTGGTCCAGTGGTTAAGACTCCGTGCTTCCACTGCAGGGGCACGGGTTTGACCCCTGGTCCAGCAACTAAGGTCCAGCCAAAAAAGCAAAAAAAAAGGATCAATGTCATACGAGGACAGGTGACTGGTAGAGAAGATAACAGTAGCTTAGTCATGCACCTACTGTGTTATTGTCTAACTACTTCAAGTTCCTAAGTATCATTAACCTGGCAAAACCATAATCTTCTCCAAGGCCGAAATAAGTGTCTGTGTCCACATGTTCACTCAGTTTCCATTTCAGTACTGAATCCAAAAAAAAACCTTAATACAATTCACTAAATATGTGTTAAATGTCAAAGGTATACGTGACACTGTTCTCAAAAAAGTACCTGCTGACCAAAGGTAGAAATCATAAAAGAAAATACAAACAGCTTTTATTATATAAAATACTAAAGTATCTGTAATTTATAAGAGATGAAAAACAAATGACTTCTATAAATTTAAGTTTTATTTCACTAATAACCAAATAAATACAAATTAAATATCTTTCTTGTCTACCAAATTTTGAAGACTTTTAAAACACCCCATGGAAAGAGACTGTCCCTTGACTTCATTATTCACAATGGCACAGCTCCCCAGGAGAGCTGCCTAACCAGGAGCATGGCAAGAAATGAACCTACTAAGACTTGAGGTTGTTTTTTCTGCAGTAAACTAGCCTATTCTAACTAATGTGCAGATATTCCCATTTAACCCCTAGAATAACCCATTGAGGAATGCATGATCATCTCCATTTTAGAAACTGAGGCAGTGAAATCAAGAAACTTGCTTATGGTTACACAATTAGTAAATGGTGGAGCCATAATTAAAATCCACATATTTCTGGCTTCGAAGCCCATGCAACGTGGAGTAAGTATGTATTCCACAATTAAATGATTATTGAGGTAATCATTATTCTGTTTTGAGAACCAGGTCTACACATGGGCAGAATGGGCCCTTACCACGCACAATACCTTGAGGGGATATTCTGTATGCCCCAAAAGACCACCATTTGCTGCCATGGTATAGGCTCCTCTTCTTAGCTAGTCAAAGGTTCCTATTTAGGGTCACTATTGTTTAGGCAATAATGATACTTTAATCAACCTCTTTGTATCTCGGGATAATAAGATCTACCTCAAAAATCTGCTGAGAAGAGTAGATTTTGCCCACAGCATAAAGATGACCCTGACTCAAAAGTTATCCTTCTAAAACACAAGCTTCATCACAGTAAATCATATTCAGTCTTCAAAACACAGCTCCAAATCATAAGTAGGAACACTATCCTAATTATCCAATTAGAGGGTTCATTGCTTTCTCCCTCCATGCTTCTGTTATGCCTTCCACAGGCCTATTATTCTTCACATTGTAACACATTCATTTACTTTTCTATCCCCCTTACTATACTGTAAGCCAGTGGAGAATGGGGTCAATGGCTTATGCATCTTGTGATACCAACACCAATACGGCAGAAAATATTTCATTAAAAACAACAACAACAGTATATCATTTTACCCTCACAAAACCCTATCAGGCATTCTACAGCTTGGGCAAATTGAGGTTGCAAGTTGCAGTGACTGTCTAAAATCATATGCAGGAGAAAAAGCTTGCACTGAACCCAGGTCTCTGGACTCTCCACTCCCCCATGCATGGCCTTTCAAAGACAAGGGGAAAAGGCCCACCAGAGGCCATCAAGACCATTGCACAAAGGTACTTTGTTTCTCAAAGGTGGTAAGGACTCTGAACGGTATTAGGGCATCTTAGAAAGTCATCATCTGGGAAAGTACAGGGAACAGAGTTAAAATATAAAGAAGGTTGGCAGATCTGGGTCTAAGTCCAGGCTCACTCTGTCCTTAACCCTGTTCCCTTGGGCAAATCGCTTAAGCTCGGGAGCCTCAGCTTCCCCATCTGTAAAATGCGGTTTTAAACAATGATACTCACCTTACAGGGTTTGATGTAAGACCAAGAGTTATATTATATGAAACGGGCTGAGGATATAGTAAAGATTAATTAAATTGTAGTTATTATTATATGTGAGGAAAAAATAGCACCTATTGAATGCCTGTGCCACAAAGTATTTTTCATATCTTATTTCATCCACAGCAACCCTGTGGAGTATTACAACCCTGAGGTGCTATTACTTTAATTTTATATTGAGGAAACTGAGACTCAGAGACATTTAAGTAGCTTATCCAAGGTCACGCAGGTAGCACATGGCAGAGCCTGCATTCAGACCAAGGTCTTTCTGAGTCCAAAGCCTTTGCTCTTTGCAGTTTACCTGTCTGCACCCCAGATTAGTTTCAGCGGAGAAAAAAATAAAGGAGGAATCAGATATGCCCCAAATGTCTGAGGTCAGTGTGAGGGGCTGGAAAGGGAAGGAATGGTTGGATCAGATTCATTTGCAGCTTGGGATGTGTATTAAACATGTTTGGAACATGTGCAAGATGAGGCAGGGGAGAAATCAAAAGGGAAGAAGACAGCCAACAATAAATGTCACGCTCCTCAACTTCTCTTTCAGTTAATAACACAATAAATAGTAGAGATGACTCATCTTCATATTTCAGTCCTTGGGCTAGGAGTCTCCAAGGTAAAAATCCCATATTGTAATACCAAGGTATTATTTCCTCTTGATCTTGCTACCATTATGTCCCAGAAAATGTTCTGAAACCAAACAAAGGAAGTTCAGAAAAATCACAGGAAATACCTCATCTCCTTTACTCTAAGAAATGGAAACAAACTCTACTAGGTTAGTCTCTTACTTGCATCATTAACACCAAGGCATGTTGGAAGAGGATTCAGGTAACTAATACAGCAGTAGATGGCTTCAAATCATCCTACAGACAAGTAAATGCTCTTTCACAATAGCACAACCAAACAACTTGATTTCTGGTGTTTTCCTCTGTCACACACAGCTCTCCCAAACTCGGAACAAATAGGCCTTTCGTTCCCAGTCAAGGCCCAGGAAACTTTCATGCTGTGAATGTTTTTGGTTCATGTAGTCAGGTTAGGCACGAGTAGAAACAGTAGTCAGAAAAACAAACAAACAAACAAACTCCCTATGGAATAAAAAGTTCTCAAGTGAGGCACTCGTACCAAGTTCTCCCACCTGATGCCACAAGAACCCAGAAAGATGCTCAGTCCAGGCTAAGAACACACTTGGAGAAAGAAAACTCAACAAAGAAGGGGTGGCTGAACAGACTCTGATAGGGAGTGAAATAATTTTGTCTGTTTATGAGCACAAGGGAGGTTTGTCTGTTTAAATTTATAAGCAAAAGGAAGGCTTGAAATTCTCACCTAATAAATACACCCTCTTGTGAACTTTTCCGAAGTAGAGCTAACAGCATACAGAGTTAGCAGATCTCACAGAAAACTCATTCCTAAGGGACTACCTGTAAACTCTGAAGTTTTTATCTTCATACGATCAAATGTTCGGTAGAACTCCCTCTGCACTCTCACCCCCATTCAAAGCCCTGTACCCCTCAGCACCAATAACCCATGTCCAGCCTTTCCTTTTCTCTGCGTGGCCCCAGAAAGGCCTCAGGCAACAGAGCCGCGGGACTCGCGGGCGCACCCCTCCCCTCCCTGCCATCCCCATTATTCGGCACACAGCCCTGCTCTCCCCTGGAGCCAACAGTCTGCAGCTCCTTCAATGCAGGCGCGAGAAGCAGGAATGGTCGGAAGAGAAGCCGTGCCAGCTGCATGTTTCAGAATCTCCCTCCCTATGCATTTGCCAAACGAACAAAAAGAAAAGCAACGCCAGGAAAAGACAACTGAGATGAGGATGCCGTGGGACCGCGGCTGGCTCCACGCCTCTTAGCAGCAAGAGGCTGCCCAACCACGCGTCCAAGCCATAGATGCGAGTCGTTACCTTCAGGATGCAGGCCATGGCGCTCCGCCGGCCCTCCTGCCACCGAGCAGCGGGGCGCCTGGGTCAGGGGCAGTCCAGGCGACAGGCTGGAGGTTGGTACCGCTGCAGGACCGCTCCAGCCCACATTCCCGCAGATCCAAATAAGGGGACCGCGGTGAGAGCTGCGCGGGCACAGGCCCCGCCCCCCGAGTCGTGGGCCCGCCCCCGGCCCCGTCCACTGGCTGGCGAGCCGCGGGACCCCGCCTCCCCGGTCACGTGCCATCCCGGGCGCCGGCGGCTGCCCCTCGGTGCTTGCTACTTTTTCTTTTCTCTTTTTTTTTCTGTAAACGTTCTGTAGTTCATTGTATATAAAGTCGCTCAACAGCAGGCAGGAATCTGGGTCCCGCTGGGGAGAGAAAGTGGCCTTTTCTTCTCCTCGATTCGTCTCCCCTAACAGATCAGCGAACTCCTAGCAGACACTTCACACTTTTTAATTCAGTGGGTTTGGAATCACCCCTCCACAGGCTTTGGGTACATCAAAGGATTCTTCAAAAGTAGCAAACAAAATTCTCCCTGAGCTGTTTAAGGAAAGAGCCTTCGCTCTGCTTAAAGACTCTGTGATGGCCTTACCTAAAAATAATTTGCCATTAAAAGGGAGCACAGCGGGCTTCCCTGGTGGCGCAGTGGTTGAGAGTCCGCTTGCCGATGCGGGGGACATGGGTTCGTGCCCCGGTCCGGGAAGATCCCACATGCCACGGAGCGGCTGGGCCCGTGAGCCATGGCCGCTGAGCCTGCGCGTCCGGAGCCTGTGCTCCGGCAACGGGAGAGGCCACAACAGTGAGAGGCCCAAGTATTTGAAAATTAAAAAAAAAAAAAAAAGGGGGAGCACAAATACAAATACCTATCCCCGAAAGATGCCGTGAGCCATACACCGTGTATGATATATTTTGTTTGTAAGTACACACACACGTATATGTATGTGTGTGTATATATAATGCATTGCTCTCTCCTGCTTTAAGCTTCTGTGTTTGTGAAAAAATGTGTGTATACATAAATATACTGTAAATAGCATATATGTGTATATGAAAATATAGTATATTCTCATATATACATTAATTGTATAATTAATATATAAATTGTGTGCGTGTGTGTGTGTGTGCACGGGCGGTCACGCACATGCACAGGACTTAGCTCTTTCCTGCAACAAGTTTAGAATTTGATGAATTTTGTTGCAACTTCAGTAACAAGGTTAGATCTACACATTCCTATTAGGACTGGAAACCCAGAAAGGCCATTTTTCACCATCCAACCTGAACTCTCTGATGCTAAAACACAGGGTGATGTAGGAGGTCAACCTAAGAAGCAGGTGGCCTGTGAGAAGACATGTTGTGGGTCCTCTCCACCTCTCCTCAACAAACCTTCTTTCCTTGTTGAATGAAAATCAACAAGGAAAGCCCAATTCCCCAGCAAGAGCTGACTAAGAGAAGCAGAATTATTTCTATAACGAAAGTAACATCACACACATAGCAGAAAAAGGGAGAGACCGTCCGTCCTGTATACATACACAGATCTCCACCACTTGGTCTGTCAGAGAAATCTAAAAACCAGGCCCAAAATATTTACCCAAGAGGTTTCACTTGCTGGAAGCCCAGTCTAGTTTGCCTCCGTGGAGTCAGGAAAAGCACTGCGGGCTGCCGGTGGTGGCTGTGGCGTCATGAGATTGGCTCACAAACCGCAAAGCAGAAACCTCGGCTTTCAAGAGATCTGGTGTTTTCTTGATGAGAATACGCAGAATCCTGGGAGAGCAGGAGGAACCTCGGGAAAGGGTGGAGGCTGGGCTGTGGAGGAACTGCCTGCTCCCAAGGGAAGCTCCTCTTCTCAGTCTCGCTGAGGGACCACACTCTGCTCTCCCACTCCTTCCTCCAGCCCCGCCATCTGCTTCAGAGATCTACTGTATTTTCAGGAAGAACTCCTTGATCATGACTGCATATTTCAAACCACTACTTTAGCTCAGTCTCTAGTGGGTCAGGAAAACCCAGTATTTCATCCATTTATGAATTCAATAAACCTTTATTGAGCTGCTACTGGAAGAATAAATCTTTTTTTGAGCTACCACTAACTGGAGGAGGAAACCTTTATGGAAGTACTACAGGACCTATCGGAGATGAGAGCATGATTTCCATGGTCTCTGACATCAGTTGAGGTTCAGCCGAGTGGGAAAGATGAGAGATACGTGATAAAATAACGTGGTAAGGTCCTTAACCAAAGTGGAAGCAAAGCTCTAAGGAAAGAAGGACTGAGCCTGACAGGGTGGCAGGTGGGAAGGGCAAGGGTGAGCAGAGCTCTCTTTGTCCACACAGAAAGTCTGCATGTCTGGGAGACAACATGGCAGAATCCAGCGAGCAACCCCACTGAGCATTTCCTTGCTGGGTGACCTTGATCAATCTTCTTAACCTCTCTTGAATCCTTAGTTTATTTAATAATATATAATTCCTTGTGAGAATTAAATAAGATAATGCTTGTAAATCCACTTACCTCACTCTCTGGCACTATGAACATTCTCAAAATGGTAGCTCTTTTTCCTAACGGGGGGGGGGGGTGTTCACTAAAGGTAGCTTGTAGGAGAGTATGAATAGGATGATTGCCATTCTTCTCGGGTGTCTCAGAAAATTAAACACTGAGGAGGCAAACATTTAGCATCTTGTGACTTGGGCATACCACAGGGAGGGTTTCACTAGCTCCCTCACTCTTGAGTATGGATCTCTCAATTAAACTCCCACCCACCCATGTCCACACTTCCCAAAATGTTATTCTTTTATTAGCATCCATAAATTATAACTAAATATAGACAGGAATAGTCATATTTTATAACAACCTAAAAACAAAGTCAATCAATTCTAGAATAAATCTGGACCAGAAGTTTCACAGAACAATATTAACAATCACTTTGATCCGGACAGCAGTTGGAAGGGGAAGAGCAGTTAGATGGTAATAAAAGCATATTCTGAACCTATTAGGGGATGAAGGTGCAGCTAGATGTGCAGGTGGGTGGGGGCTGGGAGGAGGGTATGGACAGGATTTTGTTTGTTTGTTTTAAAACTGGCCAAACTACAGGAATAGCTTAGTCTAGCCCAGAGACATAGTATAATTTTCCAAGTCTCAAGTTATGTGACTTACAGCCAAAAGCCTGTTTCCAAAAATAATAATAACAAAACGGAGGCACCCTGCAATTATATGCAGTATCCCATTTGATCCTCACAACATCTGTATGAATGTTGTCATTCTCAGCTGGTAAGGGCGGGGAACAGAGATTTGAACCCAGATAGTTGGACTTCTGCCTCTGCCATCATAACTGCTACACTCGGCTGCCAAGTAGGCAGCCTAATCTCTACCATTTGACACCATTCAAACGTAGCCTATTGTCTTAGTTTTTTAAAAATATTTATTTATTTGTCTGCATTGGGTCTTAGTTGCAGCATGAGGGATCTTTAGTTGCAGCATGCGAACTCTTAGTTGAAGCATGGGGAATCTAGTTCCCCAACCAGGGATCGAACCCAGGCCCCTTGCATTGGGAGCATGGAGTCTTAGCCACTGGACCACCAGGAAAGTCCCCTATTGTCTTAGATTTGATAGTCAGAAAATGTAGGGTAAGAATATATCCTCCCTAGGATACATCCTAGGATACAAAACCTAGAGCAAGTAGGTAAGTCTGTGGAAAATAGATACATTCTATCTTTTTGAGTATACAGGATAGGTACACTCACTTGTATCTATAAACCCTAAGCTCTTGGGTCCTACTTTAACAGACACTGCACATCCCATCCAGGTCTCCTGTAAAACCAAGCTGTTACCACCTTCTGTCCATGAGAATTATCTCCAACCAAAGACTGTCACTGCTGTATCTCGAGTATGACATGGGTGGGGCCTGCCATGTAGTATCCTGCCAGCCCTTGCTTCCCTTCAAGGTAAGATCCTTGGGGACTGGCCCTATCGCTGCCTTAGCCTCCTGAGGGCTCTTCTTGGCGCTAGTTGGTCCGTCTTCCTTTTCCTCGCCAGCCTTTCACCAGTGAGATCTTAACATGCCTTAAGGCTGAGATCTCATGAGTTATGACAAGTCATGAGCTAAAATGTCCTATTTAAATTCAGTTTTGCTTCATTGTAAACAGTCCCATTACCAAGTAATTCTCTGAGTTAAATAGTTTCCCGATAGAACTAGAATTAAAATGCAGACTCCCATAACGTTTCCAGTTTCATCTTGCACACATATTAACTTAATATATTTGTATTCAACACAGAGACATTTATTAAGGTTTTAATTGGATCTCAGTTTTTCCCATCTAAAAATTTTTAATGAATTCCAGATATCATAAAACTCTTCTTGTCATCCACTACATAAATTATGCTTCTATAGGCGACTGTGACTGGAAGATCCATTATACAATGTTAGGGGAAAGTCATTTTTTTACATTCTGAGCCAGGATAGGAAACGGTTTTCTTCTAGAAACCATTGCACTGTTACAATTCTTACCTAGGAACTTTTTCATATCCTAAAGCACATGTCTATCTGTCCACGTCCATGTGTGTATCTGTATCTGTATAAGTGTCCAAGTATCCTGTAGCTGTGCCCTTCTAGGTGGATATTTATGAGAATATATTGACATGTGAGTTAAACTTTATTTCCCTCCATTTAGGGTACAAGTTCATTCCAAAATGTCATCGATTTTGCATTCCCAAGACTTGAGCTTACTGCTTTTACAAAGCTTTACACAGTTCTAATCCAGAATTCATCATTATCCCTGACTATACTGATACTTATCTGGGATTAACTCCAAAACAAGTTATGCAGTTTGACTTTAAGTTGCATTTTTAAACTATTGTATATTTTCTCATTTTCTCTTAATGTTCTCCCTTAACTTCATCTCAGCTCTACTCTTTCCATTGAAAGTTCCCATAATTTCTCAAAAACATTTTTTGCAAATGAACCAAAAAATGTTTTAAAAGATACCTGTTTTTAAATAAAAGAGAAAAATCTGAAATTAATGTTTTTACCTAATTTTTATTACCTAGAAGAATGTAGGTTTTAGCCAGATTTGGTTTCATTAAAGAATTCCCCCTAAGATTTTTTAAAAACGTAATCAACTGAAAGCAAACATGGCTGGAAGCACTGACATGTCATTTGAATTTGGTTTGTATTGGATTTCTCCAAGGCTATTGAAGTCTCCACTATTAATTGAGTCTGATATTTCTTAACCACATTTCCCAGAGTTTGTTTTCTTTTTATTGTGATGTTCTTCCCATGTGTGTTTCTCTACACTCTTCTTAGATTTCACCCCTTAGTGAGGCTTGGTGACATGTTGCCTTAAAATATTAGAGAGGAAATTTGGTATCTGAAATGTATCCATGGTGGATCTGATGGGAACACCCACAGGAGGGGTTTAACACTTGGCCTCCTTCTGCAGTGTGTCTTTGCCTGAACCATTTTTTCTCTAACGATCTGGCTCTAGAGAGAGCTAGGGTTTTTTACTGATTCTTTGTGTCAATATAAACCCTCACTTTTTGTATCTATATCCGAGCTATGTAGGAAAAGTGGAAGACAAATTATGTCATGCAATCCAAAGAAGAAAGGTCCAGGGAGGTGTCATCTAAATACGCTCTTAGAAAATCCCCAAAATACAAGGTATTGTTTCATGTCCAACAATGTCAAAATCAGTGAGAGCTGCTCATAGCACACCTGTGTGAGGTTAGGATGGACAACCTCAGAGAGTCAAGGTACATTTCCTATGCTGAAATGTCATTCATCCTTTTGAAGAGCAACAAATATAAAGTAACAGTTGGATTAGGAATCTAAAAATTGTTGTTCATTTGTTTTGATTTAACAAACATTTGCAGGCACAGGTGATGTGTTTAGGAAGCAGAGGCAGTTTGGCTTCCTCCTATATTCAAAACCTGCAGGGGTTCCTTTTCATCTCCAGAGCTGGGTGTATTATAGGCCTTCCAACATTCCTTTCCATTATTGCCCTTTATCTTTTACATCAGGAGTCAGCAAACTTTGTTAGTAATGATCTATACAGTGAATATTTTAGACTTTGAAGCCATTTGTTCTCTGTTACAACTACTCAACTCTGCCACTGTAGCACAAGAACAGTCATAGACATAAGCAAATGGAGAGTGGCTGTGTGCCAATAAAACTTTATTGATGGACACTGAAGTTTAAATTTCATGTAATTTTCAGTGTTATGAAATATTATTCTTATTTGATTTTTTTCAACCATCTAAAAATGTACAATCCGTTCTTGATTCTGCATGTATGTAAAGAAGTCTCCAGGCCAGATTTAGCCCAAAACTGGTTTGCCAACCCCATCTCTTAATCTTTGCACACTTCAGCCAGATTTCACCATCCTTCAAGGCTGAATCAAATCTCATTTGGCCTTTGATGCCTTTTTGGACCACCCTAGTCTATTGTAGTTTCCCCTACTTGAATTCCAGCAATTACTGTTTGCAAAAATCTTTGGTGGTTAATCACATCCTTTCTAGTGGCATTTTTTCTAACATTAACTTGTCCTATTACCTGAATCTTTATTTTGACTCTTATTTTTGGTCTTACTTCCCAAATAGATCACAAGTTTCCTGGCTTTTTTTTTTTTTTCTTTGCACCCTTCACCTCTCTATGCCCCAAGCAAGGAAACACAGCAACTCTGAAGAGATAACTAAGAATGCCAAGTGAGAAAGTGTTCGCAGCCACAAATTTATAAAATTGAAAATCAGACTGTCCTATCATTTTGGATACTACTCAAAGATTTTGAGAAGAGAATTTTGCATGTATTAGTAATCCCACCACCACATATGATATTCTCAGATCATCTTATATTTCTCTATAAGGCATACATCAGATCATCTTAGTCTTTTTTATTTTTTAATTAACAGAGTGATTACTTGATTTAGATGGATTTTGCAGTCCATGTTTAACGACAAGAGTGGCCTGTAATTACCCCTGTGGCTGTTTTCAGTTGATTAAGAAGAGTGATGGTTTTCTTCTAAATGAAAACTGCCTTATTTCCATCATGATATTTTTTCTAAAAACTCACTGCGTACAGTATTTTTTAATCAGTCACAGTGCATTATGTTTATCCGATATTTATTCTCATTAAAAAATGACTTGGGACTTACGCTATTATTTTTTTCAGTTCATTCCACTTTGTTTTATCTTTATTTTTATTAAAATGAAATGAATAGGATCTTATAAATAAATTTGTTTTGTCGAATAGATGAAGAGATCTGGATTTTCAAAGATATCAAGTATTTAAATAACTGAGTTTGCAGTTTTTACTGACACTTTTGTAATTAAGAAATAGTAAGAAGTTACATTCTAAATAATGGCATAGTACAAATAAGATGTCTTCCCTTCCAAGTGGTGAATTCAGCAGTATTTAGGATAAATATGGCATGATTAGAACACTGGAAAACTGCCATTTCCTTTATCTCTTATCAGCTTACATTTTAAATGAGTTACAGTTTTCTCCACTTTTGAATTGTAATAAACACTTGCCATTTAAAAATAGGTGAAAAGTATTAAACCACCTCTCTCCTGATAAACTAGCCTCTCTGTTTTTTCAACAAAAGTATGTCTATTAGCACAGCCATTGGATGAACCCAAAATTTTAAAAATAAACTACATTTGTCTAAACATACAAAAATGTTTCATACTTATGTCCTGCTCTTTTCTTTGATCTGTTTTTTTTTCACTATTTTTGGTATTCCCATCACCCCATTTTACCTCTTCCTTCTTTTACAACATCCTTTACCCTTTTTTCCCTGGGAGTTTTTTCAGTTTAAATTTAACAAGAAAATTAAAATCCAACGGAGATATTTCACCTTGAGAAAGTACTAGTTTGGCTCAAGTACTTGTCTGAATAAAATGCAAATACTCAAAGTAATTGACAAGATTTGTGAAGGGCCTGAGATTTTACCCTACATGCAAACTAAGAAATTATCTGTACATGTTTGTGGCTCTTGGCTAAAGCCCAAGATCCTGGGACCAGAGATATAGGACTATAATTTACAGGCATAGGGCATTTAACACTCACAGCAATTACCCCAGGCAGAGTATCATCACCTGCACACATTCCCCAAACTCCAGTCCTCACAACATAACTTGAAAACCACATACCTACACCCACTGTGGGTTGCATTTAGTAGAAGAACCCTGAGTTTAGGGAACTCAAATTTTTATAATGGGCAATAAGCATGCTGGCCTTTTGCTCCTGAGGAGAATTCTCTCTCTTCCAAGACTGGTAACTCTATAAACATCCGTGAAAAGATAATCCAGAACAAAGGCAAGATATACACAAACTTAAAAGACCAAATTGAGAATTGTCTCCTACTAATAATCACATTCACTGTACATGTCATTATGAATTTTGTCTGATTTGGTACTCTGTACCTGTCTTCAACAAATTTAGGCAACTGGAAAAGCATATGAGGTATTCAGTGGTATTTGGTGAATGAATGTGAGCTGCCTCAAGTAACATTTTAGGAAGCAGAGTTTGTAAAAATCATACTGATATTAACTAATTCTAAAGTATACACAGGTTCATGGGACTTCCCTGGTGGTGCAGTGGTTAGGACTCCGTGCTCCCAAGGCAGGGGGCCCGGGTTCGATCCCTGGTCAGGGAACTAGATCCCACATGCATGTCACAACTAAGATGCCACAACTAAGTAAGAGCTTGCATGCCACAACTAAGGAGGCCGCAAGCCGCAACTAAGACCTGGTGCAACCAAATAAATAAATAAATAATAAAGTAAACACAGGTTCAAAATATTTATTTCTCCTCCAACCCCAGACACCATATTCCATCAAGGCACTGTATGCTTTAAAATGAAATATTTACCCACTGAGTTCAAAAATATCTTATTTTATTTTCTTTTTGTTTCTTCTGCTACACACACATACACACACACACACACACACACACTTTCTGTTTTTCTTTTGAACAGAGATTACATAAAATGTCATTAAAGCTTTAGCTATGTAGAGAATGGTGACTGCCTTACTGTTGAATAAGTGATGCTCTGCTAAACATTCAAGGTGCTCATATAACTAAATAAGGGTTTTTCCCTTTAAACTACACTTCTTTTTTATTTGCTTTCTTATTTTCAGCAAACCCAAATATTGCTAAGCCCAGGAAGGAATTAGAGAAAATAAGTATAGTCGGGCCCTTTATTTGCAGAATTGCTCTATCTATTTTTGAATGACATGAAGCAGTGGCTACTGCACAAATGTTAATAATGTCTTAAGTGCGCATCTGAATTAACCTTCTGTTTTCAAGCAAGATTGTGCTAACTTAATGCATCTCAGAAAGGAGAGAGCCCATCATATTTGAAAAGGAAATTTTACAACATTCTTTAGGGACATTCAGCTCCAGTACTTCTAATCTTTCCCAAATCCTTCTTCATGTGAAACCTGACATTTCCCTTGCAACAAATTAAAGTAATTACATACAACTCTGACCACCCCATCTCTTTTTTGTCCCACATTCCACTTGTATTCTCCACACTCCAGTGTCCGTGTGCATTTGCATGTCCAGAACACTGGGCCCTGAAACATGTGTCTGGCAGTGGAGCCTCTGATGAGACATAAAATAAACTTTCCATTTCCCTTCAATGGTAAACTTCCTCCTCTTCTCAGGCATCTCTTGTCTGCAGTAGGGGCATGGGAGTGACATCACTAAACTTATCATGTGTGGTGTACTGTGGGGTCAGCTGAAGGCTAATTTCTAGGAAGCACACCTACTCAGAAGACAAACCAGTGCTGGCATTGAGCAGGGGCACTCAGCAAAATGATGCATTTGAGACGGCATTTCCGCAGGGTACACAGTGCCAGAGACCTTGTGCACCAGCCCAGCCATGCTAACAATCAGCACACTAGTGTCCTTCAGCGACACTTCAGGTGGCTTCTTTATGGATTTAGGAAAAGCAAAATAATGAGATTTAGCCAGAAGTTCATCATGAATGAAACTGAAGACATGTTGTCAGATGAAATACTTCTGGAGTCCTGCAGAGCTTTCTTTTAGCTCTGCACCTCAGGGTAGACGTACCCAGTTATCATTTTTGTTCAGGATGTTTCAAAGCTAAAACCCAAGCTGACCCTAGCAATAAGCAATGCTCCTTCTCCTAATTCAAAATTTGTGTGTTGGGGGAGGGGAAGGACAGGTAAGAATGATAGATAGAGGAATAAAAACACAAACACAAAATGATCTCTCTCCAAAGCCGCCACCAAGTCTAACCATGAGATAATACATAAGGATAATCTAGTAAATGACTTTATCCAGCTCTATGCAGTTTTTAATCTCACCCCTCATTCCCCACTTTTCTTTCTACCTCTGCATTTTTTTCACAACTCATTCCTCCAGCTGGATGGTCTTCCCTTCTCCTCTTCAGCAGTCAAAATTCAACTCATCTTTAAACACCTCATTCAAAAGCTACCATCTAGATGATGACCATCCTAATAGGAAATATTTATTCAACAAATTCATTTGCATTAGACATGGAGCCCTGAACAAGGCAAACACAGTTCCTGGCGTTATTGAACCTGCAGCATTCAATTCCTCTCCTAAACTCCTGTGGACTTTACTGTAACTCTGACTCATATGGTAATTGGGATATTCTTCACTGTATTGTGAGCTTTGTTTTATTATGAGTTTGTTGATGGGTCTCTTTGATAGGCCTTTTTAGAGATTTTGCCATCCTTATAGACCCTGAGAAGGATGTCAGGCCACAGAGCACATTTCCAGACATACAAAACTACCTCAATAGTAGAATAGAGCCAAGTAAGTAAAAGTGCGATTTCAGTAAAAATGAACTAAGACTTATATAGAGAACTATTTTGCCTCAATTGTTATGGTCAAAAAGTGTTTCTGAATGTGCTTGTCCAGTTTATAAGAGGAATATTGCAAACAGAATTAATATTTCTTTAAAGGCTGATATTTTTCAGGGTCACTCTTAGCAATAATAGTTTTCACTAAGCAGAACTAAGACGGAGGTGGGCTAGGAAATTGGGCTTTATATATAGTGATCCAAAACCATGCTCAGGAACTCGGTGAAAAAGTTCCTCTTATTGGTTACCGTCTTAGCATTGCTTCTTTTTCATCAAACAGAAGTGCAAGGGGAAAAATCCAATTATTTGAAGGTTCCAGTTAGTTGGGTTCCCATGAAGCTTATTCCCATACTCATTAGTCTGCTGGGCTACAGCTGGGCAAACCAACTATGGAGAGATGCTCTCTGATCATCTGCCTGTGGTGTGGTGGATTATCTCTCATGGTATTTAATCAGTAACTGCAAATTACCCATATTTTGAACAAATGGTATTTAACAATTTAATAAAGAACTCTATCAACATGAGAGTTAACAACATAATCAAACCAAGTAAAACATCAAACAAATACAATTATAATTACATTATATACTGGCTAGAACTCTGTCTCCTGGTTATGTCTCATGCCTGTGTAAGTCGCTCCTTGTAAAAAAGGGCTGTGTCTTTTCTTTCTTTGATTTCCTCTGAAAGGCTCAGTATGATGCAAGACACATAATCAAGTCCTGACTGAAAATATTATGGTGTCCCCTCCCTCAGTATATAATTTAGCATAGAAACCCTACTAAAACAAATAAGCTGGAAGGAAGTCCAACAAAGCTCTTGTTTGTTTTTTTCATGGAAATTACTTTGATGCTTTACACACACACACACACACACACACACACACACACACAATATACATAAGAAGAATAAATATATATTCATACACACACACACACACACAATATACATAAGAAGAATAAATATATATTCATACACACACACACACACACACACACACACACACACACACAATCAACTTTTTGTCCACCCCAAATTGTTTCTTTTTTGGTGTCTCTATTTTGTTGATGCTTTTCGAATATGTACATTTTGCCCATTGGGTAATCCAGCATTTCATTATCATAAAACCGCCTTGGGAAAAATAAACACAACAAAGGCATTTAATATGCACAGAGACCTAGGCAGAATCTCAATAACTGGTTCTGATCCCCAGGACACTTCTCTTAAAGGAAATGCTTCATTAAGATGTAAATACACTATTGAGTAGCCATATCAGACCATTTGTCCTAGAAAATAAAATTTCTTGGATGATGTGCTTTTCATCACTAAGCTACTTGGAAACAACAAGCCCTCTTGATATCATTGCCCAAGTCAATGAAATTCCTAGGAGTTTTAAAGTTTTCACTATCTATTATCATTTTACTATCATACAAATGTACTTAAAATTGAAGAAGCCTAAGAAAGAAAAAAAGGCAACTAAGAATCCATTGTCATAAAACTTACTTTGACTGCCAGAAGAGAATAGTTTTGATTCCATTTTCATATCCAAAGTATCCATGTGTATTATAGTTCCCCTCAAGCTGATATAACTTGTTTGCCAGAAAATTTCAAAGTTTGAGTGAACTTTTTACAGCACTCTTTCATTGCAACTCCAGGTTTTCAAAGCCTGTATCTTTATTTGTTATATTTTTTAAAGCAAACATCTCCTATTCATATTCCTATGCACCATCTAAACTGTGTTTCTCATCATGGTTGTGTGCAAATCCACTGAGTTTAAAAACAAATATGATTTTGAAAGACACTGTGTTGCTCTAACAAAGGGAGCATTGTTCATCTTCCCTAACAGCCTCTCTCTAATTAAAGAGGCCCTGATGCTCTGCAGAGTGCCAGGCTCCTTAAACACCCCCCTCCCACCTGCTGTTTTCACTGTACAAACAGTGGAGAAAACAATTTGTGGTTTACTGGGGTCTCCTCCCTAGAAGAAAATTTAATATTGTTTCAGAAGGGATAAGGAAGCAAACTTTCCTGATGGAAATACATTCCTTCTTTAAAAATACCACTGGCTGGGAGATTTGTTTTTAAAAAAGGGGGCTCCCTTTACCACCATCACTGAGCTATCCATTTTTTGATTGCTGTTGTTGTTGTTTTTTAACAGTGGGCTTTCACTTATTTTATCCATACTGATAAACCATCTTTGACATTCTATTTTCCAAAATCTGGCTCTGCAAAAACACAAAAGCTGAGGGATCATTTCATGACTAGAAATGGCATCATCAATTTCCTCACTTTCTAAATATCATCTTGAAATGGATATTTTACACAAACAACTAAGGATGTGCTGGTCTGTTTTGCAGTCATAACGTACCACATTAGAGCTTACAAAGGGAAGGTTTTCCTCTCTTTTTCTAAGCTTAATCTGGGTATTTGCTTAGTGAAGCTCATGTCTAGAGCACTTCACATGTTTATATATATCTATACACTCTTATAAAAAGAATACAATAATAGCTAACATAACACCATGATCTTTCTAATTTCTTTCCACTTCTTTATGAGAACTGTTTACTCAGTTAGAGGTAAACCATAAGATAGTCTAAGTTAAGCCAAAAGTAACAGCAATAAAAATACTCTATAATCATGCTTTAAACGTTCCAAAATAGTTCATTCCCATTCAATCATTTGACCTTCACAGCAAGCCTGTGGATCAAACAGCTGATAAATGTTAAGGGGTGATACGAAGTCCAATTCTCGTGCTCTAAACCAGAGATTGGCAAAATTTTTCTGTAAAGGGCCAGATAGTAAATGTTTTAGACTTTCTGGGCTTAACAGTCTCTGTTGCAACTAATCAACTCTACCATTACAGTGCAAAAGTAACCATAGACGATATATTAGTGAATGACTGTGACTGTGTTCCAATAAAAGTTTATATGCAAAAACAGGCAGTCGACTGGATGTGTGGTGGGCTTACTTCGCCGACTTCTGTTCTAACCCACTATGTTCTAAAGTTTTGAGAAGGTTGAAATCACAAGGCAATCATAGACCAATTACAATATTGGACTTCAAGAGAGGGAGAGATTATAGTTTGAGCTATGAAAAAAGGCTTTATGGGAAAGGAAGCACTTTAGCAGGGGCTGAAAGATTGGTTAGATCTACATATGGGCACCAGAAGGTTGGGTATTTCATGCAAAGAGAACAACATGAGCAACTCTGCATACAGGATGCAGAATGGGGTATGTACAGGAAGAGTAGGTAGCTCGGTTTGACCGAGACACAGATATGTGAAAAGGACTAGTGAGATAGGAAAGGTGGGATTTTCCTCAGGTAAAATATCTTGAACTGAAAGATGAAATCTCATTCTATGAAAAAATTAGAAACCCTTACATGTTGTAGGTAGAAGAGTAGCATGAGAGATGAAATAATTATTCATTCTTCCTTATGATGATCAGAGAAAGTTGGGCCAGGGAGACTGAGAATTAAGTTGGGTCCTAATGAATGAGGATGCCTTTCCAGTTATTGCGGGGAACATAGAAAGACCCCACTGAATGATGGAATTGAAAGGCTGTATCAACTAAACTACAGCAGTGTTAAGAGAGCTTGCTATTTACCTCCACCATGAGCAGAAGAGTCAACTAAGAATCAGAAACCTAAAGCTATATGATGTATTAAAATTATTTGCTTGTGAGCTGTTAGTCAGGGATTCAGGCTGAGCTTGGCTGAATCGTTCTTCTGTTCTACTTGAGGTTGGGGTCATTCACTTGGTGACTTGGTGGTCATTCCCTTGGTGACTCAGCTAGGCTGAGTGAGGCAAAGGTCCAAGAAATCTCCACTCATATGTTTGATTGCTTTGGTGGCCACTCAGCTTCTCCCTCTATATGTGGATAGCATGGACTTCTTCACAAGGGGGTCTCAAGGTAGTTAGGCTTCTAACATGATGACTGGCCTCCAAGAGGGAGCATTTTAAACGGTGAAGGTGCAAGTTGGGTATCTCTTAAGGTCCAGTCTTGGAAATTACAAAATGTCATTTCCACCACATTCCATTAGTTAAAGCCAGCAACAGGGCAGCCCAGATTCAGGTGGAGGGAAAATAAACTCCACCTCTTGATGAGAGAGTGGCAAGAGTACTTTATAAAAGAGCTTGTAGGAGGGGAGATATTGTTGTGGTGTTCTCTGGAAACACAATCTAGCATAGAAGTTAAACATAAAAATTAGGCCAGGATGAATGAAACTTCTAGGGACCTCACAGAGGCAAACTCAAAACCACTTCCATAACTCAGGCCTTATGGGATTCACATGGGAAACAACCCTTCTGAAAATGAACTTGTGATCAAAAATTACAAACCACATAGGGAAACAGGATGTAGACACAGCAGAGAGTGGAAATTGTACACTGTGACCTGGGATAATAAAAGAAAATGAAAGAGACTTAGAAATAAACACATTTAAATTGTGCAAGGAGCTAAAGGTAGAAACAGAAAACACAGAGCAAGAACTGGACAGTATAAAAAACAAACAGGCATGTTTGGAAGGTATTAAATTGACATTTTAACAGTGAAATAAAAATCCTTCATTGAAATAAAAATCCTTAAAAGGTGAAAAGAGAATAAATGAAATGGAAGATAGACCTAAGGAAATTATTCCAAGACAATGTAGCACAAAGAGATATAAGTATTCAAAATATGAAATGTGAAAAGAGTATTAAGAAACTAGAAAGTTAAAATAAGAAGCCTAACATATATCTAATTAGAATTCCAGAAGAAGAAGGGGGAGTCAAGATGGTGGTGTGGGAAGACGCAGAGTTTGCGTCTCCCCACAACTAGGGCACCTGCTGGCCGCTGGTGGGGGACTCTGATGCCCAAGGAGATGGGAGGAACCCCTAAGTGAATCAGTAGGACGTAGGAGGACTGGGGGGGGGAGGAGAAGTGGAGGCCAGACAGGACTGGCAGCCCTGAGGCCAGGGAGATCAGGAGAGGCAGGCAGGAGGGACTCTCCAGGAAGAGAGGGAGAGGATCGGAGGGTGATCGCCTGGCCCACTTGGGCTGAGAATCCTGCTGAGCTCCCAACCCAGTAACCCCACCCCCTAAAGCCCCATCCAGGCTGTGTGGGTCCTTGAGGGCATAGGAGGGAGGCTAGGGAGATCAGGAGAGGCAGGTGGGAGGGGCCCACTGGGTGAGGCGGGAGAGAAGCGGAGGGCGATTGCCCCACTCACTCAAGCCTAGGAAGATTTCTGGGCTCCCAGGTGAGGTTCCCTTCCCTCTGAGACCATGGGTGGGGAGCATGCCTGGGCCCCTTCTGTTACTTGAGCCTAAGTGCCACTCCCCATGGCTCCCAGGGCCTTTTCCAGCCCTGTGTTTCCTGAGCATTGGCTCTGTCCACTGCTCAAAACTCGCTCTTGCTTAGGCCCCACCCTACACAGCCAAGCCCTTCCCCGCCCCCGCTTTTTTTTCCCCTCCTCTTTTTTACTATTGTGGTACTGATATACCTTCTGGTTGTTGATTCATCTATATATTTATTTTTACATTCTTTCTAACATATCTGTTAGCTTCCTAGTCTAATTTTATGTTTTACTTTGTTATTGTTCTTTGTTTTGTTTTGTTTTTTTGGCAGCCCCACACAGCTTGCAGGATCTTGGTTCATGAGCCAGGGGTTGGGCCAAAGCGTCTGTGGTGGGAGCTCTGAGTCCAAACCACTTGACTAACAGAGAACCTCAGACCCCAGGGAATACTCATTGGAGGGAGGTCTCAAGGAGTTCATCATCTCAGCACCAAGACCCAGCTCTACACAACAGTCTACAAACTCCAGTGTTGGAAGCCTCAGGCCAAACAACCAGTAAGACAGGAACACAATCCCACTCATAAAACAAATAAATGAGACAGCAAAAAATTATATCACAGATGAAGGAGCAAGGTAAAATCCTACAAGATCAAATAAATGAAGAGGAAATAGGCAACCTACCTGAAAAAGAGTTCAGAGTAATGATAGCAAAGATGATCCAGAATCTCGGAAATAGAATGGAAGCACAGATTGAGAAAATAGAAGAAATGATAAACAAAGATCTAGAAGAACTAAAGAACAAACAGAGATGAACAACACAATAACTGAAATGAAAAATACACTAGAAGGAAACAATAACAGAGTAACTGAAGCAGAAGAATGAATTAGTGAGCTGGAAGACTAAATGGTGGAAATAACTGCCAAGGAGCAGAATAAAGAAAAAAGAATGAAAAGAATTGAAGACAATCTCAGAGACCTCTGGGACAACATGAAATGCATCAACATTCAAATTATAGGGATCCCAGAAGAAGAAGAGAAAAAGAAAGGGTCTGAGAAAATATTTGAAGAGATTATAGTGGAAAACATCCCTAACATGGGAAAGGAAATAGTCACCCAAGCCCAGGAAGCACAGAGAGTCCCATACAGGATAAACCCTAGGAGAAACACACCAAGGCACATATTAATCAAACCAACAAAAATTAAATTCAAAGAAAAAATATTAAAATCAGCAAGGGGAAACCAAAAAATAACATACAAAGGAATCCCCAAAAGGTTATCAGCTGATTTTTTCAGCAGAAACTCTGCAGGGCAGAAGGGAGTGGCAGGATATACTTAAAGTGATGAAAGAGAAAAACCTACAACCAAGATACTCTATCCAGCAAGGATCTCATTCAGATTTGATGGAAAAGTCAAAAGTTTTTCAGACAAGCAAAAGCTAAGAGAATTCAGCACCACCAAACCAGCTTTACAACAAATGCTAAAGGAACTTCTCTAGGCAGGAGACACAAGGCAAGGAAAAGACCTACAATAACAAACCCAAAACAATTAAGAAAATGGTAATAGGAACATACATATTGATAATTGCCTTAAATGTAAATGGATTAAATGCTCCAATCAAAAGACATAGACTGGCTGAATGGATATGAAAACAAGACCCATATGTATGCTGTCTACAAGAGACCCACTTCAGAACTAGGGACACATACAGACTGAATGTGAAGGAATGGAAAAATATATTCCATGCAAATGGAAATCAAAACAAAGCTGGAGTAACAATACTCATATCAGATAAAGTAGATTTTAAAATAAAGACTGTTACAAGACATAAGGAAGGACTCTACATAATGATCAAAGGATCAATCCAAGAAGAAGATATAGCAATTATAAATGTTTATGCACCCAACATAGGAGCCCCTCAACATATAAGGCAAATGTTAACAACCATGAAAGGAGAAATCGACAGTGACACAATAATAGCAGGGGACTTTAACACTCCATTTACACCAACAGACAGATCATCCAAACAGAAAATAAATAAGGAAACACAAGCTTTAAATGACAAAATAGACCAGATAGATCTAATTGATATTTATAGAACATTCCACTCAAAAGTGGCAGAATACACTTTCTGCTCAAGTGCACACAGAACATTCTCCACAATATATCGCATCTTAGGTCACAAATCAAGCCTTGGAAAACTTAAGAAAATTGAAATCATATCAAGTATCTTTTCTGACCACAGCATTATGAGACTGGAAATCAAGTACAGGAAAAAAACTGTAAAAAACACAAATACATGGAGGCTAAACAGTGCACTATTAAATAACCAAGAGATCAATGGAGAAATCAAAGAAGAAATTTAAAAAATACAGAGAGGGGTTTCCCTGGTGGCACAGTTGTTGAGAGTCCACCTGCCGATGCAGGGGACACGGGTTTGTGCCCCGGTCTGGGAGGCTCCCACATACCACAGAGTGACAGGGCCTGTGAGCCATGGCCACTGAGCCTGCACGTCCAGAGCCTGTGCTCTGCGATGGGAGAGGCCACAACAGTGAGAGGCCCACGTACAACAACAACAACAAAAAAATAAATACAGAGAAACAAGTGACAACGAAAACACGACAACTCAAAACCTATGGGATGCAGCAAAAGCAGTACTAAGAGGGAAGTTTATAGCAATTCAATCTCACCTCAAGAAACAAGAAAAATCTCAAACAAACAATCTAAGCCTACACTTAAAACAACTAGAGAAAGAAGAACAAAGAAAACCCAAAGTCAGTAGAAGGAAAGAAATCATAAAGATCAGGGCAGAAATAAATGAAATATAAACGAAGAAAACAATAGCAAAGATCAATAAAACTAAAAGCTGGTTCTTTGAGAAGATAAATAAAATTGATAAACCCTTGGCCAGGCTCATCAGGAAAAAAAGGGAGAGGATGCAAATCAATAAAATTAGAAATGAAAAAGGAGAAATCACAACTGACACTGCAAAAATACAAAGGATTATAAGGGACTACTACAAACAGCTATATGCCAATAAAATGAACAACCATGAAGAAATAGACAAATTCTTGGAGAGGTACAATTTTCTAAGACTGAACCAGGAAGAATTAGAAAATATAAACAGACCTATCACAAGTAATGAAATTGAAACTGTTATTAAAAATTTCCAACAAACAAAAGTCCAGGACCAGAAGGCTTCACAGGTGAATTCTATCGAACATTTAGAGAAGAGCTAACACCAATCCTTCTCAAACTCCTCCAGAAAATTGCAGAGGAAGAAACACTCCTAAATTCATTCTACGAAGCCACCATCACCCTGATACCAAAACCAGAAAAAGATATCACATAAAAAGAAAATTATAGACCAATATCACTGATAAACATTGACGCAAAAATCCTGAACGAAATACTAGCAAACAGAATCCAACAGCACATTAAAAGCACATGATCAGGTGGGATTTATTCCAGGGATGCAGGATTCTTCAATATATGCAAATCAATCAGTGTGATCCACCATATCAGCAAATTAAGGAATAAAAACCATATGATCATCTCGATAGATGCAGAAAAAGCTTTGACAAAATTCAACATGCATTTATGATAAAAACTCTCCAGAAAATGGGTATAGAGGGAACCTACCTCAATATAATAAAGGTCATATATGACAAACCCACAGCAAGCAACATACTCAATGGTGAAAAATGGAAAGCATTTCCATGAAGATCAGGAAGAAGACAAGGATGTCCACTCTTGCCACTCTTATTCAACATAGTTTTGGAAGTCCTAGCCACAGCAATCAGAGAAGAAAAAGAAATAAAAGGAATACAAATTGAAAAAGAAGAAGTAAAACTGTCACTGTTTGCTGATGACATGATGCTACACATAGAAAATCCTAAAGATGCCACCAGAAAACTACTAGAACTAAAAAATGAATTTTGTAAGGTTGCAGGATACAAAATTAATGTACAGAAATCTCTGGCATTCCTATACACCAACGACAAAAAATCAGAAAGAGAAATTAAGGAAACACTCCCATTTACCATTGCAACAAAAAGAATAAAATACCTAGGAATAAACCTACCTAAGGAGACAAAAGACCTGTATGCAGAAAACTATAAGACACTGATGAAAGAAATTAAAGATGATACAAACAGATGGAGAAATATATCATGGTCTTGGATTGGAAGAATCAATATTGTGAAATTGACTATACTACCCAAAACAATCTACAGATTCAGTGCAATCCCTATCAAACTACCAATGGCATTCTCCACAGAATTAGAACAAAAATGTTTACAATTTGTATAGAAACACGAAAGACCCCAAATAGCCAAAGCAATCTTGAGAAACAAAAACAGAGCTGGAGGAATCAGGCTCCCTGACTTCAGACTATACTACAAAGCTACAGTAATCAAGACACTATGGTACTGGCACAAAAACAGAAATATAGATCAGTGGAACAGGATAGAATGCCCAGAGATAAACCCACACACATATGGGCACCTAATTTACGAAAAAGGACACAAGAGCATACAACGGAGAAAAGACAACCTCTTCAGTAGGTGGTGCTGAGAAACCTGAACAGCTACATGTGAAAGAATGAAATTAGAACACTACCTAACACCATACATAAAAATAAACTCCAAATGGATTAAAGACCTAAATGTAAGACCAGATACTATAAAACTCTTAGAGGAAAACATAGGAAAAACACTCTTTAACATAAACCACAGTAAGATCTTTTTTGACCCACCTCCTAGAGTAACAGAAATAAAAACAAAAATAAACAAATGGGAGTTAAACTTAAAAGCTTTTGCACAGCAAAGGAAACCATAAACAAGACGAAAAGACAACCCTCAGAATGGGAGAAAATATTTGCTAATGAAACAACAGACAAAGGATTAACCTCCAAAATATACAAACAGCTCATGGAGCTCAATATCAAAAAAACAAACAATCCAGTTAAAAAATGTGTGGAAGGGACTTCCCTGGTGGTGCAGTGATTAAGAATCTGCCTGCCAATGCAGGGGACACGAGCCCTGGTCTGGGAAGATCCCACATGCCACAGAGCAACTAAGCCTGTGCGCCACAGCTACTGAGCCTGCGCTCTAGAGGCCACAAGCCACAACTACTGAGCCCACATGCCACAACTACTGAAGTCCATGTTCCTGGAGCCCATGCTCCACAACAGGAGAAGCCTGTTATGCCAAGAAAGTTATGCACATTATGCCAAGAAAGTAATATAAATATTAATTTCCATGCTTCTAACAATATAACCACAAAGTATCTAAAGTGAAAACTGCCTGACAAAATTACTAGGAGCAATTTTAAAATTCACCATCACAGTATAATTTTTAAAAGACACATCCCAGGCTTCCCTGGTGGCGCAGTGGTTGGGAGTCTGCCTGCGGATGCAGGGGACACGGGTTTGTGCCCCGGTCCGGGAGGATCCCACATGCCGTGGAGCTGCTGGGCCCGTGAGCCATGGCCGCTGAGCCTGCACGTCCGGAGCCTGTGCTCAACGGGAGAGGCCACAACAGTGAGAGACCGGCGTACTGCAAAAAAAAAAAAAAAAAAAAAAAAAAAGAGACACATCCCTCTGAAATGGATGGATCAGGAGTCAAAAGTAGGGAAGGATATGGAAGATGGGGGAAGAGGAGGGAGTTGAAATTTACAATAAGATGTCAGTGGAGGCTTCCCTGAAAAAGTCATTCATTAATTGAAGGGCCTCTTACACTCTTACATGCTTATATGGCAAAGCACAGTCACCTAGCTCCACTGGGAACGAGGTTGGTGTGAAGGGGTTAACATTATTAGCTGTTTTGTAGGACACTGGTGACCATGCTTCTGGGGAAGATTTAAAAACAGAAGTTGGATGCTTTTTCCTTCTCCACGAAATAAAAACCAAAACAACAGGGCTTCCCTGGTGGTGCAGTGGTTAAGAATCTGCCTGCCAGTGCAGAGGACATGGGTTGGAGCCGTGGTCCGGGAAGATCCCACATGACGAGGAGCAACTAAGCCCGTGCGCCACAACTACTGAACCTGTGCTCTAGAGCCCGTGAGCCACAACTACTAAAGCCCGCGCTCCTAGAGCCTGTGCTCCGCAACAAGAGAAGCCACCGCAATGGAAGCCCGTGCACCGCAACGAAGAGTAACCCCCGCTCGCCACAACTAGAGAAAGCTCGCATGCAGGAACGAATCCCCAACACAGCCAAAAATAATAAATAAATTAAATAAATAAATTTATTTTAAAAACACCAAAAAAACCCAAAACAACAACAGTAATAAATAACGTTGACTGAGCCCTCAGCATGTATCAGGCCATATGCTAAACACTGTGCATGAATCATCTCTTTGACTTCTTGCACCAACTTTTGAGTTCATGGAAGAGGAAACTGAGACTCAAAGAGGGGGCTAGTGAGTAACAGTATAGAACTTGAATTCTTGACCTTGTGTCAAAATCAGTACTTAAGAACTCAAAACCAAGAGCACAGACTTCCATCATTAACTGCCTTTCCTTCTGACAGTGTAGCTCATTCCTGATCCAGAGGCCAGTTCATTCTTACTCACACTGGGAGAAAAGAATCAGCTGGATTATCTCTTTGTAAAACATTCCATCCGCAGAGAAGCAAGACAGGTTTTTTGTGGGTTTTTTTGTTTTTTTTTTAAACAGTCTGCCTGGGGCTGGCCTTGGGATGGAAGTGAGAAGCAGCAGGGTGCATATCCATGGCTGACAATGAAATGCTGGAGATCAGAGCTGGAGAATGACATGCAGATACAACACATCAAAGGATGAGGAATGGCCTAAAAAGAGGCAGCTCAGGATGGACCCGGCTCCCTGCTGCCAGAGGTGGGACTGGGAAGCTGCAGTGGTCCTTACACTATCTGATCTCCCATAACCAAACAGCCAAAGCCTTGCCCTGCATTTGCATGGAATTTTGCTTCCTATGACCTTGATTCTTGCTGCACCTCAAGATCATCTTGTAAGAAAAAATAAACAAAAAATTTTAAAGCAAGACACACTCCAGTTCTCACCGATTTTAGAAAGCTATAAAAACTAGAACCTGAATGAATCCCACGTTTGTGCTACCTGACCTAAACTTAAGCTTCTGAAAACGGCCCTTTCCATAATCTGAATTATGTCTTACACAAGAATAGAAAGGAATAAATCACTGGTATTCTGAAGAGAGCTTATCATTTTCTGCAGAAAGAATATGAAGAGATACAACACTGAGAGGACACAAATAAAAAACCTGGAAGAAAAACATTACTTAGCTTTTGTCAAACACTGTGTATGTTGGCCACCTAGCATGAGGTGGTACTAAATAAATGTTTGGTGATGACAATGAAAAATTATGACACTTTAGACGTCTCACAGCAAAACTGTCAGTTGAATTAAATGAAATGAATGTGATACTGTGTTTACATGTGCAAAATAAAGGGAGAGATGAGCAATTGTTAAGTGAATTTAATTAACCTGGATCATCAACTGCTTAGATTCAAATTCCCATTCTTCTGTGTGACCTTGGCCATATTACTTGACTTCTCTGTGCTTCAGTCTTCTCTGTGAAATGGGGACTCTAAGGTTATCTCATTCTAGAGTTGCTGTGAGGATTACGTTAAATTCTATGTGTACACACAAGGCACAGTACCTAGCCTGCAGTGAGCACTCAGCAAATGTTGGCTTTTTATTATTATTTCTTTAGGTCACTTCCTCTACTCTTTTCCTTTTGTGAATAAAATGTAATCATAACAACTTCACAGAAACGTTTTAACTAGAGGGCTCTAAACACTTAAAACCGAAAACTCCACACCAAAGCTGACTTTTATCCCGCAGTTAATGTGATGGCTAGTGTGGCCCAGTGTTACATAAACACTGAACTTCTATTCTTTCCTCTCCTCACAAAATACATTTGTCCTTGATGAAAACAGAAAACCAATCTCCTAATTAACATTTTCAGAAATATGGCTCTATTTTATGCATCATTTTTAGCCAAAATAGATAAGCATGTAAGAAATGTTCTCATAGGCAATAGGCTAAAAACAACTTTGGCTTCAGTATTAGAAGAACTAGAGAGTAGGTTTATGAGGGAAGAGTTTGTTTGTCTGTCCTCAGTCACTGAAACACTGGCATAATAAACACTTAATAAGAGAAGCAATTATACTCCAAAAAAGATCTATTAAAAAAAAAACTATACTCCAACTATATTTAAAATCGACAAATACTTAAAGTTATAAAACTTAAAAACAAATAAATAAATAAATTCCATTCAGTGGCTGACAATCAACAGCATGTTTTGCACTGTGGAAAATTCAAATAAACTGAAAGAAAATAAAAGAGAGAGAGAGAGAATACAACTCAGCCATAAAAAAAGGAACAAAATAATGCCATATGCAGCAACATGGATGGACCTAGAAATTCTCATACTGAGTGAAATAAGTCAGACAGAGAAAGACAAATATCATATGATATCAGTTACATGTGGAATCTGAAAAAAGAGTACAATTGAACTTATCTACAAAACAGAAATAGAGTTACAGATGTATTATCAGAAAACTAACTTATGGTTTCCCAGGGGTAAGTGGGGGAGGGATAAATTGGAAGATTAGGATTGACACACTCACACTACTATATATAAAATAGATAGGACTTACTGTATAGCACAGGGAACTCTACTCAATACTCTGTAATGGCCTATATGGGAAAAGAATCTAAGAAAGAGTGGATATATGTGTATGGATAACAGATTCACTTTGCTGTGCACCTGAAACTAACACAACATTGTATATCAACTATACTCCAATAATTTTTTTTTTTAAAAAAGAGAAAAAAAATCTAAAAAATACACATAAGAGAATATGTATGAGAGTGCTTAGTTGGTCCTTCTGGCTTCATCCTCCAGACATCATGTAGTGTAGTGGAAAGAACATAAATCAAATAGACCTGGATTCAAATCCCCAACTTCTTACTAGACTGTGATTTTCAGCAAGATAATCGTTCTAAACTAGGCCACAGTTTTCCATCTGTAAAGGGGGCAACCTTTGTAGAACTGCTGTAAGAGTTGGAGATAAATATGAAAATTTCCTAGACCTCACAGCGCTCAATAAGTGGTACGTATTCTTACAAAGATTCCCCAAAGTTTTTATCATCATGGATCCCTCTAATGTTTAGTTGATTCTGCTTAAAGTAGCCAACACTTCCTCTTTCACACATTTTTCCACCTTTGTGTGTGAATGCAGAATGGGGTAGCATAATGAGCTTCCATTCTGGAAAATGACAGATCTGGGTTCAGAGTTATCTCTGATACGCTGAGAGAGGGTTTGCTCTGAGGCGGGCAAAGAGAGGAGAAAAGACTCTGACCTTTCATTTTTTATTAGCTCAATGACCTTAGGCAAGCAATGACTTAACATCTCGAAGCTTCAATTTCTTAAATGCAGATAAGAATAATAATAACCCTAAATCATAGGGTTGTTAGGAGGATTAAATAAGAGCTCAGGGAATTCCCTAGCAGTCCAGTGGTTGGGACTTGGTGTTTTCACTGCTGTGGGCCCGCGTTCAATCCCTGGTCACGGAACTAAGATCCCACAAGCTGCACATTACGCCCAAAATTTAAAAAAAAAAAAAAGATATAAACTTAAAAAAAAAAAGGGCCCAGTTAGGGCTTTGTTTTATCTGGTCACCTCAGAGAACTAAATGTAGTGAGCATCTAGAAGGTAATCAATAATGAAGGATGAATAAATGATTGAATACATAAATGAAGGAGAAGGAAAAAGAAGAGAAGGGGGAAGGAAGGAAGGGAGGGAGGGAGGAGGGAAGTGAGGAAAGGAGGGAGAGAGGGAGGGAGGGAGGGAAGGTCAACTGAAGAAAAAGGCATAACCTAAAAGTTGGAAGTTAAGTTTCACTTGGGGACTTTACTGAGTACTATAGCCTGGAGACAGCTCTCAGACAGCTCTGAGGAACTGCTCAGAAGAGGTAAGGGAGGAGCCAGGATATATAGGACTTTTTGTTAAAAATAAACCAGAAAACAAAACACCTGTAGCCAAACATCAAAAGATTACTGTTAATCATAAAGAACAGACATCTCAATTTAAAGTTTTTAGTGCTTTTCTATGTATGGGAAGATGGAAGAGTCTGGGCCCATTGAAATGATTCCTTATATATGCATCTTAACTATCTAGGGCCAGTATCCAGAGCACAGAATGCTTCCTGATTTTCTCCATCCTGAATTCCCCTCAGGGCGCACATTTGGCCACTGGAGTGGTTAATGGCTTGATGGCAGACAACATTCTTTGATTACTGCAATGGCAGGCAATATTCCCTTTCCAAGGAAGGAAGGTAGGGAGGAAGGGGGGAAAGAAGGGAGGAAAGAGAGAAGGGAGAAAGGCAGGCAGGCAGGGGGGATGGAGGAAAATATGTATCCCACAAATATTTCAGGACGTTAGTACCTTACGTCAAGATTTTGCTTTGAAAACATAGGGTAATGAAATCTTGAGGGCAAATCCTGAAGGAAGCCATTTGTAAAAATTAGCACTTCCAATAAGCCTGTCATCTCATCTTTCCCAGGCCTCATTAAGCAACTAGAACACCTTGGAAAAGCACCAAATACCAAATCATGAAAAATGGGAGAAAAAAATTCCCAAGGCAAAAGAATTATTTTATATCTTCCCAAGCATCTGTTCCTTCATACTGAAATATTTCATGCAAAACATATTTCATGTAATTCTAATAATTAACTAAAACAAATATTAAACAAGTAACAGAGAATAGTAAATAACAAATCTCTTCTGATTTCATTTTCATTGTTCTAAGCCCTCCATAAAATATAAACATTCTTGTACTCAAATTGCTAACAAAATTAAGAATGCATTGCCAATTTCATTAGAATTATTTGGAAGAAAATATTATTTAAGATTTTTTAAAAATCATAGAGGAACAAAATATGTAGTTAACATTGTTCTTTAAGGGAAAAAAACTATTGAAATCAATTAAAACTTTTTTTTTTTTGTATGGAGGAAAAGGTACTGAAAATAGTCTGTTTTGAGCATAGTTTTCATTTTTTCTTAAATGTATCAGACATAGATTTCACAGCTCATAATTAATTCGCAGCGCCCACATCACCATTAATTTTTAATCAAAGAAGAGCTGCTGTGAGTGCTACTGCTATTTCACCAAGGTTAGCAGGGGGTTGTCTCCAGGCTCAGAAACCTTATTTGTTCTGCATAACAGAGACTGATTTCTAAAAGGATGGCCAGATGCACCCTGTAATCCCAGCTAATTACCTACAGGTGATGGGGACCAAACTGTGTTTTGACTGAAAAAAAAAATCTAGTTTCACAGATAATTACACATTTACACAGGCTAGGGATTTGGGGTTTCATATTCTTGGCAGTGTTAGACTTAGGAGTTTTGTTAAAAAATATTTCCTCTGTATGTATAAAGGGAATTCTTCACAATCAATTTACCATCCTTATGCTTGTAAATATATATTTATAAGAGCTCCCCAGATAACATGGTAACATTGTGCCAGGGAGCAAATATGATACAAGTTCACAGAACTTTTCTGACATGAAATCGCCAGATGAGGAAATGGCTTCAATGTGGGTTTAGGAAGACCCCAGGCAAACTATTCCCCAATCAACATCAAACAACCCAAGGCAAAACCAGAGAACAAATATTCAATTTCAAACCTGGTAAGCATTCTAAAAAGACAAGTACTATCAACTTAACAAAAACCCCCAAAACAAAGGAAATTTGTTTTTCTTAGGTTTAATACCTTTAGGTAAAAGACATAACTTGGTCATTTAAACAAAGATACTGTATATAATTGTATTATATATATAGTTCAAATTAATTTCTTTTTGGAAAACAATGTCATGTTTATAAAAATCTAATAAAATGTCTAATTAGGAAAGATTAAGTCTGGCTAGCCTAACCAAATGTAAATAAAAGTCAAACTGTTTTAACACGTTTTATGAGATTTATATACATATACACACAGATACATCTTAAAGATGTATGTATATGTATGAAGATATGTATGTTAAAGATAGCTATACCTTATATATCATATATGTTAAAATTAACATTTTAAATAGCTTAAAATATTTTTAAACATCTTGGCTTTTATACACATACATAAAAATACATACAAGGAGATTTTCTAAGATGAAAAATATTAGTGGTATTAGTAATAATTTCTATTTTTTACTTATTATTCTCTGTATTTTCCAAATTCTTAAGATGAATATGTATTGTTTTTATACTAAGAAAAAAATTTTTTAAATAATTTTAGCCTTAAAAATTTTTAAGCTTACTAACTCCTTTATATGCCAAAGTTGAGATGTGTTATAAAATAAAGGAACCTGGTTCCCAATAATTTACATAAATAAAATTAATTTCCTCACTAATCACACCTCCCACTATCAAACCCTCCATTACATAGCAGTAAATACTCAATAAATTACTTATAAGTGCCTATACAGTGGACACACCTTTCCATGGACTCCAGGAAAAGATCTAGTTGAGCCACTTAGTTCAATAAGCACAACATGGATGAGATTTAATAAATTAAGTTTATCATTCAACATAACATCAATACAAGTGCAACTTCAAATAACATTGATTGCAAAGCCATGTAAATCCAGGGTTTGAGGCAGGAGACAGATGGGCTCCAGGTTAGACATTTACAACTGGCCTTCTGTTTACACTATATGCGGCAGGAAAAAGTGGGCTTCAGGCCAGACACTTACAACTAGCCTCCTGTTTGCATTTCCTGAGACAGGAGATAGGTGGGTTTCAGGTTAGGCATTTAAAATGAGCCTCCTGTTTGCTCTCCGAAATGGAAGCAATGACAGAGACAGGGTAAATACCCAAGCTTTGTCTCTTGTGGATGTCTTAAGATAACAGTCATGGCAAGAACAAAGAGGGGCAGAACATTGTGTGAATAAAAGATCAAGGGATTTCTGCTCCCCCCTTTCCTTGGGACAAGGGAGACACTACGCATGCACAAAAAGGCTCCTTGGGGGTCAAAAGTGGGGGGACAGGCCATAATGCGTCTTGCTTCTCCCAGACACCTTCACGGCGGGATCCATCTTGACTGAGAGGTGCATGTGCACCTATGAGGAAGGTCCTGAGACTAATTAGCCAGGAGAGACAAAGCAAGATGACTGGCCAGAAGGGAAACAAAACCCTGTAAAACTGTCCCCTTATAAAGGATTTAAACTTCCCAAAGGCGCGGCTCTCTTTCTGAGTTCGCCCGTGCGTATTTCCGCGTGTACTTTGCTTTTCCAATAAACTTTTTCCTTTTCTCTTTACCTTCTGCCTCCTCACCTGAATTCATTCCTGACAAGGCAGGCAAGAACTAAGGACCCAGGCCCTAGCAGCTGGCCTCTGTAGTCCAGCAGTTAGGACTCCCAGCCCAGGAACTAAGATCTTGCTTCCAGCTACTGCTGCCGCTTACTGCTGTCTGCATCCGAAATCAGGTTCATTAAATGAAATACCCAGTTCTAACCCATCGCTCTCAACCCTCCCTCCGATGCTATTAGCTCCCCACCATTTCAGATAACTGGGTCACTCTCTGCATGGACATGTAAGCCTTTAGAAATGAACGACACTCAAATTTTCCCAGCTTAAAGTATCATCTCCACTATCCTGTCAGAAGACCTGAATTTCCTACTATCCAAAACTCTTAGCCAAGATATTAACAACAAAAAGCAAAGAACCAAGATTTTTTTTTTAACAGTTGGGAATAAAAGCAGATGAATTACTAGAATGAGTGAACAAAGTTAACAAATGCAGGGAATGGGAAAGAAGAGCATACACTCAGGTGGATGGAGCAGTACGTAAGTGTAGGGAAAAGTGGGGCACATTTGGAAAGACAATTTAGGGCCATGTTGTGGAAGACTCTGAAAGTGAGTCCAAGATAACAAATTTTATTGTTAGAGGATAGCAATCCACTGAAGACTTCTGATCAGAAGATAACACGATCAAAGTTGTGCTTTAAGCAGAAGATGTACTGGAGCAGGAAAGACTAAAGGTAAGAAGACCCAGAGATGTCAGTGTGATAAGGACATGCACAAAAGTGTAGGTGGAGGGAATGGAGAGAAGAGAATTTGGTGGGCATAGATAAAGGGTAAAGAAGGATTCAGATATGACTTCAGGAAGGAAAAAGGTCAAGGAAAGGTTTTAGTGAAAAAAAAGAGAGGCCTGAGTATTAGGCTATTGGGAAGGAGCTGGTGGAAAGGAAGAGACTGAACAAAAGCATGAGGGAAAAAGGGATCAAGGCAAAAGAAAAAAAAATACACTTTCTGAATATTTACTATGTGTCAGACCTAGGCTAGATACTGTAAATAAATATCACCTCCCTGAAAGCAAAATCTGTATCTTTTTCATCTTGGTATTTCCAGTACTTCACACTCAGTAAATATTTGTTGAATGAAAGGTACAGAGAAAGGAGGAAGGATTAGCCTTCGTTACATAAAAGGACACTCTCTCAAAGGCAGGAGTGAATGAAAGGAATGTCAAAGGAATGGAGTAGCAAGCCCTGATGGCTCAGCAAAATGAGAGTCAAGGTTATTTGTTTAGATGAACGATGATAATGATGTCGTTGTGGGAGTGATGTGATTAAGGCTTGAAGAATGGGAAAGGGTTTCAACAGCTATTGCAAATAGTGAAATAAGGATTCTTTTAGACGAATAAAAATGTCCAAATGTCAGTGAGGAAATAGCTAATGTTAGCATGACCCTGTAGGTCCCATTTTCTGACTTCCACACCCTACACAAGAATTAAGAGTAGAGAAAGCCAGATAGAGATCATTCAGGTCTTCTGACCATATGTAATCCGCATATAACATCATCATGTATTTGCCACATTATTTTGAGTTATCCGTTTGTTTCTCAATACACAGATATCTTCTCAAAGATAGGACTTATGCTTATGCATCTCCCAGTCCCGAATATGGTGCCCAGAACATCATCAGTGCTCATTTACTATTGGTGGAACTGTGAACCAAGGGCTCTGCACCAGCCAGTGGGAACAACGGAAGTTCAATGCCAAGCAACAGGCTCCTGGGTGGTAGATAGCACATCAGCCTGACGCACATACTAGATAATGTATAAAATGAAGACAGAATGAGGCGAGTAGACTGTAATGAGGAAGGAGAATTGGCTACAAAGAACAAAATAGCAGGTAAAAAAATACATTTAATTAATCACACAACAAGAAGCCCAGAGGCAGGGCGGTTCCAGAGTTTGTACAAGTGACTCAGCAAAGTCTAGGACACAGAATTTTCCATATTTCTTCTCAATTCAGCATATTATCAGCATTCACTCTTTGTGGTTGCAAAATAACTACAGAAGTTGTAGGCATTATATTCAGATAGAACATGTTCTGGGCAAAAAAAATAAAAGAAGAAGACAGAGCATTTCTATTTTGTGTTGGGAAGGAAAACCTTTTCTAGATCTCAGGTACAGAGCCCAAGTACCGTCAGTCACATTAGGGTCATATGTCCCTGCCTTATCTGCAATGTGGGCTGGGAAAGCTTAGGCATTTCCAGTTTATATATTGGGGGAAGTCTGTTCTTTCAAGAAGGAGGAAGCAGTGGCGGTGTGGGTAGGGGAGATGTCTGGATGGTAGCCAACAAATAACATCCTTAAGAGGGGTTGAAAGAATATTGATCACAAAGAGGATTTGAAGGCCTGGGAAAGCCTCAGAATAACTGTCTTGCCTACTGCACCACATGTAATCCCACTGAACACATCAGGCATGTTGGTCCTGTGATTTAATCTATAGCTGATTGTAACAGGGTGTACATCTAAGGGCAGTCAGTAACATATGACATGGTTCAAAATGATAACCAAACCAACTAAATTCTTTTTTAACTATTTATGTTAAGGATATTTGTAGCAAGGATGATATATTCCCAAATAGTGCTTTGTCCCTGCACTTCCTTGTTTGTGTCTTTCCATTTATTCAATAAGACATTTGAAGTGGCTCAAGGAGAATTAGTATTGTTAAAGCAAAAATGCAAATGGGAAGTAGGGCATAACTTTTCAATTTATCGGTATCCTTTAGTTAAATCTCCTTTTTCTTTTACGTATTTATTTATTATTAAAAAATTTTTTTAGATGGGGACCATTTTTAAAGTTTTTATTGAATTTGTTACGATATTGCTTCTGTTTTATGTTTTGGTTTTTTGGCCGCAAAACATGTGAGATCTTAGCTCCCTGACCAGGGATTGAACTCTCACCCCCTGCATTGGAAGGTGAAGTCTTAACCACTGGACCACCAGGTAAGTCCCCCCTTTTTCTTAAGAAATGCTGAATGAGTAACTTTTTTAGTTCCTTGCTACTAAAACTGCTGACCTATAACTTGGGATAAGAACATAGACATTTGAGTTTATTTTTTGTATGGTGTGAGGGTGTGTTCTAACTTTATTAGTTTACATGCAGTTCTCCAGCTTTCCCAACACCACTTGCCAAAGAGACAGTCTTTTCTCTATTGTATATTCTTGCCTCCTTTGTTGAAGATTAACTGACTGTAGGTGTGTGGGTTTATTTCTGGGCTCTCTATTCTGTTCCATTGATCCATATGTCTGTTTTTATGCCAATACCATGCTGTTTTGATTACTGCAGCTTTGTAGTATTGTCTGAAGTCTTGGGACAGTTATGCCTCCTGCTTTCTTCTTTTTCCTCAGGATTGCTTTGGCAATCTGGGTCTTTTATGATTCCATATAAAATTTAGGATTATTTGTTCTAGTTCTGTGAAAAATGTTATGGGTAATTTGATAGGGATCACATTAAATCTGTAGATTGCTTGGTAGTATGGCCATTTTAACAATATTAATTCTTCCAATCCAAGAGCATGGGGTATCTTTCCATTTCTTTGAATCATCTTCAATTTCCTTTATCAATGTTTTATAGTTCTCAGCATATAAGTCTTTCACCTACTTGGTCAGGTTTATTCCTAAGTATTTTATTTTTTTGATGTGGTTTTAAAGGGATTGTTTTTTATTTTCCCTTTCTGATATTTCATTGTTAGTGTAAAGAAATGCAACAGATTTCTGTATGTTAATCTTGTATCCTGCTACCTTGCTGAATTCGTTTATCAGTTCTAGTAGTTTTTGTGTGGCATCTTTAGGATTTTCTATATACAGTATCATGTAACCTGCATATAATGACAATTTTACTTCTTCTCTTCCAATCTGGATACCATTTATTTCTTTTTCTTATCTGATTTCTGTGGCTAGGACTTCTGATACTATGTTGAATAGAAGTGGTGAGAGTGGGCATCCTTGTCTTGTTCCAGATTTTAGCAGGAAGGCTTTCAGCTTTTCACTGTTGTGTATTACATTGGCTGTGGTTTTGTCATAAATAGCTTTTGTTATGTTGAGTTATGTTCCCTCTATACCCACTTTGGTAAGAGTTTTTATCATAAATCGATGTTGAATTTTACCCAATGCTTTTTATGCATCTATTGAGATGATCATGTGGTTTTTGTCTTTTCTTTTGTTGATGTGGTGCATCTAATTGGTTGATTTGCATATGTTGAACCATCCTTGTGATCCTGGGATGAATCCAGCTTGATCATGGTATAGGATCTTTTTTACACGTTGTTAGATTCGGTTTGCTAATATATTGTTAAGAATTTTTGCATCTATATTTATCAAAGATATTGGCCTGTAATTTTCTTTTTTGTATTGTCTTTGTCTGGTTTTGGTAACAGGGTGATGGTGGTTTCATAGAACGACTTTGGGAGTATTCACTCCTCTTCAAGTTTTTGGAAGAGTTTGAGAAGGATCAATATAAGTTCTTCTCTGTATGTTTGGTTGAATTCTCCAGTGAAGCCATCTGATCCTGGGCTTTTGTTTGTAGGGAGGGTTTGGGGGTTTTTTTTCTTTTTCTTTTTTACAGATTCTATTTCACTTCTAGTGATTGATCTGTTCAAATTATCTATTTCTTCTTGATTCCGTTTTGGTGAGCTGTATGTTTCTAGAAACTTGTCCATTTCTACTTGGTTGTCAGATTTGTTGACATATAATTGTTCATAGTATTATCTTATGATTTTTTGTATTTCTGTGGTATTGGTTATTATTTCTTCTCTTTCATTTCTTATTTTGTTTATTCAGGTCCTCTCTCTTCTTCTTTGTGAGTCTGGCCAAGATTGATTTTGTTTACCATTTCAAAGAACCAGCTCTTGGTTTTATTGATTTTTTTCTAATCTCTATTTTATTTATTTCCTCTGAGATCTTTATTATTTCCTTCCTTCTGCTGACTTTAGGTTTTGTTTGTTCTTCTTTTTCTAATTCTTTTAGGTGGTAGGTTAGGTTGTTTATTTGAGATTTCTCTTATTTTTTGAGGAAGACCTGTATCTCTATGAACTTCCCTCTAAGAACTGCTTTTGCTGCATCGCATAGTTTTGTATGGTTGTGTTTTCAAAAACAAACTCAAAATGGCTTAAAGACCTAAATATAAGACAAGACACCATAAAACTCCTAGAAGAGAATATAGGCAAAACATTCTTTGATATAAATCATACCAATGTTTTCTTAGGTCATTGTCCCAAGGCAATAGAAATAAAAGCAAAAATAAACAAATGGGACCTAATAAAACTTACAGGCTTTTGCACAGAAGGAAACCATAAACAAAATGAAAAGACAACCTATGCAATAGGAGAAAATGTTTGCAAATGATGAGACTGACAAGGGTTTAATTTCCAAAATATACAAACAGCTCATACAACTCAATAACAAAAAAACAAACAACTCAATCAAAAAATGGGCAGAAGATGTAAATAGACATTTCTCCAAAGAAGGCATACAGATGACCAAGAGGCACATGAAAAGATGTTCAACATCTCTAATTATTAAAGAAATGCAAATCAAAACTACAATGAGGTACCACCTCACACTGGTCAGAATGGCCATCATTAAAAAGTCTACAAATAACAAACGCTGGAGAGGGTGCAGAGAAAAAGGAATCCTCCTACACTGATGGTGGGAATGTAAATTGGTGCAGCCTCTATGGAAAACAGTATGGAGGTTCCTCAAAAGACTAAAAATAGAGTTGCCATATGATCCAGCAATCCCACTCCTGGGTATATATCTGTACAAAACTATAATTCAAAAAGATACATGCACTCCAGTGTTCACTGCAGCACTATTTACAATAACCAGGACAAGGAAGCAACCAAAATGTCTATCAACAGATGAATGGATAAAGAAGATGTGGAAAAAAAAAAAAAAGAAGAAGATGTGGTATATATATACAATGGAATACTACTCAGCCATAAAAAAGAACGAAATAATGCCATTTGTAGCAACATGGGTGCAGCTAGAGATTATAATACTAAGTGAAGTAAGTCAGAAAATGAAAGACAAATACTATATGATATCACTTACATGTGGAATCTAAAATATGACACAGATTAATTTATCTATGAAACAGAAACAGACTCACAGGTGTAGAGAACAGACTTGTGGTTGCCAAGGGGGTGGGGGATGGGGGAGGGATGGATTGGGAGTGTGGGATTAGCAGACACTAACTATTATATATAGGATGGATAAACAACAAGGTCCTACTATATAACACAGGGAACTATATTCGATATCCTGTAATAAACCATGATGAAAAAGAATACTTAAAAAAAAAAGAATATGGGCTATTTGAGTACTAGCTACATGCCAAAGGACTGGGCAAGGGGCTAGGATTTCTGAATATCATCAACAACAATAATAACAAACACTTGTCAAGTACTTTACTCTGCCAGGCAGAGTATTACTTCTTTTAAGGCATATAGCAACCCCATGAAGATGGTACAATTATTACCCCCATTTTAGAGATGCAGTTTGCAGTAGTCTCTGGAAAAGGTATTGTTGGCCTACCAAACAACCATTCTCACTGTCCTTTTTCTAACAATACTCCACTGTGTTCTGGCCTTCACTTCAGAAAAAGCTGTGATGCGTCTAAGATAATTCCATCCTGCCAACATAGTAATTTGTTCCAGGCCTATAACAATTAGCACATGGCATTTCCTCGAACAGGAGGATTTGTTCAAAAATAGGAATATGATCCCATCTGGGCCAATGAGACACAAAGGGAGGTTGACTTGGGGTTCCTGCAAAAGAGTCTCCCCACTTGTAAGAGGTAGCCGTTGTTAGAGATGCACACTCTTTCCCCGAACATGGTGATTTGCAGACACAATGCTTGGAACTATAAGAGGTTTTTGCCATGGTATCAGGACAATTTTTGGCAGCAAATGGGTTACTCAACTAAGACTGGCTTACAAATTAGGAAAATTTGTTGCTTCACAAACAGAGGGCCTATAGGTAGATAGGGAACTTTGAGTTAATTTCTTGGCTAAGCAATATCCTTAAGAGAAAAAAATACTGGGATTTTCCACTATTCTTCTCCTCCATGCTTAGCATGTTGACTTGATACTTGCACTTGTCTCCCCATGAAGGCTGACACTATTCATGAAGGCTGACACTATTCTGGGTATCACAGGTAGCTTCGTTAGTTCTTATTGGCCATGGTTTTATCACATGCCCATGACTAAACCAATCTCATGCAAGATTAGAATTACCATGTTTGGTTTGACTAATTAATATTCCCCTTAAGCTCTAGAGGGTCAAACTTCCCTGAATATATAGAAAAACAAACGCTTGACAAAATCTGAGCTCTCTCAGAAAAGATAAAGGCTGGTGTATGCACAGTCACCAAGGGGGATACCAACCTGGTGACAAAACAAACAGATGAAGGAAAACACACTGACTTCCTGACGGGGGGAAATATGGGGAGAAAAGAGCCAGAGCCACTGGATTAGGTCAACCCTGAAGGCCATCCTACCTTGAATTTCCAGTTATGTCAGTACATTTTCTTATTGTTTAATCTTCTTGTGTTTAGAAGTGGAGCTGCTGTACTGAATTAAGAATATGCAGATTATGGTCTGCTGAATGAGGGGGCACAAGCCACGCACACGGGGTCAGCAGGTAGCTCCCTCAACATCTGAGCTCCCACCTTGTGAAAGTGAAACTTACTGGGTTGTTTTGATTGAAAGGTCAGTTTCAATATACCCTCACAAAGAAAGTAGAATCACAAGATTTATTACTTACAGATCTCAAAAGGAGGCAAGGGGGGCAGGGGGTGGGTGCAGTGAGTCAAGGAAAGGGCAGAGTTCCACCCTAGCTCATGAGTGAGCAGGAGATGGACAGCAGGGTAGCAAACACCTATTACTTATAAGTTGGTTGGGACAGAGGTCACTAACTTTTCCCAGGCTTAACACTAAGTGCTTATTTTAAAAGGTGCCCTGGGAAAAGCAAAGTGGGAACTTACATAGGAAATCCTAAACTCAAATTCTTATCTAAAAGTCCAGATTCTGGGTATGAGCAGGGTTATCACACTGTAAAATGCCTAGGTAGCAACTCAGAAAAACAGAAGTTGTTTTTCTCATCACACTTGTCAGAGCCAGGTTTTCCATTACTTGCAACCCAAAGCATCTCAGTTGGTGCAGCGGAAGAGGCAGGAGTCAAACAATATCTGGCTACCGACTCTACAATATAGATCTCAACTACTATGCCATGCTATGTCCCCAGAACCTACATGAGCAGTGAGATAATGGCCAACTGACTTGACTGGATTAATTGTGAGCATCTCTCTCAATTCTCCCCTTCAGGTTATAGCAAGAAATGAGGTCCAGACATTTCAGCTGAAGGTATGAATTTCCAGGCCCCTTTTCCTCAGTCCTGGATCTTGTTCCAATCTCCCTCATTGGCTTTTCTTCTTTGCTTTCTCTTCCCATTTCTTTCCTAATATTTCCTAGTATCGTCTGTACCCAAATCAGGCTTTAGCTGGGGGAAACCTAAAATAAAATAGTCAAGTAATGATAAGAATATTCAAGAAAAACAAAGCAGAGGGATTTGATGAAAAGGAAGATAGTTTTCTCATATCACTGGGGAAAATTTGAGAAGGTCTTGATGTTAGTAGGCTATGGTAAGAAAGAAAAAGTGATGCAATTCTATTTTATTCAATCCATTCAGCCAGTATATATTGAAGACTTATTCTGTGCCAGGCAATTTACTAAGCTCTGGGAATGTAATAGTGAGCAAAACTGATAATCTCTGCCTTTTTGGAGCTCGCGTTCCTGTCTGGAAAACAGACCTTGACAAAATAATCACACACAAAAATATAAATATAACTGCTGTGGAGGAGAGGTATGCAGCATACAGTTTAAAAGAGAAGTTACTGCAAGATGCAGTAGGACAATGGACTGACAGTAACAAAAGATAAAGATGATTTTAATTACCTTGCCAGGAGAGGAGTATCCACATAGTATCACCTTCCTGCTAGAGTACTGTCTAGTCTAGTAACAGACATGTATTAAAAGAAAAATAATAAATTATGATATATCAGCCAGATAATGTGATTAAACTCACATGTTTGTCTAGTTTTCTTATATAGGTACTAAGGAGCTTCCATCCCTGTATAGTTAGAAAATATTACAATGAATGGGGAATCTAGAATCTTCTAGATTGAGGGTGAGAATCTCATCTTCATATAATCAGGAAATTTGTTAGCACCCCCATTGGGGAGAAAACTGAGATTTTTATTTTGTTTTGTTTTTAATATATTATGCAATTTCAGACAAAAAGTTGTAAAAAATAATAGAGTGAAGACTCGTGAACTCATTATTCAACTTAAGAAATAAAATATTTCCAATATAATTTAAAGCTTAAAGTACCATATGCCTTTCCCTCCAATCACATTCCCTTTCCTAATACACAGAGGTAACAATTATCCGTGACTATCATCATCATAAGTTTCTAAAATACTTACTATATAAATGTATGTATCCCTAAAGAATAGTTTCATTTCATATGGTTCTATACTTTATATTAATACAATCATATTGTTTACATTCTGCAGCCTGCTTTTTCTGTCCATGCCTTTATAGATATGTGATCTGTTTATATGAATGTATATAGATTCTATTTCTTAATTTTCACTGCTATATATAATATTCCAACATACTCATTCATTCTCCTGCTCATGAACATTTAGCATGTTTCAATTTGAATCTTTCTATCCATAAGCATGGCATGTTTCTCCTCTTAAAATAACTGAATTTTAACTTCTTCAAACTTGCTTCAAAAACATTCTATGGATTTTGCATGGTATCAAAGAATGAGTACTCAACTGGTGTGTCAGAAGCCTAGCACTGAAATTCTATATTGTTTAATATGTCACATATGTGTGGATATTTGGTCTGAGTATAATTAAAATGGATCTGGGGAGTACATCCCTAAAAAGATTTTTTCTATAACATCCTTAAATATTTTTTTCATTGTTACCACTGAAATTACAATAGCACACATGCATGATTACCCTGTAGGCTCAGGAGAGGAAATGTGATAAGCCTTTGTTCCTATGCAGATATAAAGACAGGTCAGAAAGGGCTATCATTACTTGGATTCATGACATATCTTTCTTCTAAAGGTAATTTTAAACTATGTAATTTAATTTTTCTTGAAAGCATTCCTGAGAAATAGAGGTGCTTTTAGCCCAAGTTAATAAGTGACACTGAAGTTTATTGGATCACCCCAGATCACAGAGACTAGCTTTGATTCTTGCTCAAAATGGCGTATACTCAAATTAAGCTGTCTCATACAGCTTTCATCTTTGATAGAATAGTTAAAGCCTACATCATTTTAAGTTCTGGCACTAGAAAAGCTATTTCAGCAACTGAATCAACCAAGGCTCCAAATCCCCTTGGACAATTTTATCAGTTATGGTCCATTTGTCTGGCAGTAAAAGGAACCCAATGGCATAACAATAGGAAAATTTATTATCTCACAAAGGAAGAAGTCTAGAGGTAGTTAGTTGATTCAGTGGCTTATCATTGTCATCAAAGACCCATTGTCATCAAAGACCCAGGTTCTTTCCAATTCCTCTGTGCCTTTCTCAGTATCACATTATCCTCAGGATGGTAGCAAAACAGCTGCAGCTGTTCCAGGCATCACATCCAGATACAATAACATTCAGAGAAATACATCTTCTTATAACTCTTTCTCAGGAATGCTCCTCAGAACCCCTCTCCTACCCTGACCCAGCAGACTTTTCCTCTGGTTTCATTGTCCACAGCTGAGTCACATGTCTATCACTCAAGCAAATATTAACAAAGGAAGTGAGGCTTATATTTCGGCCAATCAGGCCCACCCCTAGAGCCAGGTTTGGGGTGAGCTACTCCCAAAACACATGATTACATGCGGGAGGAGGAAATACCCAAACAAAATCAAAGTTCTGATAAAAAGGGAGAAGAAGAAAAGATGCAGGTAGGCAATCAACATCATCCAGTCGAGTCAGTTGTCCTAAACCTCCATTATACACTAAGGATAAATTTCAAATACCAAGGAAGTGAATTCTGGCTCTGCTTTAGCCCCATGAAAGATCTTTACAAACTCCAAAAAAAACTACCCTACCTCAAACCCCTAAATCCTGTTGACTTCTGATCCACAGCTGCTATGGTCTAATGTCTGTGTCTCCCCAAAATTTATATATTGAAAACGTAATGCCCAATGTGATGGTATGGGGGGTGGGTCTTTGGGAGGTGATTAGTGCCCTTATAAAAGAAATGCCAGAGAGATCTCTAGCCCCTTGCACCACGTGAAGAAAGAGAGAAGGCATCATGTACAAACCAGAAAGCAGGCCCTCACCAGACATCTCACCTGCTGGCACCTTGATCTTGGACTCCCTAACCTCGAGAACTGTAAGAAATAAATTTCTGTTGTTTATAAGCCACCTAGTCTCTGGTATTCAGCAGCCCAAATAGACTAAGACAATAGCTTCCATCAGCAAAGGTAGTCATCAGTAATTTGGTTATTCATGGTTTAAAATAAAGATGAATCTGGGCCTGAGTTGATTAACACTAAGAATGACTATTGTCCTGTTTAGCATCAAACTGATTTGGGGACTTATGTACATTAAATCTAATGTTAAATGGCATACTAAGATTCATTTGCTTGAAGAGCTCTCTAATGTTCAATGTAAATTTTAAAGTATATGGAATTGAATTAAATTACTGGAAACACTTCCGTCATTCCCCTCCCTCCCATCCCAGAAATACAAACTGTTTAGTTACCAGACCAACTTGGAAAAAATAAAACAGACTTCAAGTAGGTATTTTAGATTAACCTGAACATTAGCTGTCTTTTTTGAGTGACAGCTAGGTATTTGCCAAATACTATAGATAAAACACATCCAGACACTCTGCAGGGAACTTTCCTGATCCAGTAGTTTGCATATACTATGCTTTTTTTTCAAATTCACATATTCTTTAAAATAAGTGGCTTTTAAAATGCTGCCAATATACCTGAAGATGCCAGTCCAATTTAGACATAAATTTAAAAGACTGCCTCAGTTTGAGTGAGGCAACTGTGAAAAATAAGAAGGTATTCAGAAATTCTAATGATGAGGTTCTGGCCAGGTATACTGAAATATCTTCTCATCTGCTTCTAGTGCCAGATTTAGATGCCTATTAGCTAAACTGCAACCCAGGTCTTTAAATTATAAGGGACTTCCAAAACTGCAAAAGTTTCCCAGTAAGAGGAAACTTCTGATGTTCATGTGAGTTTACATGAATTTCTTCTAACCCTTTGATAAGGTTTTGTGAGGCTCAGCTATAGACAGTATGTTATTACACCCTTTCCAGGTTTCGTGAATTCTTCAAAGTTGATTTGAAAATACACGTGGTCGCCTCACAGTGCTTTAGCATCATCTCAAAGACAGGTCTGCTTTTCACCCTGAAACAAGTTAAACATGCATTTCTTTCAAATACAAGTTTACTCCATTTAAGAATTCAAAAGTATTTTTGAAATACATATATAGAAAGAAATATTCTTGGGCTTCAAGAAATAAAGCCTATAGATTTCATCAATGTACATGAAAATTGGCCATTTGAAAGCTGTCAGTTTGCTTTCTTCTGGTATATTTGGAGAAGAGATGTCTGGTTGGGAAAGCCAAGTGAAGTTACTAGATTAGGCTCCAGCAGATTAAAGGAGACAGTCAATGACCTCAAAACCTGGAATATTATTTTAAGCCATTCTCCTGGTTAATTCCTATGATTCCATTTGCATTCGATCATTTTTCTGCATTTTTCTCCCACTACACACCTTTTCAAAACATAATTCTGTGCTGTCAATAGCAGACAGTGGTAAGAGAAAAGTACACCATGGAGCCTTCACAACAGTTGCCTACGGAAGAGGAAGGCTGGCATACAAGGCACTTGGGGAGACGAGAGGGCAGGAAGCAGAGAGGTTGCAGGGAATCTCTTCTCTCTCTCACTTTCTCAGCTGCCAGCCATTCTCATATTTTCTATGATTTTCCCCCGTCCTTTTCCCCCCTCTTCTTTCCCCTTCTTCAGTTTCTGAAACATAGAAAAATGCTTTTTAAAATGTCATGCAATTAACAGAAAAGATAATGACTATCTGCTACAGTGTTTACAGTTTGTTCCATGTACTAAGGAAAAGCCATCCTTTGCAGAGCAGCTCTTTCTTCATCCCCATCCCCACCAAGTCCTAGGGAGGGTAAGAGCTGCCTTTGGGTCACTAGATTTTGCATCTAAAGATCAAGGTACTTGTTAGAAAAAAACCTTTTTGAAAGCGCACTATTAAAGAAGACCTTGAAAGGGAGGGGGAGGCTATGGAAACCAAGAGCCCCATCTGGCTGCACTTGGCAGTCTGTTTGAGGTTAAGAGTTGAGTGCAAGGGGAGGGATGGAAGATTTACAAGCCCTTGGGGCATTGAAACCTTGTCCACTATAGAAGCATGCGTGGCACATAAGAGACATTTAATAAATATTTTTAAATTAAGAACAAGAGGAATGAAGAAAGAATTTTAAGTATATGTAGTCAGAGTTACAAATTAGATCTCCTTATATATTTTCTAAGAGTCTCTAACAAAGATGTGAATTGCTTTTTATTACTTTTGTTTGATGGATTAAAGTTCTTTCTGTGAGAATCCTTGCCTTGGCTTTTATTCCAGTTACATACAATCTTATCCACAATGTCAGGAGGTTGAAGTCATTTAGTAGGCTGCAGAGCTGGGGTTAGAACTAGGTTTACGACTATTATTTTCTTGGGGAAAACCACAGAATTCTTACCACTTTAATATATTATTTTAGAGGGGTAATAGTGTCAAATACATTATTTTGCAAGTGAAGCAGTGGGATGAAGGTAGAATGGGTAAAATGTATTTATACTTTCAAGAATAAGGGTTGAACATCTGCTGGGTGCTAGGTATCGTGCTAGGTGAGATATAGCATAAGGAAATGTGGTTAGGGCATAAGAAAATCAGAAATTATGATTTAAATTAGGGGCATGGTAAATGCATTTCTATCCTTATGAAGATGTAAGTCAAAAATTATTCAAGGACATCCCCTTATAAAATTAGGGACAAGGTGGCTGGAGATTTCCATTTAGTCATCTCAGCGAAGTCTCCCAGTATGGGGTCAATGCGACCCTCCTGGGAATGCTAACTCCCTTCTTTTTGGAAACTTCTCTCCCCCTGTCTTCATAAACGTAGAGGTTCTAATGACGGCTGCCTGTGGTAGGACCCCATTCTTTTGCCCACCAGTGATGAGTCTAAAGATGAGCATGTGATCCAAACCAGGCAAGGATACTGCCAGAGGCTTTGTTTCCCACAAAGTGGAGGAAGTCATTTTGCATTTGTTTAACACATTCATTACCTCACATATTTATTCTTTTCTTTTTTTGTGAGAACATTTAAGGTCTATTCTCTTAGCAAATTTCAATTATACAATACAGTGTTTTCAACTACAATTGACATGTTATACACTAGACACTCAGGGCTTATTCATCTTAAAACAGAAAGTTTGTACTTTTCACCAACCTCACCCCACAGCCCCTGGCAGCTGCTTTTATACTCTATGAGTTGGACTTCCGTTTTTTTTTGTTTTGTTTTTTTTTTTTTAGGTTCCACACGTAAGTGATACCATGCAGTATTTGTCCTTCTCTGTTGGCTTATGCCACTTAGCGCAATGCCCTCTGGGTTCATGCGTGTTGTTGCAGTGGCAGGATTTCCTTCTTTTTTAATGTTGAATAATATTCTGTGTGTGTGTATCACATTTTCTTGATCCATTCATTTGTTGTTACCACTTAGGTTGTTTCCATACCTTGGTTATTGTAAATAATGCTGCAGTGAACATGGGGGTGCAGATATCCCTTTAAGTTAATGGTCTCATTTCCTGTGGATATAAACCTGGAAGTTGGATTGCTGGATCATATAGTAGTTCTATTTTTAATTTCTTGAGGAACCTTCATACTGCTTTCCATTATGACTGTACCAGCTTTCATTCTCACCAACAGTGTACAAGGGCTCCCTTTTCGCTATATTCTAACCAGTATTTGTTATCTGGTGTGCAAAGATAAAAGGCAAGAGATGGAGAGAAGGAGAGGTCTGGCAGAGCAAGAGTCCCTGGCTCCAGTGTGTCTATCCTCAGATGCACCACTGCTTTCTCCTGCAGACAACTGAACCCACATGGATTCCCATTTTTGACTAAACTAGTTTGAGTTGGGTTTTTATCACCAGCAATCACAATATTTCTAACTAGTAAACTTAATAAATTTAAAGTGGTCTACATAAATAGGCAAGGGACTTAGCTCAACAAAAGAATTATTTTATGAGTTTTATCAAAATAGGCTTTGGAAACCAAAGACTAGTTAAAATCCTAATCTTACTACTCACTTGTTTAGTAACCTTGGGTTACTGCCCTTGCACTGTGGTTCCAATACCATCTGTAAAGAGCAATATATACATTGCTCTTTACAGATATACATTATGTAAATATATATTATAATATTCTTCCTGAGGATCAAAATAAATAGTGTACATTAAATGCTGTAATTGTAGTGCACTCCCTGAAAGGTGGGCATTGTTATATATACCACTGTGATGAACCAGAATTAGAGAAAGCAACAGTTACATATACACTGGTGTTATCCTGAAAGAATGCAGCCTGGAGTGACTAAGGAAGTTTTAGGGCATTCCTCAGTCTGATGGGGAAGGAATTGTGTCTGTGTTAAGCTCACAGAAATGATTCAGAGCAAAACCAGCAGAATTATTTTGTCACAAGATACTATGGACAAAAGACCTAACAGAGCACATAGATTACCTCCTTATAGAGTTCATAAGGAATTATTTGGTGACATGAGAAAGAAAGTGAAAAAACTAACATTTCTAGAGGTAATTAACCCTTCTCTGAAAATTTCTGGGTTTCTCTAGGGGTCTCAGTATATAAACCGGACAATTTGATTAGACACTATATAGATTACCGATGTCTATGCATAATCAATAACGAGAAAAGTTGCATCATTAGATCACTGGGGAACTTTATAAATAATCTTAACTATTGATTTATGCAAAGCGTTCTGGCAAACTGCTTAGATAAAAAGTCTAGTGCTAAAATTGCATTTGCAGTTCTCCGTTGTATGTAAATTCAATGTCACACTCTTTGGATTGATGATCTGCTTTTCAAAATTTGGCAAGTGGCTCAGCTATTTGGCAGTAGCAATCGAAGTACCATCACACTGTCTAACCAAAGTGTAAAAGAGATCACCTGGGACATCTTAAATCATTGACAATTGAAACAATAAAACTAATCTTAAATGAAACTTCAGAAATGCCAGCTTTTAACTCCAGAAGTCAAATACTCCACCTAAGATGGAAAATGAACAAGTAGACCTTTCTCCCCACCACTCATTCCCCTCCCACCTAGAATGTGAAACAAGAAAGATGCCTTCAAACATTGGAAAGCATCTCCAACCAACCCTTGCTTTGAGCCTTTACCACTGTTCTCACCTCTCAGGTAGACTAATCATTTCCTGCATGGGGCTCCTCCAGCTCCTTGCTTGACACCTACTAATGGGGCCATCATGTTGTATCACAGCCACTAAAATAAGTGTTGTCTACCACTCATGACTTCAGGCAAAGTCATAAACCTTATTCATTCTTGTTCCTTGAGACCTAGGTTTCTAACTCAATAAACATTTGCTGAATATTGACTTTTCCTCTTACAGGAAGGACACCTATCCTTGCTGAGAGGTTGAGTATTGAGGCCTGAGTAATTTTAACAGAGATCCACCTTCTTGAGGACCTTCAGAGAAGTATTCTTTTTCCTCATGTGTGCCACTGTTGAAGATACCCGATAAGAAGCCAGTGAGGTTTTTAAGATAATTGAACCCCTCCAGTTACATAGAAGCCAAATCATTTAACTTCTTAAAAAATAAGTGAACCAACTGAGGTGATAGCCAAGGAGGATGGCTTCCCCCCAGGGTGGGAAAAAATGGCTTTACTGAGGCAAAGTAGTGTGTGCCTCTCCAAGACTGTTGGTTATGGAAGTGGGACAGGGCCGTAGATTACTTCAAATCTGGATTAGTGCACTAGGACAGTTATCTGGTTTAGCTCAGCCTAGACAAAAGGATTTGTTTATCCAGATCCTAGCGTATTAAAAAATTTTTGCAAGCCTGAAATTTCTAGATTGTTCTTGAAAGTTCCAAATGTTTCATTATGTTTCAGAGTACAAAGTACTCCATCAGATAAATGTTTGAGATGAGTTTTCTTTTAAGCCCACAGTAGGATAAAACATACTGTAATCCACTTTTGAAAAAAGAATTAACTAAAGAAAGATATTTGCCTTCCATGCAGAAGGACTATTTAACAATCACAAAAACTTTGATAAAATCAGGAGTTCCAGAAGAGTGATTCCTGCAGAAACATCAGAATGATCTAAACCTTACTCCATATATTGAATCCCACTTTGAAAGCAGAAGCAGATGGAGCCTGGGGTTTGAATTCACCATTCTAGCTTTACATTGTACTGATTCCTTTTTTGGAAAATGTGTCAAAAAAAACCAAACAAACTAGAAAGCTTAAGAAGGAGGCTTGAAATGTCAACCTCTGTATGTTTTAGGGCAACAATTCTCTAACTTTGGCATTATTTGAGGTCCTCATATTGCATATTCCCAGGACCAGCCCTGCCTCAGAAATCTGCATTTTAACAAGTTTCTTGTGCAATTCTGGTCTTAGACGACCATTTTAAAGACATTTCTTATAGACTCATCTTAATAAGAAGGATACAGATCTTGTTAGGTAAAATGCTTCATGTTGTGAGAAGAGGATGAGAATTGAAGCAATAATATTGAATGTATGTAGTATGGTTTCATGTCCTACTTATTGATTTATTGATGTTGACAAATAAATGGGTCATTCTAGTCAGTCAAATTATATGTCAGCTATTAGCATTGTGTTCCAGAATTCCAAGATCTAAGGGACCCTTTTGGCCCAAGAGCTAATTTGAGGATGAAAGATTAGAGAGCAATGCCATGATAACAAAATTTCTGTGGATAAGTAGTGCCATTTTCTTGTTGTCACTCTTCTATTAAACAAAGTAGGTAATTTAATTTGTATAGATATACATTCTTTCCAGAGGGCTTAAATATATTTTAAGTTTCCATTTTTGAAGTGGCTCATAAATATTTAATATGTCCTAAATTGGTCTGTGTGCCAAAATGTCGCTCACCTCTGGTGAATCTGTGCTGGACGCAGACACTGGGGTTAATGAAACACAACTATTGGGTGTTTCCTACATTGCAAGGCACAGTAAAAAGTCCTGCACATCTATCATCTCACTTAACCCTCATATCAACCCTATGAGGTAGCTACTAATAATATTCCTATTTTACGTATAAGGAAAATGAGATTTAGAGACGTTAAGAAACTTGAATACAGTCATTTGGCCAGTAAGTGCTGGAATCAAGATTTGAACTCGTGTTCATCAGACTCCAGACTCGTGTGTCTCAATAACTAAAGATACATGCAGGCCTGGCTGGTTCTCCTAAATGGACTAAGAATGGACAACTAGTCATATTTTATTGTATGGGTAAGTCTAAACTAAGGGGCAAGAAAGGTGCTGCTCCCTTTCTAGACTAGGAGAGAGTATTAAAGAGCAGTTTTCTTCTATCTTGTTTTAATATGTGGTAGTGACAATGCTTGGCAGGCAGCGGGTCAGAGGAGCTCTCAAAGTCTAGCCTTCAACCCAAATACCACCCACTGAGAGCCTTTCCAGAGAGCATCACACGCATGCCTAATGGAAAAGCTTTTACCTAAGTAAAGGGGCTCCTTGTTTAATTTTTAATATATTGCTCTAACTAGTTTTCTGTAATAACTATCACAGCATCTGGGAATAAGATGGAATTTATAGGTTGAGAAGAGGTGGACTTTTGGAAATTCTCAAAGACAAGAATTGCGAAGCCTATAACTAAGCTCTCCGGTAAACCAGTGTCATCTCCTGGGAAAGCCAGTAATTTTAGAGTGAAAACATAGAGGAGGATGGCCAGTTATGAATACAGAATGCTAATTGGAAGTTACTTCTCTTGTAACGCCAGCTACCAGAACATAGCCAGAAATTAGACAACAAAGACAAAAGACTTCTGGAAAGGTAAAAGAGAGATCAAAGCCTGCGTGGTTTCCTCATACAAAAACTCAGCTCTTGCTGAGCTCTTACTAACTCCTATTTAATAAACAATGTTAGCAGAATTGGTAATCAGCCATAAGTGGAACAGATAATGCTACCGGTAAGCACATGAACTGTTCCAGTCACTGCTGATAACCTGACAGAGGAAATTATTTTTTAATCTTTTATTAAACATAAAAAAATTTGAAAGTTACCACAGGGTAAGGATAAAAGAGGGTAAGTGTTCAAAGCCCTGTATAACTTGTGATATCATAAGGACATCACTACCCACAGCCCGTTAGTGCCCACTGTATAATTAAAAGACATATGATTCATGAATCTATAAGAGAATTGTTCAATAATATTCTGCTTACTGTTTTAAAGGCAGGGAAGGATATTTGAGGAAGAGGCAAGAGTAGCAGTTTTTTTGTTTCACCTTTCAATCTTTGAACCATATTGTATTAGTCTGTTTGGGCTGCCATACATAATACTACAGACCAGGTGGATTAAACAACAGAAATTTATTTTCTCACAGCTCTGGAGGCTAGAAGTCCAAGTCAAGGTGCTGGCAGGATTGGTTTCTGATGAGACCCCTCTTCCTAGCTTGCAGACAGCTGCCTTCTAGCTGTGTCTTCATATGGCCTTTCCCCAGTGTGACTACAGTCCTCTACCTCCTCCTCTTCTTATAAAGACATCAGTCCTATTGGATTAAGGCCCCACCTTTATAACCTTAATTATCTCCTTAAAGGCCCTATCCATAGTCACACTGGGGGTAAGGTCTTCAACATATGGATTTGGGGCGGTGGGGGGATACAATTCAGTTTGTAACACATGTGAATGAAATATTTATTCAAAATAATAGAATAAACTAAATTTTAAAATAAAAAAGCAAATATTAACCTGCCATTCCCTCTCCCTTCCACAATTAATTGAGCAGCTACTATGTGCTAGGTGTGTGATAATACTCTGGAAGAAGATGAATCACAATAGAGGGAACTTACAGTGGAGTAGAAAAAGAACAACCAAATGTATTGAAATTTAATTTAACTTCCTGGAAAAGGAATAGCTATTTTCTAATGATGTTTCTAAGATGTTGCTGTACACAATACATCAAATACTCTCTTCTCTTTCCATCCTCCTTCTCTCTTTCTCCTCTTTTTTCCCCCTCTCAATTCTTCCTCTCCTCTTATTTCTTGTTTATATTTTCAGTTACTTTGTTGTGAAGTCATTCATTTGATTGCTCCTGATAAGAGTCTCTCCTTCAAGAAGTAGCCTAGACAACCTAAATGTCCATCAACAGATGAACGGATAAAGAAGATGGGGTACATACACAAAATGGACTACTACTCAGCCATAAAAAGGAATGAAATCATGCCATTTGCAGCAACATGGATGGACCTAGAGATTATCATATTAAGTGAAGTAAATCAGACAGAGAAAGACAAATATCATATGATATCACTTATTTGTGGAATCTTAAGAAAAATGACACAAATGAACTTATTTACAAAACATAAATAGACTCACAGACATAGAAAACAAACTTATGGTTGCCAAAGGGGATAGTGGGGGCAGAGGGGGGAAGATAACCTAGGATTAACATATACACACTACTATATATAAAATAAGTAAACAACAAGGACCTACTGTATAGTACAGGGAACTATACTCAATATCTTGTAATAATCTTTAATGGTAAAGAATCTGAAAAAGAATATATATATATGTATAATTGAATCACTTTGTTGTACACTTGAACCTAACACAACATTGTAAATTAACTATACTTCAATTTAAAAAACAAAATAAAATAAATTTTAAAAAAGTAGCCTAGAGACTATTAAAAGTTTCAATTCAGTCTTGCTCATTTAGAAGAATTTGGGGTTTAGTAAAAATTTTGCATTTACCTTGTTTTCTTGCTTAGGTTGGAGGGTAGCAGGGATTCTGGTTTCTACTTGGGGCTTGTTTTCACTCCTTTTCCTTTTCTTCTTCTTCTTCTTATCATTATTTTGAATTAGCTGGCTAAATCTTTAGCTCTCTGTCTTACCGATCAGGTACGATTTTGTACACACATTATTTTAGAACAAGACTGGAGACATGCTGTTCTGGTTTGACTCTTTGTCGTAAAGACAAGAGCCAGAAACCGAGGCAAGCGGTGATGACTCTGAAGCCAGCAGCTGCAAGGTGCAGGTTCCTGACTGCCAGATGTATCACTTGCCATCCTAATGCAATTCTGCTTCAATGGCAGTTGAGGACAGGTGTTGAACAGGCCTAGTCATTTCAAGGAAATGTTTAAAAGGAATTCTTTTCCATCTTCGATCTGTGAGTTAAGGTTCCTGCTTTAAATCTGTTTTGCCAAACATCTGAAATACGCAAGGGAGGGCGCCTTCTCTGTTCTGCTACAATACGCCTGCCTGCACTTGAGACAACTCGGATGGGTTATAAATATCCTTTAATTTGCTAGAGTACTGAAGCACAGCTTTGTATCAGGTTTTTCTTCTTCTTCTTCTTCAAACCTCCTGGCATTTCTCTTATCAAGATTCGACAGCAGTGGGCCCGTAGCTTAGCTGCCTATTTATGCTTAATACAAGACTGAGAAAACATTTCACTGCTATAGATAACTTTCTAGAAAGTTAGATCCCTATTTCGTGTGGAAAGTTCAAGATGTGCCTGCTTAAAACTGTCTGTTAAGCAGTCGCTGTGGAATTACATTTACTGAGGGGGAAAGACAAGCATGAAACGGGGAGCAGATGCCATCCAAATGGCCTTTGAAGTAAATTTTATAATTGGGACATTGAGATTAATAGCCATAAAATTGACTTGATCAACTCCCAAGCGAATGACCAGCTGCAGGGCTAACATACCTCGGTGCTGACCTGCTCCACCCTTCCTGTTCTGATAACAGTTCTCCCAAGTGAAAATTTTCAATTATGTCAAAACGTCCTGCGCCAATGGGGAGTTCACTGGGATGACACGTCCTATTCCCAATTTGCATTCTGGCCTCATAATGATCCTAATCTGCTCAAATTTCTGACTGCCTGGGTGAAAGATAAGCTCACCTTCAAAATAACTTAATAAACACAATCTTCCTGAGAGCTTAACTTTAGCAGTATGAAAAATGTTGTGATTTGAAGGCCATTTCAACCAGAGATGCTTATCTTGCAAAATTCCCATGGTTCTAACATACACACTGTGCAGGATACCTAAAGTTCACCACTGTGGGGACAGATGTCCATGTCCACACTGAAATGCTTATTTTGCTACTTCACTATTTCAAGGATAGCATTTGTCTCATCTTAATAGATGGCAGGAGGAGGCAGGTGGCAGAATTACAGAGCTAAGAGGTCATCTGTCTAGTGATTTCAAATCACAGCTTCTTAGCTGGTTCCAGGCTGACTGCAAAGAACTTGTTAAAAGCACAATGTCATAGGTCCTGCCCCTGGGAGACCCTGAGGTGGACCCTGGGAATTTGGAGTATTTAAGGCTCCCTAGGTGATTAGGATGTGCAGTTAAGATTGGGAACCATCACTACAAGTCCAAACCCCCAGTAGAAACAACTCTGTTCTATCACCATTTATTCTTCCACGTTATACCCTGAAAATTCTTGAGCGTATGGACAAAATAGATACAGAAGCAGATCATGGAAAACACATGCAACTTGATAACCAGGGCATTAACAACAGCAACAAAAAGTAGTAACAATAGAAAAACACTAGCATGGTTTTTTAAATGTTACGTCCTCAAAAAAGTAGGTATAGTAAATATAAGACTTAACCTTAAAAAAAAAAAAAGTGAAGTTAGTTTGATGGAGAAAATTACAAAGATTGGGGAGAGCTACACAAGAAGTACTTCTATACTGGATATACAGAGTGTGGAATGTGGTCCCATTGGATACTGCACTGCACCCCTCCATGGCTGAACTTGCCGTGTTCAGCAGTGTGAGGGCACTTTGCCACCACTGAATGATGGTGCAAAACATCAAAGGGCTGATGTGAACCATAAATGATCCAACACAACATCCCACGTCATACTGATAGCATTATGCTAGTGGCCAGTGGAATACGAGCTAAGTCACACTTAGAAACACATGGTTGTTGGAGCAGAACAATCTTCTAGACAACATTTCTACCAAGTGTTTATTTTGCTTCTACTTGAATACTTCTGCCTCAGGTAGCTTACTCCATTTTTGGAGAGCTCTAATAATTAAAAGCTCTCTGTTTGTTGAGCTAAAATTTGTCTTTCTGTAGTGCCCAGCCATTTATCCAAGTCTAATTGTGCTTCTGCATGAGAGAGCTTTTCAGGTATTTGGAAACAGTAATCTTCACTCTCCTACATCTTCTCTTTACTAGGCTAAGCATCCCCAAGTTTCTCACATGCCCCTTATACAGCATTGCTTAGAGTTCTCTGACCGCTCAGGCTACCTCTCTTCAAAATGCTCCGGGTTTTGATGTCCAGAATTGAAAACACTCCAGATCTGGCTGAACAACATAGACATGAGTGAGACTATTAGCTCATTTGTTCCAGGCACTGTATTTCTACGGATGCCGAGCAAGGGAATAAGCTCTGGCAGTCAAATCACATCATTGGCTCATCACTTGCAGTCACCCATACACTTACATAGAGAGTCCATTTTATCCCTGAGGGCACACACTTGCCCTTGGCCACAGGAACCTCACACAAGGCCTCTGTGGCTACGTGCTCATGAGCTGAGGTGGTTTTGCCTAACCTCACCTTTCCATGTCCCTTTTCACAACTTCCTCCCTAGGTAGCGGCTATTTGTGAATCTGGACACTCTCCCTTGAAAATTATATCACGCTTATCACATCCCATTTTATACAAGTTATGCGATTGTGGATGGACATGTCCCTGGCAATATCCACATCTTCACATTCAGGAGGGCTCATGGCCCTGAACTGAACCCAGGCCTCCAAGTCACTTCCTGCTAGGCCTTAGGGGTCCCATTCTGTCCACAAAGGAACATGGATAACCCCAAAGCCCTAAGCATGTGTTATCATGTCTCCCTAGGCACATTTATGGAGGTGGGTTTTGGTACATAAATGTTGGTTAATACATTTATCTCTATAAAATTGTATGATGTTAGATTTGTCTATTATGTTATGGTCTCTGTGGTTCTAGACTATAATCCAACATATTTGTTACATTCCCAGATCTATATCACATGCCAATATGATTTGCATGGCAGCAACAAGCTTATCCAAGGCATTATTAAGACCTTTGAAGAGCAAAGACAAATGCCAACTCCTTGTGGCTATGTCCCTAGAAACCTCTATCCTCATGACATTGATCCATTAAACTACACTCTTTGGGTATTGTGCTTCAATAATTATGAACCTATGAGTAGATGGCTCAAAAATAAACTTACAATTAAATAAATTATATCAAAAACAAAGGTCATAGAAAAACAAGGAAAGCCTGAGAAACTGTGACAGACCAGAGGAGACTAAGGAAACATTTCAACTGAATGTAACACAGTATCCTGAATGGGATCCTGGACAGAAAAAGAACATTAGTGGAAAAACTGGTGAAAACCAAATAAAGCCTGCATGTTACCTAATAGCATTATACCAACATTCATTTCTTAGTTTTGATAAATGTACCATGATTCTAAAACATGTTAATATCAGGGGAAGCTGGCTGAAGGGTATGTGGGAACTTTCTATCCTATTTTGTAACTCTTCTATAAATCTAAAATAATTTCAAAATAAAAAGCTTTAAAAGCTTTTTAAAAAAGTTTTTGAAAAAGACAATAAATGCTCAAAACATCACTTCCCAATTTTACTACATTTTACTATTATCTATGGTCTTGTGGTTATTTATTTCTATGGTATCTATATACATACATTGTTAAACACTCCCCAGCACACCACTCTTCAAGACCTTCCTACTAATTAGAAAAATGATAATAGTCTGCTCATGCCCTTGACCATGGCAACCATTTTTTACCAATTGATTACTACAGGAGAATCTGATCCTCTGCTTTCCTTGGAAACAAAATGATGATACAGCTTTGGATCTCTTTTTGTCTACCTTGTCTGTATGTCGCATTGTTTCTGAAGCAATCAGGGTTTTCTGAAACCTGTAGTAATTTGAGGAGCATTTTAAATATTAAAATCAGAAGAATCACTTTCTTCTTATAGTCCAAACTAAAAATGAATTCCCCTATTGTGCAAAACTGTTACACCATTAACCATCTCCCTCAAAACACTCAAGGCATTACTACCTAATCACTCCCTGTCCTGTATATACTGGGTTACAATCTTACCTACCTAACCATCATGTGGTCAAGACCACATATCCCATGTTGACTACAGAGTTGCCAGGATATATCCTGCAAATGCTTTTCCAAAATCAGATACATTATGTCTAAAGCAGTCCCTTGACTAACTGGCCTAATTACTCCTTTAAGAGTTAGGCTGATCTGATGGAAATTTTTTCCTGGTAAACTCCATGCTTATATATCATCCTCTTCTAAAAAGTATGTGAGGTGACTCTGCTGTTTTTTAGTTTCATTGCAAACTGTCTGAGACACAGACAAATGTAAGAGAACTGCAGGAAATTGCTTCCTAATTGTCAGACTCCCACACTATGTTCAGGAAAACACAGTCACGAGGCTTTGCTTCAGAAGTGCTTCTATTTACCTTCATTTTAATCGAAAGCAAGCAATTAAGAAATTTTCTGTCCGGAAGACTTCTAATAAGCAAATTTCCATTATCCTTAACCACATAGTGTGAGCTGACTCTACTTTTCTTAATGAATCTTGTAATGTGGACGTGGACATGCATTAATCCAGCCATGGCTGGGCAGAGCTGAGCCCATGAAGACAAGAATCAAAGGGTCTTGCACAAATTAATAAGTGCAGGATGCACACTTTACGGTTTAAGAGTCGAAAGGACAAGAAAATCTGTATCTGTAGCCCAAAGGACTAGACATTATTTATGTTTTTAATGTAACCATGTTCTATTGACACATCTGAAAATGTGACAAATTGTATGATAACTTAGAGGATAGAATAGAAGATTTTACAAATGATAATAGGTACTATTTATTGTGCCAAACAATCTAGTGTGCACTTTAAACAAATTACCTCATTTAAAATAATGGGGATTATTATCCTTTTTTCATAGATGGGGAAATTGATATTCAGAGATGTAATCTTGTCCTACATGATCAGGGTGGTAAGTGGTCAGCTGAGATTTGAACCCAGGATCTGTTGGTATCAAGGTCTTCGTTGTGTCCCTATGCCTCTCTCTTTGGATCTGTATTCATTTGAACTACTGAACCATAAAATGATGAACTAACTTTTTTGCGGTGAGAGCCATATGAAGTAGTCCTCCCATCCTATTAGTAAAATCTTTCCAGAACACACCTCAATACACAAACATGTATAGATTCATAAATTATGTACTTGTGGTGTCGTAATAGCATAACGTGTACATTGTAAAAAATACAAAAGTAGGAAAATTGTAAAATGCTATAAAAATTGAAATATTTTCTAATATTTTCTTCTCCCAACTCAATGGGTTATCTTGAAGACCCCTGCAATCTATGCACCATCTCTGACTGAGGCTGCCCTTTGCCAAGTTTAATTAATTATACACTGTCTTGGTAAATTCTTATGAATACTTTGACCTAGTATTTTTACATGTGAATTTATTATTCCAAATATAATTACCAACAGGCAGCACTGGTGACTTTTCAACTGTAGGTGACATGAAAGGAGCATAACTCTTGGAGAGGATCAAAGGGTAAGAGCCAAGCCTAACTCCAAGTCTATCCCACGCCTGGGACATGACCTGTCCCCTCACAAGAGTTTCCATAGCCACACTGTACCATCTGTGCAGGAGTGCAAGTAGCATCACTAATGAACAGGGATTCTGCATATTAACAAAAGGTTATAAATCGTACAGTGCCTAGTGATGATCAAAGTGCTATGCTAATATTTCTTAACTCAGATCCACCATCTATTTTGTGGACTGACTGTAAAGTTTTACTAAATGACCGAAATATGGAGAGTTCATGCAAAATCTAAAGAATTTTGCAAGTAAACGTTTCTTTTTTCACAATAATCATTTATATTGTTGCTATGATGCTCTGTATTTAGTTAGAACATAATTCAGACTATACTTTATCAGTTAAATTCCCAGAACGTGGAGGAAGAGTTTTCCAGAAAAATAAGAACACTATTGGTGGCATAATTCACCAGGTAATAAGGGTAAATCTGGGCAGCTGTACTACAGAGTGAGCTCTTGATTAATGGCTGTCCTTATGGTGGTCCAGCTAAATATTCTTATATATAGTTTTGATTCATTAGTTATCAAATTGTGTTCAGTGAAGTTCAAGAATGATGCCTGCCATGCAGGTGAGGGTGGAGAGGAAGAAAAGCAGGAGATCAGCAGGGGGCGCTCTGAGCTCCCTTCTCTAACCAGAGCAATCCTCTCTTCTGATCTGTTATTTACATTAGAGATGCTAAGAGGATTTAACGAAAGTGTCTGTTAAAAAAAATATTAACCAAAGTACTAATGTTGGAAATTTAAATTTTTATCTCTGTAAGTAAAATATAGAAGTTTCCTGCTGTTCATTTTTAAAAGTTGGGGAAGAACATGAGGCAAAAATCAGATTTGATGAACCTCCAAGGGCAAAAAATAATGTAAAAAACTCAGCAAATTAATAAATTTTAGTTTCTGCATAACGCTCCACGTTGAGATACATTTTACTCAGATTACCCAAAGTTAAAATTTCCAACTTCATCCCCACTGAGGATGACCTCGATGACGAAGTCACTCAGCTTAGCACACTTCTGAGAGTCTTTATTCAGATATATCTGGAGGATTGACAAAGGATGTGCTGGGGTTTTGAACTCTGAATGATTATCAACCTTTGTGGGTGCTTAGGGAGCGAATTCAAGATAGATGAATCTTCCAGCACGTGTGAGGGATTGTAAGGATTAAAACACACTGAAAAAACCAGTGTCCTTGCTCTGAAGGATTTTTCTGCAACACATATTGGTAGAGAACTGTCATTCGCAGTGGAGTGTAACATTTGAGCCTGTCAGTGCTGACAGCCCGCTCAAAGCAGGCCTCGTTAGCGTTTGCTACAGGCAAGACAATGCACATGCGGTCTCCGGTAGTTGAGGCGAACCCGTGATCACAAGCACAGACAGACGGCCACAAACTTGGGAAAACATAAATTGCTTTGACATGAGTGACTCAGTGTCTCAAATAGCTCTAGTGCCTATGCTCCAGAGGAAACTCCTTACTGAATTGGTCAACGAGGCCCCAATCCGTTTTAGGGCAGAATAATCCGCGATAGGAAACATACCCTCCAGCCAGGCAAATCTACTGCAAGTTTATTATCACTCCCAAACCTTTGCCCTCCTTAAATATCTCGCTCCTGAAATGTCTCTCTGCTTCTATGCAAATCATCTTCAATCTTCAAGAGCTAAATCGCTCCCTGCTCTTCAATCAGCTCTCCTTATAGCAATTTCTCTATACTCCAAATTAATTCATTCATTCACCAAGTATTTATTGAGCATTTACTATAGGTCAGGCGCTGTTATAGGTGCCGTGGATACAATGGTGAGGGAGACACACAAGTTCCCACTCTTACTGAGCTTAAAATCCTAGTGGAGAAGACCAGGGTTAACAACAACAACAAAATTATATATGTAATTTCTCTCTCTCTCTCTCTCTCTCTGTGTATATATATATATACACACACACATATTTATATTTACATTTATACATTATAACTCCAGGAAACAGTGCTATGAGGAAATATCAAGCAGGATAAGGGAGTCTCTAATATCCACAGTCTGTGACACTCATTTTTAATACAATACCTTGTATTCTGATTTAACTTTTAATCTGAAACGATTTTGTAAGAGTCTTACAAAATAGAGTAAAAGAGTCTTACAAAAAAGGGAGAGATGTACTACCTTTATATCCTACACAATGCCTAGCTCAGATCATGCAACAGATGTTCAATAGATATTTGTTGAATTTTCTCAGTTAATTGAAATCCATTTGCTGACATCATGGAGAGAGATTTTGACCTGATGCTGACTAATGGGCTGGCTTAGTCCCCACATAAAGATGAGAAGCTTCGGGAATGGTTTGCAGCTGTCACAATGACAGATGCTAATCTAAGTCACAGATATTTTGTTTTGAAATATGCATAGATGCCATCTATGTAATACTTACTGTAACTATACTGTGATGGTGCAGAAGATATAATGCTCATATTTTCTCCATTTTCTGGTACAGTCTTCAATCCATATATTTTTATTCTTTTCAAAATGAAGTTTGTAACTATTTAATTACATTGATGACTTTCATTTATATACATTTAAGAATTTTTCATACAAATCATGGAAAAAAATAACACTGAGTGAAACAGCATCTGTGGGTTCTCTTTTTCTGTAAAGCCTTTAGTTTCCTTACATAACCAAAATCTGAAAGGCATGTTCTTTATGCCAGTCTTTGCTCTATGAATAAGTTATGTTTTATAGCAAGTCACTCTGTTAACTATTTTTGAGCGTCCATAGCCACAAGACGGACCTGGGTGAAGAAAGTGAAAATGCAGGCAATGATGAAATTCTGCATTTGCCCTGGGGTGAGGGGCCCAGCCTCTTAATGTACTAACTTTCTTATCAGTGGCTTTCATTCTTTTTCATCTCATTATGATTCAGAAAGAAGAGCACCCCTCCAGGGTGACCTTCATCTTGTGGTTGCTTAAACAGAATGTATATTCTGGAGTCAGACGAACAAACATGGCTTCAAATCATAAGTCTGCCACTCACTTGTCAGGTGACCATCTCTCTGAATCTCAGTTTCCTTGCTGTAAAATGGACATCAAGAGCAGTGGTGAGAGTGTCTGGTACCCATGAGGTGAGGCAGGCACCATCCTTAAGCCCAGCATGGGAGGCAGAGGGGCTCAGACTTGGGAGGAACCTATCTGTGTGCACGGAGTGAGGCGCGTGTGTGTTTTTGCCATGGGGACAGTTGAATTTGGGGCATTTTTCTCCAAGAAACAGCCTTCTCTTCCCCCAGCAAGGACTGGCTGTTACCTAAAGTCCATCAAAGGCACTTCCAACCAGGAGAGAACCTCACCAAGACAGCTGATGTGGCCCAAGGGTGGCCAAGGTGGGAAGTGGGCATAAGAATAAACACCCCTCCAAATTCAATGTGAGCCCCAGCGAGAGAGGGTGGTGGGGTTGCCAGGGCTCAGAAATGCAAGCTGATTCCCCACCCCACCCTGCCTCGCCTTTTCTTTGTTTCCTCGTGTGAATGCTGGAGCAGCAGTAGCTGCCTTCTCCACCTGGACAGTGGTGTGCGGCAAGCAAGCTGGGTGGGTGCTTGGGGTGGGGCCTTATGGTGCCTGGGAGGAGATGAAGATGAGGAGGTTTTTCCTTACTGTATAAATGAATATTTGTATGATTAAATTAACACACACCAAAAAAAAAAAAGAAAAGAGCTGTGGTGAGAAGTAAATGAGATAGGATGCATATTAAATACCTTCTGCATAAGACACTGTCAATGTATTGCTACAATTTTCATCATTATTTCTCACCTGCAATCACTTTGTGCTAAGCATTGACATAGAAATATGAATAGGACAGCTTCTAAGACTTCAAGAAACTCATAGTCTAGATCGGGAGAGAGATACGTAAGCAGCATGGAGGAAGAATATCTAAGTCATAAGGTGAGAGAAGGCTTCCTAATGAGTATCACATAGGAGGTCTTACCAGATAAAAGGAAGTTTAGCAAGAGGGAGAATGGAAGAGTAGTCCAGGTACAGGGAACAGCACCTGTAAAAGCATGGAAGCAAGTGTGTGCAGGGAGCTACAAGCCATTCAGTGTTGCTGCCCACAAGGTCTAGGGCAGAGAGTGGTGAACATGAAGAGAGGAGGCTAATGATAAGCAGGAAGTAGCTCATGGAGGTATGTCATGGTAAGGATTTTGAATTTCATCCTGTAGAAAACTGGTAGAAAATGCAACCAGAGCATTTAAATAAATAATTGATATAGTTGTATTTGAATAAAATATATCACACTGGTAACCTTGTAGAAAAGGTATTGGATAAAGATGTTAGGAGGTGGAGAAGCACTTCAATGAGACCCTAAACTAGGGCATGGTTGTAAGGATGGATTTAAGAATTGAGAGGTAATTAGGTAGGGCTTGATGTAGGGAGGAAGGAGTCAAGGAGAATTCACAGGTTTCTACCTAGGTGGCTGAAATGGAACGAGTTTAGAAAGTTCAGGAAAATTGTGAGGGCCCAATGGGGGTTGATTCAACTATCCTCCAGGACCCTGAAACACCCTACAATTATGGCAGGAGTTGGCGTGGAGAGTGATAGCGAAAGCGAGAGGCTCCTGTGAATTAGTCAGAGTGATATTCTGGCTCCATAAACAGTAGTTGCTTATACACTGGTACAGCTTGGTGGTGTCAACCTCCCCAGAGTATGAGTTTTACACCAGGGAGATGCATGCTTGTGTGAAGCGGCAGTGGGGTGCATGGGGAAAACTAATGCACACCCCGACCCTCCACCTGTGGTATGCATACTGAACAGGGCTGGAGGGACAGTCTCATACTGGGGGGAGAACCAGGGTCCAGCCGAGACTAAGGGAACGCAGCATTCTGTGACAAAGTTTTAAAGATTAGGGGGTTTGTTAGTAGTGTCACAAGATTTTCCCTCACCCTTAGACCTATCAATTCGCATACCACCTTCAGTGGTGCCAATATTAAGGGCTCTCTAATTTATTAGCCCTTCCCCTCTTAGCAGAGCAGGCTATTAACTATTCTGACCTCCGCAGCCATGAGCTCCTCTTCACTGATACAGAGATCAATGCCCACAATATAGCTTTTCCCAGAGAAGTTTCAAGTTCGCGCACCTCAGAACCCATCACAGTGGATGAGCAGCTTAAACTGCTTGCTCCTAGAGCCTCGATGTGATGAAGACAACAAGTGTCAAGGGCCTGCAGTCCTCATTACTTCTCCTGGTGGCATCACGTGCAGTGCTGGGACCCTCAGGGATACATCCTACCGCTGTTTAACGGTCGACTGAAGAGGGGGTTACTCAGTGCATCTGACCTCGCCTCACCAAACAAAACCAAACTGGCTGAGTGTTTCTAAGGATTTCTATTACCTTGCAACACACTCATTAACTGTTCTGAACTTCTGACTTTAAAATCCATCCCATTACAGGGACTTCCCTGGTGGCTCAGTGGTTAAGAATCTACCCGCCAATGCAGGGGACACAGGTTCCATCCTTGGTCCGGGAAGATCCCACAAGCCGCGGAGCAACTAAGCCCGTGTCCCACAACTACTGAGCCTGCGCTCTAGAGCCTGCGAGCCACAACTACTGAAGCCCGCGTGCCTAGAGCCCATGATCCGCAACAAGAGAAGCCACCGCAATGAGAAGCTTGTGCACCACAACGAAGAGTAGCCCCCGCTCGCCACAACTAGAGAAAGCACGTGCGCAGCAACAAAAACCAACACAGCCAAAAAAGAAAAAAATCCATTTTTACTGAGCGTGTATGTGAATGCTCTAATTTGGCTAATAAAATATTTAGAGGAAGAGATACCTGTATAATGCCATCAAGAGGTTATGTAAATTGAAGGAGGAGTTCTTCTGCCCATGATTCAAGGCCATTCATATATATCTGTAAAAACACAGTTCTCTTTATCCTCTTAGGGCTGAAAATGCTGCCCTTTTTTGGTCTTCTAACAACGCCAACACGAACAAACATGTCTACTGAAACATGTTACTCGAATATAGTGGTTACTGAATGCACCAGCGGTACAGGATTCAGGCTATTTATTAAACCCTACCTTCAACTATACTGAGAAAGTGGATGTGTTCACAAAGATGTTTTTAAGAAAACTCTCTCCAGATAGCACATAAAAAGAGACAAATCCAAAGTTTTGACTGTAGGCTTCTCATTCTCACAAAATAACTCAGCACGGTGTTCACCCCTCCTACTATACCTTCTGACTCCCTTCTTGACTGTGTTAGTTAAATAAAGAATTAACTGTAGGTACAAAACTAAGAGACACCTTGACACGTACTCGGGCAACTGTGACCTGCCCACCCCCATCCCTCCAGTTGGTGAAATTATTTGGACAAAGAGTGGCCTCACCAACCTTATAAAAGTGTAAATAAAAAGCGAACTAGCATCAACAGCTGACTATTTATAGTATGGCCACGCAAAATTGCAGAAGCAAAGAGATTGCGTGCTTTTTAGGAAGGCTGGATTGGCACAGAATACATTTTCCATGGTTATGTTTTCTGCCTGCTGTTTGGAATCAATTTTAGGGCAAAAGTGCACGAGGCTGGAGGTAAGAAATGCAGAAAATCTTGTATAACAGCAGTTTCAAGGGCACAACCACTTCTTGATAGAAAATAAGAGAGGACACTGACAGCTTATTTAAACAGAATAACTCAAGTTGGGTTCTGTGAACAAGGATTTGATGACACCTGTGCAAAATACACTTGCAAACAGAGGAAGAAACAGCTTTCATTTTTGCTTTTGTCTTTTAAGAGTTGCGAGTTTGCTTTTCGAATGCTCCGGGCACCCCTGACACCTGAACACAACTTTGTGAATGCTCATATCCAATTGAGGATATGTTGACATTTACCTTTCAATATATTTGCAAGGTTAATTTTGGTTGTTCCACTGCCATGTGCATTGCAAAGAACTTCATATTATCCCAGAATAATCATGGAATTTTCAATCTGTAGTTACGTCTAGAGGCTACAGATTCATCATGAACGTCAGCAACCTACAAACCCTGTAGACTTGAAAAGTCCTATTTAGAACCAAGTGTCCATGACCTTTCAATCTGGGTGTAGAAAAGTGACAGGTAACCATTTTTCCCACTTTGGCCAGCCGAACATGGCTGGGTTGGAGATGTTATGTCAACTGTTAAACCAAGTCCCCCTAAAACCTGCACACTGAGTTCATGAATAATCTCTCTATCCACAACTTTATTCCCTTTCTCGTCCCCTCTGACCTCAATCCTATGCTAACTGAACACTAACCAATCAGAGTCAAATGACTAAAATTGCTGTTGTAGATAACAGCATTAATGTACTCAAATCACTGCTTTTGATAACATTGTTAATGTACCAAAATTACTGTTATAGGTACCATCATTAATGTACAAAATCAGGTTGTTTCTACAGGGCAAGATCTAACAGATCCTGGAGCCAAGGACCACCTGGCCAGAGAATTGTAAACCAGAGACATCCTGACTCCCAAAACTAAGATTAAGAAATGTCACAGAAATGTTGCAAAATGATGATTAATCTCAGCTCCTCTGCTGTTCCCCTTAAAAAACCCCAAACTCAAAGGCCAAGTTGGAGTAGAGCTGAGACTTGTCTCCCACTCCCTTGCTCAGCCCCCTGTAATAAACCCTTACTTTGCTACAAACACCAGCTGCCAGAATTTGGCTTTCTGTGCTGTGGGCACATGAGCCCTCGCTCTGTTACACTGAAGTTATGGAATGAAGCATCAGTTTTCTCTGCATCTCTGGAGTTCAAATTATTTATTGATGTTGAAGGCTCACCTTTTTAAATAATAAAAGATGGATTGGCCTTTATCTTACTTAATTTTAATTAAACTCAACAACATTTATTAGCTAGCTTCTGCATGCTGAGGAAAGTACAAGGTACAAAGTACATGCCAATGAGTTAGACTAAAAATAGTACACCAAGATGATGACCCATGGAACACTAATAGTGCATGAGAAAAAAACAATCTGTTGGGTATTAATAATAGAATGCCAAATAATATTTTAGTCCTCAAAAAATTTTAATGTATGTGAAAGAAAAATACTAAATGCAATTTTACAGCTGTTTTCATGATTATGCATGGCCCACCTTTGAGAAATGGTATCCTGTGCCCAAGAACAGCAGAGAACCCTGGAAGAGATCCCCTGCTGCTGGATTCAGGGCCTCCACGGTGATGCAGAGGCACATTCACCATCAAAACCACTGAATTCTCTATTTTGAACTGGCTACATGCTGGTCTCTGTATGCCAATAGTCTTCACACTTTCTTGCTCATGTGTCCCCTAACAGAAGTATGAAAAACTAAATACCCCTTTATATATTCTTAGACCATTACCTTAAATGTTTCAATATTAGTTAAAATAGTTGCAAAGACATAATTTGTAGCATATTGGAAATGTTCGCATTTATAAATATCGTGTTTCATTATGCTTCTAAGTAAATACAGTGGAATCTAAATACCAAAATGCTTGATACCCACCATCATCTATTTAAAAGATACATGAGGGACTTACCTAGCCGACAGTGGTTGAGACTTTGCCTTCCAATGCAGTGGGTGTGGGTTTGATCCCTGGTGGGGGAACTAGGATCCCACATGCCTCAGGGCCAAAAGGCCAAGACACAGAACAGAAGCAATATTGTAACAAATTCAATAAAGACTTTAAAAATGGTCCACATCAAAAAAAAAAAATCTTTAAGAAATAAAAGATACATGAACATACTCTGACATTTGGACATTTTACACAATACTTTTTCTCCTTGTGAAGTTTTTCCATTCTACTTCCCTCACATAATTTTATCCTAATGTAATATTATGCTATGCTGGAAAGTATTTTATTGATCACTCAATTTCTCTGCTACAAATATATTTCTAAAATGAAATTTATAGGAAAGAAACTATTTCTTTTGTAAACATGAAGCTCTAAGTGTTAAATTATTTTTTAGTATTGTGTTATTCTTAAAATTATTCGTTGTAGGTGGTTGATTAAAGCAATATAACTATATATGTTTCCAATTTTGAAAAGTACTTATTGGACAAAACAAGTAAAATGTTACTAGGAATACACCTCAGTACGATAGATTTCTTTCTCAATTTATGTAAGCTTGGATGAATATTATTTAGTGTTGAAATGAAAAATAATTCAATATCAGTTCAATCCTATCAATCTTTTAATGCATTTAAGTGCTGAGGAATCGTTCAGTGGAAATAGACAGAGTTCTGTTATAACAGTGTTACTCAATTCTTGATCTCCTAAGTTAGATGCCAAAAATCACACAGTGATCTATCATCAAAAATTATTTTTTTCATGAGCTTTCATCTGACAATTCAAAGGGGTCCTCTTCAATTTTGTTAATAACGTGGAATTAGAAACAGTCTGACTTGTAAAAGGGTATGTTATCGAGGCATTAGAGCCATTTACTTTTCAGTTCCTGGGAACTCTAGCTAACCACAACAGTCACTTTACAGAGATTTATCAAGTGACCACTCATCATTAATTAAACTCATTATAGTCTTTCACTTCCACAAGAGGCACCTTGTTTGTAAACTTAAAACTCGGTGAAACTGGAACTTGTACATTTTAGGCTTTTTATTCCCATTGCCTGTGAACAAGTCTATATCTTCTTACCAAACACTCATTTATAAGACATATCAAAACAACTTTCAAAGGACCTGGCAAATAGAGAGACAAACACTTGATATTCATTTATAAAAAGAGATTATACTACTTTCATTCCATAGTTGGAGATTATTAAGTTTACAGTTAGAAATCTGACAGAATTGGAACAAGCATATCAATATCTGAGAGGGAGACGTTGATCCTATTTAAGTGAAGAAGTTGGCTTTCTAAAGTCCAGTGCATTACATGCTAGATTGCATTTAAGGAACATTTCATTCTATACTTAGAAATTAACATCAACAGGTAGTAAGGGCTTGGTTTAAAAGTGAATATGGGTATAGCAACAATTGTTGTTAAGCGCATTCTTTACAATAGAATCCACACATATTCTGGTTAAATTAATCTATATTGTATAAAGAGATAGAAATAAAATAAATTTGCAGAGAGAAGGTTTAAGGATGAGAGTGAATAGGAGCCTTGCTCCCAAGTTAAAATATATGTAATGCATATATATATAAAATTTACAATATCCAACTCGTTTTTGGTAAAAATTCATGAAACTATTTCTCCACCACCTTAAACTAATGTTAAGAAACATTTGTTTCATTTTCACAAAGATGCAAAGTTGTACTGCTGAAAGTAAATGTGGACATTTGTATTTTGTCCTCTTCGAAATCATACAAAATACTCAACCGAATAAAAGTACTCACCCTCTTTTCATTATTGGGAATGGTGACTAAGCCAGGATGATGTGCTTCATAAGCAATAAGTAAGTATTCCCCAGTATCCTTGTTACAAATCTTAACTATCTTAAGATAAATTGGTATGGTATATGTATGACAGGGTCCAGACAAAAAAACAAAAAAACCGCAGGAGGCATTTTTTTTTTTTTTTTTTTTTTGGTACGCGGGCCTCTCACCGTTGTGGCCTCTCCCATTGCGGAGCACAGGCTCCGGATGCGCAGGCTCAGCAGCCATGGCTCACGGGCCCAGCCCCTCCGCGGCATGCGGGATCCTCCCGGACTGGGGCACGAACCCGCGTCCCCCGCATCGGCAGGCGGACTCTCAACCACTGCGCCACCAGGGAAGCCCAAGGGGGTATTTTTAACATGACATTACTACAGGGAATTGGTTTTCCAGGTGGTGGAAAGCTGAATGGGCAAAAGGGGTCACCAAGGTAACTCCGATATGCAACAGCATGAGCAGCTGCTACCCAGGGAAGAGGCTGGATCACCGAAGCTCAGAAGCTCAGGGAGAATCCCTCGGACCTCTGAGGAGGGGCAGGACCCAGCTGCTGCTAACATTCTGAGAACATGCCCAGGGGCTAGTTCTGAGAGTGCCAAAAGAGACTGGAGACCAGAACCAACTGCTGCTCTCAGATGAAGCCCATTGCTGGGGTGCTGCTGAGAGGAACAACAGGAAAACAGGGAGGAGAAAGGCCCTTCCTCCATCCTTGACCGTCTCCTTCTGCTGTCCCTATTTGCAGACCCTAACAGGAAGCCAGCTGGCAAAGGAGAAATTTACAGAATCGCAGCCCAGCCCCACAGAGTAGTGCGTGGAAGGGGGGATTTGCAGCTGAGAAGTAACACCTGCAAAACTGGCTCAGCATAGGGCTAAGTGAGCCTTGAGCTTGTCCCCTGGATGATAGCGGCTGCCCCTCCGACTAGAAGGTGGGCACCGTGCTTTGCTTTTTCCCCACTCTTGCATCCTAAGGTCTCAAACAGAGTCTAGCACTTAGTAGGCCCTCCATAAATATGTGTTGAATGAGTGCAGTTCAAACACAGATGTCTCTGATTGCAAAGCCCATGGCAGTAATTCACTCTCACTGCAACATCCACTGCCTTTAAGGGGGAATAATCCAAAGGGAATCACTTCCCACCTTAGAAGTTTGCCTACAAGTGGTTTCGACAGCCTGTTTTATTGCCTCCAATGCTACCAGAGTGAACCAGAAAAACACGGATAAAACATGCGCAGTGACTAATGACTTTCAGCCTGCCTGTTTTCACAGCATAGAACAGAATTCTACCTGACGATGAAGTTGACATACAACTTTCACACACACGGAGAGCCCGTTTTATTCTCTGCTAAACTGGAACTAAAATAAGACAAAGTGATAACTGCTACGAGAATCTCAGAAATATTTCAGACGTGCTTTTTTCCAAAAGAGACCAATCTATGTAAATACGTCAGTCTCTCTTCAAACCTGTAAACACTTGACTGACCTCAGTGCCAAAAAAACAAGTTGTCAGAAATGAGTCGTGGCCTTCTTAAACCCACAGGTTCACGGATTCGCGCCTTGCTCTTGAGAATGCGCCACTCTCCACCTGCTCTGTCTGCCCTGAGTCATGACTCCCAGCGCAACAGGCAGCCTCTGCTCTTCAAAGCCCGCAGACGTCAGTGCCATTCTCATTTGCATTTTTAAAAAGAAAAAGAAGAGGGACTTTTCAGATTAAAAAAAAAAAACATTAATTCCACACAATCCTGGGATAATCCAGTGGGGTACACCCGTTCTAGTCACAAGCAGGTAGGCATTTAGACTTTTTCCCACCATTCCTGATGGGCTTAAATCACCTTTATCAATGGTGTCACACCCATGGCAGAATACCAAGCCCCGTGACTGCAACAGGAGTGAGCAGGTCACTACAGCCTTGGCCACCTTTCGCCCAGCACAGCAGTTTGAAGCTACACTACTTTTAGCATTAGTTGGGTTTGTAGTCTATGGCTGAGTGGCAGTCAGTAGAACTTCTTTGGAAACTTGTACTTGAACTTCAAACCTCTTCTGTCCCTCCCATCACCTTGAAGTTCAAGGCATGTAATCATGTGGATTCCTATGGCTCCCATGGACAAATGTTGAGCATTAATGTAGTCTTGGTTTTGAATGTTGTTTACGGAGTCATTGTATTTTCTGGAAGGAGAAGCTGGGTTTTTTTGTCTGATGCTCAGTTTGGAGGTGAGTTTTGACCTTTCCTCTCACTCATAGGATTGTCTGATTATATTCCATTTCTGGTTCAGGCAAATGAGCTGCTGGGTTATTTTACACTCAGTCATACTCACCTGCCATGGATTTTATGGCAGCTATGGTGTTCAAGCCAGAGTCTCACTTGGAGAAATGAAGTGTTGGCATCTGAGTTGGAAAAGCTTAGGCAGAGGTTGTGTTTGTACACTATGGAGTAATGTTAGACCAACATACGGCTTTAGACATGTCAGTGTCTCCGCCTTTGGAGCCCATCTGTGGGGAAGGTCTCAGGCACACCATCTGGAACTGATGGCTGAAACAGAGTCGGCTTGTTAGATCAGTATGGGTAATGGGTACCTGGAGCCACAGAGCAGACAATTTTTATTGTACGTCTCCTACTCCCACAGCGTATACCCTTTCTGTTTAATTGAACCGGGAGGGGAGGGGGTAGGGCACAACCTTAAAAGGAATGACATGGCCATAGGAAACGACAAAAACTGGTTAGAATCAACGAGGTCCAAGATGGTGGAAGATTCGACTTCCAGTAGACCTTGAGCCTCATTATACGCTCATTGTAACTCATTAGCATGCTAAATGACACACCTGCCAGTGATATGACAGTTCTGAGGCCAACCATAAAAGGTCAAAAAGTGGGCGGTGGCCCAATTCCTGGAAATCCCCACCCCTTCCTCAAAATAATTGAATAACCCTTCCACTCATTAGCCTGTGAAATTACCCAGCCCATAAAAACTAACCACGCCATATTTCAAAGCCTCTTGCCTTCCGTGATGACCCATACTCTGTGGACTGTGTTTCTCCCAAGCTCTCTCTCACCTTCTGAGATGGCCCACACTCTGTCTGTGGGGTGTGTTTCTCTCTAAATAAATCTGATTCTTACCTATCACTTTGTCTCCGAATTCTTTCATGATGAAGAAAGAACCTCAAATTCACCAGGAACATAATCACTTCTTTCTTCTCATTGGTCTACCACTATTTCTTCTTTTTTTTTTTTCCTTGCTTTATTGTGCTGTCTCTGAACCTTTGCCATTTCACATTTAACCCTATTAATTTATCAGGATTTAAAAGGTTGTGGACCCCCAATTCAAAGCAATCTTTAAATTGTGGTCTGTGGGGGGTGGGGGATGGGATGAATTTGGTGAATTGGGAGATTGGGATTGACATGTATACAATAATATGTACAAAATAGATAACTAATAAGAACCTGCTGTATAGCACAGGGAACTCCACTTTGCTATACAGTAGAAACTAACACAACATTGTAAAACAACTACATCCCAATTTAAAAAAAAAAACATACTTCAATAAAATTTTTTTTAAATTTCGAAAAGAAATCTGTAGGCACAGAATTTTTCAAAAAAAAAAATTTCTGGTCTGGTTTTCTATATACCCCCAATGCTGGTAATTACAGGTGATAAAGGGATTCTATAATGGCTTCATCATCTAACTCATGAGATTAATGCTAATGTCTCTTTTAGACAGAGTTGTAGTCTTACCACCAAGATTGTTTTTCTTTAGATTAGCAATTCTCAAAGTGTAGTATCCTGAGGTCAACATTTAAAAAATAATAATACTAAGATGTTATTGGCCTTTTTCACCCTATCCTTTTACAAGAGTACAGTGGAGTTCTCCAGGCTACAGGATGTATGATACCACAATAGACTGAATGCAGAAGCAGATATGAGAATTCAGTTATCTATCTTCTAAGTGACATTAAAGAAATTTTTAAAAGTGTAAAGCAATGGCATTATTCTCACTAAATTTTTTTCATTGTGGAGAATATAGCTAGTTTTCACAAAAAATGGGTTACTTCTGTTAACATGTAATGAGTTTATTAGGTTTAGGTTTATTATTATCGTTTTAAAATTAATTAATAGATGCATATTTTAAAATATTTACCAATAGATCTAATCCACATAAACAAACAATAAAGCTCTTTGGGGTCCTCAATAATTTTTAAGAGTATAAAGAGTCTGCAGATCAAAAAGTTTGAGAACCACCGTGTTAGATTACAACCTGAGCAGAGAAGCATCGGCCTGCATTTTAGAGTCACTTTCATAAGGTACAAACTTTGTGGGAGTGTTTTAATAGGTCAAAATAAATCCTGATAGCTCGAACTCCAAACTGTATTAAGAATCTAACCACAGCTCACCACCCTCATCGCCTATACTCTAATCAACTTCTACTGGAGATATTTTCTCCAAGTGTGTTTCATTGCATCCACTTGCACACCACTGCAATCCATCCTAGATATCACAACCAGGATGACCTTTTTTTTTTTTTTTATAAATTTATTTTAATTTTTGGCTGCGTTGGGTCTTCGTTGCAGTGCGCGCGCTTCTCATTGCAGTGGCTTCTCGTATTGCGGAGCACGGCGCGTAGGCTTCGGTAGTTGTGGCACATGGGCTTAGTTGCTCCGCGGCATGTGGGATCCTCCTGGGCCAGGGCTCGAATCCGTGTCCCCTACATTGGCAGGCGGACTCTCAACCACTGCGCCACCAGGGAAGCCCAGGATGACCTTTTAAAAATGCACATCTGATCATGTATTAACTCAACATGTGCTATGTATTTAGCTCTAAAACCAGGTACTAGGATGTGGAGATGAATAAAACAATGCCCAAAGCCTATATTATAAATTAGAATGACATAGATCTTAGAAGAGAGGTACAGGTAAGGTGTATGAGAGAGAAGTACAAAGGAGAAAATGATTAATTACCACTGGGAGATTCAAGGAAAGTTTCATGATGGATGGAGTAACTGAAAATGTCTAGTAATGCTAACTTCAATTTTACCATATTTGAATTTGCAAAATAATCTTTTCACTTTGTTGTGACCCTAGCCACACTATTCAAGGCTTAGTCTTAAAACATCCAGAGGATCTTTTGGTTCATTCCTGCTACCAAGAGTCAGTTATTTCGATAGGCAACAGAAGCAAAGGAAGGGAGTTAATTTTTACTGAAAAAAAAAGAAGAAGAAGAAGAAGAAAAAAAAAAACAAGAACAGTGATGACTCTGGGCCCCTGCTGTTGCTGAGATTTCTAGGCATTTGGCCCCAGACACTTGGTCCAGATGGGTTTTACCTCGGAAACAAAAAAAAAAAACATGACTAAACTTCACAAACTCTGAGCTGGTGTCAGGAAAACCCACAAGATTCAATCAACAATTTATAAGAGTATTATATAAGGCATCAGATCGGTGTGCTGTGAAAATTCCCATGAGTATAAAAAGAAATGAAAATTAGATATGTCAATACACATTGCCCACTTCCATACTATTGCTAGAATAAGAACCAAGAATTTGAAAGATTAACAGAGAGGCACATGGAGTCAGAGCGAGAGAGGGATGGAGGGAGACAAAGAGGGAGAGAGGGAGAAAGGGGGAGAGAGAGAGAGAGAGATAACCTTTATTGAGACTTCCTAGTTTTGAAAAGAATAGAAGTTTTTGCAATAAATAGCCTCAAATATCACATATATCCATGTCACCCCTAAATATTAGATGACTTTTTGGTATCATCCACCTCAGAACAGAGGTGAAGTGAGTCTAGCGTCTAAACAGTATTTCATATGGAGAACTTTCAGTGACTCCCCCTTTCCCCAGTTTAAACAGATTTTCCATACTGCATCCAAATCTCCCCAAGCCAGTCACAACCTTGATCTTTATTTCCAAGTCCTGTTGAATATTTTAAAACCAGTAATATCTCATCAGACCTCATACACTACTATCTCCATCAACAATTGCATCCAGTGGGGTCAGGTTCCTGGACTACAAGTCCTACCACATCAGAAATTAATTATAACAAAACATTTCCTGTGAGCGAACACTAGATCATGTTTAAACACTAGGTGACTCATTCATGGATACTACTATCCTCTCCGAAATCTCACATGTTGCAATTTAAAAATTTTGCACCCTGAGTGGCCATCCCTTGTTTGCTGGCCTAGTCAGGAAGATCCGGAAGTTCTCTCTCTCTCTCTTTTTTTTTTTTTGTGGTACGCGGGCCTCTCACTGTTGTGGCCTCTCCCGTTGCGGAGCACAGGCTCCGGACGCGCGGGCTCAGCGGCCATGGCTCACGGGCCCAGCCGCTCCGTGGCATGTGGGATCTTCCCGGACCGGGGCACGAACCCGTGTTCCCTGCATCTGCAGGCAGACTCTCAACCACTGCACCACCAGGGAAGCCCCGGAAGTTCTCTTGATCCCTGCCCAAAGCGTTGGTTCATCCAGGGACCACAATGATATTATCAAGGACCCAGGTCCTTGTTCCATGTCTCCAGTCTCCTGTCCACAGAGTTGGCTTCCTCCTAAGCCTAGTTCCCCTCATGGGACTGGTAGCAATCAGTAACGCATGCTGTTTTGTTCACATCCAGCAGGAGAGAGAACCATTTCCAGAAATGTTGTCTCAAGGGTAATAATATTCTTTCCCAGAAGGCTCTGGAAAATTCTTTATCAAGTCTCATTGCTCTGAATTGGCTTCAGACGTACCTAACCCTGAACCCATAACTGTGGAAAGGAGCAATGGGGTCACCTTAGCTGAGGATCAGCTCCCCAGCCCTCATGGCTAGAGCATAATAGGGAGAGTGAAATTGGGGTGACAACCATGATGTCCACAGCAGTTCAGGACCTTATAGGAACTTCTTTTATAGTCCTGGTTATCTAACTGTAATTCTCTCAAGCTTTGATTGGTGAGCACCTGTACTGTAGACCTGTAATGCCTGCCCGCCCCCCAAGCTTACTTAATTTTCTTATTTGCAGATATTTGTCTAGATTCACCATTTGTTTCCACAAAAACCCCTTTTACTTGACAATAACTGAGAAGATATTCTCTGATTCTTGTCTCAGAAAAGAGAGGCCGTATCTTCATTAAGCCCTAAGGCTGTGTGAAAGAAGGCATTAATTAATGCACTAAAGTTGGCCAGCTCCTGAAGTGACCCTGACAGGTGGGAGTGTTGATTTCTCACCCTTCCAGCTGAGGAATCTTTATCAACCACAGAGCATCTGGAGGGGTCATGACATGACTCCAGGGGGTTAATGTACTTTATTGCTTTGATGCTGAAACTGCAGTAATTCATTTTCTTCTCCCCGAGGCATGGTTAAAAATATGGCAATTCACAACTCATTATTCTGCGGAGATGTGCACTTCAATGGATAATTTTCCCTGTGGATTTATTTGGTTCATCCAAATACTTTAAAGCCCCTGAGGATGATGCTGAGGGAGAGCTGCATACAAAAGCATCTCCTGCGAGGCCTGAGATGGCCTGAAGCATCCCAAGAGAAATCCTCTGATGAGCTGAGACTTTCTTTGGAGTCTTCCACGCCAGGCACCCTTGGACATCGCCTGGGTGTACACAGATGCTTCCAACAGAAATAAACAATTCCAACATGATTCTCGATGGGCTTCAAGTCATAGAGAAGACTTCCTCCTTGTCTAGTGGAATGTTCCACTTAGGCCTTTGTTGTTCTCTCCTTTTGCTAAAGGATGATCAGTTCTTTCTGATCCAAATCAACAATCCTCACCTCCACATGGCAGAGAATTTTATATAAGCTGTTCATTCTCCTGCTGTCCTTTTTCTTTTTCTTTTTTTTTTTTCTGCTGTCCTTTTTCTAACGCTAGGGACAACTAGTTAAAAATTCAATGAAAATTCTCTCTTAGCTTGCACATTAATAGCATTCTGTTTTACCAAAACAAGGGAGCAAAGATTTACTTTTATTCCTGGCCATGGCTTCATCATGAAAAAAACCCTCTTTATAGACATTTTATTCTCAGAAGTCTTCACAATACAGATTTTAGAGGATTGCTTTTTGGACATTCTTTGATCCAAATATTTGTTCAAGACACTGTGAACATCTCGTGTGACTGAGTACCAGACTGTGTTATTAAACATCAACTGAATTGACGTTGTGAACATCTCTGTGAGACTCACATACAGTAACTGGAAAGTACAGGATCCTGGGTGAGCCACAATGCAGCCCGAGGGAAGATCCTAAATGATGGCTTTGCACTACACAAAGCCACAAACTGAAAGAAGTCAAGAAACATTAGCTTGTCATCCAGACCTCCTTTAAAGTTTAACAGGCCAAATTCCATCCAAGGCAGCTGCTTGCCTATTTCGAGTTCAAAGCTCATTAATAAAAACAGAAATAAAAAAGCCTTCTCAGGGGCTGCTGATAATTTTTTTAAGCCACTGCCACTATCCAAGACCATGGCAGTCACTCAGGATCATTCTGTTTGCTGGCAAATCAGTTAAGGGTGAGATAACGGAAATTTCTGCACCATCAGCTGAAGATACCACTTGCAAAACTGAGCCAAAAGGAGGATTAAAAGACATATGCATAAGAGCTAGGGACATTTTCTAAGAAGATACAGTAAATTCCAAAGTCAGAGGCATCACTCAGCATCTCTGCACAGCATCAGTTTGATCTATTGGTGATAGATGTCTGAGTTGGCTTCAAATTGGACGAGTCAATAGGTTTCCAGACTGACTTGGAAAATAGACTGAAAAATGGATATGTCTTGTTACTAAGCACAACCTACCTTCTACCATTATCTATCCATCTAAAATATCACTCAGTAATAAAAATTTTGAGATTTGAAATTTGCCTCTAAGTTTGCTGCAACTGGAGCCAACTCACCATTTTCCCATTCATTTAACATCAGAAGAGAGATCCTCATTATGACCTCATTACATCTGCACCTGTGGCCTCGACAGAGCCTCGTTCTGAAGCATAGGAATGATCTAGGCCCTGATGATTTGGAGTGTAGGGGAGCAAAACCTGCCATTCCAAGAAAGTCTCTTTGGCATGCATATCATTTTGAGCTGAAAACCATCAAGGCCCAAAAGGCTCAGGAAGAAACTGACCTTCCCCCGCCAACTGCCTAAATGATGTAGAGGACCTGTTCCAGGAAGGGAGCTATCAGCATAGATGACTGTAGTATGAACTAGGTTTGTATTATAAATAGGGAGAAACCTAGCAAAGTCTATTTGTTAAAATTTCTCTTTGTCCCATCATCTCTACACAGCCCAGCAAACAGTTATTTA